>NW_024353517.1:10603907-11220420 GCF_902729225.1 Pteropus medius
TAATTACATTTCCTACACGGCCACGTTAATTCTTTGCAGGTCCTTTACCTCTATGGGGTCTGTCTTACCCTGAAGCTGCTGGAGGCTGGGTGGCTCAGGCCTCACCTGTGAAGTCCTGCTCAAAAATTCAGTTAATCTGGAATTTGCTGGAGTCAGAGGATGGTGCTCACCTATTCTGCTTCCTTTGGGTTGGTGCAGAGCACTTTCTCCCTCCTGGACTTCTCTCTTCCTTTGCTCCCCATTTCTACACCCTGGGACCCTACTTCATCCTGCAGCTGTCTCATGAGCTCTGCCCAGCAAGTCCCAGTTGCATTAGATCTTTGATTGTTTTCCCCTGAGCTAAACAGATCTCTGTCTAGCTGATACTGACTGTGTTTCAAAGCATAATTATGATGTATTATTATGCTAAATTATCAATTCTGTAAGGAGCAGGAAACAGAGGGAGGGGACCAAGAGTTTCTTCTTGTCTCCTGGTGCAGGGATGAAGGGACTGAAGGGAGCATTCTGGGGAAGCTAAGGCTCAGAATGATCCCATAACATACCCAAAGCCATACAGCTTATTAGTGGTAGAGCTGGTACCCTACTGCAGACTTTATTAGAAAGTGGGTGAAGATGAAAAGGGCACATCAACAAAGCCTGGGCAGAGCCTGCCCCAGATTGTCCACAGTCTAGTGTTTGATACCAGCTCCCTGGCTCCACCTTGTACTCCAGGGAGAGCCTAGAATCACTTCCCCAGGGAAGACAAACAGCTCATGGCTGGGCAGGGAGGGCTGCAGAGTTGCCCCGTGACTCTCTTGCCCTACGCTCCCTCCATGCAACTCATTTCACCATGACACATACTTTCTAGGGTAAGCTCTACCCGGGAAGGGTACCAGGCCCTGAAAAAAGACACGCGGAGAGATCAGGCACGTCCCTGACCTCCAAAAGTTCACAGCCTCCTAAGAAAGGTGGACTGCTGCTCTGGAGACGGCACCAACCAGAACACCTGAAGACATCTGGGTCAATTGTTAAGTCACTGCTTCTGCACTTTGCTGGAGCTGGAATTCTGCACCCACATGTCCACTTTGCCAGTACAGTGGGCTCTAGGCTTGGCTCTGCTGATAGGGGGCGCGAGCGGGAGCCGCCAAGGCTGGAGGAGGGAGTCTGGGCTCGCTCTTTCCTGTTTGTTTCCGTCTGCTGCCTGTGGGCTTCCTGTTTCTGTGAGCACCATCCCAGCAACTATTCTTCGCCCTCTGCAGACAATGCCAAACTGAAGTAGCAGCTGAATCCAGTGTGCAGCTTTTCCAGCTTTCGCAGTTTCACCCCAGCCTGTCCCCCAAGAGACACTATCAACAGCTGGCTGGCACCCCGCTCAGAGATCTGGGACCCAGGCCACCACCTCCCTCCTTAGAAGCCAGAGTCTCCGCTCTGCAGGGCTCCTCCTCTGCGTTTCTAAATTTTCCCTTTGCTCCCTCAGCCAGAGGAATGGTGGCTGCTTCCTGCAGTCGCTGCCTCTGTTCCACCTTAGGGGTGTCCTTTTATCCTTCAGGTACCTAGCCGACCACTTTATACCTGACAGTTCGCTCTAGTAAATTCTCTCTGTTTTCGTGACCAGACACTGACTGATACAATATCTTTAGTGGATACCTTTGATCTTTCACAGTATGCCTCTGACTCCTCTCTGATAACAATATCCCCCCCATTTACAAAACATGTAAATGACCCATTCCGTATAACTCTATTTGACTGCCAATTGCAGTACCCAGCTGCCCTAACCTGGCCTGGATATGGTGTTGGACCCAGAGATGGGCTTGTGGCTTAAGCCAGCCTGTTAGAACCTCCTCTGGGATGTGTATACACTGAGGTCTCTTTTTTCTAATGTCACTACTGGGGTAGTTTAAACTGTGTTGTCTGCAGCCATGCCTTTCTTCTTCCCCATCCCACCCCAGATAATCCTATGTGTAGTAGAAAGAATGAAGACAACCCGCCAAAGAAAGAAAAAAGATTGAGCTTTGGAGAGAGAGAGTCGACCACATCAATGAGCCATCAATCCAGTAATGCCTGATGTCCACTCCACCCTTGTCTTTCCCAATTTCCTGAGCCCCAAATTCCCCCTTTGTTTTTAAGCAAGCATGAGTTGGGTTTTTGTCACGTTTAACTGAAAGAGTCCTGACTAATATGGCTGAGGCGAAGCTCTTCAGATCCGAGTCCTCTAGAATCAAGGTGAGTCAGGACATCGTCTAGCCAAATTCCTCTCTAGGTACAACAACCCCTCTCAATATCTCCACCACATGACAGCCTTGGAGATACCGGAAGATAGTTAACATGTCTATCTGGACAGAAGCAAAGAAGCTCTGGAGGACAAAACTAACCAGAGCACAAAAGGAGCCAACCGAACCCTATTTTTGAAAGTGCCTTGCAAAGGGCCTAGATGCTCAATCAGCCATGGCTGAGCCAGAATCAAGTGGAAGAAGCAAAATTTAAGAGGAAATCAAGAACCGAAGGAGTCAAGAATACAGTCCAAATTCTTTCCGGGGCATAATCCTGCTCTGTATAGGTTTTCTTCTATTCGTATCAGAAAATGTGTAAACAATGTGTGCTATGAATTATAGGATCATATTAGTATCCCAACTTTTTCTAGTCGGGCTCCTTTTAGAAATATTGGGCTTCAAAGTTTGCTGAACTAAAAACAAATCTAATTCAAAATACCTTTCCTTTTTCTGCAGGAATAGGGTCACAGGGAAGTAGTCCAGCCCATCCCCTCCCTTCATCCAGATAAGGAAAGGGAGGCTTCTCACTGAGTCATGTAGTTAGTGACTCTCTAGGCCAGAAGCAGAGCCCAGTTCTCCTCTCAGAATGTCAGAGGAATGACTGAACAGAAACTTCATAGAAGGCAGAGGCCTTGTAGCCACAACCTTTTGACGTCAGTCTGACAAGATTTCCTGCAAGGCCTTTACAGAGGAACAGGGCATCTGAAGGCCCTGGGGTCAATAGGCTTGCAGGGCCATCCTCTCCAGCTGCGGTCATTTGTATGGGATTTCCCAAGAGTAGGAACAGCTATATTTGAAATATTCTTTGCACTAGAAACCTGAACAAAAACACAGTTAAATGGCACCAATTTGCCAGTCCCAGCCCAAACCCAGCAGGCAGCATGATGACAAAAAAGAGCCCTGGATCAGCAGCCAGAACTAAGCTCTAGCGCTGGATAATTTGGGGTGAGTCATTTAGGCTCTCCAGGCTTTTGCTTCTTCATTTGACATGCACAGGGAAAAGGCATTATAATTCCTGCTCTTCCTACTTTTTTGGGCCATTATATCAAATTCCCTCAACTTAAGACACTGCCCTGATCCTGCCAGCACCTCAGTCAGTGCCTCCCCAGGCAGCAATAGAATAGCACACATCACAGGGTACAAAGTTTCCAGGAGTGCTGAGGAGGGGGCATGCTGAGCTAGAGCTGGGATGCACTTGAGAGAAACCGTGTGCATGTATCACACACCTTCACTCCTGTCTTCTGAATCACAGAAACTACAGCTCTCAGGTTTGCCGTGTCAGCTCAGCCTCTGCCATAACCCTACTGACTACACCTAAGAGTTGGGGGACCCTGGTAGATCTCTAGGGGCTTCAGAAGTAGAGACTTTCATTCTCCCTCTGCTGTGTATTCCCCTCATGGCTTAACTCATTTTATCTGTGTCAAACCTAAGAATTATAGAAACCCAGGATTTTACAGCTGTGGAAGAGAGCTCATTGATTTTAGCTTCCTCACCCCAATCCATCTTATAGATGAGAAAACAAGGAGAAGGGGCTTTTCTGAGATCCCACAATATGTCAGTGACCAGGACTCTAGTGTACAGGTCAGAACATTGTTTTCCAGATCAGCTGCCAGCCCACTCTATTCTAGATGTGTGCCCTTGGGAGAATCACGGAAACCCTTTGAGTTCGAGTTTCTCAATCTGTGAAAGTGAGGGTAATAGTACTACCTTGTGGGGTTGTGGGAGGATGAGGTGAGTTAATATACGTAAAGTGCTTACAACATTACCCAACAGAATAATTTGTTATTGTGGGTTCTTGTATTAGTTACCTGCCGTACTAAACATATCCCAAACTTTCTGAGTCACAGCACATTAGAAGTTTGTTTATCACTCTTGGAACATTCCAATGTTGGCCTTCCTTATTGTTGGGCAATTCATCATATGGTGATCAGGAACCCACACTCATTGGACCTTGTGGTTTCACTGTCCTCTCAGACCTTGGAGTCTTCTGCTTCTAGTCAATAGAGGGGAAAGAGAGTGGAGAAGCCCCATCAACTTCTAAAGCCTCAGCCAAGAGGTGTCACACATCATTTCCACTCATACTCCATTGGTGAGAGCCAAGTATGTGACCATACCCTAACACAGAGGGAGTTGAGAAGTATCATCCCTGGCTGAGTAGCCACCTTCTAGTAATAAGCCCGCAATATGAGATGAGAGCCCAAATTTTTGTAAAAAGCCATCTCTGCAACAACTAAGCCCTGAGCATGCTATCGACAAGGGTATCTCGGTCCTCTCCAGCAAGTTATCATTCCTTGATAGCAGAATTCCAAGATAGCAAGAGCAGATACTACTTCTTGGGGCCTAGATTTGGAACCCACATGACATCGCTCCTGCCACTTTCTATTGGTCAAAACAAGACACAAGGCAAGTTCAGGTTTAAGGAGTAGGGAAACAGACTTTACTTCTTCATGGGAGGATCTGCCAAGAATTTGTGGTCAGTTGCAATCTATACACATGGTTGGAGGAGGAGAAAGCACATACTCAGAGGAAAAGAGGGTGTGTTCTGAGCAGACCAACAAAGCGCCAAATGTCCTCAGCAATAGCTATCTGGCCGTCAGGATTTGAGACCAAATATGGCTGTATCATACACACGTAACCGATGAAATCTGCAAGTTCACTGGGGGAGGGAAGAGAAAGCGAGAGAGAGATTCCAAAACATATGTCTTAGAGTGAATGTGAGAAAGGAAAACTTAAACCATTTGACTTGCAAAAGGATTTTTAGACCACCTTTGCTATTTTCTGGAAGGCATACCCAAAAGGTTCTGCAAAGACATGAAATAACTGTTAATCAGACCTGTTACTCTTTCCCTTGGAATTATCTGATTTAGCCTATTGTTTTCAGATAGGGTTGAGAAATCTATTAATTTAATAAAACTTTGCCAATAAACATTTTTATAAAATGTTTTTATATTATCACTTGCTTTAAATATGTTTTTATAATACCTATAAACCACAAATTTAGCTCACTGATTTATGAAAAATAGCTCTCAGAAAGCTAAATTGCCATATCCATTCTTACTGTTCAACATATCAACCAAATCAGGCTTACTTTCTATCAGTAATGGGCATTTCAAGTAATACCTTACAATCTACTGGAAAATAAGTTTTGGAATAAATCTCATATACTAAACATATCCCAAATATGTATGCATCCTAAAAATAGGTCAAATTTTACACAATTTTTATCCAATATAATTAAATGTATTTTATAAGTTATAAAAACAAAATAATAGCTCAATATATAGTGACCGATTACTTAATTTGTAAAGTTTGTAAATAATATTGTAATGTGAAGCCAAAATTTTAAGTTTTTTGGGAAGTGAGGAGGGTGGCATACTTCTTTGAACTTCGGTGTTGGTTTTGGGAATCAAGTGAATAAATAATTCCATTAATTTCATTGGATATTATGATCAAATTTGTCTATGTGTTTAATAAAAAAGATAAATTTTGTAAAAAAAAAAAAAAGTTGGCCCACGATCAGCATATTTTAAATGAGAAGTAGAAAATATGAAACATTTTACAAGATAAGATTGCCGATACTTGGAATAAATAACTTATGATTTGATAAAAAATAACTTTTAACTACTTTATTGACTAATGTACACAAGTATGAAAGACATTACATAAAAGTTTGATCTGTATTTTTTTCACTGTATCTTGAAAAACATGATAGTCCCCAGAAACATTAGAGCTATATTAAAGGGACAGAAGAGTTAAAGGTCTTAAAAATTGTCACTTTACCACCGCACTCTTTTATACATCTGGATTCAGAATATTCCAGCCTGAGCCCAGATTCCCATTTCTAATGCCAGGCTTCCTCCTTTAACAGAAATATGTGTAGGATGTGGAAAGGCTTTGTGCCCTGAGGGTTTTGGGTGGCTTAATTAATCCTTAAAAGAGGCCTCCCATTTGTTTATAGCCTGGGAGGTTTCACATTCCTTAAAGGATGAGGACATATCTTGCTTTTTTTATGGTGAGAGAAGGATTAGAATGAAACCAGGTGCATCCTGGGGAGATCAGTTTTAGGAAAGAGTATCATGAGAAGCTGAGCATCTGGACAAGGAATCCTTTCAAACTTGGAATGCTTGAGACCCTTTGGCTATATCTTCTACTTGTAAGAGTTTGCATCCCTCATTTTGAACACCACTGCCCTAGGATGCTAGCATCCAAGATACCACGCAAATTCTTTAATTCGGTCCCCATTGGGCAGCCATACTGATGTGACTAGGTCCAGCCGCCCCTGCTGCCCCACACCTACTCATGCCCTTGGCTTTCACCTTTCTGCCTTCATCTTTTGCTCCAGGCTGGGGCTGCCTTCCAGCCCTCTCATGGAGGAAGCCAACCGATGTCTAAGGTCACACAGGCTGAGCATAGCCTCCCTGGAAACCCAAGCGTTTTGGTGGGAAGGGCTGCTGGAGAGCAGGAATCAGTTCGCATCTTCAGAACCTGCTCAAGAGAAGAACATTGGGCAAGATTTCTTCTTTCCCAGCTCCACGGGATCCTCTGGGAATTCTTTAATGATTATGTCTATCCTAAGAAGAAAAAAGTAGTGCTTTATATCCATAGCTGACGAAAATCCACATTGTTTGGCTTTTCTACTTCAGCAGCAGAATCTTAGAGTATGCCAGGCAGGGGTGCAGAGTTACCAGCAGTGTGGCTTAAGGGAAATGCAACACACTGAGGTCAGAACAGCTGGACTGCCACCTTCGCTCCACTGCTCATCAGTTGTATGACTTTGAGCAAGGCACGTAGGCTCTCGAAGCCCTAATTTTTTTATGTCCAAAATGTGGATGTTGATATCTAACTCATAGAGTTTGGGGACAATTAAATAAGAGTACACGCCTAAGGTACTCAATGCTGCCTGGAGATGGGAGATGCCCTATGACTTCCATTTCATTCCACTGTCCCCTGCTCTTCAGCTCAGAGTCAGGATCCCTCCATCCTTCCTCTTGCCTTGTCTTGGACAAATCCAGGAAGCTGCTACTCTATTTCCCAGCAAGTAGGCTCAGCTTTATGGGCATATGGGCTCCCCTTTCCTCACGTAGTCCCTGCCCCAGCCCCTAAGCCCCTACCCCCAGCCCCAAAGACTTCTTCTGATTTCATGGGTCAGTGCCCTCTCCAAGCCTCTCCTCCTGAATTCACTGATTTGCCCTCTTCTCTCTCTCTCTCTTTCTCTCTCTCTCTCTCTCTCACACACACACACACACACACCAGAGGCTGTCTCCTTTTTGGGCTAAAGCCAAACTCAGAGAGAAATGCAAAACACAAAGAAGAAGAATGGAGTCTGGATTTTTTACATTCTTCTGGGATCCCTGAACTTTGGGGTAATTAGACAGATGTGAAATGAATATGGGGCTCTTTTTTAACCCTAGGTCTACTTAATTGCCTCAGCTGGCAGAGTCGTTAATAAATGATTAATGAAAATAGCTTCTGTAAAAATTGAATTATCTCGGATGTGTTGCAACCTGCTGCCCAGATACTCTTTAGAGAGTTTAGAGCTGTTAATAGTTTCAGGTTGACTCTCTTTATGCCATAGATAATGTTCCAAGCAGGGGGACATATCTCCCCAGAACTGAACATTTGGCTCATTGTCAGAGGGAAAAACTAAGATCGAGTTTAAACAACTGGTTCAAAATGCCAAAAGCAATCGGTGTCCAAGCCAGAGTAAGTCCCCCTGGGCCGGGCCTTCCAATCAGTAAGTGCCAGGCTGGCATGGATCATCTAAAACAACTCCCCCACTGCCATGGGGTTTAATGGAAGCCAAAAACATGCCAGGCAAGTGTAGGGGGAAAAGACAGGAAGTATACATCCCGAAATACAGCAGGAGTTATCTTCGCATGAGGTCATAGAGGTGACTTGATTTTTGTTTTATTGTGCTGTTTTTCTTCATTGAGTTTTCATTACTTTTGAAATTAGAGGGGAAATGTTATCTTAAAGAATCTTGCATAGAGCATCTCAAAATATAATTGACTATAAGAAGGCAGACAGGCTGAACAGATGATCTGCTCTCACATCTCTCATTTTCAGGGTGAAAAATGTTTGGGTCTTAGGTGGTCAGAGATGGTGAGGACCCCCATCATAGCAGAACCAGGGCATATGCTGGCAAGAGAGTGGAAACCTTCATTGTGCTGTGAAGATGGCTCTGCCAGGCTGTGAAGAAGCTCCTGGGGGTCTCCAGGGACTTCCTAGCCTAATAGTTCATGACCACCAGGCCAGAGAATCTATAGCCAAACGTGTTTTCAAAGACAAGAGCAGCACTGCATTCACCTGAGCAAGCTTGGGGACTGTGGAAGAACAGGAAATCAGCCACCCAAAAGGGGCAAGGAAAGAAAGGCTTCACCTGACCAAAGTCATGCTTCTGGGTGTATAGAGCTCTTAACTGTCTGAAACTTCTGATTTCAGAGCTTTCCCCCGGATGGCTAGTTAGAGGCTATGGAGCTGCTTTACTGCTATAAAGAGGTAACCACCTGTGTCTCCAGGTTTCGCACTTGGCCTGTGATTACCATAATTTAAGGTACAGTTTCTAGCCTTCGAAACATGATCCTGCAAACTGGGAGTCAGAAAGTAGATCAGTGGTTGCCTAGGGATGGGGGTGGGAGTGGGGATTAACTGTAAATGGTACAGGGGGAATGAAAATGTTCTAAAACTGATTTACGGTGATGGTTGTACCACTCGGTAAAGTTACTAAAAATCGTTGAATTACATACTTGTAATGGCTGAATTTTATGATATGTTAAATACATCTCAATAAAGCTGGGAAATAATTTAAAAAACAACAACATGTACTATTGATAGAACCTCTTTCCTGAAAACTCCCCAGCTGCCTTCACGGCACAGAGCCGACTCCCTCCTCAGAACTCCTGCCGTTCTTCTCTGGGTTTGCTCCCACTTTATACCTTAAATTATAATATTTGTGGCAGTGCCTGCATCTCCCATCTAGCCCAGGCCTCCTCATCTCTGACTGCCTCATGTCCCTGCCCCAGGATCACACAGGTCCTGCACATTAGAGAGACATGGTAAAACTATCTGCAGGGATGGCGTGGAGGGAGGGAGTGGCCTGCAGGCTCACTCTATGAGCTGCAGGCATTGCCCGAGACTTCCAGGGATCCAGGAACTTACTGATTCCCAAAGCCAGTTCCCACACAGGCCTGTGTCACTCACACCCCAAGCCACCCCATCCCAGACCAGACCCAGTGAGATAGGTCACCTGCCTTGTGACCCAAAGCTCAGAGACATTGCTGCACCCAGGCAGAGAAGGAAGTAACTTAGACAAAGCTGGGTGTAGTAAGATATTACTCACCTTGTTATTTATAAGAGCAAAAACCTAGAAACCTAAAAAACCAAAGGGGATTGTTTGAATAAAATACTACCATAGGATGGATTATGTAACTAATTAAAAAGATATTACTCAAAACAATGTAATGAATAGGAAACTATTTACAATACCATATTAAGCCACAAAGGCAGGATGCAAAAATGTAAGTATTGTGTATGGTCTCTGTTTTCTTTTTAATTAGTTAATCAGACCAGGAAGACTATCAAAATGTTTACACTGGATTTGTGAATGCTTTTGTCTTTTACTTTTCTGCATTTTTTAGTTTTCTACGGTGAGCATGTATTAGGCTTTTTTAAAATTCATTTGAAGAATATAGAAAAGCACAGAGAATAATACAATAAAAAACATATACCTACCTCATAAAATGAAGAAAGATCATATTTTATTTAGATCTTATTTTTTTTAAGGAATAAAACAGCAGACCAGATAGAAGTATCTATATTCTCTTTCTCCAGCCCTAGTCCCCTCCCTCCCTCTCCAGAGAAAACTTTATTATAGATTAAGTTTGTCTTCGGGCCATGTTTTAGTACTTGTATTATACTGATTACTTAGATTTTTTAAATTGTTTTTAAATTTACCAATAAAAAGGCATTATACTGTATATAACGCTAAGCAACTTACATCCTTTTAGAGCTATCCCTGTTGAAATAAACTTGTTTCACCCACTTAGCAGCTATATAATAATTTTTTGTGTAATATGCTACAATATCTTTCTCCACTTCTCCACTGATGGGCTTGGAGTTTGTTTCTAATTTTTGCTATAAGAAATGATATGATGAACATCACTGAGCATGTTTTCCTGTCAAGCAAGACTTCAACTAGAATAGTGGTTCTCAACGTGTGGTCCCAGGTCCAACCGTATCAGTGTTGCCTGAGAACTTAGTAGAAATGCAAATTCTCCGGCCCTACTCGAGATTAATCAGAAACCCTGGTGCTGAGGCCAGGCAATCTGTTGCAGCAAAGTCTCCAGCTGACTCTAATGCAAACTACAATTTGAGAACCATTGCTCTAGACTAGAACATGTATCTAGAAATGGATCACTGGGTCCTTGGGTATGTACATTTTATGTTCAGTCATATACCACCAAAGCAATTTACTGATGTTCCTGCCCGCAGTGGCCTATGAGAGCATCCCCACCTCTTTGCCAATACTGGCGCTGTCAAACCATTTCTATTTTGTCAAGTTGATGGATGGGAATGGTATCTCATTTTTGTTTAAATTCTCATTTCCATGATTATTAAAGAAGTTTTTTAATATATGTACTTATTGATCACTCTATTTTATTCTTCTTTCATTAATTTTATAATAGGAAAAAAACACAGATTTTAAAACACACATACAAATTTCAAGCTGTGCCCACTTGCCTCATCCTCATGTTTATGAGATAGAAACCTGGACCAGAGCTCCGGTGCGTCCAGGACACCTCCCTGGTCGGTGTCCTGCCCCCTTAGCTCTGATCTCAGTGCCCAGGCCTCTACCAGGACCACCTTCTGACCCTAGGCTCACATTCTTCTCCTGTAACTACAGCCATCACATCCTGGGCCCATTGCCTGGGAGCAAGAACATGTCCCGAATACCCACTCAAGACACCCACCCAAACCTGCTCGAGAGTTAAGAACAGGGAAAGCATCTTTGCCCAGCACAGCCCAGCCCCATGTGGCGTCAGACCTTATTCAAAAGATCAAGGAAATAGATGTTTTAACAATCCCAAATATTCACTCAATTAGTCATTTATTCTTTCAACTGGGAAGTATGTATTGCTTCAGCGATATGCCAGGCACCCAGAATTCCCAAATTCTCAAATCCCGCTCCAGTCCTTCACGCACAGCTCCGAGTGCATAGTGAGAATGGAGAGAACGAGACTGCGTGGAGCTGGGACGTCAGACGTGGGCCAGGCCCACTTAAGTCTCCACTAGACACACACACCCCAGCCTCCTCGCCCCAGAGGCCCACAGGGTCTTATGTCTGCCTCGACAACAGGACAAAGACTGCTTTCGCCAGCTAGCATCAAAATCAGTAAAGTCCAGAAAGACTTTACTGCTCAGAAACTGAAGACCTCAAAGGCAGAGAACCTGGATGGAAGATGGCTGTTAGCTAGCTTTTTAGGCGGATACAGTCGAATTTGTCGTAAAAGCACTGTGAAAAAGGAGAGAGGAATCATTTCTTTCCACTACCACTGACCCTCCCACCTCTCAGGCTAGAGATCTCTTACCCATGAATTTATAATAATGCCTCTGTTTAGAGTTTACAAATGAGGCAGTGAGGCTGATTTACTGTTTCCTAGGGGTCAAAAGAGGAGAGAAGCTGCCATCCCCATCTCTCTCTCTCAATTTCACAAGAATTGTTATAAAATGCCCTTCCCTTCCCTTTCCCCTGCACAGTGAAATGGGGTGTCCACTGCTTTGATCTCTAATCTGCTCGTGTAGCCAGCTCACTTCAGGGTCTAGAGTTCACATCAGAATGATCTTATTTAAAACAAGGTCTTTTTTAAACACCCACATCCTGCCCCACTGTGATGCAGAAGATTCCACCTTTCCTTAGCTTTGGATAAGAAGGTGTTTGGGGCATGTTCACATGATTGGTGATGCCAAGAGAATCCCTTAGGGGAAGCCAGAGCAGCAAGATGGGTTGATTATTCCAGAGATGGTTTCATGAGACTGCACGGAAAGGGTTGGAAAAATCCTCTTCTGGATTTTGGTGGCTTAGTGATAGAGCAGAAAGAGGAGTGGTTGGGATAAGGCACCTGGGTGGAGGTTCACTCCCCCTTACCCTTTGCCCCTGTTTACTGAGGCATCCTGACGCTTCACTCCCCTCAAAGTAATAATTGTATTCTCCATAATTTAAAAGCAGAAACAGATTTTCTCTAGAATTTTATAGTTTAATGTCTATGACTATTAATTGATTTTCATTTTTATCCCATCATATTCATCTGATTACTAGTGGTTTGTAAAAATAAAATTTGGAAAAATTTTAAAAACTTCAGTATGGAAATTGAAAAGGAAAGAAGAGTAAAGTTGAGCTTTATACACTTTGTTAGAGGTGAGCCGAAATTTGCCTCTGAGCTTTCTAGCAGCCAATGCAAGAAGAGAAACACAATCAATTATAAGATTAAGAGCACAGATTTAGTGAAGATAAACCAGTCGTCTAGGAAAAGGTCAACTCTTCCTGGTTCTAAGATCTGAGAGAAATTTCTCACTTAGGTCTTCAATAAGAGGGAACTCTGTCATATTATAAGTAAACTCTCAATAATGTCTTTTTACATTAATAATAAGGTCTCCTAGCATCAGCCAGTAAATAGTGTATAATACAATTCAACCCAGATCAAAAACTGTACTCCATATCTAAAGTTCTCTAGTGGCCTTTGTCAGCCAAGAGGAAAACAGCAGAGTAACTAAAACAGAATTTCTCAGCTGAGGGCCCAAGGACGCCTGGGGGTTTCCACACAAGTTCTTGAGTTTGACGCTGTTTTGAGGAAGTACTTATAAATCATTTTCAAGTAAATTCCTAAACAGGCAGAGGAAGAGAGAAGCATACATCCCAGGGCCACGTGAGCCAAAGCTCATCTCCTCATTGTGCCAATCTAGTATTAACATAATGGGACAGTTGTCTCTTGGGCATAACACTGCTCCACCTGGCCCTTCCTCCCTCTGTACCTCCATGTTGGCACTGTCCCAGCTACCTGGAGACAATGACAGGCCCAAGCTGAGCCAGCACTGGTCTGAATGAAACTGCCCCACAAAGTAAGGCTCAAACTCGTCTGCATGCCATTCAAGGCTCTATATGATCTGCACAAATTTCTCCTCTATCCTCAGCAGAGAAACTTTTCCCCTGCCCCATCCCATCAAGCCTCCAGCACTCCCTTCAACCCACTGCTTTGCCTTCATGCAGACATTTTCAACCTCTGTTGGCCTCTCTTCCCTTCCAAGTCAATTTCTCTTCTGACTTTTCTCTCATTCTCCAAGCCTTGGCTTAAATGCCACCAAAGCCAAACCTTTGCTACTTTTCCAGGAGACATAACTTTCTTCTCTCCCAGAGCCCTTGGTCAATGTCACATTCATTCACACAGCTCTTATAACTGAACCTTGCCTGGGCCAGGCACTTGGCTGAGTCTCTGGGATAAAGCCCTCAGCCCGCGAGAAGAGCTTGAGTTCCAGGAGTTTAGGTCAGTCTCCCCAGCTTGACTGGGGGCTTCTTGAGGGCGAAGGTCTCAGCTCTCAAGTCTCAGCCCTCTGGGGTCTCAGCCCTCCCCCATTCTCCCAGCAGAGGTTCTGGCAGATGTCTGCCAGAGTCACCTGCAAGAGAGAGGGACATAAGGGGCTGCTTCAGGGGAGGGGGTGCCTCAGGGGACACCTTGCTCTGATCATGGGAAAGGAGCCTCAGGTGACAGGCCTACCAGCTGGATGAGCTGAGGAGGGGCGGGGATCTCTAATCCCTTTGTTGTAGTAGGGTTACCCTGGCCAGTGGCCAAAGGTGGGAGTGGGAAGGTGATAAGCACCTAACATCTTTTGTTGACATTTCTTGCTGAATCTGTTTATTTAACCGAAGCATTCTGATCACATTGGCTATCAAAGCTTGTTGACATAGTTGAGATTTCGCATTCATGCAACTCAAGCTTCTGCCTTCTATCCATCAGCTGCGCCATCTATTAATTAAAACAGTAGATGAAGTGAGCCTGGTTAGGTTAATACTCTGAGGGTGAAGTGGGGCTTATTTTTCAAAGGGATATGGTTTCAGCTTCCAGAGTGTGCTGGTTTGCTTTTCAGATTTCAGTGGGCACTTGTTGTGCACCTACTGTGCCTAGTGCTTTCTGAGAGATCCCTGAGCATTCCTCAGCACTGAGGTATGTGTGCAGGTGCGATTGTGTACATGTGATGTACATATGTGTCAGTACTTGTATAGCACTTGTGCTTGTTTGTGCGGGTGCACATGCACATCTGTATCTTTATAACTGACAGGTCCTAGCACTCACGGGCATACCTTCAGCAAATGCATTTGGCAGGTGGACCAGGTTCCATGTGCCCTTTGTGGCACTTAAAGCACCAGAGAAGCGTACTGCTCACATAGATCACTTGAAATTAAAAGAGAGAAAGCGAGACTTTGTATTTATGCTAAACGCCTTGTGATGCTCATTACTGAGACTCTGTAATTTTCCTCACAAGAACATAACCCGGCGGTCTGGGAATACTTTATTTTGATTGTCACCAGCTCCCTGTGGAAGGGCTCAGTTAACTCCTCCCAGATGAGTTATTTAGTTATTTGTCTCATTCTGAATGGCAGCTTGGGGCCATGGAAGGCAGGGCCCCTGTGGCCCAAATCCATGGGGGAGGCTTTAACATGAAACATGATGAAATGAAGTCCCCTGGAACTGTGCAAGTGTGCAGGGGCCCTAAGGGAAGGAGCCCAGGCCTGGTGGTGTGAGCTCTGGGGTCTGGGGTCCAGAGTCTGGGCTCTGTGCCCTGACTCACTATGTGATCTTGGAAAATTACCCCCTATCTTGGGACTGGTTTTCTCATTTGTAAAATGAAGCAGTCAAATGTGTCATTTCTAAGGTCCCCTCTGTCTACCAAGCTCTAAGGCTAACATGTAATTATTCTGCTGTTTTTGGTGGGAATCATAGCTTCCTAAAGTTGTTAGAGCAGGAAAGGACCTTTGCCCAATCTCCACACTTCCCAGAAGCCAGCAACTTGTTCAGAGCATGTTAACGCAGAATAGACAGAATATCTATTTTGATTAGAACCATCCAGGACACTTGGTGCTGTCTGGAATGCATTTTATTTCTGAGAGCTGACAAAGCTCACATCCCTTCAACCTTTGTCAGGACTTGACTTAGGCCTCAGCTCCTTTCCAGACTCCCATCTCCATCTCCGATCAGAACATCTGAAATCCTCAGAGGTCTTGCTACACAAAGAGTGGTCCTCAGCAGCAGCAGCATCACCTGGGGGCTTGCTGGAAAGGCAGAATGTCAAGCCTCACCAGGACTTTTTACCCAGGTCCCCAGGTGACTCATTGGCACCTTATGCTTGAGAGCTGCTGAGCTAGGAACACTTGGTCTATTCTATGTCTTTTCTTGTCACTAGTCTGTCTCCCCAAATAGACAGTGAGCACTTTGAGCACAGGACTCACAGTTTATTCATTTTTTGCTTCCCAGGGCTCAGAATAGTCTTTTGTGCAAACTCATTGCTCATCGGGTATTGAATGAATAAATGATTGA
Organism: Pteropus medius; assembly: GCF_902729225.1. Lineage (NCBI taxonomy): Eukaryota > Metazoa > Chordata > Mammalia > Chiroptera > Pteropodidae > Pteropus > Pteropus medius. The sequence goes on from NW_024353517.1 coordinate 10,619,743, forward strand.
AATGAGCCTATGCAGGCTTGTTGAAGGCAATGAACTTGGCATCAAATCTGAAAGGGAAGACCTGATGTGGGTGGGCATAAAAATGTGGAGATCTGGAAATAGCACACACAGATGCAGAAGGTTAAGGAATAGCCTTGCCGGAAGGGAGGGTTATGGTATGAAAAAGCGGAAGGGAGGAAGGGAGAAAGGAAAAGAGGAAGAGAGGGAAGGATGTTGAGGAGTTGAAGATGGCTATAACAGGATGTTTGGGACGAAACCATCTATCTATCTCACAACCACCTCCTCTAATCTCATTTTCTATTGTCCAGTTAACCTTAAATGCAGATGAGCATAATGGTTAGAAATAAGGCTCTGGGGTCAGAGACACTGGGTTCAAATCCTGGTTTCACCACATATATGCTGTGTAATCTTGGGCAAGTCACTGAACTTCTCCATGCATCAGTTTCTTTATCTTCAAAATGAGATCGCGAGGGTCCCCGAGAGGGTTAAGTGAGATAATACGATGCACTGGCACAGTGTCTGGCGTGAAGAAAGGGCTCAATGCATGTGAAATGAATGTGAGTGGAAGAATAAACTTGTCATCAGCTTGCTTGCGTCTGTCCAACCTGAGAACATGGCACCAGACTCAGTTTGCAGGCTCTAAACCCGGGCTCTTGCATCAAAGGCTGCAGTTTTCCCTCCCGTTGGCCCCCTAGGCCCACTCAAACACTCTTCTCTCCCTGAGACCCTTAGATGTGTAACGCTCAGGAGGATTTGCTCACCTCTTTTGAGTGTAGGGCAGCTTATCTGAGGAGCAGTGCACGACATGGCTTTACCCAGGCCATAAAGTCCAGCTGATGGCTTCTAGGTCCTGCCACCCAAATACTATAGCCTTTCTGTTGGCAACTGACAAGAAGTAAGGAGCATGTTTATGTCACTAGGTTAGAAAAAGCCTGTCAGTACCAGCCAGGCATTTCCTAGCTCCCTCCTTATAGCTTTAGCTGTGTCCAGATTCTGCAGAAAGGCCACCCACCTACAGTTATGCAGTTGGTATACATTGCAGTCTGTGTGAACGGCTCCCTCCACCTCCGGAATCGGGCAGTGCACAACCTGAGCCACTGTACACAGTGTTCCTCTTCCCCTAGCAATTCTTGTCATGTTCCTTGTGAATAATTTAAGAGCCTTAGGAACAGCTGTGCAGGCGTTGGGCACAGGCAGTTCAAAGTGGTCACAGATCTGCTCTTTTGAAATAGTCTTTGCCCTTGTAAATGATATTCTGGGAAAAAGAATATCGATCTCCTTCCCAGCTGTCTGGGAGAGGGAAGAGCTGAGTAAAATGACACAGTAGAAGAAGTTCTGAAATATGCACTCAGCTTGTTCCTTTCTGGGTCAGGGGGTGGGGGGCAGGGTCTTTAGGGTTCAGGCATGTCTGCCATCAGCCAGGCACAGGGGATACATTCTCTGAGACACTTCGTGTCCAGGGGTGTGAGGGCGGGTGCTGAGAAGTCAGCCCAAAAATGAAGGCAGCTACAAACCGTTCCATCAGCATTCGCCAGTGGTTTTGGAACCATTTGTTCCAAATAACCTGACAAATGTGCTCTGAGCGTTGCCAGACTCTTCTCCAAGAAAACGGTCCCTTTCCTCTCCGCTCTGTCTAATGAGGCACTTCTTATATTTGAATTTGTATGGCAATTGAGAAATTGTGGCCCATTTATTCTTAATAATGTTACCGAAAAATATCAGTAATTACATAAAGACTACAAAAAAATCACATTTAAATAAATGAAGAGAGGAATGATTTTTATTACATTTTCCCAATGAATATGTAATTATTGGTTATAAAAGGACCTTCCTGACTCACAATATGACCACTTTTTGTCCTTGTGAGAAGAGATGAGATTTGTACTCATTTGTACAGCTCAGTGGCCTAAGATGTTTGGGGTAAGCTGCTCTCCTTGGTCCTCCATCCTGAGTCAGCTGGTAGGTCAGCTCTGTCCCCATATGCCCTGAAAAGCACACACGGGGAAGAGAAGTGGGGTGGGGAAGTGTCTGCATATATGGAACACCTCTGTACCTCTGCATGCAACACTCACCGCATCTCAGGTTGAAGCCAAGCATCCTTCTAGGCCCAGAGCCAATGTTGTCTCCTCCAAGAAGCCCTCCTAATGGCCCAAACTATGCTCTGATCCACTTTTAAAAGAAAGGAGAGGATCCTAGTGTGGCAAAACCACTGTTTGACTCTTTTTCCTGGGTAGACCGAGTACACTTTCTGGCCTCTCCTTGTAATCAGATGTGGCTGGTGACTGAGTTCTGGCTGATGGAATGTGGGTGGGAGTGGTGAGCACCACCTCCAAGCCTGGCGCACTCAGATGTCCTATGTGCAGTAAGCTCTCATTCCCCCCGCCCCACTCCCCACTAGCTGATGGAGAGGCCTCTTAGCAATGGAGAGAAGAGCCACATTAAGGAAGGACATGGGGACCTTGAGTGCTAATATGGAGCTGAGGGCCCCACCTGCATTACCCTGTGCCATAAGTAAGAAATACATTTGTATTTTGTTAAAGCTACTGCTATAACATTTGTTATAGCAGCAAGGCTCTCCTGACTGATAAATTCAGAGATCGGACGCCCTGGTAAGCCCACATCTCCATAGAGGCTGCCTCTCTGAGGTCCAGCTAGTAGGTGAAACCAGCTAATTGCCAAAATCCCTTCTTGCTAATTTTCCACTTGCAACATCTCTTTCTTTGTTTTTCTCCCAGCCTGATACCTTCCACCTGCTCTTCGTTGGGTCAAAACTATTAGTCTACGTAGGAAGGACTCAGGCCTATGAACCTGTCAGCCTGCATGTTTATATTCTGTGATCTGGTCTGAGGCCACAGCCACCAAATAGCCTCTTTCTCCTCATCTCTCCCCACCATTCTGTTTTAGAGGCCAGTAATATGTCTCCGGCTTCACTTCACCTTTGTTATTAAGGATGAGTGAAAAAAGCAAAAAACACACAAAGGATGATTTGGGCAGCTCTAAATAGTTCTGACTATATTCAATCATCAACCACCTCAAACCATTTGTGAAAGGATCATAGAATCTCAGAATCCCTTGTAAAAACCTAAAAAAGAAAAAAGAAGCTAACTTTTATCCCATCCATCATTTGTTTGTGGCCTAACTTTTAGGTTAGATTGCTAAAACTTCATGTACGAAAAATCTTTTGCTCCATTGACGTCTCCTTCACAACATTTGACATATATGGCTAAACGATTCTAAAAAACTGATTCTAAAATTTATATAGGGAAACAGAGGAACCAGAGGAATCAAAGCAATTGGACAAGAAGAGCAAAGTTGGAGGACGTACAACCCTTGTTTTCCAGACTCCCCGTGGCAGATGGACCAAGTGGCACTGGTAAAGGAGATACTCAGATCAATAAGGCAGAATCAAGGACCCAGAAACAGACCCACCTGTATATGGTCACTGAATTTTGACAAGGGTGCGCCGGCAATTCGTAAAAGTTATCGCTATTAGCGATAAACAAACAGGACAAATAAACAGAGACTCATGAACATGGACAATAGACTAGTGGTTACCAGAAGGTAGGGATGAGCGGGGAGGAGGGAGGTAGATGGGGTGAAAGGGGTAACATGTGTGGTGACAGAAAGAAATTTAACTATGGGCAGTGAATATACAATGCAATATATTTATATGCCTTACTGTTAAAATGTACAGCTGAAACTTACCAGATTTCATTAACCAAAGTCATCATAATAAAAAGAAAAAAAAAGATAAAGAAAGAAAAAAAGTTATTGCTGTCATCATTTAAAATTATGTGTCTACATTTTTGTTAAATGCCCGACTCTCCTCGCAGGCTGCATGCCCAGAGAAGGGAGACTGTCTTTCTTGTTCACAGCGGTTTCCCCAACACTTCACACAATGCCTGGCACAAACCTGAAGCTTGACAACCACGTTTTGAAGGAAGGAAAGCTGGTGGGTGGGCAGGCTTTCTTGATCCTTTAGGCATGAATGGGATCTTTCTCTGAACTCAAACTTCTGTCAACATCCATGTAGCTATTCTTTTTTCTTCATACATACAAGATGTTACGTAATGTTTTATTCGTTTTACAACTCTCTTTACTTCCAAAATGTGTTTTTTCCAGCTACAGACATAAACATCAAAAACAAGCAGGTCTTTTATGCCCTCTGCTCTGGCAGGAAAGATTGCACTGTTAAGATCCCTCATCTTCACTTCAGCTTAATCAACCCAAAAACTTTTTGCAGCTTCTTCTGTCACCTGTTGTGGTCTGGGTGGGGATGTCTTCTGTCTTTTGTAAGGACATTTGATTTACAGCCCACCTAGATAATTCAGGATGATCTCGGTTTAAAAGCCTTAATTTAATCACATCTGTAAAGACCCATTATCCAAGTCAGATCATATTCTGAGGTTCTAGGGATTAGGACATGGGCATATTTTGGGGGTATCACCACTCAACGTTCTGCACACATACACCGCCAAACTCACATCCAAAACCAATGCTCTTAACACTGTGAGCTGGGATATTGTATACGGGTCGCTTTACTAACAGTTGTCTTCTATAAGGCACATTTCGCAAATATCAGATTATTGAACCCGCAAAGAGATCTGGGAGGTAAGTATTATTATCCTATTTTAAATAAGAGAAGACTGAGATCCAGAGAGTTCGAGCGATGTCTCAAGATCACACAGTTTCCAGAATTACGAGTGGGATTTAAACCCAGGCCCACGTGGCAGAAGAGCATAGATTTTTTTTCTCCCTTTCGAGAAAGGGAGATATTTTATTTCCGAAGAAAGAGTTGGAGCACTCAGCCTGCTCCTGCAGAAACCTTGATGGAAATACTCCTCTTCCCCTCTCTTTACCTTCTGCCACTCCCAAGTCTGGGCTGACCACTGCCAAGCCACCCCTGCACAGAGAAAAGGGCCTGGGCTGGGTCTATGTCAATCACCTGTCTGCTCCTCCTCCACTCCATCTGAAGTGAGGTCTCAAATAAGCCTCCTATTGCAGGCCACTGGTAACATTCCTTCAAAGAGAGAAGAAGTAATAAATGATCTATATCAATCATACCACTGGGGGAGGGAGTTAGACATCTTGTGGACCGATCAACCTAAGGAAGAATTTTCTAGCAATTTTCATTGCCCTCCAATGGATTCATAGAAGAGGCAATGATCTCTCCCTGGAAATGTTCATGCAGAGTGCAGATGACCACCTGTCAGAAATGCTGTCAGGGCTCTGTCCTGGGTAAGATGTGACATCAGAGGACACCTGAAGGTTCTGGCAGCTATAAGGTCTCTTACCATGTGGAAGGGGATGCCTTCCTGCTCCATGACATGGATGGCTCTGACTGATGCAGAAAGGAACCAGACACAGAGGAACATGTACCATTAGGTCCTCTAAGAAGCAGATACCGACATGAGTTTAGATGTACAAGAGATTTATTATCGGGAAAATGGCTATGAAGGATAAAAGGGGGAGAGCAGGGATAGGGGAGACCCTTTAGACTACACTGCAGGCCTGACCTGGGAAGGAGAGGGCCCCCAGCCCTTGGGAGACATGCAGCAAGAGACAGGGAAGTGGAGCCCTGGCTTCCCACGGGGCTGTCCCCAGCCAGCGACCGAGCACAGAGCCCAGTGGGGCTACTAGCACAGGTCTATTCCTGCATGATAAGGGACTCTGCCAACAGGTGACTTTGGCTCAAGGACCCACTTTGGGGATCTAAGAATCTTCCTCCACAGTCTCCCCTCCTCTTCCCGCTCCTTCCCACGTCAGGGCTGGGCAAGGAGCCCAGCTGCACTGGCAAAGGTAGCAGGGCTGGGCTGCCTAGGGCTGCCTTTGCCAGTCCCCTGGTTCCCAATGCCAGCCCTTCTGGATGAGTGCCTCCCTCTTTACCCTAGGGCACAGCTGGGTGGCTGCTTGGCCCTGGCTGGCTGGCACAGCCCCAGCTCTTCTCCCTCTGACACTGGCTGGCTATCTGGATCTCCATTTCTGTTTAGAGGGAGAGAAACATGAGGGGGCTGAGGTTCAGCCATCTGGGTCCTGGGCTGTGAACCACCCCTCTGTCAGCCTAGGAGAGAGGCAAGAGCATCAGTGTAGAATGTGATATGAAAGCAATCCAGGCAGCTGCAGAGCCAAACTCCCACAGCACAGAGATTGGTTTTAGGAAGGGGACTCACAGGCTTCACAGGCTGAATGAGACAACCTCCTCTCTACATGCAAAGAAACCCGGTAGTAATTTCAAACAGCCATTCCATAAGGGTCCCAAAGCCTGTGTTCCTCCTAGAAATGCGGGACCGTGAAAAATTAAGGCAGCAAAGAGTCGGCCACATGGAACATTTACTGCAAGTCCGATCCTACAATGGCCTGAGAGGTAGAGAATAATGAGATGGTTCTGCCCTCTGGAACCTCGGGCCTTTAGAGAGCCCCTGTCATGTGCCGAGGATAGAGGCAACACAGGCCCTACTCCTGGGCTCTGGCATCAGAATTCACCCTCAGGCCCTCTGTCTACCAGGGAGGCAAATACGACACCATCCATCTCTGCTCTCAAGCCGCCTGCAGCCTGGCGGAGTGAGACACTTGCCTTTAATACAAGGTAGAGGGTGAGAACAGACGAGGGGCAAATAAAATCTAAGGGAGTTCTGAGGAGGGAGAGATGGGAGCAAAGGAAGAGCTCAGGTTGAAAAGAAAGCAGAGCTGAATTTGGCAGCCAGAGAAGGAAAGTTGACCTCACTTCTCTTGGAGGGACTGTTTTGGAGAAAAGCTGCTATCTCCCCAATAAACGTAATTTCAGAGATGTCATCTTCTCCCCTTGCCCAGGCCATTTCAATACCTAGCATCCAAGGCTGTCTCAAGGGGTGGTTGCCCTGGTTCTGCAATCCGGGTCCCTCCCCTGCTTGTATGGCCTCAGAGAAGCAGTATCTGTCTCCCCCAGCTGGGGCTCAACAGTCTGAGGCTAGTAAGCACGTGGTCACACCAGCGACCACTCATCTCACCAAAACTCAGGGGTCATTCAGGATTATGGATCAATGCTCCTATTTCTAAGTCTTGGTTCTCTTCTCAAGCTGCATAGAATTCCAGCCAGATTTACACAGCGAAGAATTTCCACAGGTCCAGGCCAGGGACAATGCAGATGACCCTGTTACAATGACTGGATGTTATTGACCTTCCTATCTTTATAGGATAGAGTTGAAAGCAGTGCTAAATCCCATTACGTATTTTTGTGGGCTGGTGAACATGTGTGGTTCCCTGTAAAGCTGCCTTACAGAAGCCAAGACATTACTTGTAGCCCTGTCTCTGTCCTCATTGGACGTTTTGAGACTCTCTCTGAGCTGGAGCACCTAGCCGTAGCAGACTAAAGCATCCCAGACAACTTTACACCCACAATATCAGAATCCAGCTGCTTTTTACTACTGGCGGTTGCAGAATTCACTGTGACTCAGGTCATTTTCACAGCTTTTAAGTGTACTCTCTCAGATCAACCAAAACATGTGCTAGGAAATGATGCAGTGTTAAATTGGTCCAACATCTTATACCAGATGTTTAAACAAGCAAAGAAGTATCCTTCAGAAAATATATGGAGAACAGAGTTTGCTTTGCCAAATGGAAATTGTTCCTCCCCAGAGTTGCCTCAGCATGTTTAGGGGGAGGGAAGTTTTCATGAGAAACAGCTCATTCTCCAGGAGGTGAGAACCCTGAATTCAGATAGGATCTCTGACAGGAAATGAATGGAGCATTTCATAAATCTGCTTTTCACTCAGAGCACTGCTCAGAAGGTACAGAGCCAAGCTAACCAGGCCTGTGTGACGGTTCCAATTATTGGTTACTCGTGGTCCCAGTGCCCAACCTTGTCTCTTGATGGTATCTCACACTGAGTCACTAGAATCACTGCGCAGTTTTATGGACTGTAATTTCCTCACCATGCTGCCGAGTGCTCCAGGGGAGGCTGCCTGGAGCACAATTGCTGTACTTGGTATTTTCAAGGTTAACTGCAAGGGCCTAAGGAAGGCCCCTTTGACCAGTCAGTCCAGACTGTGCTGGCTTCTTTCTCTGAACCTTTACAGCACCCAAGTCTGCACCAAAAAATGTAGCTCCTGACCAGAAGCTAGAAGGAGCCATGGGAATCACACGTGGGATGGGAATCTGCCCATCCCATCCCTCCATCACTCTTTCTCTCCTCAATGATCCCAAGAAGAATTGCCCACACTCTGAGCACCTGCAAGAGGTGGAACTCATGACCTCGCAAGGGAGGCGGGCCCGTCCTCAGGCAATTCCACTGTTAGGGGCAGCTCCACAAGTTAGGCCAAGATGTGTCCCCCTTTCGCTTCCAATCATGGCTCACAGTTTTACCTCTGGCTGCCACACAATTCTAATCCTTCTTCCAATAGACAACTCTTCCAGGGCCCTGGCTAAACAGCACCTTTTCTTTCTGTAATTCTCACCCAAAAATGCCATTGATTCTTTAAACTTCTCCACATTGTCATCAACATTGATATTTTCTGTCTTTTTGATTATAGCCATCCTAGTGAGTGTAAAGTTTATCTCATTGTAATGTTGATTTATATTTCCCTGGTGGTCAATGATGAGCCTTCATTATGTACCATTTCGTGTGTATATCTTCTTTGGAGAAATGTCAATTCTAGTTCCTTGCTCATTTTTTAAATTGGGTTATTTGTTTCTTTATTACTGAGTTTTAAGAGTTCTTTATATGTTCTAAGTATAGGTTCTTTATCAGAATATGATTTGCAAAAATTTTGTCCCATTCTGTGGGTTGTCTTTCTGTTTTCTTAAAAGTATTCTTTGAAACACAACTTAAGTGTGTTAATCTCCAATATTTTTATTTTGTTGCTTGTTGTTGTCATATCTAAGGAACTATTGCTTAATCTAAGGTCATGAATAATTACACCTATATTTTTTTCTAAGAGATTGATAGTGTTAGTTTTCACATTAGGTCTTTGATCCATTCTGAGTTAATTTTTTGTGTATAGTGTGAGGTAAAGGTACAACTTTGTTCTTTTATGTAGGGGTATTCAATTGTCCTAGCACCATTCATCAAAGACTATTTTTTTCTCCACTGAATTGTTTTGGCACCCTTATTGAAAATCAATTAACGGTAAATGTAAGTGTCTATTTTTGGATTCTCAATTCTATTCCATTGATCTATACAACCTACCACATTTTTTGTCCATTTTCCTCTAAGAATCATTTTAGGTATATCCCGCATATTTAATATGTAAAGTATTAATTATTATTCACTTTTAAATATTTTTATAATTTTAATATTATTTATTCTTTGATCCATGGATTATTTAGAACTCGATTCTTAAATAACCAAATAAAATTGATGTATTGACTACATATTAATTCTTTTATCATATTGTAGTTTTATTATATTGTTGTCAGAGGAGAATGAGGACTATAGATATTAAATCTTAGAGAATTTTTTGGAGATTTTATGACCTAAAAAGAGTTGAGTTTGTGTAAATGTTTCATACATATTTTAAGAGTATATTTTAAATGGAGTCTCTAAACGTTGAGTGTATGGTTCACATATATCCTATTTGATGAAGCTTGTTAATTCTATTATCCAAATCATCTCTATGCCTAGTGATTTTAATGATTAATACATTCATGTGGTTTAAAAATCAAAATAATATAAAAATATGTTTCAATCCCACCCATGCCTCTTCTACACACCAATACTCCAATCCTATGGTCAACAATAGTGTTAATTTTTTGTGTATTCTTTCTATGTCAATGCAAATACTCAAATATAAGGATATAAATTCTTATTATCTTCCTCTTTCTTGGATAAAGGTAGCTAATTATCTACTTTTTCTTGGCTTTATTCAGTTAACAATTTATCCTGGATTTCTCTTCATATCAGTACATAGAAAGCTACATTTTTTCCCTTATCTTTGCACAGCAGCCTTTGGGTAGATGCCCCACAGTTTAACCAGTCCTCTAAAGAACGACATGGGTTGTTTTCAGTTTTTTGGAATTACAAATAATACTGCCACAAGTAATCTTGTCCACATATCATTTTATACAGATGCAAGTTTTAAAATTAATTTTAGACACACTTGCATTCTTTATCTATCTATTATCCCAATTTCCTGGAACTCTAGTTATTCTATTCATTATATCTTCAGATCCTTGCACATGGTAGATATTTTCCTCATCTTTGGTGCGGCTTGTGTGTTTTGTGACATCCTTGTCACCCTAGACTATGGAATAGTCCCTTCAGAGTTTTACTATATTTATTTATCCAGGCAAATCAAAATTATCATCAGCCTGAGACTCATTTTTTATTGAGGCTTTTGGCATGGGAGTTTTCCAGACTTCTGGATAGTATAAATTGAAACTAAAATATATGTGAGACACAGCCCTGAGCTTTGATTTCTCAGGAGAGAGAATTTTTTAATCTGAGCCCAAGCAGAGACAGATATCTTTTTTGTTATCTTGTCAAGCCAGCGGACAGGTTTTTTCCTAATCTATACTTTCCTTGGGATTGTGGCCCTCTAAGAATGCCAGTCTTTCTAACTTTCTGCCTTAATGCAGACCAGATCTCATATTTTGCCCCCATGTGGACAAGAAAGCCCAAGCCCCTAGGTTACTGAAACTGCCGACATCATGCCCACCACACCAGTCATTCCTCACAACTACTCCACCTCCATTCCAGAAATTGGCAGCGGCAACTCATTCGCTTTCTGCTATAGCTTTTAGTTCCCTCTTCATTTCTGGTGCCTGGTGATTTTCCTTTCTTGCTTGCACACTTGGCTATTCATTTATAAGGATTTCTGTTATATTTTATTTAGGTACTAGTGGCAGAAGAACTTATGTTTATTCAACATTTTCCTACAGTCCACTTTCTCCTTGGGCTTTCAAGTGATTCGTATCATCACTGTTTACCATCCACGTACCATAGTACCTGTTCGGTAAAGGCAAACTTATTCCTTATAAGAATCATGGTATTTCAGGCTGGTGGAGAATCTGACAGATAGTCTAAGACTTCAAGGGCTAAATTTCTATTGCTGTTGTAGTATTTCTACTCAGGCTAGGATTCTGGTACCATCCTTTTCTCTTTCCATTTTGCAACATGGTTCTCCTTCTCTTCTGCTTAAAGAATCATATGGAGTATGGATTTTTTTTTTTATCAAAACCATTTAATATCCATTTTGGAAACAGCCAAGGATGGTGGCAATAAATAGTTTCTCATTAATAAATAGTTTCTCAGTATATTTAGGTGCAATATGAGGTCGAGACTTTAACCAACATACTTTAAGTTACATTGATGGGGTGACATTAACTAGAAGTGAAGAGCTCTTTCTGACTCCTCACATAAACAGTAATGATTGGAGTTTCGATGAATATTTCTGCCCTTTTGTTCTTTATCATTAGGTACAATGAAGCTATTCATCAACATCAGTTTATTACCTATAAACAGGGAGATAATCTGCACTCCCTTTGACCTTAAAATATTTTCCCACTACTTCTTCTGTGAGATGTAGGACTTATGTAATGTTCATATTCCCCTAATCTACTGACGATGAACAACAAATATTTCTTACGCGACAGAATGGTGTAAAGCCCCACTCCGTATGGAAATATTTTGGTGCTTTGGGCAGACGATTTATGTCATAAGATGCTACAAGCTGACTGGAAGATAGAAGGACACTTCCTGGGAAATCATCTCCAGGAAGGAGATGGGGCTGGAGGTCATGGTGACGAGTTGATGCCTCCCATTTCTCCTGAAAATACATCCGCTGCTGGTCATCAAATGGCTCGTTGTGGTGATGGAAGTGTTGGGGGGACATCAATAAAACTAGAATAGAATTGTAAAATGTTCAATGGTTTTGTGACTTACATAATGAGCTTTGTTCAAAGATTACCCTTTGATTCAGGTTGAGAATATGTAGCTTTGTCCCAAGAGGAAATAAGCATCATAATATTGAAACAGTCTTTGTTTTCTCTATATTATTCCAGCATATATGGGGCACCCAGAAGTCAAATGGGGGTCTTGTCATCAGTTCAAGATTTGTGGTACATTTTGGAGCTAGAACAATATAGGACATCTCTCTTACCTGCTGCCTCCTTTGCAAAGCTGCTTCCAAGACATAAGCACTAAATAAAATTCTCTGAAGAGAACAAAGCATTGATAACCCAGCATCAGCAGGGGAAATGCTGAGTTAAAGAACAGAAAATTCCAAAGGCCACCAGCAAACAAAAAGAATACGTATCATAATGATACTCCTTTTGCAGTCATTCCATCATGCCTGCTCAAGAGAGATGAATATCGTGCGAACTTATCAGTCAGCACAGTGGTACATCTGCTCCATCATAATTATCTGATACTTAGGAGAACTGACCTGGAATGAGAGTGCAAGAATGGCATAATCTGTTCTGAGTGCACAGCACTTTTCATTCCACTCCCTTGGGGAAGATGAAAAGCAGGTCACTATAATTTGCATAGGCTAGAAGTAATTTGATTTTGTTAAGTTTTTTACAATCTATAGAATTATAGCATCATAAAATCTCAAGGTTGGAAGATAACTTAAAGGTTATTTAGTCCATCCATTCAGGGATCTCCTTCACAATATCCCTGCTTCAGTAGCTTCAGTGATGGAGAGCTTGCCTTTCCTAAAGGAAGGCTAATTAGGACTATCTTTTCCCCACTATGAGAAGGCAGAGATTTCCCATGAAAGGTCACAGCTTTTTAAAAGCAGGTTTTCTACAAACTCATGCTGAGCTGTTGTAGCAGGCTCCCTCACTCCCTCATCACTCCATGATTCGCTTCTCAGGAGTTCCCCAAGCCTTTCCCCCTGGTCTCAAATCCTGTCGCAGCACCTCTTCTCACCTTTTCCCGGGCATCCTCACTTCTACACTTTGTGAGGAAATCAAGACCCTCGGACAAAGACCATTACCCCTCCTCCCTTCCAACTCCTTCTCGTTTCTCTTCTTTTCCTTCCCTTTGTGCTCAAGGAGGGAGTATCTCTCTTTTTGTCTCATGGTAAACATTCTTTCTCTTTGGGCTTTATGGCAAGAGTGTGTCTCAGCCTTTCCCACCTGTTTCATTGTGGGTATTTTCTCATTCACCAATGTGTAGGAGCTGCTCGGAAGTTTCTGGATTTCTTTCAGAAGGAATTGGTTTGTGTGTCGCTGTAGAACCAGTGTATGCATAGGGGGAGGTGAGCTCAAGAGCCTCCTATGTCACCATCATTGACAGGAACCTAGAAACTTTCCTCTTCTGCTGGAAATCATATACCTGTTGTCATATGTTAAAGCTGAATGACCAGGCAGGTCCTTTCTTTCCTGTAGCCCCAACTTTTCCACCTCTTCTGGATTATTCTGCTCAGCCTATAAATATGTTCAGCCTTTTGTCATACTTAAAAATGTCCTCTCTTCACCCTGCTGCCTCTCTCAACCCTCTTGCCACATCTTTCTTGTACTAGTTAGGATAGGCTAGGTTATGCTGCTATAACACAGAGCTCTGAATGTAACACAACGAAGGTTTGGTTTATTTTTTCTTACTCAGACAGAGTCCACTACAGATCAAAGTGACTTTTCAGAGCAACTGTCTTCCTTGCAAGGATATAGCAAAGCAGGCTGCTTTAATCTTATGCCTCTTTCTTCTTGACACAGGCCTTTTCTATTCTCTGCAAAAGGAGAAGCGATAACCCCCTTATAACTCTAAAGAGGTAAGAAACGTTCCTTTATATGACAAGAAGGAAAAAAGAACTGGAAATATATATTTACTAGAGAATGTTTACCATACCTTTCCCACCTTCCTTGAATACAGTTTCAGTGTCTGATGTCTCCATTTCCTTGCTTCCTAGTTATACCTTAACTCTTGAAAATAGTTTCTGCCCCGTACCCTTCAGAAATGGCTCACTCTATCAATGACTAATGGTGAAACCTTATAGCCTTGGCTTTTCCTACTTGCATCACAGGAGCTAAATCTCTTGTAGAATCTTCTTCACTGGGCTGTACTTTTAATATTTTGCTCTGGGCTTTTCTTGACAATCACTATAAGAAACAGCCAGAATTGATTTTCTGTATTTACTATAGAATTCTTATTAAAAAAATTAGTCTATATAGCCCTTATTTTCCTTATATAAACTCTAGGTGAAAAATAACTTTAGAATTTAGTGCCAGCGAAAGTACCATCTCTCCTAAGAAAATATGTTTTCATCTTTTATATTTTATATACAATGTCTCACTTTGTACCCTGGCTGCCAAGAAGCTTAAAACCAAATCATATGATCCATTTTAATACTAACACTTATAAAGGCATCCAAATTAGATGGAAGAAGTAAAATTGTCTTTGCTTGCAGGTGATATTTGGAAAATCCTAAAGGTGTCATCAAAAAACTGTTAGAACTAATAATGAATAGTAAAGTTTCAGGATACAAAATTAACATACAAAAATCAGTTACGATTCTATACACTAACAATGAAACATTTAAAACAAATAAAGAAAACAATCTCATTTACAATAGCATCAAAAACAATAAAATACTTAGGAATAAGTTTGACCAAGGAAGTGAAAGATCTGTATGGTTAAAACCACAAAATTTTAATGAAAGAAATTTGAAGATACAAATGGAAAGATATTTCATGTTCATAGATTAGAAGAATATTGCTAAAATGTCCATACTACCTAAAACTATCTACAGACTCAATGTAACACCTAACAAAATTCCAAAAGTGTTTTTCACAGAAATAGAAAAAAAAAAAATCTTAAAATTTGCATGGGATCACAAAGACCCCCAAATAGCCAAAGCAGTCTTGAGAAAGAAGAACAAAGCTGGAGGCATCACACTTCCTTATTCCAAACTAGACTACAAAGCTATAGTAATCAATTCAGTCAGAATGGGGGCTGTGAGATCAGGTGATTCTACTGCAGAGCCAGGCTGAGAACCACTGCTCTAATCTCCCCATTACATTTCCTCTCAAAGCCATAGGCCAAGATCATTTATTTCTCTCCTCAAGCAAGATAAATCAGAGGAACTTTAATGCCAATGATTTTAGAAGCAATTGCTTTTTCCAAGGCCATTTTTACCCAGACCGACCCGAGACGAAATGTTCAGGGTTAGGTAGGCAGATCCGCAGGCCCCTGAATGGTCTGGCAGGCTTGTCAAGTACAGGGACAAAGATAAAATAACAGAAAGGGTCCTAGATTTGCAGATCAAGAGAAGTGGATTTGAAGGACAGTGCTTCTCTACTCTCACTCCCTGAAGGCCTGGCATGGCCTCCCCATCTCTCTGGCCTTTGTTCTCACAATCTCCGTGGTGAGCACTGAACACGTCAGACCCATGAGCACTAAGATTCCCATAGCTCAAAGCTCTGGGATTTCTCCCTTCTCTAGGAAGAGGCTCTTCTCTCCTACCTATTCATTCTGGAACAACCAGCAAGCTCCATGGACAGTTCTTATCCCTGAGAAACTTATCCTCTGTACCTTGAAAGGGTATTCTCTGGAGAATCTGAGCTTCGCTTAGCATCTTTTTATTGCCAGAAGGAAAGAGCGTGGCTCCCCTCAGTCCCCTCCCTGCTTTGATGAGTTCTGGGTTCCAGCTGGAGGGGAAGTTTCTGAGGTTCTAGCTAGACCTTTGTTCTCACCCAGACACCTCATGGGCACTGGCACGCCCCTACGCCCACATTTTAAAGTACAACACTAAAAACGCAAAAAACTTGAAAGATTTATTTAAATTAAGCAAGAATTAGAATATAACCAGAATAATTATCCAAGGTACATAACGCTTTTTTTATTCTGTAGTAGTTTGGGGATGTACAGAGGAGTTGTAGAGCGAGTACAGAATTCCCCTAAATCTTTCCCCAGCTTCCCACATGTCCACATCTTACAAAACTTGAGGGTACATTTATCAAAATGAAGAGGTTAATGCTGGGACACACTATTAACCAAATTATGGTCTGTATTTGGATTTCACTATGTCCTTTTTATATTCCAGCATCCACTCCTGAAGGTACATCATTATGTGTCCTCGGTGTCCTACCATCTGTGACAGATTTTCAGTGCCTGCTACTCTAAATCAGGGCTTCTCAGCCCTGATTGTCCACTAGAATCACCTGGGAAGCCTCTGAAAGGCACCAAAGCAAGAGCCACACACCAATTACATAAGAGTTGCTGGGTGCAAACAGAACTAGCATCATTTTTTCCTAAAGTTCCAGGTGATTCTGATGTGCAGCCAGCCAGAGTTGAGATACACTGTTTTTAAAATATCAGAATTCCTACTTGTCCAGTCAGAGTTCTTCTTGGTATAGGCAAATGACTTTTCCTAAATTATTTTTTAATGACACATGAATATTTGAATATGCTTCTTACATAATGCTTACTAGTGTTCTATAACTATTTAATCAGATCAGAACATTACAGATAAAGGTTAAGTCCCTTTTAATTATCTCTCGATTATATTCTCTTCTTCTCCAGAGACACAGACATGCATCCTTATGACTTTGGCTTGTTATCACAGACTTTTTTCTACGATTTTTTCATTGAAACATTAGGAAATGAAATGAAATTTTGTGTTTATGTTTCTAAATAGTATTATATGTTGCATTCTACCATGTGTTTTTTGACTTGCTGTGTAAAAGATTTAACCACAATGTGACATATAAGTCTAGATCATTCTTTTTAATAGCTTCATAATATTTCATGGTATAAAAATACACTAACTTATTTATTTATGGACATTTAGGTTATGTGAAAGTTTTTGCTCTTGCATGCCCTGCTGTCATGTGCATCTTCAGGTATGTCACAGATTGCTCCTTAAACTATAGCATTAATGTAAATGAACACAATACTATCTTGTTTCCAGCATGTTTCTATGTAAAAGAATGAATATCTAGAATTAGAAGTTCTTATATGCATGAGTCTGCATGTTTTGTTTTAGTTGATAGTATCTTATTCTCATCCTAACCAAGTTTCCCAATGGATTCTCAATTTATTGTCTCAGAAGCAGTGTATAAGAATACCAATTTCCCTGACGCCTTTGCCGATACTTGATTTATTACACTTTTTAATGTTTGTCAACGAAGAGTTGATAAATGTTATCTTGTCCTTTTAATTTGCATTCACTGACTATTTTAATAGAACTATAAAACACCAGAGTTGAAAGAGACTTCAGTTATCATAAAGTCCGACCCTTCTGTTTAAAGAAGAATTTTTTAATTGAATATAAGTTATACATGGACACATTATCATGGTAAAATCTAAAATAAATTGCAATATTGAATAAAAAATGAAAGTCCTCTTTTGCATTGTCCTCTGACACCCTACTGACAGGTAAACTGATGTTAATAGCTAGTATATCATGATGACTCTTGCTTCATATGTACATGCATACATAAACGCATGCAAAATATAGTGGGTGGTGATGGTGTTGTGCAATAAGAGATTTAGCTCTGCGTTTTTTCTGTGTATTCTTTTTCGCAACAACATATCTTAGAAATCTTTCCATATCAGCACACGAAAATCTTCTCCATTTTTAACTGCTGCATAATATTCTATACTATGGTGACAGAAGTGAATAAACCTTTTATATTTGGGGGAATAATGAGTATAGTCATTACTTATTGCTGTGTAACAAATTATCCCCAAAATTCGTAAGCTTAAAACAACAGACATTAATCATCTCACACAGTTTCTGAGACCAGGGATCTGGGAACAGCTTATCCTAACGGCTCCAGCTTAGAAATTCTCATGAAGTTGCAGGTGAGCTGTGGGCCAGAGCTAGTCACCTGAAGACTTGACCGAGGTTACAAGATTAACATTGAAGGTGGCTCACTTACATGGCTGTTGGCAAGAGGACTCAGTTCTTCTCTACATGGGGCTTTCTACAAGCTGCTCACAAGTCAGCTTCCTCAGTGATGTAAAAGAGAGAGAACCCAAGTGGCAGCTGCTATCTTTTTATAACCTAAGTTCAAGAGTGGCATGTCATGATTCTGCCATGCGCTCTTGTCTGTTGGTCATGCAGACCAACCCTGGTTCAGTGTAGGAAAGGACCACACCTGGGGCAATACCAGGAGACAGGGAGCAATGAGGGCCAACCTGGAGGCTGACTACCACATGGGGTTACCGTGAGTCGCCTGGGTGGTCTTCAGGTTTTCACAATCACATGTAACGTTGCCATGAACGTCCTTGGGAATGCTTTATTTTAATTTTTATTTTTTAATTAAAGTTAATATTTAATATTATTTTATATTAGTTTCAGGTGTACAGCATAGTGGTTAGACATTTACATAATTTACGAAGTGATTCCCCCCGATTAGTCTAGTATCACCTGGCACCGTATATAGTTATCACAATATTATTGACTATATTCCCTATGTTGTACTTTACATCCCCACAACTACTTTGTAATTACTAATTTGTACTTCCTAATCCCTTCACTTTTTCACCTAGGCCCCTAAACACCCCTATCAAGCAATCACTGGTTTGTTCTTATAGCTAAGAGTCTATTTTCATTTTATTTGTTTTATTTTGTTCCTTAGATTCCATTTGTTTATTTTCTTCTTTTGTTTCCCTTGCCCAAGGAGATATATTAGAAAAAAAAATATTCCTAAGAACAATGTCAGGAGTTTGCTGCCTATGTTTTCATCTAGGAGTTTTATGGTTTAGGGTCTTATATTTAAGTCTTTAATCTGTTTTGAGTTTATTCTTGTACATGGTATAAGATGGAGGTCCAGTTTCATTTATTGGCATGTATCTGTCCAGTTTTCCCAACACCATTTATTTAGTAAACTGTCTTTACCCTATTCTATATTCTTGCCTCCTTTGCCATAGATTAATGCTCATATAGGTGTGGATTTTTTTTTTCTGGGCTCTCTATTCTGTTCCTTTGTTCTATGTGTCTGTTTTTTATGCCAGTACCATGCCGTTTTGATTACTATAGCTTTGTAGTATAGTTTTCTATCAGTTAGTGTGATATCTCCAACTTTTTTCTTCTTTCTCAAGATTGCCATGGCCATTCGGGGTCTTTTATGGTTCCATATAAGTTTTAGGATTATTTTTTCTAGTTCTGTGAAAAATGCCATTGGTATTTCGATAGGGATTGAATTGAATCTATAGTTTGATTTTGATAGTACTGACATTTTAATGATGTTAATTCTTCCTATCCATGAGCACAGTATTTATTTCTTCCTATTTGTATCTTCTTCAATTTCTTTCTTTAGTGACCTATAATTTTCCAAGCACAGGTCCTTTACCTCCTTGGTTAAATTTGTTCCTAGGTATTTTTTTTTTGAGGCAATTGTAAATAGGATTGTCTTCTTAATTTCTCTTTCTGATAATTCATTATTGGTATATAGATATGCAACCAGTTTATGAATATTAATTTTGCATTCTGATACTTTACTAAATTCATCAGTTCTAAGTTTTCTGGTGGAATCTCTAGAGTCCTCTATCTATAATACCATGTCATCAGCAAATAATGATGGTTTTATTTCTTCTTTTCCAATTTAGATGTCTTTTATTTCTTTTTCTTGTCTGATTGCTGTGGCTAGGATTTCCAATATTATATTGAATAAAAGTGGTGAAAGTGGGAATGCTTCTTGATGCACATGTACTTCTCTCATTGTCCTGGCAGAATTGCTACAATTCCTTCATTTTTAAATGGGAAAATTGAACCTGAGAAAAGTGACTTCTCCAAGGTCACACTGCTAATCACCTTCAAGCCCGGGATTAGAATTTCATTCACCTGACTTCCAGTCCATTTCATTTCCAGAGCCACTCTATGGGCAAGGCAAATATGAGCTAAGATTTCAACAAGTAACCTGAGATAAAGCCTGGCTGGTAATTGCCAACAATCAGTTTCCAGAATATCAGCAAAACATGTAATAGCTAATCTTGCTTTGTAGGTGCTAAATATACATTACTACACTCAAAGGCTGTATTGGCCAATGCATGAATGCCTAATCTGTCTTGATTAAAAATAAGCTGGTGGAAATAAAGAATCTTTTCCATGCCATCATTAGCAGAAATACTGAAATCAGATAAACCTGGGTTTGAATCCTGGCTCTAGCTCTGTGACTGTGGGCGAACCACATAATTCTTGACCCTGTTTTTTCATTTGTAAAATAGGAATGCACAGAATATCTATGGCACCGGGTTGTTTTGAGGATTATATGTGAAGATGTGTGTGATGCACCAGCACGAGGTCTGGCCTACTCCATAAATGGGGCTACAATGCTCTGTATTCTTCCTGGCTGACCCACTTCAGTTATCCATCAAGCTTCCTCAATAAATGAACTCCATTTTCTAAAAATAAATGGTGCCTATAGAGCCTGTTTTCTTTCATTTTCCCACCTCCTGATTCTCTGTTGTTTATACCGACCGTTATTTTGTGGCCTATGTTTCCTGTTGCAAAATGTCCAGGTTAGGGGCAAATGGGGCAAGGCGTGGGTGTGAAGTAAGTGTGGGACTCACTGAGGGCTGCCCTTCCAGCTGAGTGCATAGCTCTATTCTCGCTCCCTGTATGGGTGTCAGTCATCTATGCCAGTATCCCGGCAGGTACAGCTTGAATTCTTCTCGCCTCTGTGACTCCAGCTCCAGAATGGTGCCCAGCAGTTCAGAAGTGTCTGGGAAGGAAAGAAGGAAGGAAGGAAGGAAGGAAGGAAGGAAGGAAGGGAGGGAGGGAGGAAAAGGAGGGAGGGAGGAGGAGGAAGGAAGGAAGGAAGGAAGGAAGGAAGGAAGGAAGGAAGGAAGAAGGAAGGAAGGAAGGAAGGAAGGAAGGAAGGAAGGAAAGGAAGGAGGGGATTCATTTAACCAAATCAAGTGAAATTGAGTTCATCACAAAAGACATCTTTGGGACATCAGATTATTATCTGAAATCTGACTTTAAAATTTAAGAGGATTGGAGGATATGGAATAAGTATGAGTTCTTAGACATCCAGCACGAGGAAGGATGGAGTAGAATGGGATGGCAAGAGGGAAGAAGGGCGAGTGTGGAGTGAGTTTCCTATGTAGTGAATTTAAGGAGTCCTTGGGACCTTCTAAGCAAATGTCGGCTGGAACATGAAGGAGACCCACGGCTTTTAGCAAATGGGCTTTTGACAACAGGCCATTGGACTTCCCTGAACTTCAGTAAAGGACCTCTGGCCCCTTTCAGTTCTTCGCATGAGGTTTCTGGCGAGAGCCAAACAATGACAGACATGTAAGGTGGAAGTGACAGGTGTCCCAGGCAAATGATTCCCGAGGCCAGAAGGTACATGTATCCTCTCTCCTTCAGGATCCTGAAAAATCAAAGGACATCCCCACAGGAAACACCTGAGTTCTGTACCCACAGTATTCCCTGCCCCCAGCACTGCCTTCACAGCCTTCACAGCCCTGAGAAAGACCCAGCTCCTGGAGGGAGGCTGGCTCACTGGCTGCAATAGTGAAGACCCATTTCCTCTTCCATTTGGGAAGCTACGGGGAGCCCAGCTGGGCCCATCAGCAGCCTGCTGCTCCGGAGGGAGGTGTACCCCTGGTGGGATCTGGAAAGGAACGCAGAGCTATGGGGTACCCCTGCAGTGCTGGGGCCCAGCACGGCCAGGATGCTACTCCCAGTGAGGTTCTTTCTGTTCGGGCACAGTAGGCACTAATCGTGACAAGCAAAGGCATGGAAACGCCGACGCTTACACAGCACACTCTCATTCCAAACTCCTTTGCTGTTCTTCCTCAGGAAGCTTCCTGTTGAAAGATAAATGTTCTGCCTGTGATCAAACAGATTTATATTTATTTACTTTCCTTTCCTCCCAGGTCTGAGCCAGCGCCAATGGGTCAAAGAGCAGGATTCCACGCAGTTGTGATGGTCTCTAGAGAAGCCTGGAATTTCCCCATGGACATGAGTGTGGCAGAAGAGGGCAGAGTCTCGTGGCAGCCAGGGTAGGGGTTTCCCCGCACCCTAGGGCCTCTTGGCGAGTGGGTCACCTCTAAAGGTGGGAAGGGGTCTCCAGCTGTTTGGGGAACCTGGCCATCAGTTTCTGACTCTTTCCTTTTCAGGGGCCTGGCAGTCTTATGTCCCAGGAACAAGGAACAATCACAAAGACATCCCAAATCCATTTTCCTTCAAAACAGTGCCCAGGTCGCAGTGAGGAAAGGCCATCCCGTACTTTGGTAAGTTGATGACCAATCTACACTGTAACTAAGCCTTCAGAACTGATAATGAGATTCCTTCTGTGACTTCTCACACTAGAGTGCTATAGTTCCTGAAAAACCCCTTATCAGACATTGCCAGGAAACACGGGCTTCCACAGGAGTGAATGTGGTAGGCAACTGAAGACATTCCAAAAGTCAAACTTCTTAAAAAACTTTTTTACTAATTTATATGTAAAACTTTCTAAAACAACAGTACTCAGCTTTATGTTTTAAGCAAATAAATGGAACATAATTTGATACCTCAGGGACCACCTTGGGCCCACTGGGAAGGGTGGGGCAAGTGCCTCTACACTGGTAGCCCCGAGGGTCGAGGGTCGGCTCCTGAGTTCTTGCAGCCCTGGGCTTTTTATAATTTTGTGACCTGCCCCTTTGTCAAGTTGTCAGTTTGCCCACCTCCTTGAAGTTGCTGCTTCCAGGGTAGGAGCAGGAATGGGGTATGCGGGTGGGAAGCAGGGGAGACTGGGGAAGGGGCTGGAGGTCTGGTTCTGCACCTCATCCTCTGCCCTGGAGTGTGTAACTTCTCTCCTCATCTCAGACACAGAGAATTAAACAGGTGATTCTGTAAAGCTCTGAGGCTCTGTAATTCCCACGAAAATGCTCTAAAGTGAGCTCAAACTCAGGATATCAACTCAAACGAAAGATTGCACCGGGGTTATGGGTTTAGCTTCCTCGTTATTCTCGTAAACAGTGCACACTCCTGAGGGCAGGGGCCACCTTATATTCGTCCTCCAGGGCCTGGCAGGTAGCAGGCTTGTGGTACACAGAAGGAAGACAAATAAATAACTAAGCTGGCCAGTTAAGACCAAAGCATTATTTCCCTCCAGCTTTGAACCTCTCATCTGTCTCCTCAGCTGGGTTGCAAGCTCCCTGAGAGTGAGAAATAAATCTTTTCTTCATGGGATCTCTGAGCAGAGCTCATGGTGTGGCTAGGCTAGCTGTTAACGTATTTGAATGGGCTGCCCGAGCCCTGGAGAGCTACCCACCCAGGTGCCCAGCATCTCTCTCCAAAGCCCACTCCCTACCATCTGCCTCTAACGGGTGATCCCTGTCTTGGCAGGGCCTCCAGGACTCTGCTCCATAGATCTATGGCTGGTGTCCTTCTGAGTGGTCAATGTATTGCTGTGCCATTGTTAAGTGTTCGTGTGATGGACCAGCCCAATGCAGATAATGGGGATGCAGCAGATGCCTCATAAGTGCCAACTGTTACCTGAGAATTGATAAATGTGGGCTCTGGTCTTGCAGTGGACTGAGGGATTTCTCAGCAAGGGAGTGGGCAGTGCCTGCTGCCTGATTTTAAGAAGACTTGTATATCGGGTCCCCCGCTGGACAGCATAAGGCCCTCAAAGGACACCAGTAGGTAAAGAAAAGCACAAACTTGCTGTCCTTACCACCCCCTATTCCAGGTCCATCCATCCACCTGTCCATCCACCTGCTCTTTGGGTACCACACTTCAGGCACGTCAGCTCCAGGAAGGCCAGAGAGCAGGTTATGCCAGAGGATGGGTGGCAGGGGGAGTAGGAAGAGGGTAGGCTTGGTACAGGGGTGGGAGCGGGGGACTAGGCTGAGCCCCAGCCCTCTGACTAAGTAGCCAGGTGACCACACCTCTTGGAGCAAGGGAGAGAATTAAACCCACCTTCCAGGTTGTTGTGAGAACTGGCAAGTCTAACCCAGGCTCTGATCCAGCACCCACATTTGGGATTCTCCTCCTGATGGAATCTTATTTTAATAAATCGAGACTTTAAAAATGACAGAGTGGTTACACGGGTAAGTTCAATTGGTGAAGACACATCAAGCTATACACTTAAATGTGCTATTCCGTACGTAAAGTATATGTTTAAAAAGCTAAAGCACCAACTATGTTCTCAGGCATCAAAAATATTATCAATAAAAAAGTCGATATGCCAAAAAAAATTAAAAATGGCTGAACAAAATCTAGGGTGCTCGTCCTAGAAAAAATTCCTCAGATAGGTCAGTTTCAATCCTGGATTTTTTCTTTAAGCGCAGGGGTAGAAGGGCACAAAAAGTCCCAGATACGCTTTTCTCCCGGAAGCTAAGTGTTTAACTGGTGCATCTCAGCAAAAGCAGAGCTGGAAGAAAAAGTCTGAGTGAGGATTGGTGGAGAGACAGTAATCAGGGAGCCAGGAGGTTGTTCGGCGAGCCTTGGGCACACAAACCTGGCAGATTAAACACTGAGTCCAGCTAGGTTAATTACATAGAGATTGATGCTGACTTAAAAGGGAAGCAAAGAGTGATGTGGTCCTCACCACATCCTCAGAGGCAGGCCTTGGCTAATTGGATCTAACAATTGATCATTTTATTCCTGATCCAGGAGGTGCTGTGATATTGACCTTCAAGGTTCAGAGAAGTAAGTTTAGGACACAGTGAAACAGACAGCTGTAATGCCAGCCACCGTGGAATTTCTAGTGTTTCACTGGTGCAGGAGAGGTGGAGTGGAGATGGTTGTCAGGCCCTTGTAGTTTCAAAAGACTGGAACGAGGGGCTGAAGACATATCTGCTTCTTCCCACTTCAAAAGTATTTATATTCTTACCATACTGGCCAGTATTCAGACAGGGCTCCCAGGCCTGGTGTGTGGAAAGGCAACGAGTCCCCAAGTTCACCAAAGATAGCTTCTTCTCGTGCACTTATTTGAAACCGAGTGTGTGCCCCACGCAAACCATGTCCTAAATAACACCGAGAGTGCCCACCAAGTCTATTAAACTCATCTACACACGCTTGAAGTCCTAAGAGCTAGACACCTGCCACCTTTTTTCCAAGAGTGAATATTTTAGATTCTTCTCATTCAGTAGGTGGTGGGAAGGTGAGCTAACCTATGTCCCCCAGTATCCCTTCAGCATACACTGGCTGAGCCCCTGCTCTGGGCCAGTTCCTTATTTGGGGGAAAACACAATGATGGCCCCTATACCTCAAGGGTCTCAGTCTAGGGCAGAATTCAGGACAGGTGCCAAATTACCTATACCCAAGACCAAAAGAGTTTCCATAAGGAGAGGGGTGCGTTGAGTGCAAAGAGGATTCCAAGGTCGGGGGTTCACAGCCAAGTGGGATAGGAGTGAACTGAAGAAAGAGGGCACAAGGGGACTTGGGAGATAGTTGGACTTTGAAAAGCAGTAGTGAGGAGGGCGATCTAGGCAAAAATCAGTGTGAGCGAAGGCTTGATAGGCTTTTTCACTAGGCTATGGAAGGACAGGGGCAAGGCAGGCGTGGGGCTGAGGCAAAGCCCTGAGCTGGGGCGAGGAGGCCTTTGTAGGAAGCCAGGCAGTAGTGAGCAAGGGGTAGGGATATGAAGGCCAAGAGGCTCACAGGATACCCCATTTTCCTGAAGCCTGGACACCCCAGGGAGGCAGCAAGTGAAAACCCTCCAAACTACTTTTCTTTTCAACTCTGCCACTTTCTCCCCAGGCTCCCTCTTCTCCAGTGGAGGGGCCCAAGGAGTGGCCAGGACTTACCTGCCCACCTGGGAAAGTGGAGGTGGGTCCAAGAGGCAGAGTCTCCTTCCCCACCACTGAGAAGAGGAAGGGTGAGTCTAACGTCAGCTTCTCAGAGAGCCTTCCTGCTGGGGCCTCTGAGAAGCCTCAGAGAGAGAGGACCCCTCCTGTCCTAGGGAAAATCTTCAGACCAATGGATTCGTGCCACCAAGGTGGTGCAGACGTCAACACACAGGCCCACATTACAGCCCTCTGCTCCTGGCAAGGCATTCTCGGAAATAGCTGAAATGGTCTAACTTGGTTTACTTTTCCAGGGCAGTCAGAATTCAGAGCCAGTCAGACGATCCCCTGCGGGTTCATCCTTCTGGATACCTGATGGGAGGGGCAGAAAGAGGCTCCTTAAAGCAAAAAGAAATGAGTGCTGGAGATGAAGTGTGCAGGCCATGACTTGTTGGTTCCCCCTGTTCCATGGGCTGTTTAACTGAGAACATGGCCATTCAGAACAAAGACTACACTTCTCAGCATTTCTTGCAGAAGATATAGCCATGTGACTAAGATCTAGTCAATAAGTAAGTGCCACTTCAGAGATATTTTCTTAATGGAAAGGGCTATGGCTTTCTTCTTTTCTTCCTTTCTGATCACTGGAATGTGGATATAATGGCTGGAACCAGAGCAGCCATTTTGGACCATGAGGTTATCTTGGGACTGAAGCTATATATAGAAAAGCAACAAGACAGAAGGACTCTATGGGTCTTTGACCCCATGGAGCTGGATATTGGTCCTAGGCCACTTACATCTGGATATTACTATGAAGAGAAATGGCCTTATATTCTGTTTAAGGCATTGGCTATTTTGGAATTCTCTGGTACCAACAGTCAAACTTCATACGAAATATTATACCATTTTTCAAGGTGCAAACCCAACCTCCTCCAAGAAACAAGAAAGAGCATTTCAGTCAGAACTTACCTCTCTTTTTCCTACACCTCCAATATAACATTGATCATTACATATAGGAAAGTACCGATAGTGTGATGTTGCTTGCAAGCCCTTTCATATGAATCATGAATTTTCTGCACAACAACCCTAGATAAGTATTATTGCCAGCATACCACAGGTAAGGAAGTGGCAGCTCAGATGGGTAAATGGTTTTCTAGTTTAGCAACCCTCTTCAGCTTAAATATGAATTATTAATGCCTCCATCCATCTCTTCTCCTGCCCATGGGCTTCTCTATGGCCCAGCAGGCACTGCTTTAACTCTGATGCCCTCCAAGGCTCAGGGCCCCACTCACAGCAGGTGTTCTGTAAATTTGTGCTGAATTGATTTGCTGTAAATGCAGCAAGTTCTTCTTCATCCAAGAATATTGATTTTTTTTCTAAACTGCATTTCTCTGTTTGACGTTCTCCAAGAAGGCAGAAAAATTACAAAGAAAGAAAAGAGCTTGGTCCTTTTTGGTGAATGTTTAGCCTTCAGAGGGCCAGATGGCCAGGGAGGGGCCTGCTCTGGAGGTGTCAGAGACACGTGCAGAAACCCGGGGCCTGCGACTGCAGGGGTAATGTGTGGAAGAGACCCTGAGGAAGTGGGGTCGCTGAAGCTGGGGGCTCAGCAGATTCCCACCCAGCTTCCCTGATGGGATAGGGGAAATGAGGAGCCCCAGAGAGGCAAAGGAAGGAGCTGGTTTCATGGCCAGACTGTTTTTACAAGTATTACTTCATTAAACTTCACAGCATTCCCATGAGGTTGGGCAGAGGGCAAATTGCTTCTTTCGATGGGGATGGAGAGCTGAGAAGGAGAAATAAAATGAGATCTTGCTGCCTGGCTATGAGGAAAAACTGCTGCCCCAGACCTGCAGTGCTCCTGCAGAGACGGAGGGTCTGAGGGTTCTGCTCATGATGGAAAAACTGTCCTCATTTCTCACATTCACACACTGGCTCTTCCCTGGATTCAAAAAAACATCAAGTTTGATCTGCTCGACAATTCTTTGAGGCAGGCACTGTCCCTTTAAATCCTGACCTCAACCAAGACGCCAGAGTGCCCTTAGGCATCGCCCTTTCAACAGAAGAGGAACCTGAAGCCCAGAGAGGGGAAGTGACTTACCAAAGGTCACAAAGCACCATATCCAGAGTCCAGATGTCACTGCCCCCATTGCCTGCAGCTCATTAGGGGAATTTAGCAGTGGATAAACCTGGAGAGAGTGGCCAACCTCATCTGCTAACTAGCCTGCAAAACCCTGGCACTCTCCAAATATCAAGCCACAGAGGAGAGGAGAGGGTGGTGACAGATTGAGCCCAAGCCAGCTCTGCCCTTTTGAATGGGAGCCTGGGCCCTATGAATAACTCCAGAGCCATGGAGCGCTAGAGCCTTAAGGGCCTAATAGAAAGTGAGGGCTCTGAGGCCCCCAGAGGGGAGAGCACTTGCCCAAGGTCACACAGAGAGGGCAGTGGCAAAACCAAGACTACAGTATTTCTTCATCTTAACAATGAAGTAGGGACATTTTCCACGCCAGGTTCGGGTTTCCATGCACAGATTTAACCTGGGATTTGGACCCTCTCTTCTGGCATCCTCCTGTTGACAAGTGCTCACATAGGAGACGGGATTCCTTGAAGTGCCCTGCCTGCCACAGAAAGTCCTCCTCGCCCCATGTTCCTCTGATACCCGTGACACTTTGTCTGTGCCACGCATGGCCCTTTTACATGTGCGACACATAATTATTGACCTGTGTCTTGGCTTCCTAGCTATAGCAGTTGGGTCTGCCTGGTTTTCTTGGGCACAAGAGAAAGAAGTCGAAGTGACTTCTTGATGAAATGAGGTTAGCTATGGCTGTGGGACACTGGGCTAGACGGCTCTGCTAAATGCCTGTGGTCACGTACTCTGGGCAGTGGGTGGCAGTCCCTGAGAGAGCAGACTGTGGACAGCTGGAGGAGTAGGCAAGGCCTGGCAGCCTCTCAGCGGTGCTCTTGGCCTGATCCTTCCTTGAGGCGCTTGCTGAGCCCACGGGAAGGGCCCATGAGACAACCCCACGGTCAGCATTCCCAGTGACTGTAGCTGCAGCCCTTTAAGAAACCTGCTCATAAGAAATGCTCCTAATGCCTCAAGAAAGGAACTTCCACTTCATTCTAAGAAAGAGGAATGTCAGACCGCACACCTGCCTTCCTGAGTTGCCCTGGAGTCTGTGTGGGGGTGATGGCCACCACCCTGTCTGATCACACTCTGCCAGGGCAGTGAGCAGTGTAATGCCCTCTCAAACCCATGGTCCCTTTAGGCTCCCACCTACCCACCATCCTTGATAGAGATATGTGTGTTATTTAAGTAAAAAGCAGAATAAAACCAACCATAATGAGTCATCTCAAAACTGATGAGGATTGTAAGTCAAAAGGCACATTTTCCCCTCTTGTGCCTTAACCAAGTCACTTTCCAGGCGAGGTGCTGCTCAGCTCTTGGAAGAACTGGAATATAAATGTGAGGGTCTCACCTAACCCTCCCCCACCCCTCCCACCCCTGTCCTTCTATGCCATCCCAAATGTTTACAAATGCGAGTTTTAAGGGGTGTGATGAAGCTTGAAATGCCGGGCCATGCTACATATATAAAAGAGATTGTTTATTAACTTTTTATTAACTTCAGCCCACAACTTCCGCAAAGATAGCTCCCAGGACTGCAGCATCAAATGCCTTTGAACATAAACTTTATTCCTTCGATTTCTCCTTCACGGTGTTTCACCAGGATTATTGCAAGAACATTCTCACTCCACTTGGCTCCCTGCCCCCTTGGAAGCGCCATTTCTTCTGCAGCCAGAAGGACATTTTGGAAGCTCCAATGGAGTCTTTGCTCCTCACCTCTAACCCAGGATGCCTCAGCTCCCTTAAAAAGGTATCATAGGGACCACCAAGAATGAGCGGTAAGGTCTGGTTGCAGGTCTAGGCCTACCTGCCCCCATTTCTTTCAAATATGCAGGCCCTTGGGGATAGGTGTTGACTCCTAGGCTGCTAGATAGACCCTTTGCCTCTCCCTGCTCCCTTCTTCAGCTTGACCAGCCAACCCCAGTGCAGGCTAGAGTCAGGCCTTCCTCCTGCTGCTCTGTTGTTCATGCACTGGGAACAGTCTCCTGGCTCTAGTGACTGTCAGAAAGGGAGAAGCCTTCCAAATATGTAGCCAATTAGCCACCCATCCATCCATCTACCCACCCACCCACCCATCCATCCATCCATCCAATACATCCACCCATCCATCCATCTATCCATCCATCCCCACCCACCCATCCCATCCATCATCCATCCATCCATCCATCCATCCATCCATCCATCCACATCCATCCATCCATCCATCCATCCATCCATCCATCCATCCATCCATCCATCCATCCATCCATCTATCCATCCACATAACCAACCAAGCAACCATCTGCCTGTCCATTCATCTGTACATCCAAGAAAAATATGCAAAGAATTGTGTAAGCAGTGATATACTGGTACATGTTTAACCGCTGGCAATCTGAGGGGAAGAAGCCCTGGTTTGTGGCATTTGCCAACTTCCGTGGTATAAATATTCCCATTGTGGTTGAATTCAAGCTACCGGTATGATGCCACCTTTGCGGAGTTGACAAAGGATGCACAGTAGCACATTTTTGATAGTTTTTCCACCATACAGATACAGATAAACCCAGATAATTATAAAATGTAGTAAAGTAATTAGGAAATAGAGTTTCGAGTATTCGTAATTTTTGTCTTCAAGATCATTTATTTAATTGAAAGTTTATATAGTTTAATCTTTAATGACCATTGTATTTAACAACAAGATGACAGTCACAAATTAACAATCAGTTCTTGCAAGCTGGTTTGAGCCAGCCCCAGTGCAAAGGAAATTTGAGGCAAAAAGGAAAAAGTTGTTCTCTACCAGAAGCAGACATTGAAAGGTGATCACAAGTGATATGACAAACAAACCTTTTAAATCTAGACTGGGGGAGACCAGTCCGATTTAGCTAAGCATAAATTATATAGTTTAAAATGCCATTTTTAATTCTACTACATTCATGTACCAGAATAACTTCAACCTTATTCTATTTTCCAGGACGAACGGCATTCAGTTAACTACTCCTTTCTGGAAATCCTTTCTTCTCTTGGCCCCTCTGATCCCTCCCCACTTCCTGTGCCACCCCCACCCCACGCCACCCATACCCACACCCCCAGGGCTCCGGAGCTGACTTTTCCTCCTCCCCAGCTCAGCATGAGCCCTTAGGTTCTCCTTACTTACATTCTTTCTAAGAATATTAATCAGTCCGGAGACTTTAAATATCCTGTTTGCCAGTGATTTCTTGTTTTTATCTAAGTATCGCATGCAAATAGTTTTTTGTTAAGCCAAATGGTGTTAAAAACTTATTTTTTAAAAGCCAGAGGTACCTTCTCTACCCTTCCTCATAACTTTCTCAGAAACAATCTCTTCCAATTCCTTTAGTTTTCTTCTACTAATTATTTGGTAGCCTTTGATGATGAGTTTTATTTGCTCTCTGATAACTTCTTATTATAATAAATGATAATTTGAGATATTTTACATCCCTTTCTTTCTCTTCTTCTTTACATTCTAAGTTTAAAAAAATCTATAGTGATATTTTATTGATAGGATTATGATGATATTATTCACTGATGGGCTAAGTAAATGTATTTTCTTTCTTAAATCAAATGAAAATGATTAACTCCAGAAAAGAAGTTTTACAGTCATAGGAAATACAATCAATATTATTGTAATCGCTGTGTGTAGTACCAGATGGGTGTTACAGTAATCAGGGAAATGATTTCATAAATTATATAAATGTCTCACCATTGAACTTTATACCTGAAACTAATATAAAATAATTTAAAAAAAAAAAAAAAAAAAGAATTCCACATAAATGAAATCATACAGTGATCACTCTTTGGTATCAGGCTGCTTCAGTCAACAAAATGTTTTTGATATTTATCCATATTGTTGTGAAGAGGAGTTTTCATTCAAAAAGCTAATCAACTGTTTGTTCCACTTCTGTAAATATGCTTGCTGCATGGGCCACACTCGAAATTGACAAAAGACTCACCTTCCCTTTTGTTGGACCTGTCTAAGCAACAAATGTAATTGTTTGTATGCCCTAGCAACTCCCATGCTTTTTAACACTTTGTAACTGGCGGTAACCCACAGCAACTCCCGCCCTTTGTAACTGCAATGTAACTACCTGCAACCATAGCAACTCCCGCCTCTTTGTAATGGTCTGAGGACAAATTAACCAATCAGCTCCGTACCAAAAAGCTTCTCTATAAGGAATGTTGCAACTGAGCTCTGGGCCCAGATCTTCAGAGCGCTAGTTCCACTGGGACCACCGGCATAATAAACCTGAGTTCTCCAACTCTCTGAGTGCTGCTTGGTTTCTCACGGGTCTGATTTTGGATCTTTTCCACAACAGTTGCACATATCAATAGTTTTTTTCATTTTCGTTGCTGAATAATATTCTATGATATGAATTACTATAGTTTGCTTATCCATTCTCCTGTTTATGGACACCAGGACTGTTTCTGGTTTAGGACTATAATGAACAAAGCTATTATGTTTTTCATGAATAATAAAAAAAAAAAAAAAGAAGTTTTAGTTTTCTTTTACTATGTGGCTAGATCTTCCTACACCTCCTAAGTCCTGTAAATATAATTTTTTGGTCAAATGTGTTACTAACTTTATCTTTTCCATTTTCCTTGCAGGCCCCTCCGACCTCCTGCTCCAAACTGCACTGCAGTTCTCCAGGCAAGCCACCATGAGTTGGGACCAGGGAATATGTTACCTACACTATCTCATTTACCCCTCACAATGGCCAGCAGATGGGTATACCTGGGAGACTCAAAGAGGTCAAGTATGTTCCTCAAGGCCACACAGCCGTGCTCTCTCTCACCAAGGGCACACTTAAGCTTCTTGTAGCATCCTCCAGGAGATATCCCTCACCCTGAACATGGATCTCACTTGGACTACCAGCCTCCAGAACTGAGAAAATACATTTCTGTTGTTTAAGGCACTCAATCTGTGGTATTTTGCTATGGCAGCCTGAGCAAAATAAAACAATAGATGTTATTCCTGTCCTCACTTCTCAGGTTATGCCTCTAGGAGCACCTACGGCCCCCTCTCAGTCCATGTACCCACAGCAGTGAGATCACATCATTGTGGGAACTTCTGTTGGAGTGGGGGCTGACCCACCTCCTTCACCTCTGTGACCCCAGAATCTAGCCCACAGCAAGGAGCTTGATAAATATCTATGACATGCACAAATGAACAGTGTCATACTTGGGGTGGCAGATTGGGTCCCTGTCCTCTAAAGCCTGTGCTCTCTGCACAGAATTCTTCTGTCTCTTCCCCAATAGTGAGCAGTAAGCAGCCCCAGTAAAGGCCCACAGCTTTGACCTAATTTCTGCAAGGGCAGATGCCCCCTTGTGTCTGGGGGGTGGGGTGGGGTTCTGAGCTTTAGAAAGCACCTCACCTGTCTGCCAAAGTGGCCAAAGTCCTGCTCCTTCCTGCCAAGTGGCATCTCTACAGCCTGTTAGTGTGACCTGGGCCACATGCAGATCTTAGAAAGTGCAGAGGCAGGGTGGCTTTTGAGTAGAGAGGGAAAGACAGAAGATAAGGCCTTGCTCCCTATGAAGAGAAGTTGCCCACTGGGACTGGGCTGGCACCATGGGGAATGCTGGGCTGTAAGTGTGACCATGGAGAAGTAGCAACCTGCACAGGGAGCCTGGGGCTGGGTTCCCACTCAGGAAGGGTGCCAGGAACCTGGGATGGGACAGAGCTGAATCAGGAAACCTGAGCTGAGAGAAAGAACAGAGTAGTTCAGAGGAAAGCCAAGGAGGAAGAGGCAGGAGGAGGGCTGGAGGCAGGAGGAGGGCTGCAGGCAGGTGGGCCTCCATAGTGAACACTCTGGTTGCACCACCCAGATCCCGCTTCAGGACAGGGCCTTGTTCCCCTAGGAGTGCTGACCACCGATGGCTCAGAGCTGAGGCTCTGTCCAGGAGTTACTCTGGCTGAAGGGAGCTGCCTCCCCCAGGGGACCCTCACCCATAGGGCGGCTTGGGACATAAAGTGAAGGCCCTGCTCCCAGGCTCCAAACAAGGCTTCTGCAAGGCTGCCCCAGCTCGGGAGCTCTGTGTGGGAGCAGCTCGGCTTCTCCCTGCCTGGTCCTTCTCCCCTCCTCTCTCACAGAAGTCTTCTCAGGAAGTCTTCTACACGTAAATCTTGATCTCAGAGCCTGCTTCCCAGGATAGCAGAAGCCCAGTAGGGCGAGGTGGGAAGTGGCATGGGATCATATAGCACATAGTGGTTTGGGCACGGAATGAGACGCTGGGAAGTTTCAAATTATGTGGGGTGGTTGGAGGAATCTGGGAGCCCTTGGGGGAGGAGGCTGGCCAGGGAAGGTAAGGGGGAGTGGAGAGGCCACAGAGGCACTCAAAAGGGATGCCTGGAGGGGAGGGTTGTCATGGCTTCCTGGACTAGAGATAAGGTTAGTTTTTCTGAAAGATGGGACAAGATGAGATGGACCCAAGTTTACCACGAGGCTGCCTGCCCGTGACCATGAACAAGGACTTACATCTTTCAAAGCATAGTTTCACTTAGCCTTGGAAGATTATTGACATTTCTGCCACTTTCTGGCTCAGATTGCTGTTTGAACAGAAGATTACTACATCCCTGACAGCATGCCCCACAAGCACGGAAACTACGCACACCTAGCGGAAACTCTCAGCCCCGGCTTTGTGACTTTTAATAAAGGCATTCTGTGCTTTGGGAAGTGCCAGGACCAAGCTGGATTAGAGTCAGAGCTGGAGCTTCCTGGATGCCTGAGATGTTAGAGAGGAGGCCTTCCTGAGAGAGGGCAGGATGCCCTAATGGGAGAACTCTGGGTTCTACCCATGACGCAGCTTGGGTGTGGAGCAGATAGCTAGGACATGCCCCCGGGGCAAGACTCAGGCTGACCACAGAGCTTCCACCAAGGGAAGCTGGGAGCATCCACCTTGACAGAACCCGTGGCACTGGAGACAGGATGCAGTGCAAGGGGCAAGGGTATATCTAGGGCCTTGAAAGTACTTTCCTATGGGTTCTCTTACCTACTACTCACAACTGTCCTGGGAGGGTGGCAAGGCCAGAAGCCAGCTGAACATTCCCCAGTTCAGAGGTGTGCCCCGCTGGCCAAGGTCACACAGTGAGGTCAGATCAGAACCCAGGGCCTCTGCCTTCCTGTCCAGCCTCTTTCTGAGGCAATGTGATAGCACTCACACGGAGCAGCTCTAACTCGGGCACATGTTTCGGAGGACTCCATTATTATCACAGGTGCACATGGGTGTCGATGCTCAGAGACGCGTGAACCTGAGCACAGTTATGCAGAGAAAGTAAGAGCTTGCGCTGGTGAGAGCTGGGAGGGGGCAACTGCCTTGGGGAGCAACTGGTACCACTTAGGCAGAAATGTAGGTATCTGCAAACTTTACCATCTAGCAGTTTAATTCCTGGATATACAACACAAAGAAATTCTGACCAGATCCATAAGGATCGAGCACAAGGATGTTCATCGCAGGGTCATTTGTGAGGGGGTGGGCTGGGGGTGAGTAGGTGGGTGGCAGGTTATGCAAGTTTCCATCGATGTGGGTGAGGGCAGGTGAAGTGTGGCAGGAGCACACCAGAGCATAAGGGCAGCAGCTGGGTGTGTGCGTAATAATGAAGATGGATCTTAAGGACATAGTGCTAATAAAAAGAAAGAGCATAAGTTACCCAAATTAAAACAAAGGTACACAAAACAATACCATTTTGCAAAAGCACAAAAAAGATACACAGTAAGCAGGTTAGAATGATTGTCTCTTGGTGGATGGGAGTGGGATGCGATGATAAATGGGAACAAATAAATGAAACAAGAGAGGGACCTAACTGGGAGCGGTGGTGGGAATGGGCCACCCCCTGGGAGGTGTAAGGAACTCAACCCCTTCTGCCTGAGGTTAAAGATAATGGTGAGAATGAAGTGGAAGGAAAAGGTGGAAGGGAAGTGCTGAGTCCTTCTGGCTTCACCCACATCCCATACCAAACAGCAGACCAGCCCGAGCATGCAGGGAAGTCTCCTCTCCTTGCCCTGCGGCCCTTGCACTGTACCAGGCCTGAGCAGGTGCTGGAGGACATGCAGAGGTGACGTCAGCAAGGTATCTGCCCTTAAGAGCTCACAGTCCTTACAGATGGTGAGACCAACATATAAATAACCACATATTAGGGCAGCCTACAAGCAAGCATCTGGTCATCTTCTGGGCTTAGGGAAATGCCACCAACAATTTAATGCGCCCTGAATGTCATTTATTATTAAAAATTTTTTATCATTTAATTATTATTATTATTTAACAAATTTAAAATTTATTATTTAAAAATAATGTTTTAAGCTCATAGACACAGACAACAGGATGGTGGTTACCAGAGGCAAGGGAGGTGGGGTGGTTGAAGTTAAGGAGGTCAAATATATGGTGACGGAAGGAGACTAGATTTGGGGTGGCAAGCACACAATGCAATATACAGACAATGTGTTATAGAACGTACACGAGAAACTTACGGTATTAACCAGTGTCACACTGATAAATTTAATTTTTCAAAAAGAATGTTTTAAGTAGTAACTATGAGAATTCCCTTGTATTTGTGTATTATTTCTCAGCTTCCCAAGCCCTAACACTCTTTTCCTCCTACAATATTCCTTTGAGGGAGTTCTTATTACCTGTGTCTAGAAATGGAGAAAGAGGTGACTTTGCTTATCCAAGATTGCCCAGGTAGTGAGGGCGGAACGTGGATTCAAAGCCAGGCCTCTGTCTTAGGTGCAAAGTTCTCTCTACCATACCACCCTGGTTGCTTAGAAATCTCTGCTGGTCGTGCCAAACTCCATGTTCAGCCCAACCTCTGGGCCTCCCATGCTGAGATCAGCCAGGAGGTCTTCGAATGAGCAGGAGTTTGGCCTTTAGTCAAAGCAGGTGCCGAGTCGCAGCTGCACTTGCCCTCTTAGACTACAAACTCATGACCAGTGTGGGGGCTGCTGAGCCAGTGTGCCCCTCTGGGTTGATGAGATGCTATTGAAGGGGATGATGTAGTTTGGTTTTGACGCACATGTACAAGAATAAATCTCAGCAACAAGCCCGTGAGCTTTCCAAAGGCCATTATTATTTGTGTACACACAAAAGATGACAGTATTAGAAATGAAAGCAGAGTCTGGAGATGCTATTATTAGGTCACTTTTATTTCGAGAACGAGGGCATCCATAGGGAAAGTTGACAACTCAGAGCCTACTTAGCTGGAATTATGTTTTCTTACGGGTGATGATAACTGTGGCCAATCAAGAGCTGTACAGTGGCCAGGACGATACTTGCCTGTAATTGGGGGAAAGGCGGGTGGCTAAAATTCTAGGACATCTATTATTATAAAAGTAATTAACATTCACGATGGAAAATAGAGAAATAAATACTGATGAAGATTAAAATAAAACACCTTAATCCTACTACCCAGAAATGTTTTCTTTCCGGACTTCCGTTCTGTTCATACCTACAGGCATATGCTCCACAGTGAAAGTTTTCATAAAGCCAATTAAACAGAGCACAATTAATTATGTTTGTATTGCATTGATTATAACAGGATCTCAAGCTTCCAAGATCTATCAAAAAGCTGCCCAGGTAAAGATCGGAAGTACGTGGTGGCGTATTTGGTCTGACCAGATTTCCTGTCGTTACCTTGTTGTTTTTCATGGAGTTGTAAGGTCAATGCCAGGGGTGACAGAGGAAGGGAACACTCCTGAGTGGGGATTGCAAAAGTAAATGAGATTCTGTTTAGCTTTTGCCCATTTCGATCAACCAGTTAATTTTTTCCTCAGAATAAAAAAGACACTCATAGCTATAGAAATACTTTAATTATTGAAATTATTGTAAGAAAAAATACCTTCGTTAATGTGAGTCTAACATTCTCTAGCATTTTATCTACATTTTTCCCATTGAATTTTTTTTTTTAATATGGTGTTTGAAACCCATGTGTTTTTTTAGGAGCTGAACTAATGAAATAAAGCAGAACAAGCTCTCTTTTGATGGAAACACACGTTTGTTTGTGTACATATGTATATAATTTTAAGAATAAAATTAGGAGCATTCTGTACATACAACCTTATATTTTGCAAACTTAATAGCACATTGTAAGCATTTACCAAGGCATTAAATATTCTTCAAAAATACAATTTTTAATGCCTAAAGTATCCCATTATGTGCACGTAACACACTATTTATCCACTCCCATGTTCAACATCTTGAGTTGCTCCCACTGTTTCTCTATTATAAAAAGAGTGCTGTGACAAACAACGATTCTCTGTCCACATCTCTCATTATTTTCTTACAATGACTTTAGAATTTTAATTACCTTCATGAGGTTTTCATCAGTACTACTGATAGTATATATAAATCTCCCAGTACAATGCTTGTACACTGCAGGCAGTCAATGATTGGTAGCCATAAACGAGAAATCAAGTACGTAAGAGAACAGATCAATTCTGGCAGGGCTGAGAGTTAGGAGAGAAACATGCTCCACTTCATCAGCAGATAATGTAACTGGACAGTTTGTGGTAAAGACAATAAGAAAGGATGAGGTTGTTTTTTCTCCCAAGAGCAGAAGGGCCCACCAATACCTAAGAATGAAACGATTCCCGATTTGAACCCAATACAATACTACTGCCCTCCCTATGCCCTCTCAGACATGCTCCCCCTTAGTCATTAGAGACCTGCTGTGAACTCGCTTAAATTAATCCGGTGGAGAAGGAGACTTCGAATGGCATCAATCACACTCTCGATTCAGAACTTGCACATAGCAGAAAACTACTCAGAGAACAAATGACAGAAATCACTGTGTTCTCAAAGATTATTTATTAGCTATCCTCACTCATGGCAAAGGGAAATAAAAAAGTAAATAAAATTGAAATAAAATAAGATGAAAATCCAACATTTCTTCCCCAAGGCCCTCAGGTGGACTCTACAAAATGGACCGCTAAGGGTTTTCTGTTTGCAGCTTACTTACGAGAGAACTCATTAAAAGAATAAAGAAACAATCTCATTTCTTCCAATGTACAAGGTCTGACGAGGTGCAGTAAGAAAGTCAGGAGGATGATTTTTTTAAACAGAGACTAGAATGCTCATAAACCTAAGAGTGACAGCCCATCTGAGCCACGCAGTTACACTCGAGCACGGCTGGGGTCCTCTTCGGAGTCTTCCCAGTGTCCTAGGGAGTGGCCGACCTCTGTTCTTTGATGGCGGATTTGATTTTTGAGCACAGTCTGGTCACCCGGAGCTGGCCTGGATAATGAGGTTCATGATGCAGCTTGAAGGCTACAATAATGAGAGCAGTTTTCTGATGTGGGCCGCTGCTGGCGCTGAAGGCCCTCCCTCCCCAAAGAGATGGTGATCTTCACACCTCTGCAGCAGGCAACGTGAGCACCGTGGAAGTAAGCGCAGGGCCTCCTGGGGTGTGCCTGTGGAAGGTCAGCGTTCATTTGGATGCTTAGACTCTGGGCCGGCTGTTGAAACCTTGGCTCACTGGTTCAGAGCTCACTGGGAACTGCAGCAGCACTATTTGTTCTTTCTCGCAAAATGGAAGCCTATCAATTTAAAATAAATTTATACTTGGTCCAAGAAAGGCTGGTTCATGGAAAGATTTCCATTCTTTGGGGACTGAAGGCAAAGGGCAGGCACTGTTTTCTTTCCTTCCTTCTCTTCAAACGCCTGCCTCCTAGCCCACTGGAAGATGCCTGAGTGTGTGTCCTTCGCGATGCCTGTCCCCCTTGAGGGAAAAGGCCCCAAGCACCGGCAATGTGCAGGACAGTCCTTGTCACTGGATGACCTCAGGAGATTCACAGAGTGGGAGAGCTGCAGCACCTGACCACAAAGGACGTCCCTGCAGTGTCTCCCAAGGGGTTCAGACCCAGAGGCGCCCCTTTCCTCGCCCCAGATCCAGAGGCCTGAGGGCATGGCAGGTGAGAATGCACCTAGACTTCTGGGATAGGGGTGTTGCAGTTCCCATGGTAGATCCTGACGTGGCCCTCACACCGGAAGTAGGCCTCGAAGACATCACTGTAGCCGTGGTCCCTCCACCAGGTGCAAAGCTGCCGGTTCCAGGTACAGTCCAGAACGTGGAAGAGCTCAGGATGCTCCATGCCAATCATGGTGAAGAAGTCCTGGTCCCCAAGGTGGCCCCGGAAGTGGTACTTGTCGGCCAGCTGCTGTACCTGCGCAGGCTCCAGCAGGCGACTGTAGAGCGGGGACTGGCGCATGGCCTCCAGGTTCAGCAGCATCACCCCACTGTTGAAGCCAGGGAGCCCCTCAGGGGGAGGGCCCCCAACCCGGGTCTTGGGGTTCTCATGGCGGAACTGCCAGAAAGTGTGCCTGGGAAAGGGAGAGAGAGCAGACTTAGCCTGGTTTGTGGGGCAAAACAGCTTGCCGGCATTATTTCCCTGGGCTTCCACAACCACCCCAGAGGGAGATACTATTTCGCCCCAGTTTCACAGCTATGAAAACTGAGACATCCTGAAGTTCAGAATCTGCATTAGCACCAGCAAGTGGCAGAACTGGGACTTGGACCCAGGTCTCTTGTCTCCAAGCCTCATGTTTTTCCCACCACCCAGTGCTACCACAGGATGACATCATCGTCATTGCCAACACCTGCATAGACTTAGGATGCATCAGCACCGCACTAGGTTGACTTATTTACTCCTTGCCATACCCCTACGAGATGGGAGCACTGTGAGATGACAGTCACTTCACAGCTGAGGAAACTGACGCACAGAGAGGTTCTGTAGCTTGCCCAAAGTCACACAACTGAGGAAGAAACCCAAGCATCCAGCTCCAGCATCCACTTCTTGAGAGAGCAACAATCCAAGTGGAACCTTCTACCTCCCTATCTTTGTGATCTTGAAAAGGAAAGGGGAAAGAGAAAAGAGGGGAAGTAATTCTCAATAGTGACCTGGTAAAGACATAGGAAGCAACATATGGCCTGAAACAAAATTGTTTTCTGCTTCAGAGCACGCCTCATTCATTAAGATGGCAAGCCGAGCATTTCTGACAGAGTGAGCAGAGGCTGGAAGCTTGAAACGGCTCAGGACTCACACCCCAAGGCCAGGTGAAAATCAGCTGTGGAACAGCCAGGTAGAATTACTTTAGAGGGACGGTCACCTCAATTTCAAGTTCTCTCTAGGCAGATTTAGAAATCCAGTCTAGATCCACAGTTCATGAGCTGTTAGAGCCAGGGGACCCTTCTAAGTCCTCTTTTCGAATGCTTCCATTTAGAAAAGGGAAGACAGACTCAGAAACCTCCCTGGGGTGACAGTCAGGGCGCTGGCTATCCTGTTCTCCAGCCTTCCTAATATGCAGTTTCCGTGCATGCTGCAAGGGGTGGGCGGCGAGCCCTGGGCAGTCACAGCAGAGGGGTCTGTGACTTGGAGGAAAGAGGAGAGACAGAGGGCCCTTTGTCACAGGTGAGGGGCAGGAGTGGGGCAGGCGGGTGTTCCACATCAGACTGCATCTCACCTATTGTTATCAGCTTCTCCCCTTCCCTAGAGAGTCCTTAGTGGGGAGTATATCACGGCAAAACCAGCTCTGCTCCCAGCCTGGAAATGCCACCCCTCTGGCCTCCCACAGCAATAGTTCCCAGGGAAGGATCTGTGTGGTGAAGTGGATGGCACAGTGGAAGGAGCCAGTGACCTGGTCCATGGCGGCCACAGCAGACCGTTTTCTAGTTCCAACATATTTCTCCGAGTCTGGGAATGGAGAGACCTTCCTCGAGGGCTCCAATATCACAAAGGGTGCTGGGAGTTTGATCTTGGTGAGGGAAAAGCGTTCCCTTTGGAACGCTTTGTTACACATGAAACACACAGGTTCATTGTTTGAGTTTTGCCATAATAGGACCATGAGTGGAACAGAGCTCTGGCGCCTGCTTGGTGATAACAAACTTGGCAAAAATAAGCTTCTCAAGCAAACTGAGATGCTGGAGTCTTTCTAGCCACAAAGCCTGCCATGATGGGATCTCAGAGGGGTTTGCAGTACAGCTGGGCAAATATTTGTTCATCTTACCGTATTTCTTCCAAATGGTTAATGTCAGTCCAGGTTGTAAAACCACTAAAATTCTACCAAACAGACCTGGGCCATCACACATGGTAGAGAAGGGACCCTCCAACTAGGGGAGGGATGTTTTGAAGGTCAAGGTGCTGGATTCATGCCTCAGGGGTGAGAACAGAAGCGTTCACCAGAAGGAGAGGCCGGGGAGAACAGACAGCAATGGAGAGACAGAGCGGTGCCTGCAGAACTCCTGGATACCTCATCAGCCACTGAGCCCACGTCTCCTCTTGTACTTTCCCCAAGTTTCATCTCCTTCCTTTCCAGAGGACCAGGTGGGGTAGGGTGTGGCGTCAAGTCATCCTCTCCTGGGTCTGTGAGGTCTCCCAGACCACCATCACCTGCCTCTGCTCTATCAGCACTTCACACAATGCCCGAACAGCAGGCGCCTCAGGAATGATGAAGTGGCTGACAAGGAACGACGAAAGGAACGACGAAAGGTTGGTGTGGCTCAGGCTACACGGCCTTCAATGTCAGCTGGAATCAGGGGCAGGAAAACGTCAGGACACAAAGTGGCAGCTGTAGAGAGAAAACCTGCTGCTTCATTGAGCATAGAATCCACTACTGCTAGATATATCAGGGGTAGAGAGAGGAGCAGGGAACCACGAGAGGGTGCTCAGACGTTTTAAAAGGGTTCAGAAGGGTTTCTCCTCCTGCGCAAGCTAGCGGGCAGAGAGGCCACCGCAGCCCTGGGTACCCTCACAATCTCAGCTCCCCCAAATCTTCTCTGCCTACATAAGAGTGTCCTGACACTGAACATATTGGGCCCAGGAGAGGGGACAAAACATCCTTCCAGGCAGAGACCACAACCCAGGCGCCTCTTGGGGACATAATGCCTGGCACCACCACTCGAACAGGACGAAGAGGCATTTTACAACCAAGAGCCAGAAAGAACCAGGGCTGGGACATCAGCACACTACGATTTGTAAGGAGAAGCAAAAGAGGGACAGGAAATTAGAAATACAAGCTGCTCAGGGTGTCAGCTGAAGCAGAAACACGGCCTGAAAATAAACCACTAACTCGTTAAGTACAAAACTATTGCCAGGGTGCCCGTGTTCAAAGCATTCCTGCTACCCCAAAATGAACCCAGAAAAACAGCAGACGGGAATGGCAGGTTTCTCTGGCCTCCGTGTCAGCTGGTTCTTGTGGAGGAATTCCACCAGCTTGAGGCGAAGAGAATATAGGGACATGGAAGGAATTAGAACTCATGAGGGGCTCTGATCCCATGTGAAACAGACTAGCGAGGTGGTGCCACCAATTTCTCACCCACCGCAGGACGGTAAGGGTTGCAAAGCCCTTACTTTCTCTACCTCAGCCCCTCTCCTGACAGTGAAAGAACATTATCGCCTGCATTTTCACGGGGAGGGGACAAAGGTCCTCAGTCTGTCGGGGTAGGGCCCCAACTTGAATCCAGGGCTTCTAATCTTGAGGTCTCTTTCATCTTTGCCTCAGATTCCACGGGCTAGTGTTCCAAGTACTTAGGTTTCAATCTTTTTTCTGAATCTGGCTGGCACACCCCAAGGCCAGGGGCGCTGGGGACCAGGCCATTAGGTGATGCCACCGCCACTGGTGCTTCACTGACTCCGGCGTCAGACTCAAGAGCCACTCTCAAGCGGGTCAGAGAGTACCCCAGATCCTTGCCTTCCTCACAGGACCTGGGGCTGACCACAAATATTCACAGAGCATTGCCAGTGGCACATGCCGATGCTGCAGGGAACCTTTGTGAGAATGTAGTATCTGGTTGAGTCCTGGAGCTTCCAGAAATGTCTCCGATTAATCTCCTATGACTGCAACCCGGCCATGCTGCCCTGTGAAAGGGCTTGTCCTCCACGGTCACCTGGAGACCCAAAATAGAGGGAATAAGGTTTCTTTCCCTTTAGAAATAACTTTAACTGTGAACCAAGTCCCCGTGCAGGTGGTCCAGAAGTCAGAGAGCCTTACGGGGAAAATACAAATTGAGAATCTTCAAGCACATTCTTCTGGTTATAAGTGGTGAATTTTCTAAATGTTTTATGTCAACTATACCCTAATTAATAATCATAAAAAGACTATTAAAAACTAACAAACTAGTTTTTATGAAGAAGACCCACCTTTATGGAAAGGGGTATTTGAAATAATTGTGAAAAGCAAAGTCATTTGCTCCTTCATGTCTTCCCCTGATGATCATTGCCAAGGTCACCCCAACGAGTCTCCCAACTAGAGACCCTGGCCAGAGAATCAAAAGCTCAGGTTCTCCAGAAAACAACGCACTACCATGAGCAATCCCTTTCTCCCACCACCCCAAATCAGAGACCCTTTTGCCTCTCTGTCTCTTCATGATTTTTTCTCCTCTGTTAGTCTTTTCTAGCTCCTAAGGCTCAGAGCTTTCCACTTTCACTTCCGAGAGGGAAGAAGCAAGGATGAGAACACATGCCAAGCCTGGGCGACTGCACACATTTCCCCAGGAAGGTTCCAGAAGACTGTGCCAACTCAGGCTGAGTTCAAACTGTCAGGCTCTCAGGCAAAGAAGCCTCCGTTTTAGGTCTGAGATTTGTGAAGACGACATCACGTGCAGCACACCTCCTCACCGTGGCTTACCCCACGAGTGTCCATCAGAGCCGAACGCAGGCCCTAATGAGTGAGCGAGGCTGGGCCTCCCGGAGGAAGCACAACGTCTGGATGCCGTCTAATCAGTGAAGGCCGGAATCAGGAAGCACCATTTCCCTTATGCCCATGCTTGCGTACCAGGCCCAATTAGCTCTTATTTGACTTGGAAGGGACCCTGTTTTCCAGCCCTCAAAGGGGAATGGCCAAGACTGAAGAGCAATGCTTGGCGGCAGCCCCATGTTCCATCCATCCCAGGTCCTGTGAGGTAACCTGGGAATAGCTCTGTGTGATAGTGCTGGGTGATTTCTGAGCAATGACACTGTGTTGCGGTCCTGCCTGGAGCGGAGGCTGAAGTTCTGTGG
Organism: Pteropus medius; assembly: GCF_902729225.1. NCBI lineage: Eukaryota > Metazoa > Chordata > Mammalia > Chiroptera > Pteropodidae > Pteropus > Pteropus medius. Next base: position 10,664,420 of record NW_024353517.1, read on the forward strand.
GATGGACGCTGACTCTTCGGTTCTTTGGGGAATCACTGTCCTGCGGTATCAAACTGGAGAGGACACAAACTGCCTGGAGTTGTGGGGCCGCCGCAAAGCTTTGCCAGGAGTCACAGTTGACCCTTACTAGGATCTCTTGCTCACGAGGCCTGAAGCAGACTTAAGTCTTTAGTTCTGCTGGACAGAGAGGGTAAGAAATGTTCCCAAGGTCACGCAGGCTATTAGTGAAAGCCCCTCACAGAACCGCAGCCATCTAGAACCTGAAGACGCATAGAGACTCCTTGCTCATGTTCCTATTTTACAGATGAGGAAGCTGAGGCTCAGAAATCGCCCTGCCCACAGTTACACCACGGAAAGGGCAACCTCACGCTCACAGGCCAATCATTTGTGCTTTCCCACAGATGCCTGTGCTCAGAGAAGGCAACTGCCCCCTCCCATCCCCAAAACAGGCCCTGTGGCGAGGTATGCAGTGCTGCTCAGACGATGTCAGCCTGCCAGGGGGCACAGAGTTTGTGCTTTCTGATTTCACGGAGACCAGCTCAACACACCTGCCACTGGAAGGGGAGCTGGGCACCCAAATGACCAGTGGGCCTTGCTTGAGGCAATAGGAAGACAATACAGCAGGTGGAAGATGTGTCTGCAGGACCTCATAAGAAACATGTGTTTGCTTTCAAACATCAGCCCTCTCTGCAGGCCAGCGACTGAGTATCCAAACCACAATCCACCCAGAACTGGGAGAGGAAGGCAAATAGGGATTTGAGACAGGGCCTTCTGCTTCACAGGTTGAGAAGGCACCGGGCAGAGCTGGGAGGCAGAGCTGGGAGGCAGTCTTGGTGCTGGAACCAGGTTGCCCAGCAGGAGAGGAGTGGGCTACTGTGGTGCTGAAATCCAACAAAGACCCCGTGGGGGAGTCGCACTGCGGGGGCTTCCTCAAGGCCCTCCTGTCCTCCCCCTCCTCCCCTCCCCTCCTGGCCCCAGCCTCACTGTAGCCTCTCCCTGCACCCGAGGCTGTGAATGCTCCTGCTTTGTAAAATCCTGGCATCTCTGCACTGCCGGCCCCAGTCTGAGAGAATGGGGGTTCACGGAAGTGAGATGACCTGAGGAAGGTCTGGGGAAGAGGAGGAGAGAGAAAGAAGTTAACTTCTGCTGAGCATACAATCCCAAAGTCTATGTTTTTTTTGTTTTTTTGTTTTTAACTAGGCCATGATAAAGCCTTCGCGTGGGGGAGGGAGGTCACGGCAGGGCACTGGGCTAGCTACTACATGAGCTAAGCTTTCTAGAGAGCTGACTGTTACGACCGGTACCATGGACTCTTCATTTTTGCCTAAAAGGCCACTGAGCTCTCCACAGTATTTTCCTAGGACTGCCGTAACAAAGCACCACAAATTGGGTGCCTTAAACAACATAAATTTATTTTCTCACAGTTGTGGAGGCTGGAAGTCTGAGTTCAAGCTATCAGTGGGGTCAGTTCCTTCTAAGGGCTGTGAGGGAGAATCTGTTCTATGCCTCCCCAGGCTTCTGGGGGTTTGTTGGCAGTCTCTGGCATTCCTGTAGAAGCATCACCCCCATATCTGCCTTCGTCTTCAATGACATTCTCCCTGTTTGCACATCTGTGTCCCAATCTTGCCCTTTTATAAAGAGACCAGTCATATACTGGATTAGGGGCCGACCCTACTCCAGTACGAACTCGTCTTAGTTAATTACATCTGCGACGACCTCATTTCCTAACAAGGTCACATTCTGAGGCACTGGGAGTTAGGGCTTCCACATGTGAATTGTGGGGGCTGCAGTTAGGCCCACAGCACCCTCTAACAATGAAGATGGAGGAAAACAGTACAGCTCATCTTCACTGGTGTTCTCACTGTCTGGGCTCAGAGGGCACCTGTGGGGTCCAGAACTGCCCTCGGCAAGTTCCCTGACTCCTGCTGCCCACAGTGGGCTGAGACAAACAGCACTGACGGGCTGGGCAGCCTCTGTCCAGGAGAGTACAAGAGGTGGGTGTCAGTGGCTGGACACACGGGCTGCAGGGAAAAGCAGAGGGATTCAGAAATGTCAGGGGGTGGGGGCGGGGCTAGAGGTCACATGGCACTGGTCGGCCAGCAGAGAGGTGCCCAAAAGCCCACACTGCCATGTCTCCCAGTTCTTAGCGAGACATGCAGGAACACGGGAAAGTATACTAAGTTGGGAGAAGAATCAATCAGTGGTCACCCAAGTATTTAACAGAGCACTCACTACACCCAATTGATGTGGAGGCAAGTAGAATAACCCTGCCCTCAAGAAACGGGTGGTCTAGCAGAGAGATGAGACTCTGAAGTGCATATGCCGGAAGTGGCTGTCGTGAGATGAAGGAAGGGCTGCATCTGGAACCCAGGGGCCTGAGCTAAGGACGAGCTGCGTGAGCCACCGTGCCTCTCGGGGCCTTGGTTTGCGCCTTGGTAACCTGGGGATGGGGCTGATTTGCAAGTCCACACAGGGCTATAATGGGACTCGGGGCGAACGCATGCACGAACCCTGCCCAGCGCCATGCCCACAAGGAGTGGCCCTGACAGTCACCATGGGTGCTCAGCCACAGAAAGGCAAACGCCCCTCCCTGCCCAGGCTCCTCTCAGGGTGTGGTGGTACCTCAGAGACCAGCCCTCGTCCAACCAGCCAGATGCATGGAGGTTTCTGTTTCGACATGGGAGCCTGGGACAATAAAGGCAGCTGGCACTGCCTGTCTCATTCCTAAAGCTACACCAGCTCTGACCATCTCTGTGTGACTCTGTGAAACCTGTTACAGCACTGGAATCACGGAGGGCTGAACATCCTTGCCAGCAAGGCCTCTGACTTGCTACAAAATGGCCTGGCCAATTCTGAAGCCTGGAGACCCACCGAATGCCCACAATCCCCTTTTCTCAGGAGCCCTCTGAAAGGGCTGACAGTAAGCCTGGGGCTTTCCATGGCATGGTACAGCCAGGGCCCAGTGGCTGCTCCCCCGTGCCCTCAGGAAGGGGTGTGGTGCCCTTCTCTAAAGCATCACTCTTCTTCTCACTCACCCAGGGAGCAGGTGTGTCACCTAGCCTGCTTGTTCCCCAAGCCCAGCCTACCTGGACACTTCGGCCACGTGGGCTTCCTCACTTACCTGCTGCCCCAGAGCTGTGAACACAGGTGGGTGAGTCTGCGGAATTTACTGTCTCTCAATCCCACAACCAGCTCTGGAGCATGGATGCGCCGGAACCGGGCTAGGCCCTAGAGGTCTGAATGAGGACAAACTGAGGAAGGAAGAAGGGATAGAGGTGATGGGGAAGCACTGGAGGGTTCTACCAGACAGACGGAGCTCGGAGGGGCTTTAAGCCTGGGTGGGTTATAGAGACGGTAGAACCACTAACAGCCATGGCTAGGCCAGGAGGGTAAGGGGAATGACCCATGTAGTCTTGAACAGGTACCGGCGAGAAGAATAGCGATATGCAAAAGCCCAGCAAGTGGCTGGATACAGGTCACAAAGACAGAGTGCAGAGTGGGTGTGAATTCTGGAGAGTTCTGACATTTAGGAGATGGAAGAAGAGGAGCCAGGGAAGATGTAGGACCTTGAAGTAGCCCAGCCACCTGTCAGCCACACTGACAGCCTGAGCGGCTGGTACTGACTTGCTGTGGGCCATCTGTCTGCAGATTGAACCCCGATGAGCTAGCAGGCCCACTGTGTCCACTCTAATCTCTGGTTCCTCTGGCATGGACATTTGAGCAGGCCCTTGAGAACTGTTAAGTTTCAAATGAATGGATAAATGGGTGGGTTAAAGAATGAATGAACAAAGGAATAAGAGATTGTCAAATCAGATGGCAGAAATTTACAAGAGGAGAATAATGAATGAAGGCGGTGAAACAACAGTTCAGAAAGGCAGAGGCAGTTAGCGGAGAATATGTCCTGGGCTCTGTGAGCTGGGGGTCTTCACAGTAGGGAGCCAGGTCTCACTCAAGGTGAGGACAGAGAAGAATCCACAGAGAATCCACAATGCTTCTCACTCAACATGACCTGTGTCCACAGCTTCCATCGCCTCCTCTGATTGCATCACTAGGGAGCCAGGTCTCACTCGAGGTGAGGACAGAGAAGGCAAGGCAGAAAAGTTGGCCACAACAGCCCAGAAATGCACATCTGTGATGAGATGCCAGGGTGACAAAGGTCAGTGATGCAGGGGCCCAGGAGGTAACCTGACCCATGGCTGCCCACAGCCCTCTGGACCACGCCCTTCCTTGCGCTGGACCTGGAAGACCCCCTTGGCTCCCAGGTGCCGGGGCTCCTACCTCACTACTAGGGAGAAGCTCAAATCTGGTGGGAGCCCTTGGACGCAACCAAGGGACCACAGAGCCTGCAGCCAGCAGGCTAACTGCGAGGACCCGCAAGGAACTGGCCTGGCCTCAGTGGCCAGGACCCTGGCTCAGCTCCACAGCCCTGCCCTTTCCCTGAATTGAGGCCGAGGGAGAGACTTTCATCAGGGTGAAGACAAAGCCAGAGAGAGTCACCTTCAGAATTGGCTCACTGCCCCCAACAGCCCCACGGCACTAGGGGACACACGAGAGAAGTGTCCAGGACACATGCTGAGGTGCTTTCCAGGACAATGAGCAGAACACAGGTGTGACAGAAAGGGGTATGTGTGGAATTTAACCTTGTGTCAGGAATTAAACTCAATTAATTCAGCCCAGCACCCTTCATCCTCACAGAAAGGGATGTTCCAATACAGGAGCCGGCCCTTGGGGAGACTACCTGGGCATGGCTGATCCAGGCACAAAGGCAACTGAGCTGCAGCAACAAGTGTTGCTTCTTCAGCCCAAAAGAAAATCTGTGAGACCTCACATTCCATCTAAGCCAATCTTACCTTTGTCTGCCCCTGCTTGCTGTCCTACACACTGTGGCATGGGTCTCAGTCAAAAGTAAAATAGTTTGTCACATGGACATAAACACTGAGGATCTTCCACTTGTCAGGCACGGATGGAGCAAGTCATCGCGGGAGGACAGTGACTGGCCTTGGGAGCCTGTCATGAGCAGCTGTACTTCTCAGACCTCAGGTGAGAGAGACCCACCTGGGATCTTGTTAAAATGCAGATTCTCATTCGGATGCTACATTTCTGACAAACTCCCAGGTAATGCTGATGCTGCTGGCCCAAAGAACATAATTCAAAGAAAAAAAGAGTATTTCTATTATTTTTACAAAGAGATGAAAACCACGAGTAGCAATGATATCATATTATCCTGAAAATGGCCATAAAAGAGGTAGCATAGCCACTTGCAAATTTTATACAAATTTTATTGCTAATGTCTGCTGCTCCTTCTCGCTTTGTCACGGTGGGGTGGGGGAGGGGAGGCGGTGCTGGGGAAATGCTTCCGGGAAGCAGCATGTTTAACAGGCCACGAGGGAGGGCTCAGCTTTGCCACCTTCCATCCCCAGGGACTGGCAATCAGTCTGGGGTGCAGGGGGAGGCAGGGCAGGGAGGCAGATGTGTATTAGCTTTTCCACTGCCTTGAAAAATATACTGATGCGTGATGGAGTTAAGAATGCAAATTCTGGGGGCTGTTGGGGTCCAAATCCTGGTCCTCTGCTCATTGCCCTGGAAACAGCACTGAAGCTCCCTGCGCTTCAGGCTTCCTGCATGGAAACAGCTGTTGAGAGGATTTTAAGAGATAACACAGGTAAAATGCGTGATACAATCAGAGGAGGCGATGGAAGCTGTGGACACAGGTCATGTTGAGTGAGAAGCATTGTGGATTCTCTGTGGCAAACACACATCTTCCTCCTCCTTGTCTGTGGCAGGCAGGAGGCCCTGAACCTGGTCCACCTGGCTCTGCACACACTGTTAGCGTGACCTTGGGCAAGTCGCTTCCCCTCCCGGGGCCTCAGTTCCTCCATCTGTTAAACTGATTAATCAGCCCCAGGAATCTTTGCTGTTCTGAAAACCTATCATTCTATGCCTGAATGATTAAGCTCCAATAATTAATCTCTTTTTAAATTAGAACCAGTGTGTGAGTACAACGTGAATTTTTTTTTTTGTAGCTATTTGCTTTTGTTCAAAAACCCATTTCCATGTATCAACAAAGCCCCACCACAGGTGGTGAGTATTTTTGTGAGTCACAATCTGTATATGGTGGCAACCTGGGGGAGTCCAGGATGGACGTGGCGAGACTGCTCCGATCCTGGTGCTCAGTCTGACCAGTCCGCCAGGGGCCTGCTCAGAGTTTAGTGCATGCTTGCAGGCCTCTCACGGCTTCACCCTTTGGTTGTGGTGATGACACACCTGCTGTGGGCACGAAGCTGGTGCTCAGCACAGGAAAGAGGCACCTGGACAGCTGGGTGGGCTGGCCTCCTCCTCCACACCCCAGGTTAGCCCCAAGGCAGGCGCCCCATTCGCCTCCGCCTCCTGTGCTGCCCAAGCTTCCTACGACTCTGTGATGCCCCAAGAAGCAGAAAGACTGAAAGACCGTTCTTGACTTTTTAAGCCTCTCCTCACCACAGGGCTGCCCGGGGCCTGTGCACAGGGGCAGTTGCATTCGAGGTCCTTTATACAAACAGAACACACCTGAGCAAGTTGTGCCTGGCCTCCAGGCTACCCAAACATCCAGCTTGTCCCCATCCTGCCCGGTGTCCCCACACAGCTGGCTGCACTGTATGCCCTGAAGCCTCACAGCTTGGCAATCCACTGTGCTATCTTTGCTTTTTTCTTTTTGCTTTTTTTTTTTAAGGGAAAAAAAAGAAAATCCACAAAGCAAACCGTTCTCCTGTCAGGCTGGCTCAGATCACACCGTGCTGGGCTGGATCAACATTACCAGGACTTAATCAGAACTGTCTAGTCCAGAGAATAAGCAACTCGTCAAAGGTGGCCTGGAATCTGAGCTGCTCCCACCGTGCCTTTGTTGGGTCACTGGAACTGAGGCTCCTTCCTGGTCTCTAAGACTGCCTGCCAGGGGTCTCAGCAGAGATCACAGACCTGCAGGGTAGAGTCTACGAATTCCAATCAACAAGCACAATGGTTAAGAGCAGGGGCTGAGGAGTCAGACCTGGGCTCGCATCTCAGGGCTTCCCTTTCTAGAGATGGGGCCAAAAGCCAGTTACTTTGTGAGCTGTGGTCATCTGTAAAACTGAGAGAATGAGATAGTTTTAGGCCTCTATTGAAGCTTAAATAAGACATGGTATACAAAGTACCAAAAAAAAAAAAAAAAAAAAACCCCTGGCATAATTATCAATTCAAGAAATACTTACTGAAAACCTACTATGCTTATTATCGCTAGCCCCCAGGAGTCAACATTACATGAGAAGGACAACTATGACTCCTACCCTCGTGGAGCTTAGCATCAGGAAGCGGGCAGGGGGCAGGCGGACCAGACAACAGGCATTTTTCCGGGTGACAAGAGATGGGGATGGCATACCAGTGGGAGCTTTGAGACTCCGATAGAGGTTCCTCACCCCAGCCTTGGGGGCTTCAAGAAAGGCTTCCTGGGGAAAGTGACATCTAAGTCCAGACCTGAAGTAAGGAGTCAGGCAGGTGAAGAGTGAAGGTGGCGGTGAGAGAGCGCCCAGCCTGCCGGGAGATGAGATGGGTGGTGGGCGGGGGCCAGACCAGGAAGCATCCTGTGAGGAAGGGCAGGGAGGCTGACCTTGACACTGAGAGTAACGAAGGGTTGTTAAAACAAGGCAGCTCCTGTGTGGGGAAGGTCACTGGTCAGGGTAGGATGGCTTGGAGCAGCGAGACAGGCGGGAGGCTGCAGCAGTGACCAGGAGAGCAGGGTGGTGCTGAGGATGGAGGGAGGTGAAGGATTTGGGGGATATTCAGCAGGCATGGGAGTGGACCTGAGGAATGACGAATACAGAGGATGAAGGAGGATAAGGAGCTCCATGCTGGGATTTCTGTCTTAAGCACTCCAGACACGGTATAAATGGCAAAAGCTATTTTAATCATTTTCACTGATTTGCACAGTGATTGACACTGGCCAGGTCATTCACCCGTCTGGGACTCATTCTCCCACCTGTACAAAGAGGCCTTCCCAGCTCAGACATGCTGTGGCTCTGTGGTCCCTTCTCCAAACACAGGACCAAGCTGGGAAGATGGGAAAGGGGACGGCTGTGAAACACTGGCCTGTGTGGCCCATTTACATGCCGTCTTCTTTCCAGATGACTTGGAACAAACCTGCCTTGCCCCTATTCCTTCCGGCTCTCTGTACTCTGGGCCTATGATTTCTCGGCTCTTTCTGGGGTCGGCCTGGGCTTAATCAGAACAACCAACTGGTATGTGAGCGAACGTGAAGAGTGGAATTTTAAAGAAGCAGATCAAAGCTGGCATTGAAATTAGATGCTAGTCCAAGCCACTACCTGATAATTAGAATCCTCTGAAAATGACGGCAGTTCTGCTGGCACTACTAGAGCTGTCTTCTTCTGGAATTCCGGCTGTTCAGGGGGTGAGCTGGTCAAGGGTTCCTGGCTACCCTCTGTCTGCCTTTCTCCCATGGCAATTCAGCTGCCACGTGGCAGTCAGCTGGCTTGCTGACTGAGGAAGAAATGCCCTGACCTAAAACACATCCAGACTAATTAGGTGTTTATCTTCGTCCACCCACACCCCGTGGAGGCACTAATCCCACAAATCTTGGTGCCACCAAGGGGCGGGGTCTTGTTGCTCTGCCCTCTACACCACCCCCCGCAATATGGAATCCACAGGGTTGTCTTGCTGGGGAGGCCACAAGTTTCTAACCAGGTCTCAGCCTGAGGAAAAGCAACAAGAAACCTTAGGTATAGACACACCTTGGCAAGTAGGCAAAGGAGAAAAAAACAAACCTGCCCAGCAGAGCAGGGCCAAACCACTTGAACGCCCAGTGTCACCAGGCTCTGCTTAAACCCACATCCACGCCCCTAGGCCGGCCAGCGTCCTGTACACTCCCCTCCCCTGTGGGGCTTCCACCTCCTCAGAGTCACCTGGCCCCTAGCCCAAGAGCAACAGACACCTGCCCACATGCGCACAGGCCCGGAGTGGCCCAGCCATGCCACCTTGTAACTCAATCTGTCCAGATGCAAATGCACAGGGCTGATGACACAGGACCCAGCTGGCTGGCTCATCTCCACACCTTGTTCAGAGCCAGACTCCTATGGGATCTTGGGAAGCTTTTTCCAAACCAAGCCTTTCAACCTTCATGCCCATCCTCCTCCTGAGAAGGGCATCCAGGTGCATACATGTCACTGAGTGAGCTCCAAGTCAACTGCCCCTCCAGGCAACCCTGTCTCTGGATGTGTGGGGACCACGCAAGTCGATTCATTCCATCTCCATGATGTCTGCTCTTCCACTTGAGCGGGAACCACAAGGCTGCATCACTAGGGCCCCTTCACCCCCCAACACAGACTGGAGAGGTATCTGCTGAGGCCATTCTGATCAGAGGGTGCAGCTTCTCCTCCATGACACTCCTGTGTGGCTCCGCTCAAGTCCACGTCCAGGAAGCTTTCCTCAGCCCACCCTGCTTTTCCTCCACTTCCCCTCGCAGGCTTCAGTTGCACGGGAGCTGTGTGGTGAATGGCAGTGCTTCTCAAACTTTATTGCGCACACAAAACTTATATCTGCCGATCTGGGTAAAATGCAGGTTGGGATTCAGCAGGTGGGAGGGGTGGGATTCTGCATTTCTGACAGACTCTCAGGTGATGCGATGCTGTGGCCCATAGGCCACATTCTGGGTGCCAGGAAGGTAGAGGACGAGTGAGGACTTTGAGTCGGTCGAATTGTGTTCTGGCGCCAGCTCTACTGGAACCAACCATCATGCCTCAGAAGAGTGCTGTGAAGACTGCATGAGGTAATGAGGTGCCTGACAGTCCCCAAAGCAGCGGGCGCTCACCGATGCAATTTGTCTTCCTTTTGCTTCAGTTTTCTCCCTCTGATAGCAGGAAACGTGATACCTCGGCAGAGAGGTTTTGCCAGAGAAGTAAATGAAATAAAACACGAACACCACGGTGCACAGCAGGGATGGATGATGAGAGTTCCCCTTCCTTCTTTTTGTCTAGTCCTACTCTAGCACGTAACATGTGCTCCATATGTTCACTGGGGGGCTGGGGTGGGAGGTGGGCGGAGGAACCTGAAGGCCTGTCTCTTAGACCAAGGGTCTCCATCTAGTTCTGAGAACTTGGGCATGTGCTGCTGGGGAAAGGGGTTGTTCAGGTCATGCTGACAGGCAATTCCTCAAGTGACTTTGTTACTTGGGTGCTTGTGAAAGAGCAAGGACACCCACTAAAAATGATGGAGCAAGGGCCTGCAGATAGCAGCCAGCCTGGACAGGCCTGGGTAAGGCCCCAAGCTCTGTTGCCTCCTGATCTGCTGGTCACATGGCGTTCACTGGAGGAGAATGCATGTCTCCATTTAGTGAATCTGACTCTCACCGCAGATCAGCAACTCAAAAGAAGAAAGCTAGATGCTTTTAGAAGCCACATTAACCAGTCTGGTTGGAAAAGGACCATTTATCGAAACCCCTCCTTCCTTGTCCTTTTCCTGGCCTATAGGTACTCAAGGAGCTTCAGAGAGGGTCTTGCTTGTTTCTGGAGAGAGGGAGGCTAGGGGCTCAGGGAACCCAGCTCAATACATGATATATAGCAGTGTTGTTTCTAGAGTCTAAAGCAAAGGCCACAGGAGAAATTAGACTGATGGCCAATTCATCTTCAGCAAGCATTTATTGACAGCCAGTCTAGCCTCCCCCACCCCTCACACTCACACAAAACAAACCCCTTTGATCTTAATAAAAATCATCCTGTTTCAACATACTTTTAGGGGGTAGTAGATGCTGAGCCTGGGACCACCTGTGGGAGACTGGGAGATCCCTCTGGTGTGGTTACATCCTACGTCCAGCACAGAGCGGCACACGTGGCCAGAGAGGGAACACTCTATAAGCGGCACAGACGAGGAGCTGTGGGGCTCTGAGCAGGGGAAACAACACGATCCCCAGAAATGCTCTCTATTCCCATAATGTACCCCCCAACACACACACATGCACACGCACATGCACACTATACACGCATGCACTTCCTCTGCCTTTGAGAAACTGAAGTTCAACTTCCCAGCTAGTTCTAAGTTCTCTTTCCTTCAGAGAGAGTCACAAATTTGTAGGGAAGCCATCGCTTCTTCAGCCCCAACCCTTCTGGTAACACTCACACAGCTATTCTACAAGCAGGGTTGCGGTTTCTTTCAACTTGCAATTAAAATCAGAGCACAGAGACAAGTTTCGTAAAGCTTGGTTTTCACAGGGGATAACTTTTCTTCTGTGAGTTTAAAAAAATAAAAATCTTGATCGAAACTGTAGGCAGCCACATAAACAGTAAAGCCTACTCAGTCTTCTGAATTGAGATGGAATGTGAGGATCTTCGGCCTAAAGTCAGAAAGGATTCAAATTCACATGATTTGTTTTCATATTTAAAATGAAGGAAAAAGGTGAAAATTCCATGCCTGCGCTGTGAACTCAGATGACACTGCCTAGTGTAGGCTGCACCAATTTTGACCTCAACCAGACTCCTAAGGAGACCTTCCCTTGGCATCCATCTTCTGGGGCTTCCTATTTCTCTGTTCCCTTCATAAGGACAGGAAATGCAGGCAGATTAATTTTTATCTGCCCCTGGGGTGGTCCAGTCCCCTGTCTCAGAACAGTGGCAACTTCAAGTTAGAGACAGCCCCTGGAACTGGTCTCAGCGCCGAGTTGGTTTTGATATAAAAATACACCATACATACACTCTCACACACACGCTCACATCCCTACTTGTTGCATGCCAGCCACTTTTAAAACAATTTATGTGAATTATTCAGCCTCACAACTTTGTGACGTAGGTTACAACAGTACAGTAATAATAATGGTCAATACTTATAAAGCAGTGCGTGCCAGCACATGTAAGCACTGTTCTAAGTGGCTTACACACTTGAACTCATTTACTCTTCACCAGCTTGTGAGACAGGCACTATTATTATCCCCATTTTATAGATGAGGAACCTGAAGCTTACAGAGGTTAAGGAATTTAGCCAAAGCCACTCAGCTAGTAATTGGTAAAGCCTGGGTTCAAAGGAGGGCAGCCTGGCCCCAGATCCCCCTTTGTAATGCCATCCCCACCACCCCGCAGTGCCCAGTGAGCACCCTGTGACTATCCCACTAAGACAAACATCCCTGAGCATCTACTCTGCCACGCTGTCCTGCTGCTTCCTCCAGCTGTTCCTGGTTCGGCAGGAGAGTGCGGGTGGAAGAAAGACCCTAAAACAGATCACCAAATACAGAACAGTCAGGTTGGGCAGAAAGAGTGCTTCAAACCAGATGTTCCAGACAGAGAAAGATCATGCTGGCTGAGGGGCATCAAGGGCCCTGGAGAGTACAACTTCTGTGATGAGAAAGGAGGAAAGGCTGACAGAGTCCCAGGGTCCCAGTGGGGGCTTGGAGGGGAGGAATAGTGCGCCCCAGGACCTAGAGACGGCAAAGAGTGGCAGAGGAGACAAATGCTATATGAATCCACTAATATGAACTATCGAGTTTATATTAGTGAACTATGAACAGGCAAGTTCATCGATACATAAAGCAGACTAGTAGGGACAGGGGCTGAGCCAGCGATGGGGGTTACTGATTCATAGGTATGGAGCTTCTCTTTGGGGTGATGAAAATATTTTGGAAATAGTGGTAATGGTGGAACAACACTGTGACTGTAACTAATTAATGCCAGTGACTATACAGTTAAAATGGCAAATTTCATGGTATATATATTTTACCACAATAAGAAAAAAATGGAGGAGGAGTAGAAGGCACTGGGTCCAGACACTGGCAGTCTCTGGGGAACCTCTGTACCACTGTGCCACAGAGCTCAGACGACTTCTTCCCTTTGGGACCTGAGAGGTGGAGCCCTTATGCCTCACGGTAAAATCAGATAGACTGAAAGCCTCACTCTCACCTGTATTCCCACCCGTCTGCTGACAGGAACCCTCCCTGGGCCTCTCCGCCCTCAGGCTGTTGGTCTCCAAGCCACCTCAAGGCCTTCAGTCCTCACAAGGCTGCAGCTTTCCCTTTTCACTCTCACTTCTTCAAGCACAGGCCACTCTGCAATCACAATTTATCTGTTTTCCAAAGCTGCGGATGCCAAAGGAAAAATCATGGCAAGACAGTAATGTATAATTAACGTGGAATGTTCCAAGGGAGCCCAGGACATGTGGGACAGAGGTCAGGTTCGCAAACAACAATCGCTTTCTGTGGAGGAGGGATTGTTTTCTCCTCTCCTTTTCTCTTCCCGAGAAATCAAAATAATCAAATCCTGAGAGATTAAATAAACTTGTTCAGCTTCACATGTATAAAGCAGACCTCAGCACAGGTGTATGGGCTCACATCTGAGCTAACAGCTGGACAGACTGTGCTCTGCCTCCATCACCACACAGGCCTCAAGATCACAGGCAGATACATTTAGCACGCACCATCGACACACCCATCGACACACCCATCGACCCAGCAAGGCCCTGGGGTCTGCACTGTCAATCTGGATGCAGTCAGGTCACCAAAAGAGAAATCCATTTCTTATAATAAACTGGTTCACAAGCCCCTTTCCCTATGCGATTGATTTAGCAAAAACATAACCATTTGATGAGGAATTAAATGTAGTGACTGTATTTCAAACCTTGTTCAGCGTAGAGGTTCTTAGAAAAATTCCTCTGCTCTCTAAATGCAGCTTTGGTAATATTTGGGATCTGTTTCTCACTGGGTACAAATGAGAAAAGGAAGAGAAAAAGTCTGCCTGTCTATACTCGATAACAACAACAACAAAAGAAAACAACAAAAAAGAGGAAGACATGCGCCACGGAGGCCAGAGAGAAGGGGAGGAAAGAAATAAGAGCCATTCCCAAAAAGAGCAAACTTAAAACGAACGAACAAACAAAAGAAACGTTAAAAAGGAAAGGGGCTAGTGTTTGCTCTAAAAAAAAAAAAAAACTCTAGGAAAAAAGTTTGGGGGGATCTAGAATTCCGACTCTTACATAAAGCCTCCCGAGATCTGTCTTTGGAAATGGCTCTCCCCACCACCCTTGTCCTCAGTGCTTCACACAACAGGCTATCGTTCCTTACGACTGCTCCAGCAATGTCCGTCCCTCCTCCACCGGTCTGTGGCCCTCTGACAGGTGGACAGGGTCGGTTTCCTATTCATCTCTGAATGTCCTGCCTGCAGCTCACATGGGGTCTTATATCAGAAAGCACGACCGATGTGGAATGGAAGTGAGTTACAGCTTGGCGTTTTGACTGCCAAGATAACAGGACAGGGATTTAGCTAGGATAGGGTCAAGGTTCGACCCCTCTCCCAGAAGGCAGGCGTCTACCGTCTTCTACCCTGACATTAGGCTGATGGCATGCTCCTCACTGCACAAGGAGTGAACTCCAACTTTTCAGCACAACACATGAGGCTCCCCAGGATCTGGCTGCCCCTGTCCAACCATATCCTCCTCTGTCCCAGCCTCGCCCCTTGTGCTCCATCCAGACCAAAGTAGCCGCAGTCACTGCACATGCAACCTGCATGTGCTGCTGCTCCTCTTGGCTGCAGTGTCCCTCTCCCTCCTCATCCACCAGAGACTTCTCTTCATTAAAATCTACCTCAGAGGCCACATCCTCTGTGAAGCTCCCTCCTTCCTCCTCTGGGCCCCAGACACTTCTGTGGTTGTGATATTTATATTCATCCTGTGAGCCTCTCCGTCCTAGTACGCTGTGAGTTCTTAGAGAACAATGACTGTGTCTTTTTGTATTTGAATCCACGTTGCCTATAGCCCAGTACCTGGCAGGAAGGAGGGACTCAGGCCATATTTACTGAAGTGAATTCTTTGGACAGGTATACTCCCAACACCAGCACAGATAAAACCTGCCTCTTCTGAGACAGCCAGGCTCCGCACTGCGGCCAGACAGCCCAGGCCTATGCCAGTGTCTGTGAAAGGCTTCGGGAGCAACTCCAGCCACACTCAGCCTCGGCGAGGTAGCCACCAAGCCCCTCACAGCAAATGACAGCGAAGCTGCAACCAGTAACTGCCACGTTATCTCCAGAACCTGCCAGGTCACTTGCCAGTGTGGTGCCACCCTTTTAAAGCCTGGACACGAACCACCAGACTGAACATAATCTACTTAATTAATTTACAGCACAGAATAAACACTGTATCCCCACTCCCGCCTTCCCCAAAGCTGTTCAAATTACACTGGGAAAACACACAGAGTCTCGCTGACAGGTTGGTACTTAAACTCTCAGGGCATCATCATGGTGAAAGTGGTAAAAACACCCTTTTACAAAACCACTCCCTTCCCTCTTATTAATTTTTCTAGAGATGTGTTTATCTTCTATATGCTTTAAGTAAATATTTTCAAACATTAATTAGCCCCAGGGATACTCCTTTTATACTCTGTACATGTCAGTCAGTAAGAATTGGGCAAAATACGGTGGTTATGCATGTACCTTTGATTAACATGCATTCTGAATGAAAATAAAAATATCTGGACCTATATTAAGATGAAATATATGAAATCAGGATGTGTCAGAAGATCGGTCTGAAAAGTCTGATTGTACATTTTTCTAAGAGTGTGGTTAAAATAAATATTTTCTGATTTTGCCTATTTTTTATATCTCTAAGGAATAAATAGCTGGTGACTGATGCTGAGAGCAGGGCTGATGCTAAGGACCACTGATGCTGCGGGAGGTGTGCTTGGGGATCCTATGTACAACAGCAATTTGCTTAAGATAAGAGCCTGGCATTCAGGGCCCCACAGCTGGGCCTCGATGCTGGCCATCCAGCGGTTGAGCTGCAAGAAAGAGGAGTGCAGAAATGCGGCCCCGGCCCGGCCCGGCCCAGCAGCTTATATTCAGCATTTGTGGAACTGTTAGGGGCCACGTGGGTCTAAGTCATACATGCTCAGGGCCCAGAAAGAATCATTCCAGGTAAGGCACGAGATGGGTTAAATTTAAAAAGGAAAATGTTCTTTGCCTTTTAAAGGCTTTTTAAAGGTTATCAAAATTCATATGTCTGTGTCTTTAGCAAGACTCAGATCAATGAGAGCACAGGCATGCTCTGTGAGACCTTTGGAATATATCAAGGGGAAGATGCTAGAAAGAGAACTTTGGCTCAGGACTTGGGCAACTGAAAATATACATATGCATATACACATACACAGAAACAATGCAATCCTGTCAGGTGACGAATCCATATGGTGTCCTTTGACCTCACGGAACAAAAGAGAGGCCCTGCACTATCTCAGAAGAAAACAGGAAGGGGGACTATGCTTCCGATTGCTAGGCAGGGCCAGCGCCAGCTGATAGTGCCCTAGGTTCCTGCCAAACCGTGTGCTCATACGCAGCCTCCCAGACAAGGGCACGGAGTATGTATGATGCTCTAACAGGTCATAGCTCCAAGCTTTTTTTGGGATTCTGGACGTATTTTCCTAGAGAAACTATCTCCTTCTCATCACAAGGAGTAATTTTTCTCTTTTCTCTTTACTATATCTATACAAGATGACGTATGTCAACTAAACCTAATATGGTAATCATTTCGCAATGCATGTAAATCAAATCATCATGCTGTACGCCTTAAATTTAGACAGTGATGTATGTCAGTTATTTCTCAATAAAACAACAAAGAAAACACTCTCCAAAACTATATCCTAATGGTGATAGAATTTAGATCGGAACCAATGGTGAAAAGAATGGGGAGCTTAAGCTCATGACACTGACTGATCAACAGGGACACTCTGGGTTGGCCTTACCATGAGGAGGGCCGTGAAGGACCCCTGCATGTGTGCGTGTGTGCGTGTGTTGTGGGCGGGCAGGTCCAGGAGAGAAAAATGAGGCCGAAAAAAAAACAGAAGCATGGGGAAGCAATTGAAAGACAGGGAGAAGTACTAAGCAGAGGCAATGATTCTGAGTCCCAGTAACCCTTCAATCGAAGTCCCTCTCTTTTCATCAGAGGAAGTCCTTCTCCTTAAAACGACTCACTTCTCAGGTGGGAACGAAGGTGAGTGGTTCCCCTGAGAGCAGGAGAGGGCCAGTGGTGGCAGCAGTCAATGACGGCTGCTCACTGGAAAAGGACATTGTGACTCAGTTGTTCACAACGTTTGACTGAAGAACATTATGCACAACCACGTGTTCACTACACAGGGCTCAAAACCTCCGAGTCCAGAGAGCCAGGCAGGGATGTGAACTAGTGAAGATGGAGGCGGTGGCGGGGAGACGACAGCCAGGTCATAGAGACTCACAGGGTACGGGCCTTCGTAACAGGCCATCACTAGAAAGCAGGCCTGGTATGGTCCAGACTTTTGAGTTTTAAAGGAAAGCTATTAAAATGAATGAATGAATGAATGAATAATGCTATTACATATCCTGGTTTTAAAAGTTGGCAACAAATAAACATTGAGCAAAAAAAAAAAAAAAAAATACTACCAGAAAAAAACCCCACTCCTCTACCTGGTCTTTGGAATACCAGTTTGCAGCCACTTTCTTAGTATCTCTGGTCAAAATAAACTGTTTGGTTCTTTGGCTCCCAAATCCAGCTACAGGTTATAATCACGGTGGGTGCACGTCCAAAATGCAGATTTGGAGGCCTCGTTCTGGATCGGTCAAATCAGGGTCCCACAGGAGAAGACCTAGGAAGCCACACTTTGAAACGTTCCCTGGATGTGTGTGACAGGGCTGCACCGACTTTTAGGAGCCGCTGAAGAGTCTGCATTAATTTTCTGTGTTCATAGGTATAACCAAACATCCACTTTCGTCTCATACCTCTAGCTTATGAGAAAATAATATAAGAATGATAAAATGATAATATCACAAAAAATACTGACCAGGGTTTCCAACACTTCCCCCAGAGAAAGGACAAAGGTCAGCGTGGATGGGACCTGGGACCCAGCTGGTGCAAAGCATGTAAAACTGTGTCTTATCAAAAAGAGTTATAAAACTTTAATATTCTGCTCTATAATATATCTATATATGTGTTAGCATATCAATATCCCCCCTACTAAATCTTTGAGTAAAACTGGCTCTTTACGAAGATGCAGTACGTTTGGACTGTGACTTGGAGAACCCCAAGTACTTCCCAAGCACAAGGGTCCCTAGGATTGTCACCAAAGTCTGCGAAGCACAGAAAGTCTAGATACCACATTATTGCATTTGATCTAAGCCCAATGGCAAAATGCCACATGAAGTCCATAGTAGGGAGGCTCGCACGCAAATTATTTAGCAGACTTCTATTTACATTTCTGCTCTAAAAAAAGGCATGTGTGTGTTAGAAAAGTATTAGAAATGTGCTAGGGGAAAGATGACATAATAACAAGAAATTGTCTTTTAACAACGCACAGCTTTAAAAAGTTAATGGTTCAAGAGTGGTTTACTTACACTTTTTATAAAAAGCAGCCAAAGGAAATTAAGTGCTTAGATTGCTCTAAAGGCCCTGCTCATCCGGGCCTCAAGGCCACTCTAGAGGATGTGCTCCCTTGGCTGCTTTGTGGTGTGGGCTACTCAGACTCCTCCAGAAACCGTTGGACATCCCTGGAAGATCCAGCCAAGTGCACACCTCCGTGTCCACCCATAGGCCACAGAGTAATGATTTGGAGAACTGTTTCAACAATCCACTGGGGACCGGAGGCGTCAGTGAGAGCTCTCTACACAGTAACAGAGCATTCTACCGTTCTCAGTGAGGCATGAGAAAACCGAGATCATCAGCAGCACTGGGCTTATCTTTTCCTTTCTTGGTGACGTTGCCAATTGTCACCAAGAAAGGAAAAGCATTTAAAGTTATAGCTCCTGCTTTCCCACTTTCTCTTACCCTACTATCATGACTTCTTAGCAAGCTTAAAGCCTTACCTTTTCCCAGTGTGTTTACATCTTAACAAGGGGCAGAATTTCTGATTAATTTCTGGCAGCGCTTCACTGATGTTTAGCATTTAACTACTGATTTTGAACTCCATAGGTGGTGATTCCTATGGAAAAGGAACGCTTTAAACTAGATGTGGGCTCTTTATGTTAAAGTGTCCAACTTATTATTTAAAAAATAATCAAACAATCAATAAAATTACATTACCATTCTGAGAAAAATGATAAAAATTTTTTTGTGGAAGCCAGATATACCTTCATTCCATCATGCATTAATGTTCATGATGGAGAGATGCTCTTGCTTTATTCTGCACCCCCATCCTACTCTCAAGAAGGTTCTGGCCCCAATTTGGCTCCAAACACACCCTCTCTCAAGGGATTAGACTTCCTCTCTCGGAGGCTCAAAATGGAGTCTAAATCTCATTAGGCTGAAACTTTCCAGAGTTCAGTGATTCTAAACTGTGTGGGGGAGGAGCCCAGGGAAGGTTCTCCCACCTGAAGGCAGCGCTGGCTGTGACACAGGTGAGACCCCTGCTGGCGAGGTGTGAAATTGCACTCACGCAGGAAGAGAGAGGGTACTGGGGTACTGTAAGCAGAGAAGTTCTGAGGGTGGCCACTCGATGGAGTTAACAGGTGCCAAGTCCTCTTTCTACCTGTCTCTCACCACTGTCTTCCCATTGCCACGTCTGCCTCATGATATAATGCACTATCCCTCATAACCAACAGGCCAGGCAGCCCCCATTCAGAGAACCTGACTGGGAGCGCTGACCCCTCCTAGGCCTCTTCTGAATTCTCCAAACCATCCTAGAAGGAGGGGTGAAGGTAGGAGACGCTTGGAGCCCAGGATATCTAGCCCGGGATCCCACAGACGACAGATAAACTGCCCCTGGACGGTAATAAAATCAGAGGCTCCTCTGAGTCTTTTTCTGTTGCTAACAAGATTAGAAAATAAAAACAAATCCCAAACACACAGAGGCACCTCCCCCCTTTGCCTTGTGCAAAGAGAGTATTTGTTTTGTTTTGTTTCGCCTAGAATGACCTTCCATTTACAGCTTCGGTTCCACAAGACTAAAAGCTGCCTCCAAACTACTTTCGAAAAAAGGAAAGGAGCCACAAAGTGCCAGGGGGCAGAATTAACAGCAATCGTAATCTCCATCATCAATCCCTTCTCCAGCGTCTCCCACTTCAAGTGGGTGATTAAGCCCTGTCAGTGTGTTTAGTCCTCACAGCCGCAGGAGGCAGGTACAGTGGAGACAGCCCCCTCACATCCTAAATGAGGAAAATGGAAACCCAGCATGGAGAAATCACCCGCCAGCCATGGCT
Organism: Pteropus medius; assembly: GCF_902729225.1. NCBI lineage: Eukaryota > Metazoa > Chordata > Mammalia > Chiroptera > Pteropodidae > Pteropus > Pteropus medius. The sequence goes on from NW_024353517.1 coordinate 10,684,567, forward strand.
TCCTGCACAATGGGGCCCTTCTTCCATGCTGGCTGCCGCTAGTGCTGAGGAGGTCCCTGCACATGACAAACAAAACAATCCTAGCTGGGTGACACAGCTCTATCGCTATTCCCCTCTCAGCCAAACCACACAGCACTACAGGTAAGGTGAAAACATCCCTACCCACCTGGTCTGGTTTTAGCAGCCTTCCTCACATCACTCCCCACGTGGAAGCCTAGCCCCTAATGGGCGCCTGGTCTCCAAGTCCCCGCTCTGGGCTGGGCCAACCATGTTATATTGCCTTCCATCAATTCTTGTTTCTCTTTACTAAATATAATTGCATATTAAAATCAGGCATAAACATTAATTAGAAATGCAAACCTCTACATCTACAAAAACATGATATCTGAGTAAGATATAAAGAAACCCTAAAACTAGGTATAATTGGAGCTTCTTTCAAGAACCTTCAACTATTATCAAACTGCTGAATCTAACTCTTGTTTTACTCATTTGAAACTTAGCAAAATAGTTCTCTTTTCTTTAAAAATAAATTTGTTTGTAAAATATGTGTTCAAAGTAAAAAGCTGGAAAACTATAAACCATAAGGAACAACACTTATATATAACTTAATTTCAATTTTAATTTCTCTCTCTCTCTCTCTCTCTCTCTCTCTCTCTCTCTCTCTCTCTCTCTCTCTCTCATGCACACACACACATTCCTACAAAGCTAGAATTCAGGGTATTTCAGCCTAGGAAAAGCAAACACAAGGAGTATCCCCTACAGCATGCTACTGTCAAAGTCATTTCAACAATAGAAGAAATGAGTTTATTAATGTGTTTATTCGTGATAATAATTAAGGCAGCTATCATCTTGTGAGTCAAGCACTATGTTCAGAGCTATAGTCTCTTTAGTTCTCACAAAACCTCCAAAGGTATTATTATTATTTCCAATAAATCACTAAGGCAGTAAAGTCTCAGGGAAGTGAAGTAACTAGAAAATGGTACAGTCAGGATTTTAAATGATGCCAATCCATCTGGCCCCAAAATTCATACTCCCTGCATTACACCGGACCCTTTCTCTTTGTTTTTGCAGATCTCCATCCTTGAACAGGAGCACAATTTTAAAAAGGAAGGCACGTGCATGGTGCTTCCACATGAGGAGCCAGTACCCCAGCAGCGACCTGCATTACAACGAAGAAGTTCCTGTTCACCTGATTACCTCAAGGAGCAGGCTGTAAGAAGGTGCTAATAACCAGGCCTGGTTCTCTCAAGCCCGTGTGTGTGTGTGAGAGGAGAAATTGTTAGTAATCTTTAGCATTCCTTAAAACATAGAAGCAAAGTCAATCTCTGCCTTCATCTTCCCATGGTGCTCTTTCTGTGTGTGTGTCTGTGTCCAGATTTACCCTTTTCATAAGTCATACTGGATTAGGGCCCACCCTAATGATCTCACCCTAACTAATTACATCTGTAACGACCATTTCTAATTAAGGTCCCATTTTGAGGTACTGGTGGTTAGGACTTCAACATATGAAATTTGAGGGGTAGGGGGACACAATTAAAACCTGTAACAGTGAGTGTTTTTGGGGAGGCGTGAGAGGTGGAGGTGGGAAGGGGAGGAGAAAGAGGGAGAGAAAGGCAGGGAGAGGGCAAGAAGGTGAGAGGACAGCGGCTAGGCTGGGCTGACTTATAGGTGGGCTGTGTGTACTCCCTCTGGCTAGGACAGTTCTCCGGGGGCAGGTGTGGGATGGCACCCAATGCTTCTTATGAAGGAGGTGTGCCTGTCATTGTGAACGTCTATAAGCAGTAGATAAGGGACACGCAAATTGTGATCAAGTTTGAATACGACTGTGCCAACCCTGGCCCACACACCTACCGCCACTGGTAGTGACTCTTGAATCATATATTGTCCCACAGAATTCTGCTGCCTTCAAGCAGGTAAGGCTGATGGATGGGCTGCTAATATATGCCTTCCTCAGAGAGCCCTGGGGCTTTATCTCTGTTACAACAGAATAGAATATCCAAAAATATAACTCAAAGATTTAAAACAGAGGTAAGGTGTTCCTTATTCCATGCTTCCTGGGGGAGGGGGATATGTAAATATAAACATTATTTGGTCACCCCAATGATAGAAGCTTGCTTCATATAGAGCGTGCGTGCTATATATATATGTGCAAAGTTACATCACTATGGGCTGTATACGCCTCAGGAACTCATTTCTTCTACAGTTTACTTGGCATCACTGTCACTGCGTAAATATTGTGCAAATTACGTGGGTGCTAATATAGATCGGTAAGTTGGTACACCACATCAGCTGAAGTGAGAAAAAGATGGTTATAATTATTCTTAAAATCAACAGGAACATTTCTAACCAAGAAGAGAATCCACAGACTAGAAAACTGAAACAAGGCCTGCTCACACCTCAGAGACATCGTGGCAAAAGGCTACAGGAATACAGATTGGGTTCTGTGAACTTTACAGCTCAACACTGGGCAACTGATAAATGCCGTTTTACTGGCCGCTTGTGGGTTTTCCAGGCCCGGAAAATCTGCTCACATAATCTACTCTTCTCCCTCCTGACATCTGTACTGCTAACCTCTGAGGCAAATGGGACAGGGCCAACACACCCATCCTGCCCCCATCAGGACCACACAGACACTCATCTCCCAGCCCCAGGCAGTGGAGGAGCCACAGGAAGCACCCAAAAGAACACAGGTCTGGAGTCTGATCTATGTTTCAGCTGCAGCCATGTCACTGACTAGCTGTATCATCTTGGCCACATGCTAGTCCTCTTTGAGCTTCAGCTTATTGTAAGGTGGAAATATTAATATGCACCTAGAGGCTTTTGTGAAGATTAAACAGAATTTTGTCTGAGTAGCTGGTCCTCAGTCAGTGGAACTTTCTGCCCTCCCTCCCTTCCGTAGGAAGGATGGAGCCCTTTCAGGGAAAAATTCCATCTGATCTGGCCACAACTGTGGGGTTTTTAAAAAGACAGAGATCCAATGGGGGCTCAAAAACCCTTAACTTCTGGAATTGCCTTCTGAGAAGCAAGTAAAAAAGTTCTGAAAGTTTATTTGAGGGGGGAGGGGTATTTAGTATAGATTAACACTTATCATTTGCCAGGCACTGCACTAAGAACTTTATATACCTTAAAACAGTTGAATCCTCACAACTGCCCTGTGAGGTACGCATTATCTTTAGCCTTACTTAACAGATGTGGAAACTGAGGCACAGAGAGGTGAAGTGGCTTACGCAAGGTCACAGAGTCATTAGGTGCTGGAGCCAGGACCAAATCCAGGTAGTGTGAACCAAGCACCCATGGCCTTAATCACACTACTATGCTGCCCTTATCTGTCAGGATCTGTTCTCTTTTTAACTAGTTTGGGATTTCCCCCTCTGTTTCATGGGTATTTTGCCTCACTTTTTAATCATTCAGTCCACAAACACATGTTGACACCTACTCTGAGAACACAGAGCTGGCAGGGAGGGAGACATACACAGCATCCACAGGACTACCTAACGGGCAGAAACGGGCAATGGCTGGAGAACTGGGTGCTGAGACAGGGCAAGAGGGCGCACCTATGGCTGGTACTCCAGAAATGCTACGAAGAAGGAGTGACTGAGTTGACCATGAAAGGCAGAGAGGATTTTTCAAGGTACAGAGGGGCGAAGAGAAGCTTCCCCCTCCCCAGAGGCAGCAAAGCAAAGAAAGGGAATGCTTGGCAGCGTCCAATTTGGTTGAAGCATACATACTTACCAGCTTGAGGCCTTAAATGCCAAGCCCCAGGGATTAAAATTCAGAATGCATTCCAAGATTCCATTAAGAAGCAGGACGAAGGTCCACTGGAGAACCACCTCTGGATTCTGCTCCACGATGGTGACAACTAACCGTCCTGAAAAACCTGTGCCCATTTTGAATGCTCTCCAGAAAAGCTCCAAGGGGCAGCCTCCTTCTCTCTCCTGCACATGGAGTCCTGAATACAGCTGCCCTGATTTGCTGCTTCCCTCAAAACTGAGGGCTCAGGGAGTGACTGCTTCATTGAGAGCTAGGAGATGCTGAGAATCACAAGTCTCCTAATCCTACCTGCATTTAATCTCTTTTCGTTTTATTCCATGTAATAAATACATCATTCTGAGCACCACTTCTGCATAAGGTGCCATGCCAGGATCTGACGAGGGCACCCAGGAATAGTGCACTATTCCCAAGGCATATGGGAATTCCTGAACCCCATCTCTCCCTATTACAAATCATCCCTGACCTTCTCAGCACCAAACACCCACCCAGTTCAGCAGCCACACCCTTCTGAACGGCCTTTCATACCCTCAAACTGAGAGCCCTCCCATGGGTTCCCCTTCAGACCCAAATTACTGTCATTTCCCTAACACCTGCAACACATTCTCCCTCCCGCAAAGCCCACAGGCAGTCATATTATACAACCGTGTCATGAGCAAGGAAAAGTTTTGGCTAATAGGGCTGGGAGAACATCCCCTCACATGTAGAATAACGAAGATCAGGATTGGACACAAAATCCTAAGGACCCAAAACAAATGCCATCTACTGTTGAAGCTGGCACGACTTAGTACAGTCTATTTCTTGAATCTCTACCCAGCTTGTCACTCTGGAATCAGGTAAAAGTAAGTAGAAATAAAAATATAAAGCTTCTGGAGCCCTGGAAGGCAGCAGAATCTTATGTGCTTAGAAAGGTAGAGAGACGTGAAGGAACACCACGGTCTTCTCGCTGGAGCAGTGGGACCACGTTTGTTAGGAAGTAAGGACTCATTCCAGAGTGGGGCTGCCGCCTGCAGAAGGCACTGAAGCCCATTCTGGGAAGAAACCAGGACCTGCGCAGCCATCAGACAGAATGGAGGCTGAATTTCGGGGTATGAGTGCAGAAAGCTCATACGCCACAGGAGCCACAGTAGAAAGGCTCCTGGGAACACTGCTATTTAAAGGAGCACCAGACTCACTTTGTCGAGGTGGACTAGTGAGTTCCTAGTATGGCTTTAAAGGGAGGCCTTGGTGTTCTCACCATCGAGCTAAGACTGGCGGGAGAGGACATGAGGGCATGTCTGAGTGGAGGCAGAGGTGGAGGTGGGATGGTGGAAGTTGTAGGCCAGGTAGGTCGATGCCAGGACTGGGACTCGGTTACGTAGAAGGTGACTAGTTGTGTTTATTCAGAGGGTGAGAAGGTCTGATGGGGAAAGTTCAGTGTGAAAACTGAAGAAGTTGAAGCTGTAGCCGGGCTCAAAAGAGAAAGGTTGAAGCCAGGTAACAGAACTAGTGATGAGAGAGCACAGGAGACCACAGGGAGCCCAGGCAGCTGAAGCATCAAGCATCTGCCATTAATAGAGCTGGGATGGTGGGAACAGGCTGTTCATTAATGTGGGCCTGGTGTGACTGACTGTAGGGTCAGGGAGGGCAGGAACCAACTGGATTTGGGTCTACTGAGATTTCTTAAACTGAGGTATCCCCGTCACCAAGGAAGAGGGGTGCTACATTTCTTTTAGGTGGAATGCACTGAGAGGCCTCAAGATCAAGAAACAAAAACTTGCGCTAATGTGAGCTATCCTATCCATACTATTTTGGATCTACTGATGCATCTAAAAATCCACAATTGCAGCAAAATTTCTGGGCAAGTTCTACCAGATTTTTTTCTTACCACTCAATACTCAGTGTGCTTTAAGACAGTGCTTCGCAAACTTTAATATGCACAAGAATCACCCGGAGTGTGAGTAGGGGGGCGGTCTCATTAAAATGCAGATTCTGATTCAGTAGGTCTGGGGTGGGGTCTGACCACATTGAGAGTAGGCGGACTTTAAGTTTTCTAAACATTAGTCAAACTCTGAACTACTTACAGATGCATGACTGAATGCCACTCTGTTCCCTATTTCACAGATGCAGATTTCACATCAGCAAGAAGTTAAGGAACTTGCCTAGAACCCCACAAGGGAGAAGTAGCAACTAACCCACGCTCTAGCCTGTCATCTCCCACCTGCTTACAGCTTCATTTTCTGCGTTCCCTCGCTCCTACCCTGGGACCCTTGGGAGAAAATGATTTAATTTCTCATTGCTGTGGACTCTAAAAACTGGAGAGGGAGGGGAAAGGAGGAAAAGAAAAGGGAATGGAAGAGAAAGAGAGGAGAAGGGCATTGGGAGAGGGAGGGAATTGAGAGCCCACTATCATCAGGTGAACTCTGATATAGAAACACACCCTTGGCTTGCTGGCTACCCCAGTGCCTAGGAGAAAAACAGGCAAAGGATGTGACCAGGCAGTTCATGCAAGAGCAATGCAAAGGGCAAATAATCACAAGAAAGGATGCTCAGACTCAACGGGAGTCAGAAAAATGAAAACCAAAGTAGCAATGAGATAGTATGGTCTACCCATTCTGGCTAGCACTAACATCGAAATAAAATGTAATTCTATGGGGATGAAGGGGAATGGATACTCTCATCAACTGCTAATGGAAATGAGAATTGCTGTAGATTTTGGAAAACAATCTTGAAACATTAATCAAAAATAGCAATACTATACCCTTCAGCTCAGCACTCTTCCCCTTGAGAATCTGCCCCTGGGAAATAAAAGCTGTAGTTCATAAAGACACACATATGTATAAGGATGTTTATGGAAGTAGTTTATGAATGTTTGTGGAGATAGTTATTTATAAATAAAAAATTAGAGACAAAGTGGATGCCCATCAATATAAGAATAGTTGAATGAAATACAGATCCTCTCTTCTATGAAATAAAATGAATGAAAGAAGAGGTATTTCAGTTGACCTGGAGAGATTTTTCTATGAAGTACTGATGAACGAGAAAAGCAGTCCGCAGTAAATGTGATTAATATGATCCCATTTTTGTAAAACAATCACTTTTTAAAAAGCTTGTACACATATATATGTGTTTATGGGTATTTGCATAACCAAATAATTTTTATAAGCATAGATAAAAGCATGGAAATATTCCAAGTTATTAAAATGAGTTATTTACTGTGTAGCTTGGACAGAGAAACAAAATCAGACCCATGCACCTGTCTCTCTCTCTCTCATGTGCGCGTGTGCGCATGCACGCGCACGCGCAAACACACACACACACACACACACACACGTTTTTGCATTGATGAATAATGAATAATGAAAAGGCCACAATCTGGCGGGTCATTGCTCTTCTCCAGTCCACACTTCCAACTCACAAGGCTGCTGGAAGAGAAGACCTACCACTCTACAATGCTGCTGTTTTCAAAAAACTTCTCCCATAGCCTTCAAGGCATGAATCTGTGAGATGTCATGTATTCTCTCTCTGAAGAAGCCATCAGAATATCCACCAGTGATGACAGCCAAGCTGAGCTCGAACTCAACTCTTCTTCAAATTACTGACAGGCCCTGTTTCTACCATCATCATCATCATCACCAAGAGAAATTAAGGCTAAGACCAGAAGCATAGGCTCCATGTGGGGAGGGAGGTCAGAAGCCTCTTCTTTCCCTGACCTTCTTTATACTTTGGGGTGCCTCCCTCGGGCCTCATTCTGGATTAGCTCAGTCCTGTGGGTAGCTGTCTCTAAAGGACACTGTGGAGGGTGTGATCACAGGCCAGTAGGTATATGGGGAAATGGTCATCTCCTTCCCCACTCAGGGCTGGAGTTGCCATCACCTGGACCCTCATCATAGAAATGCTTGTTTCCAGGGAGAGAAAATTCACCCTGCTCGGGACAACATATTCTATTTTCTGAAAACTATACTTTCTTACTGAGTTCTGTTTGACCTGTGCTGAATTTCACCCCATTAAAGTTTCTTCTACTCTTGGTCTAAGTCCTACCCCGGAGCTACAAGGAACAGGCATATTTCCTCTCTCACATGAAGAGTGATAACGCCCCCATGGGTTTCTCTTATCTTCACTAAACATCCCCAGTTCCTTCGACTGGTGCTGAGCATACATCTCAGGAATTTCCTGATGACAGGTCAAGTTGTTATTCCTCCAGCGAAACACAGGAATTCTGATAGGATACAGGCAAAGACCCCACATGGGCAAGCCCCCCGAGGGGACAAATCTGTACCATCTCTATCAGAAGAAATCTGAAGGAGAGATGGAGCGGGGTGCAGAGGAAGGCGGTTCCAAAGGCCCTTCCGAACTCCCCTGGAGCCCTCCTCTCAAGGTGAAAGAAGCCCGTGCTAGCCACAAATGACTACAACCCGGCTTGCACACTCAGCTCCAGATGCAGGTCACTGAGCTCGTCTGGCCATGGCTTACACAGGAAGGCTGCACAGATCAGACCGGACGTGGACGCGGCAGGAGAAACGGGGAGATGCAACTGAGCTGTGTGTCAGCTGAGAGGGCAAATGAGCAGCTTGGCTTCCTTGCAACCGCCTACGAGGGGCTGTGGGCTGTGGGCTGTGGTGGGGGTGCTCGGCAGGCCAGATTTCACTGGCTTGCTGTGGGCACCTGGGCCTGGGCCACCGGGCATACTCTGGGGGCTGCAAAGGGAGAAATAAACCAATTCAAAATCAGAAAGACCTGGGCCTGGCGTTATGGCACCCCGATTCTAAAAATAGCTTTCAAGGATAAAGACAACAGTGGGTCCAAAATGTTTTTGAATTTCCAAAAAAGCTGAAATAGTAAGCTTTTAAAATGTAATTCCTCAGAGGAAAAAAATATCTTAGTAGAGTGCTAAGAACACAGTGTGTTACTAGCTGAGCAACACTGGGCGAGTCGCTCCCCTTTGAACCTCTGTTTTGCCTTTGATAAAATGGAGATAGTGTCTATAATGAAATAGAACTAAAAATCCATTAAGGGAAATTCCTATGTCCACTATGGATTACTATATGGCTTTATTATTACTGCTAAGGATAGGCAACTGAAGGTAGTGAAGACTGGGTAGCTAGTAACTAAAAGGAAACCATTGTGACTGAGTGATAACATTGAGCCACTTTTCCAAACAAGATGAAAAGAATAGAAACCCAGTGAGAATTAAAGGCGATTACAAGTGTAAATACAGTGCTAGCCCAGGCCGGGCACAGGGGAGGAGCCTGACACTGAGGAGATGGCTCTAAGGACATTCCACAACAATCAGCTGGATGCTCCCAAAAGAGAGGAGGCCTGAACAGCGCCTTTTCATCCTCGCTCCCCGGAACAATGCTGAGTCTCCTGAATGCCTCTTTTGTTCCATAGAGCTCAGAAAAATCACAAACGTTTTTTAACTACCCTGTGTTTTTCTAGCTGTTTGTTCTTTTCTCAAAGGTCCTAAGATCACAGAAAGGCTTCCAAGAACAATAGCTGGTAAACCTGCTCAGAGCAGTTGAAACAACAAGGCTGAGCATTTCTGGCTGAAAGAGAGAAGGCAGGCAGAAGAGTCAGGGACTGGGCCAGTGGGGTGCAGGCCCTGGCCCTGAGCTCCCCCTGGGGCAGAGAGTTCCCACTGAGTCTGCAGGATTCCTTTAGGATGACTGGGGCACTTGCTGCATTTCTCCAGGATCGAGTTCCAGTCAAAACTAACAATCTCTCAATCTCAATCTCAATCTCTCAATCTCTCAATCTCTCAACCAATCTCTCTCTCTCTCTCTCTTCCCCGCTCTCTCTCCCTTTCTCTCCCTGTCTCTCACTCCTCCCTCCCTCTCTGTCTGTCTGTCTGTCTTCCTACCCTCCTTCTTCCTTCCTCTCTCTCCTCTATGAAAATGAAAAGCTTAGATTTCTATCCTGTTGTCTAAGGCCTACATCAAGGCCACAGGGAGGGGATGATCTACTCAAAGAAAAGCAGCACCAAGATATCCAGCAAAGGGCCTCCACTCTCCCACTCTGATGCTGCAGCTGTCCCATCCTCCCTGGGTGTCCTTCCTCCAAACACCACTGCTGTCTCTCTGCTGTGCAGATGCCCCCACATGGACCACAGAAAGGGAAAGCTTGGGAAACAGCCTCAGACTGTGTGTGGAGTATGTGGAATCCTGGCTCCACCACTTCCTGGCTCTGAGGCTGGCCTTGAGTAAGCATGTAAAGAATGTGTGCCTCACCTATCTTATCTGGAAAATGGGGGTAATATTAATAACGACTTTATAAAATTGCTGTGAGGATTAAATAACATTCCATGTAAAGTACTTAGAAGTGCCTCACAGAGGGTGCGACCCAATAAATGGGGCCTGGGCAGTCTCCCTTGCTCTCTGGCTCGCAGGCAGGATTGTATGTGTTGTGGGTTGGTGGGTGGCCAAGGTTGAGGCCTGTGGCCCATGAGCTATGTTTGGCCTGCTGCTGCCTCCTCCTTGAGCCCCTTCTCCTGTGGTCCGCATACCTTGCAGCCATGTCATCCTCAGCTCAGCCAACACCCTACTCTTAGAGACACTGTATTTATTGAAAGTCAGTATTACTGAGCTACGCGGGGGCCTTGGAGTCACCCAGGGGGTCTAGGCTGCCAAGCCAGCCTAGATGTCTGTCTTTCCACCTGAGGATGTGGTCAGCTTCTCACCCAGGCCAGCCCGAGCCCTGTCTGGCTACAACTCCCTAGGCCTTCTGCACAGAAACTTGGCAGAGTGCTGCCTCATCTTGAAATTCAAAGAAAAAGAAAGGTTAGGAGAGAAGGAGCTCCCTCTAGCGCAGAGAGGAAGTGAAGAAAGTCTGGGTCCCTGCATCCAGAATGGATACAGAGTGGCACCGGGGACCCCTGACTCATCCCCATCTCTGCTCCTTTACCTCCCAGCAGCCCTCACACTCTCCAGAGATCTCAGCAGAGCGCAGGCCCTCTGCAAAAGAGCCCCCGAAGGCTCTTGACTGCCTGGCCCCTACTGACTTTTGCATCTTATATGTCCCCATACCTCACTGTGAAACCCCTATTGGCCACACCAGAGCGTTCTCTGCTCCCTAAACTTACTCTGTATTTTCTAACCACTGGGTTTAGGGCTATGAGACACATTGGTCCTACACAGGAGAAGGGCAACCCAAACTAGAAAGGCTGAAGGCCCACAGCTGAGACTGCAGGACAAAAAAGGAAGGGGTGTTGGGCAGACTTCATCCCAGCTCTGCCATCAACTGTCCCTGCAACTTTGGGCAAAGGCTACCCCCTCTCCAGGTCTAATGTCCTTATCTCTAAATAGTGGGTGCTGGACCTGTCATCTCTCAAGGCATTGCTAGCACTGAGATGCCACGAGAAACTCCAGCCTCCACCTCCGTGCGAATTGTGAAGGTAGGCTGTGATCTCCCTTCAAACCCTTCTCTCCAGCCTCGAGGAGAAGATGGAAAAACAACAGCTCAGTGTATAGCCAGAAAGTACCTATGCCTGAGCACCCTATATATAGCCAGGCCCAGCAGATCCTACAAGAGGATGTGAAGATCTGATTCCCAAGGCTCCCGCTTTCCCTGAGCAACTAGGCTCAACTCTACAGCGAGGAGAGAGGGGACTTGAGGTGACAGCCAGCACTAATCACTGCAAATCAGCAGGGAAACTGAGAGAAGGAAGGAAGAGTCCCTGGCTCGTTTACTTTCACATTATTGATGGCACATAACAAACCCGCCTCACGACCCCACTAGCATGACAGCAAGGATGGATGTGCCACCCTTGGCATCATAGCACCAGAGAAGGAAAAGAACATCTGGTGTCCAATGCCACTGGCCTGAGACTGCTTCCAGCACTCCCAGAAGCTCGCTGTGCTCACTGTGCTCAGAGCAGGGTGTGACAGGCTGGAAAGGATACGGGGCTGTGAGCCAGGTGGCCTGGGTACCCACCAGCTCTGCAACAGACCCGCTGGGTGACCTTGAGAAAGTCACTTTTCTATGGCCTCATTTTCCTACGCTGAAAAATGAAAGAGCTAGATGAGATGATTTCCATGTTCCCATTCGGCTGTGACATCTTATAATTCTACCAAATGGGAAAGAGAATCAGATTGAATCAGCTAGAACTAATTCAACCAATATTTTTAGGTACTTCTAACTTGCAAAAAGTAAAAAAAGATCCTATATAATATTTTACTGAATGGCTGGAGGTGCTGTAGACAGAGGAAAGAGTAGAGGATGCCCGTCCACCCATCACAGTGGATAAGCCCCCACCACCCTAGCACGAGGGGCTTGTCTGAAGCCTGCCATTGGCATCTATGCCCCAGACTCTCATGGTCAGCAAGCCCACTCCCTCCGAAATGGCTGATATAATTAGAGTGGGATTAACCTGTATCAATCTTCCCTCTTCTCACTGATGAGGCTTTGGGGATTCAAGGAGAGCACGGAGGTACTGTTCCCCGAGTCATTAACATCTGTAACATAACAGAGCACTCTCCCTGGAACATCTCTGGAGGCAGAAGACAAGTGAGTCCCAAGGGCTGGAAGGCCTGAATCTGAAGAAGCTCATCAGCTGAATTATTAATGAGACTCTGAATACTGCTCAAGTTTCCCATGACAGATAGTTTTGTGAGCTGATGGTTCTGAGGCCAATTAAGAATGATTGTGGATTCCGAGGCAGTGCCAGCACCCGTGAGCATCTTAAAATGTCTCTGGAACCCGCTGTAGGAAATTCTGTCAGCCGTCTCCTCGGACACAGGCATGATAATGGCAAAGGAGGACAGGGTGCCTAGCGCTACAGGGTCTGGGGCCACTGCCCCACACCAACTTCTGTCCCCCCAGTGGAGCACCGTGGCCAGAGGCCTATTTACGGAGTGCTAGAGCAGAAGGGGCATCCAAGGGTCTCTGGCCCAGCAGCCTCCGTGGAGTCTCAGAGCCTCGGGAAAACAGGTGCCAAGGGAAAAGAGCAATCGGAATCCAAAACTTGAAATAAGGTTACGTTCAACAAAGCTAGACCAGATTGTAGACTTTAGAACTGCTCAAAGCTCCATGACTCTAGAAGAAGGAAATAAAAAATATATATTTATATAGAATATTCAGTTTCCTAAACTTATTTGATCATGAAATCCTTTTCTCCAGAACATGTTCTGGGAGTGGTATTCCATGAACCTCACTTTGAGAAGTGTGGCCTCAGGTCACAGTCCTCATCGTGCAGATGAAGTGACAGAGGGCCAGAGTGCTCGCTCACACAGTGAGCCAGAGCGCAGGTAGAGTCCCTCACGCTAAATGGTAATGTTCTAGGTGCTGGGCAGCTGCTTTAGGGCAAACTCCACGGCTTTACCCAGGAACTGGCAAGACGGCTGGGGCCTGGAATGCTTCTAGAAAAACTAGGGTATGAATCCAAGCCCAAGGACCCCCCCTAGAGGGAAATGGTTTACAGTAACAGCATGAGAGAGCTCTAAGACCTTCTGGCTTGGCACAGAATAACACCTTTTCTTCCTGATAATAATTTGCTTAATGTTTCTGTGTCTCTCTTGCTAGACTGTGGACTCCTGGGGCAGGGACCATGTCTGCTTTTCTCATGAATGCGTTCCTAGCCCCTGGCGCCACGCCTGGCAAGCAGACAACACTCAGTAAATATTTGCTAGCTGACTGATAGACTAATGAGCACATGTCTTCAGATCTACTTCCGAGAACCCAAGACACCTTGAAAATGAGCCCTTTTGCTTCCACATGCAAGAGCCCCATGAAGAAATGGACACAAACATCAGCACTGTGGAGCTGCCTCTATTGCTTGGGAATATGGTCAGCTAGGCTCCAGGGGCAAGGGCTCCCTCTGACCAAAGCACGGAAAGGGATTGGCTTCGCAGAAAGGCTGAGTCTGAGCCAGCACTAGAACCATTTTTCACGGGTATAGGCGCATCTGTATTTTCTATTAATGCTGCAGGGTGAGCAAGGGAACCATGGGTTATGTTTAGTACAGCGGGGAAAACAGACGCGGCAGGAATAAATGACATCCCAACTTCTTTTAAGCTAACCCAGGGATCCATTCATTTATTACACATTTACTAAGCAGTTACTCGTAAGGAAAGAGAAAAATTGAAAGGCTTGATACTCACCCTCAAGAAGCTGACATCCTAGAAGGAGAGAAAAGATGGGTATAGAAGTAACCACATAACAAGGAAGACAGTGGTATTAGAGACACACAGATATACAGAGATTCCCTAAGAAAATGATAAGGAACCTAACTATGAAAGAAATTTTGGGCCTGAAAACGATGCCTCTTGCCTTCATTCCTCCCAAACCTTTGACCAGAACGGTCCCCAAAAGGTAAGAAACAAGGTGAAGGTGGGGAAAGCCTGGCACTCAGTTTCCTTTCATTCCCATCTCCTTCCTCTGGGGGACTCAGAAGGCAGGAAGCAGCCCAGGGCAGGCCCTCCTTAGGAAGTGCCATGAAACAGTAGGGCCCTAACCAGGTGGGAAGGGTATAGGTGGGAACAGCCCAGCTGGGGATGGGGGGCAATGGGGAGGAGCCAGGGTGAGCAGCAGAGGGCTGGGACAGCCATCCTCTCCACTACCTGATTCAAACTTCTTGGGGTGGGGGGTGATCCCCAATCAGAATCTAAGCACAATCAATCTCTTGGTAGTATCTGATGCCCCCGCAGACTACCAAATACGAATTATTCCAACCAAGTAAAGATACCACCTGATTTTCAACTGAAATCTTACCAGAAAGAAGCTGAAATGTCCACAATCAAAATCTGCGGCCAGGAGTGGGGTCAGACAAAAGGCCAGGATGGCACTAATCTGGCAGTGGGGGCTGAGCCCATGCATGAGGACAACCCCAGGCGTCACAGCAGCTTCGGTCCTTCCACAAGAGCTGGGCGCTCAAGCAGACAACAGCATCCACTAACAGAGAGAGCGAGGGCGGAGGGCAGTCCTAGGCAAGACAGGAAAAGACAGAACCCAATCCACGAGGGGTTTCCTTCAGTCCTCACCACAAAGTAGTCTCTTCTAAAAAGGGACTGCAAAAATAGCACAGTTGCTTCCTCCTGCTCTGAAGGATGTCTGGAGATGGAAATGAAATACGGGGGCTGTTGTTACTTGAGGGTTTAATACAATCGTTGGAGCCCTCTCGCCTCTAATATACGCGTGTTCACTGAGCACCCTGAATGGGAGACCTGGAGGAAAACAGTGTCTGCCCCAGAACAGGAGGGAACAGGGCCTGAGAAGGGCCAAGTGGGCAAGGGGTACCGTGAAACTGGTTTTCGAGAACTAACTACACTTTCTTTACCAATGCAGACACTAGGCTGGACACAGAGTAGGGCCCTTTCTACCCAGCGGGCTCCTAAGGAGCAGGGCCTCACTTCTGGGAATGTGCACAAGTGGATGCCCCAAGTGGGGAGAGGACCGTGGGGCGAGTCTGAGGTCTCACAAGACTGTTGCTGCAGCTGTAGCTGAAATGGACTGAAGAGTCACAAGCTTCTGCTACAAAATGCATCACTTATTCCAAGATAAAACATATGTATACAATGTTTTATCTTGGCCTCCAAGAAGCTAAGGGCTGAAATAAATCTTCAATCAAAGCAATTAAAATATCCTGCTTTTTACTTTCTCTTTCTACATGTTGTTTTGACCTTTTATTTTTGAATTTTAATATTACTTTAAAATAATATTCAATGTCAACTCTAACTGAAAAATAAAAATGAAACAAAACAAAAAATAACAGTACCAATACCTCCTTTATTAGATGTCACCTTAAAATCTTTACAAGTAGATGAGGCCTAAGGTATAAATAAATTATTAAAAATAATGAATTAGAATTTTGATTTAAGCAACATTTTGGCAAGTTTGCATCATCCCTTGAGATCACTCAGAAAGATATCAGGGAACATCACAAAACCATGTCTAAGGAGTTACTGCTCTATAGTCAGCAAATGAAAACTGTTAAGTGACAAATGGCACATCACACACACACACACACACACACACAAACTATAAGGTTATTTTTAAATTTCTCTTCATCATAGACCTTCCTTGAGCAAGCTGATGCAGTTTGTTTCTCTCTCTTTTTTTAATGAGTTGAGTTCCACTCCTAATTCCCAGAGGTAAGGATAAGAACCCCACTCATCCTTGTGCAGCCGGCAGCAGGGTAAGGCCCCCATGAAAAGCTGCTGGATCTGCTTACGAAGAAGCCATACCAGCATTGTAGCAAAGGGGTTGGGTGTTAGTTCATCCACCCACCCCTTTGGCAATGGGCTGGTCCTTGGATGCAGATATGGCCAGGACATACTGCCTGCGCCTTGCAGAATGCATGGTCCAACGGCGCTAACAGAATCAGGTCGCTCCTGGTGAAGGAAAGTCAGAAGTCGCCTCCTCATTAGAGAAATAAGATCAGCTATTCTCGATTCATTCATTCACTTAGCAGGCTTTCACAGAGAATCTGAGTGGCGAGTGCTGTGTCAATCACTGGAGACATAAAGGTGATGAAGACACAGTTCCTGCTTTCTAGGAAGGAGCTCATGGATTTGGATTGCATCAGTCTTGGCAAAGACCCGACAGGGTAAAGTGACTTCCCAAGAAGGAAGCATGCAGGGACTGAATGTCCATTCTTGAGAAAGAAGTGACATAGAAAAACAAGACGGTCCTGAAGGCTTGGTTCCTCCTCCTTGCCTTGATCTGATCCCAACACTCCCCACCCTGGCAAAAAGAGATGATCAACAACAACAACGCCACACTGTCTGTCAGCAGGAGGCAGGAGGGCTCGACCCCTCAGAAGCCCTCATTCGGCCCTGGTCACCTAGTGGAAAAACACTGTAAATTTGGTAGGAGGTGATTTGATTTTCTTGCCTGGTTATGATGCAATTATGATGCTGTAAAGCAGAGGGGCCAGACAACTCTCGTAGGGAAGCAGAAAGAAGGAATCCTCTTATCTTCATACGTACCATTCTGCAGCTCAAATGCAGACACTGACCCCTGGGTTCATTTCACAGAATGTTCTCCTTGCGGCTTTTCAAAACTAGGCTAAGAAATTAAAAGAAGAAGGCCTGGGAGGTCAAGGTGGGAGGAGCACGAAGTACCTGAGATGGGCCTCACATTCCAGAAGAGTCTTTGCTTTGGGAAAAGCCTTCTCTAACACAGCTTCCCAGTAAATCTGAATGTTCAGAGATCAGTACTTGAAAGAGAGGCCTTGGGAAGGTAGAGACCACTAAACCAAACTCTAAGCGTTTGGAACTCTCTAACAACGGACAGATGATCAGAAATGAATTTTGAAGTGTCGCTGAAATGATTATGTAAATCTTTAAAAGAATTAATTGTGCAAATTGTAATATCCCATCACATAGAACGATGTACTAACAGAGGGAAGGGGGCTTAAAGACCAGTAAATCCATCTTCTTGTTGTACAGATAGTTACTGAACCCGGAGTCCAGACAAGTGAGAGCCTGGCATGCTGAAAGCCCAGGGCCTGCGAGGACCTGAAACCTGAGACAGGGCTAGCGAAGGCAGATTGTACACGGCCACAGCATTGGTGGGTGATTCAGTAACAATTCTGTCACTTTCTAGCCTGTGGTCCAGATCTGCTTCTGTAAGCATTGAGAATTCAGACCCAGTGCAGCTCCCCAGGAGGCAAATGACTAAAAAGGCCTGTGTATCCGCCAGCACCTCCGAGCTCACAAACACGAATCATTGTCCACCAAGATGTCCAAGCCAGAACCCCGGGTGGCACCCTTAACCCCACAGCACCCTCATCCTCCTACCCAATTCTCCTTAAATCTTATCTCTGCCCTAGTCATTCATGTTTTCACTCATCTCCAAACTAATATCCATCATGCACCCAACGTGACCTTAAAATGAAAGTGAAACCAGGCCTCCCCACACCCTACAGGATAAAATCCAAATGCCTTGGTGTGACTTACGAGGTGCTCCATGTCTGACTCTTACCTTGCCCACCTTGGTGCCCTGGACTGAACTTACAGTTATCTGAAGAACCCCAGCTGCTGCCCATTACCTAAAATGTCTTTTCTTCCTGTCAACTCCTACTTGTTTCCCAGTAAGTCACTTCTTCCTGATGCCTTCCCTGACTACCCCTTATTGAGTTCAGGGGTGTTTACTCAGCCCCTTATCACAATATGGATCCATTACTTGCTTACTTGAATGTCTCCCCCATTGTATTACCACCTCCTTTATGGCAGAGACTTTTATTTTTGTCTCTGAGATCTTAGAACACTGGCACACAATAAATCTTTGCTATGAATGAATGGTTGACTATTTGAATGAATAAATGAATGAAGAATGAAAACAAGTACCAATCAACCTACTAAAAGATTAGTAAAGCTGCCTTGTCCCAGAGGCCAGTGAAGAAATACAAAGGCAAGGTGAGTCATTTTAATTCTTTTGGAAAGTAAAAGGGCAGCTAAATCATAAAAATGATATAAAAATTTTCATCTTGAAAAAATGACTTTATATAGATCTGTCAGTACTATGCTTGTTCTATTTTGGAAAAAATATTGTGCCGGGGAAAAGTGGTAGGCTACAGGCAGACAAGGATAGCATTAAAAGATATCTCCATCCATGAAAAACTGAGTTTAGCACATACACTGAAGTCTACCTTCTCCTGCCCTTATTCTTTTTGATAACAGCTTTACTGACATATAATCCTGTACCATACAATTCACCCATTTAAGTGGTTTTCGGTATATTCACAGAGTTGTGCAACTTTGACCACGATCAATTGTAGAACATTTTCATCACCTTAAAAAGAAATCCCGTACCTTTTAGCCAGCACTCCCACAAACCTCCCAAACCCAACCTCCAAGGCTCGAAGCAACCATTTTGGCCTATTCAGGATATATCATATAAATGAAAGTAAATAATATGTGGTCTTTTGTGACTGGCTTCTTTCATTCAGCATAATGTTTACAGATTCATCCACATTGTAGCATGTATCAATCCTTGGTTTCTTCTTATGGCCAAATAATATTCCATTACATGGATATAACATATTTTGTTTATCCATTCATCGGTTGATAGATATCTGAGTTGTTTCCACCTTTTGGCTACTGTGAATGGTGCTGCTATGAACATCCATGCACAAGTTTTTGGGTGAACATATACTTCCAGTTCTCTTGAACATACACCTAGGAATAGAATGGCTAGGTTATGTTTAATTTTTTGAGGACCTGCCAGACTGTTTTCCAAAGTGACTGCACTATTTTATGTTCCCAACAGTTGTGAGGGTCCCAATTTCTCTATATCTTCACTAACAGCAGTTACTGCCTGTCTTTTTGATTACAGCCATCCAGTGGGTATAAAGGAGTTTCTAACTGTGGTTTTGATTTACATTTCCCTGATGAATAATGATGTTTAATATCTTTTCCTACACTTTTTGGACATTTGTATATCTCTCCTTTTTTGCCGGCGTCAATATAATGTACTCAATTAGGATTTCCTGGTAGATCTTTGGGTAAGATGGGTAAGGCATACCCGCTAGCACCTTTAGACATGACTCTGAAGCTGCCTCGAAGTGACAGTGACACAACTCAATAGACAGGGACTATGTAGGCTTCTGTCTTCTAAAAGCTGCCAGGTGGGACTTGGGCTGGGAGTGAAAAGTACAGAAATGAGTGAGGATAGACTTTGCTTGCCTTCAAGGACTTTACAATCAAGCTGTGGTGACAGGAGGGTAAGATTAAATAACTGCTTTAACAGAGCCATAAGCAAAGAGCTTCATAAGCAAAGGGAGGGGTTCGTGGAAGTACCTATGCTTGAGCTGAGCTTGCAAAATAAGTAGGATTTCAACAGCTGGAGTTGGGGAAGGGCACGCCAAGCTTGGGAACAGCAAGAAGAGGAGAACGGAGGCAACGGGCAATCTGGAAGGGCTGGACTCAAGGCCGGCACCTTTGAGAAAGTGAACAAATGCACCCATGCCCACACTCAGCTCACTGTGCCCAGTTTCGGGGCTTGGGGAGAGAGAGGAGTAGAGGGAAATGAGTCTGAAAGGTCAGGCTGAAGCCAGATCAAAGGGGCCTTCACACCATACCAAGTGTGGCTTCATCTTGCAAGCTACAGGAGGGAAGGAGGGCAGGGCCAAATGGTGGCAGGACGCCAAGGGTCTGAGCAGCTCAGGCTCTGCAAGCACAATAGGACAACCACGGCCTACGGGTCCTGCAAGCAGCAACATTCCAGTGCCTTCCTCCATGCCATCCATACCCACTCCCCTGCAGCCTGCCCTCGGAAACAGACCATAGAAAGTGTTCTGCCTAATGCTGCCCCTTTTTTTCTCCGTTGCAGGGGGAAGCAGTCTCTCTCAGTCACAGGCATCCTAATTACCAAAGATCCGACCTCTGCATTGTTCAATCACCCTAGAATCAGAAACCCGACCAGCTGGAGAAGGTCTCTATCACTCCTCCGTCCCCATCCTCTCTCATTTCCAAACACATGGTCTTTGCCTATGAAAGGAACATGCGGGGGCCATTGCCAATGGGACGTGTGCTCTGACTCCGCTGCCTGTAAGACAGGTGGATTTTTCAGTCCTAGCTGTACATTCTCATCGGCGCCTTATAAGCAAGGGTAGGCCTCAGCTTTGCAGCTAGCTCTCCCGGAGCAGACTGGACATAGAGCACTTGGCTAGCTAGAGCAGGGCTATTTCTGCAACTGCAGCAACATGCGCAAATCAGCCGTCACAAAGAATGGCTTGGAATCCGCTGCAGCAGGAAAACGCAACTCCAGAAAGCCCCGCTTCACTCAGACACTTTTCTCTCTCTCTTCTCTCTATTGTGGTCACAGTCAATGACGCAAACCACACAGTTCAAAGTGAGAAGTGAGAACCTCCTTCTGAGAAGACTGTCCTCTGAGCATGAGCTGGGCAGGGCTGGGGTGGCAGGGTGGGCAGTGTTTTCACAATAACCAAACTCTATTTCCCAGTGACCTCAGCCTATCTAGGCTATTTTCACCACAAAGGATACAATGTTATAATAAAGTAAAAAAGAATATTGGACTATGCTTGAGCTCTGGAGCCTCCATTTTATAGTTTTGTGACCTTGGGCAAAATCTGTAAAATGGGGTCACTATCTCTACTGGCTGTCCCTTAAGAGGCTCAGTGAGTAGATGTGGCAATAAAAAAGAAGTCCAGGCATGTGGTCAGCCTCTATGAGGGCCAACAGGAAGATGCTGGAAGCCAGACAGTGAGACCGGAGGGAGCGAGACGGGGCCTCACTCCCAAAGGGCTGAGGAACCCAATAGGGCTGAGGCAGCAGAAAATTGGACATGGGGGCCAAGCTGGAGCCTGGCTGTCAGGCCAAGAGGCTGCAGGCTGAGGGCCTGCCTAGTGCTGTCGTGGGGGTCATGGCTACACCCTGAGCCTGAATGAGGTCACAGACGGAATAGAAAGGCCCAAACACGCACATCACGTGGCGCCTGGGCTAGCCCACAGAGAGGGGACGAGCACAAATGTAGACACTTGAGATTTTAAAAATTAGCTACATCCAGGCTTATGATCCCACCACCCTTTATGCAGTCCATGTGCTCCAGCCAAACCGCCTTCCTCCGTCCTGAACCCAGCCCTACATTTTCCTGCCTCTGCCCTCGCTTTGGCTGTTCCTTTTGCCAGGAATGGCCTTTCCACAATCTTGGCCTCAGGACATACTGTTCTCTCCTGCCCCAACCCCTTCAGAGTCCTCAACTTCAGTCTGCCTGAGAGTAGCAGGTCTGTGTCTAACTGCTTTCTGCATTCCCAGTGTCCAGCGAAGCCTCAGAGCAGGCCTCAAACAATAGTAGTGAGCTTCATTTTATTTCAGCTTTAAGGAAAAAGTATTAAATGGAAGACATGGGTCCTTGGCAACAACCACGTGACCACACACACTCCAAGGCTAAAGCATCAGCCCTGAGCCCAGGACTCAACACTGGGGCCTCAGGGAATAGGGAAGCATCCCTTTACAGGTCAGTGAGGAAGATGGCTATAAAACCTGAAACACCAAGCTGCTGATTCTTGGGGATGCTGCCAGTGTTTGCCCTCCCATGTTTAAACAGACCCAATGTCACTAGATATAACCTCTTCCTCTCATCCACTCAGAAATGCATATCCGTTAGGAGACAGGATGAGATGCTCACAGGCAGCTAGGTATGGCAAGTCACTTCCAGGAGAGCATTCCTTCTTCACCAGCTGGATACCACAAGGATGGGTCCTTCTGGAGCCCACTGGTGCCTATGAGATACCCGGGGCACAAGGGTGGCACAGTGGCCAGGGGCTGGGCCAAGGTCTGAACCCAGTCTCACTACTTACAGGCCGTGATAGCCTGGGTGTGAGCTTTTTGGTGCCTCTGCTTCCTCACCTGTAAAATAGGGGTAGAAACAGTATTGACCTCATGGAGCTGGAATAATTAAACATCCAAGCACTTTGAATAGTGCTTGGTCCACGATGCACTTTCATTAAGTATGAATTGGTGGTGGTGTTATGACAAAGTATATTTCTGTCCACCATTAACTTAAACTGCCACAGAAGAAAACAAAGTTTTTGCAGGCACTAATGGCAAAAGCCTTTGCAGGGTACGTGATCTGTGAGCCTTCTTGAAGAGCAAGGAGTGACGCCACATTTTCATTTTTCGTTTACTTGGAGATTTGTAGCTGACACCCACATTTGTAGCTGACCCTGGTGAAGTAGAATGCTTAAAGGCTAATAATAATCTTTCAGAGCTGCATAGCACTTTAAGGTTTACACAGATCTTCAGATGACTCTGTGAGACACACCATATGATTCTTATTTTACCACTGAAGAAAGTGAGGCAAGATTTTAATTCGGTTTGCTTAATTTAACTCATAATTCTCTTTCTATCAAAACTATACATTCTGATGAACTAGATTTTCTAGTTAACAAAGCTACATTCTGTAAACTGAATCTTCTAGTTAACTGAGTTCTAGTGAAACAGAATCTTATGTCATCTTATCCAGGAAGACCTGCCTGGGGTGGAGGTGTAGGCAGGTGTCCCCACTAGCATGGTCACAGGTGCTGATAGAATGAGGATTATGCAGACAGGAATCGAGTGGATCAAGGTCATGAAATGGGAAGAAAGAGGCAGCAGAAGTTCCTGCTGGACAGACAGATGGCTACCGGCTGTGACGCTCTGATGAGATGAAAATTAATGTTTCCTGAATTACACTAGATTGCAACAGCCACATCTGCAGGTAGATGGTTTTGCCAGTCTGTGGAGGGAAAAGAAGGGTGGGACCTTTCCCCCAAAGTAGGAAGGAGGAAAAATCTGTGGACATCCAACAGGTACCCAGGAGATCTGGAAGGCTGTAGGCAAACATGTGATCGAACACCTTCTGAGAAACTGTCCTATAGGTGACAGCATCTACTGGACTCAAAGAATGTATCTGTACCAAGAAAAACATATTTCCAGTCTCTAGCATAACAGTCCATATTTTAACCACCCTCTGCTAGGAATAACAACTCCAGGCAGATGAGCTGGTATTTAAAGGCCTCTCAGATGCATATTATTAGTGAGCAGTGACCATGCTGTGGTGTATACTTCAGCACAACTCTTTTACTTGTTTTACAGATACTCACATGGCACTTGTGCTATGTGTAGTTCTAAGCACTGGACAAGTATTCACTTATTCAATCCTTTCAACCCCACCCCAATGAGGAAGGTACTGTTTTATAGATAATGACCCAAGGCTGGGGTCAAGCAACCAGCTCAAGGTCACGGAGGCAGTGAGCAGCAGAGCTGTCATTCAAACCTAGGCCGTCTGACTCCAGCCCGTGCCCTTCACCTCTCCACTATGCCGCCTCTCAGCATCACCCTCAGCCTAGTTCTGAGAGAGAGGAAGGAAGTGACCTGGCTTCCCCGGCCCTTCCTCCTTCCTGACCAGTGCTAGCACACCTGCTCCCCAGAACCTCCCGACAAGCCAGACTCTAAGGGCCTGAAAGCCACTCACAACAATAGCTCCACATTGAACTCCATGCATGAGAAGCTCAAGTGTTTCAAAACCCCTTGAGATCTACCCAGATGTATACCAGAGACACCTCAGGGTTTAGTTCATTTTTATTCCAATATAAAGTTTAAGCTAATTTTTAGGTGACAATAAAAATAGTAAGGTCTCAAAGAAGCCATATAGACATCCCCCCAAAGCTGTGACAAATGCCCCATGACCATGAATTCCAGATGTCAGAAAGTTAGAGGCCCTTGGAGCTAACAGCTGTGAAAATGCACTATCCACACTTGGCAGGGAACCCAGAAGGTACAGGCCACCACGTAGATGGCAGGAAGAGGAAAAAGCAGCTCTTCAGGACACTATGGTTTGGAAAAGACCAGCAGAACTTGCTGTGTCCCCACCTGAAGCTGCTAATATCCATCTTCCTGTGGTTCTGTGGTTTGAAATAGCCAAGCCAGTCCACCGGCCAGGAGAAATGATACCACCACAGAGAATCTCCGATTTTTTCCTTAAAATGGAGATGGGAAAAAACAAGTGAGGAGGGGAGAGCAGGGAAAGTGGTCTGTGCAGCCACATACTCTGGGAAGTCACTACAGTCCCTGCTCTCAGGGATCCTCTAGGCAGCTCCCAACAAACTCAAACATTTCTTCCAGATACTGGTTGTCCCGAAGCTTTCTTCTTCTGTCTCTTTCTTCTTCTAATGTCCCAGACATGTGAAACCTTGCCGGTCCCTGTATCCAGAAGAGGAGCATGACTCTTGCTGGTCATTGTGCTGACCTTACAGCATGACCCTGTGCTGAGCTGTGTGCACAGGCAAGGGCCCAGATAAAGCCTGGGGAACGAGGCCCTGCCGGGAGTCTGCACAGTCTGTGTCCCTGCAGTGGACAAAGCCAGCCCTTGGGAAGCCGCATGGCACTCCTACAAACTGGGACCCTGGCTTCCCAGGTAAGAAATGCGTGTCTGCTAGTTTTGCTCCAAAGAGGACCCCTTCCTGCCTCCTGGCACCTGCACAGGAAGGGAAAGCATTCCACCCATATTCCAACTTGCTGGCCTCTGGAAGTGGAATGTCCTTCCCGGGCACAGGGAGAAGGGGGTATGTGTGTGAGGGAAGGTCTTCATAGACAAAAAATGACAAAAGATGACTCAGAGAAGATGAGGGCTTCTCTGCAAATCTGAATATCTAAAGGGCTTTTGTGGGGAAGAGAACACACACATGCTCCCTACGGCCCCAGAGTTCAGAATTCGAGATAATGGGTAGAAACCACAGAGAAGGGTACTTTTTTATTTAATATACAGGAAAACATTCTAATGAACTTGTCCAATAATAAAATAATGCGCTGCTTTGGAAGTGGTGAGGTCCACTTTGTAGGAAGTAACCTGATAAGTCAGAGATGCTATAGGGAGAATTCGAACGTGAGAAAAGATGCCATCAAATGTTTCTTCTATTCCTGAGATTCTGTAATTATATTAATAAATCTATAATTTTCTGTTAAGAGTTAGAAAAGACACTTCAGTTCATCCTTCTCATTTTATAAAAGAAGAGACCAAGGCAGATAGAAAGGGAGTAACTTGACTCAAGCCACCCAAGTCTGTCTCTCCATCCCCTCATCAGAGTCATTTGGCAGGATGAGGAATCCTTGTTAAGCATTTTGGTGAGGGGAAAGAGGCAGCAAGGAGAAAGGAAGGAGGGAGGCAAAGTACAGGTGGTTTCAATTTCTAAGAGCTGATGACACACTGAGCACCTCCATACCTCCCTGGATACTCCTGGCTTGCTCTGAACACAGCCCCCAGGCTTCACACCAGGAGGTAGAGATCCGTGGAAACAGGCTGCTTGGGCAATAAAGAGCAGAATGGGATTCCTGTAAGTTAAGGGGTAGATACTGCAACTCATCAGAATCAATGACACCCACAGTAAATCTTTCTTATCATCTCAGATGGATGATGAAGGATGGTTGGCTAGAAGGAAAGAAGGAGAGAGGGAAGGACTGAGGGAAGGAAGGAAGGTCAGAAAGAAGACTAATGCTTCCATATAGTAAGAGAAGGTTTAATCCAAGTCAGACTGCATACACATCAAAAAAAAATGAAGCCCATGCCCTCTAGTAACTAAAAACATGCCCTCTCTGGTGTAAAAGCTGTGACTGGACTGACTGGACACGATTCACACTAAAATCCGAACCACTGAGATTTCCCAGTGATAAAACCCACCCCCAAAGAGCCTGAGAGCAGCCATCCACAAGTCTCTTTAATTACACACTCATCACAGCATCGCCAGGCACATCGCTGTGCTGTGATGAAAAGTGATAAAAACCATTTTGCTGGAGGGAACAGAAATCTAGCCTTCGCTAAATGTGACCGTGGACGCAGGTAGGCGGGCAGTTTGTACAGGGCTCAAGCACCAAGGTAGGAATGTGAGTGCTCTTAAATGTCTTAATTTTAAAAGACTGTGAAAGAAAGGCTCTGTCTTTAACATACAAATAAGTATTTGCTGTAAATCTCCAAAAAAAGGGAACTCAGTGACCCAAAGCTATGAGGTGGCTGAGTATGATGCCAGATCTGCTGTTTTGTATTTCAGGAAATGGAGGGCAGGATCTAGGAACTGTCCACCTAAATGCATTGAAGACAGGCAGGGCACCAAGGCCAGAGACCCGAGTTCTAGTCCTGACCAAGTGACTGAGTGATCCTGGGCAAATCATATACCCAAAACAGTCTCTTCTGAAAAATGGGGATACAACTACCTGCCTTCCTGTTATAACCACTGGCAGGATCAATGAAGCTGCAATGGGAAGCTCACAGCTCACAGAGCATACCTGAGTTGCTGGCAAGGCAATGGCCTATCTGTCAAAGGGTGTGGAGACCTCAGGCTTGGACAAGAAAGGACCAAGAGGAGGCCCAAGGAAGTAAACACCATTCTTTGCCTCTGGAACGGAAATGGCATGGGATGGATCCAGAAGACAGGTTCTGAAACTGAGAAATGACCTCAGGAAGCTAGTGTCTAGAAAGAGGTGGTTAGACTTTAATTTGGTCAAGTCATGTGAGACTGTTCATAAACTTAGGTTTAGCTGTGGCAGCTCTGGGCCATCCTGCCCAGTTATAACACGTTTCAGTGCCCATGGCAGAGAAAGAGGGCTCTCATCAGCCGACTTGGCTTGAAGAAGTCCAGCAGAAAAGGGGCCCTGAAGGGAAAGGAGAATGTATGTGGAGAGAGAAAGTGGAGTGTGATGCTTCCTTCTGGGGTATGGAGGTGGAGTGGCACACAGGGATGGGCGCGTTATAAGGAGAATCTTGAAATGCTTTAATATGGGTGCTTCAAAAATCCTTGACACCATATTGTTACAAGCAGTTTTTCAGTTTGTAATTTACAAAACACAGGTAGCTATTCACAGTTAACTCTAATTTGGCCAGTTCCTGCAACCTTTGCCATTGGGCTTTCCACATTGGTCGCCTGCACCACTGAATGGAAAAAGCAAAGCCATGTTTTTCATCATGGCCAAGGGCATGCACCTGGCCTGAACCTCAAAGACTATGAAGAGAAAAGGGCCAGGGCAGCCTCATATAAAGCAGGATATGGCCTCTTCCTGAACAGCACGCTCCCTTTCCAAGCCAGGACAAATTCTTTCTAGCTACAAAAAGGTGGCCCCACCTCACACTCTACAGCAACCTCTCCATGTTCTGAAAACACTGTCCACTACTGGCCAGCACTAAGGGAAGATATGGATCATGTATGATGGGAAGAAAGGAATAGGGCCAATAACTCCCATCGAGTGCTTCTGTGCCTAGTGTTGTATGATGTGTATACGACATCATTTCATTTTCAACTATTTATTAAGGACCCATAAAGGTTGAGGCCAGTGATTATCAAACTGGGGAAAGAGAGAAGGCACAAACTCCAGCATATCAGAATCACGAGGCAGGTTTTTTCAAACACATCCTTTCTACCTGCATTGCAATGTGAGTCATATATCTCAAATATGCCATGGAGGGGTAACCCAAGACCATTTTATAACAAATATGGTAGATATATTCCCATTTTCCCATTTCACAGATGAGGAAACTGAAGCTTTAAAAGGTTTAAATATGTTATGCAAATTTTATGGTTAGTAAGTGGTGGAACTAGGAGTCAACCGAACTCTGTCTGACTTTGAGGTCAGATAATTTCCCAGCATTCTAGTCTAGCCCCACAATATTCCCAGAAGACTTAAATGATTTCATTTTATCCTTATAACTAAAGTTCAGTTCCCTCTACTTTTTCTTGATCCTTCATGCCATTATTTAAAAATAATAACCAAGCCTTAAAACTCCAAGATGTTCTTAGAAAACCAGAACTGGATGATGGCTGGAGGGATTGTTTCAGTTTGAGGCCCCCAGACTAGATTTAGGAGAAGATAGAGAGGCAATGTCTTATTAGCCAAGGGCTCTGTCCTCAAAGAGTTCACAGCCCTGTCAGGGGAGATACACACATAGAAAGCATCTGTCTTCCGGGTCATGACCTGTTGAATGACTTAGAAAAGTTAGTGCTGAGGAGTGGGGGAATGAGGAGGCCCCTAGGGGGCTTTCCAGAAATGGTGGCTTCTCACCTGAGCCTCGTAGGATACATAAGTCGAAAAAAAACAGCAGGATGGAGGGAAAGCATCCTAGCCAGTGGGAAGAGCATACCTAAGGACCACACATGTGGGTGAGCCCTGTTTGGGACATGGCCCAGGGCTCAATGTAGCTGAAACAAAAGGTACAGGGGAACTGGTGGGAGAGGGGAAAGGAGAGCTAGAGGGAGGGGCCGACCGTGGAGGTCCCCAAGTGGTGCTAAGGTGTTTGAGCTTTGGGATCAGCACAATGCCTAGCATACAGCAGGTGCTCAAAAAGCTTGAAAGAGTGAAATCATCAGTCAATTTGGGGACAGGGATGGGGTAGGCTGTCCCTTGGCTGCAGAACGCAGAGTTGTCAGTGATCCAAAAGACTGTGTCCAACATGAAATGAAACTAAAAGCTGAGTGGACAGTCTGTCTAAGGAGCTTCTAAAGGGCAAAAATGGTATGAAGTGACAGAAAGGAAACCAGGGCCTCCAAAGTCAGAATGAGCAGCGGAAAGGAAGTAACATGTGGAGGTACCGCTGTTACAGGAGTGTGGCCACAGGCTCCCTTATAGAGCACTCAGAACCTTGGATGCAGGTGGGGCCAGCCCTCCACACTGTATGCTCTTGAAGGCAGAGGGCAGCCTGCTCACTGAGCCTGGTGCAGAGTGGGTCTCCAGCAAACACCTGTGGAATTCTTAATAGCTAACCTGTTAAAGTCACCAAAATAGGTTGGATAAGCTCAGAAGTGCTGAGAAGAGAGGACAAGGGCCACCTCGCAAAAATGCACCCAGGACTGGGGCCCAGCTCGTGTTAACTTCCTGAGGTTGTCTTCATCTTGCGTAATTTCAGTGCCAGGTCACAGGGGTGGCAATCGCAGTGGGGGTCTGAGTTTCCACTCCATTCCCCTTCCAGAGTGAGGCCATGGGGGCCACGCTGCCTTCACCTACAGCCCCTGCTGGTTTCTCCCCGAAGAGGACCCCTCCCAGCTTCTGGAAATTCTATTCCAGACATAGTACCAGCCCACCCAGTAGGCATAAGACGACGTTTCTGAATCCTATACCATGTCGGGGAGGAAAGCCCTCCCCGCAGGCCGTCTGGGGCGCACGAAAACACACAAACCAGCTTTTTCCAGTCATAGGCTGCAGGGTGCAGCTCTGGCGAAACACTGACGCACAGCTAATGCACACCAGAAGCCGCTCTTGGGAATTTCTGAGACCAGCCTAAAATCAATGATAAAAACAAAGCATTTACACTTTTGAGAAACAGCTGCGTCACCTCCACTTTTTCCCCTAATTCTTTCTACATGGAATTAGGGCCAAATCCCAGTGGTTAGTTCTCAAAATTAGCAAATGTGTTTCTACACAGTGTTAGCGCCACCCAACAGAGAAAGCCTCATCTTACCCTGCAGTGTAGGGCCAAATTACAGCTCATGAGCTGACATGGACCACCAGGAGATGTGGAAGGCAGCCTTGGTAGGATGCCTTTATCCAGACAGGGCACTTTTATTCTTCATCTTGAAAGTCCAGTCGAAAGCCAAATTCCAGCCCAAGAATGACCCAATACTTCCTTCCTGGGTCTAACAGAAGATAACTCCAGATATACTGCCAATCTCTACAGAATTTCTGATCCTAAACACCTCAGACTTTCACAGCTGCCTTCCCCTGCATCATCCCCGACCTCTTCCTTTCCCCTCCATCCTTCCCTGCTCTGCCACCTCCACTTGAAGGCGATGACACGCCGTCCGGTGGCCCAGGATAGTCCTGGGTTACACTTATTGTCTTAGCGTGATTATTAACAGCATCTTCCCTTCACTATCAAAAATGTTCAGTTTAAACAATAAATTACCAGTGAAATGACATGGTCACCCCACCCATGCTGTACTTCCTCCCAGGACCATTTCTCATGTTTATCTTTCATTACTACAGACAGGCAGATCTAGGAAATCGAGTCTTAAATGGTAGGGCCTAATTCAGACTGTATATATATCGCTTTCCTCCCTCTCCTTTCCTTTGAATTTTATCCCCCATTTTGTTCCAGGAATTTATCTTAGCAAAGACACCAAAATGCATCCCATAAAGAGCCGTAAGCTTGCTATAGGTGTACAAGTTTGGCTCTAAACTTTCCTTTAGTCAACTGAAAAAAAAGGACATTGAATTAGTTGTACAGAAGGAGAAATGAATTAATTATCCAGGAGAAATACAATTATTTGTGTCTCTAAGACCAGGGAGAGATGGGCTGTCAAAGAAGCCACTGTATGTCATTAATGACGTCCTCAGACCAGGCCTGAGCAGACAGCAAGGGCTGGATGCTGGTTTCAGTGCACACGCTGGGGTCTCCGTGGGTCCAGTGCTGCCCCGCTTGTTTATGAGGCAGCAATGAACAGACAGGATGGTGAATTAAGAAATGGTGAACATAAACTGCCACATTACTCCCAGGCCTCTGCCTTCTCCTTCCCTCTTCCCTTTGGTTTCTCTCCCTCCGTTCCACCCTGTCTAGACCTTCACTCTCCCAAAAGCAAACGCTCTGAGTAGTTTAAAGATGTCCTTATACACATTAAAGTTAAAGTAGTTGCCAGCTTTGATAAACGATTAAGTCTTCGGATCATTTTATTGTCTTCCAAAATTACATCTCTGGACGAGAATTATGCTTGGCCTTAACATTTTGTTACTAGGTAAATCTGAGGTTAATTAGAAAAACATCTGATGAAATTTAAAGTTACCAATGAAAATCAACTATTTCAAGTAATAGACGAAAATATTTGAGAATAACAAAGTTTGAGGATCCAAAAATGGTTACCATCATTTAAGGACCAACTAACCAAAGCCTTTGGAAGATCCAGGCCAACTGGTGGAAGGAAGCATTTGGTCGGTTTGGGGTTTTTTTGTTGTTGTCATTGCTTTGCTTTTTTGCCTCAATGAACTTTTGAATTTGAAATCTCAACCTGACAGTTCTTGGGCCCAATCTGATGCACACTGTGTTTTGTTTGGCCAGCCAATTTTTTGCTTAATTGTCAATATTTAAAAATCAGGAATTTTTACATTAATAATACAGATTTCTGGATTCTCTTTGGGGGAAAAATCAGAAGATCTGGTAACACTGGGCCCAGATTCATGCAAAACAAAGAATATCAGAAACACCAGTCAAAAACCAGGGCATAGATGGGTTTCGAATCAATTGCTTTTCTTGCTTCTCTGTCACAATCCATTTTTAAATCTTCAAAATCTTGTATTACTTCCTGGAGGCATTTACCTGAAATTAAACTGCTACAGGCTGTATCCTGAGTTTCTGAATCACAGTTGGCCTCTTCTTGTACCTGTTACAATATGTTACTTTCACTAGATGATCCCTTTCGTTTTGAGAGCCTAACTAGATGTTCTCTTATTTTAGGGTTTTGGTTTTTGTTTTTGTTTTTTTTTTTAATAGAACAACCACATGTGACATGGTGTGTGAATTGGGCTCCTCTGTTCCAGTCTGTGCGGGTGGCTGGCGGGCACCTGTACTCGCAGCTAATCACATGCAATCCAGATATTCCACTTCAACCGCAAACCTCTCCCAGGTTCTGACAGGCCATTTTAGTCTCCTCTGCACCAAGGCCTCAAAGACTCTCTCTTTTTATACTCTTTTTATACAGAGTGCATTGCTGGATCACCTGTATAATGCTTCCAACCTTTGACAGAGCAGCAGAAAAGATGTGAGGTGTGTGTAGAGAGGTGGCCTGTAGGATTAAGATCACACCGGACTCTTCCCAAACCCTACTTACGTCCTGGTAGCAAGGAACAGGCAGAGGAAATGGGAAGCCTCTATCTCCTCTAGGAATTCTTTCTAAATAATATGATTCATCTTTATGTCTTTATCTTGCTTAGATACTACCTTTCAGGCTCTCTGAAAGCAGAATGACAAAGAACTGCAATTACATTATGAGAAACATGAAAGTCTAAGCCACTGCTGGGCCAAGTATAGTGCTGGAATTATAGCGCCTTCTTTACAGTTCCAAGTTCATAGTTCTTGGGTCAATTGAGATAAGATGGTCCTAAGCAGTTAGAGGAAGGGTTTCCCTTGTTTATACTCCATGCAAGTACTGAGTTTGATTTTATTAAGGGGAGACATTGTTTTCTTATGGGGTCAAGGGGATCAAGTGGAAACAGAAAAGCAGTCGAATGCACTGGTACCTCACTCCACACTGACTGACAGTAATACGGCCCTGCGAGCGTCTCTATGACTTCATATTTCTAAAAGTCCATCAGGACCAGCTAGCTTCATAAAGTGCTTGTCTACAGAGGCAGGGACCTAGCAAATGTCCGGGCAAATTATTATATACTAAGCAATTCTGGCTCCTAAATAAGCTTCCTCTTTTACAAAGAGTGATAGAAAAGTCTCAAAGATGGTGACGCCTGCAAAGGCTGGGTCCCTGGATCAAAGTGTTCCTATGGGCTCCTCATTGTTGGGGGTTGACTCTGCCACCCTCAAACAGAAGGTCACGGGGGTTCTCTATGATCAACAGTAAATAGCTCTTTATAGAAGTCACCCAATTCAGGAGGAGGAGGTAAAGTGTTTATTTCCAACTCAAGTCCAGTTTAAAAGCTTGATATTTCTGCAATAACCGATTCTGCTGCTAACGTGGAAACAGAGGGCCTGGGGACTGCATATCCATTTCACTTAATTACCTGCAGAAAGGCAGCCATGTGGCTGAAATGTATACCCGAGCTGGTCACGGAGCCATACTGAAATTCTCATGTGGAGCTGGTCGTGCTTAACTCAGTCTTTTCCACACACTGTTTGTCACAGAAAATCCCTCCTGTACATATAACACTGCAATGGGACTATGCTATGATTTCTTTTCTGATTCTAATAAATTTTCATTTGCCAGCCAAATTCTATATTTACAAAGTTATATTTTTAAGAAGAATTTTAAAACTTATATAAACTTTTTTTCCCCTGGAAGATGCTTATAGATAAGTCTTTTCTGCTGCCTAGATTGCAAATGAGGTTCTCTCAATGAGATGTTTATTTGGCAAAAGAAACAAGTAATAGTAATGCAAAACAGGACAGTCTCCTTGGGCCCATCATCCTTTGCTATGCCTCATTTCGAGCGCCTGCCCAGGTTCACTTCCCAGTGGAGTGATCTGGGGAAGGTAGTCCCAACAACTAGGCTGCAAGTCACTAGAGGACAAGGTCTAGTTTCTTTCTGGTATTCAGCAAATGCCCATTGAGTGAGTTTGCTATTTGTGCAGAGCCAGGCCTGTCCTAAGTGCACTTCCTGAAGGCTGTGCTTACACAGCTAATCCCACCGGCCTTCCAAGAAACCTTTCAGAAGAAAGACGGAAGCATGACACACACACTTCTTAGAATTCTGAAGGCAGAATATGAAACTGAGGATGGTGTGAGCCACACAGTGAAGTTTGCAGTTTCTGCGGCAAAGCGTCTTTGTAGCTAGCTCATCCAGAGAAAAATCTCCGAACAGCAGTAGTGACTTAGTGTTTATGTCTTTGGCATTTGTGTCTTTACTGAATTTTATCTGCCTATTTCCCTCCCATTATAATCTCCTTGTAAGCAAGAGCCATGTCTTCTACTTCGTAATTCCTCAAAGCATCTAATCCTATGATTCACATACACAATGAGCCCAATCAAAATTGAGAATAATGTTTCCTACTGATTGTCTTTGAAAAAAAAATGCTAAAGCAATTTCTGTAAGAACACTGGTGATGGGATTATGGACTCTTAACGTTTGGCCAACACACTGTTGAGGAAACATCTCTGATTAAGCATTTGCTCCTTCATGTATTCCACAAACATCTACTATGCGCCTGGCACACCTGGTCCCACCCTGCCCACTCATTCCTTTCCTCACTCATTCTTTCAAGAGACACCGGTGTCAGGTACCATGTGATGGGTCTTTTTTTAATTCATTCAGTAGGGTAGGGCCAAAGCATTCACAATGTGCAGGAAGACTAAAGAACTGAAATGAACTGTGTTTTCAGAGAAGGGAAGCCCCTCACATGTTCAACCAGGACCTCAGCTCAGCCTGAACACTCAGTCTTCTCAGCCCTTCTGACTCCCATTGTCTTCAGATGGCTTTCCAGGGGCACAGCCATCAGATAGGAAACAATTACGTTACCAGAAACACAATTCCACTTGGATTCTTCTGTAGATAGCTTGTTCTTTTTAAAACACATTTTCCAATGGTGTTATTAAAAAATAATAGCCTCATAGTAAATATTTTTATCTCTACCACGGGGCAGGTATTTCTCTCCTCTTTTATAAGCAATTTCTGCAGGGGCTACATCACTGCCTCCAGGTTACACATGCTGTGCAAATACAGTTAGCACAGTCTTCTAACTCACAGGGAGTAAAGAAATACTGGGCTACTGTATCAGTCACTACTTTAAAAGGTGACAGGTTTTTCTCTTTTTACTCAGATTTAACTCTAATAGAAACTGACAGATTCAATCTTGGTTAATTAAAAACAAAACAAAACAAACAAACAAACAAAAAAAAACCACACGAGAACAAGAGCCAAGAAACTCATCCTCAGGTATCAGAGAGAAGAAGAAAATCTACTACTTTCATCTTCAAGTCTTACTTTTACTCATCCTGAAATGATGGTGGTGGCTGGGTTCTCTTACAAAGCAGAGCTTCATGCCCAGTGAACAACAGACCTGAATTTATACCAATTGTAAACCTTCCAAACATGACTATTTAACATCCTGACATGAGACAATCTGGAGGGAGATGGGAAATGCCGGCTGGCTAGATGTGAGCCATGTCTGTCTATTTTCCTCCCTCAAACAAAATGATGTCACACTGGGGAACTCAAAGGCAAAATGACACAAGTTCATATGATACTCCTCAGCTCCAAACACAGCAATGGCAGATAGGATTAAAAGAAAAGATTAAAAATGACATTTACAGATGAAATGGTATGCTGTCTGGAACTTGCTTAAAAAGAATGGCGGGGGGCAGGGCGGGGAGTGGAAAGTGGGTGGAGCAGAGATAAAACAACACTGGCCAAGGGTTGATAATTATTGAAGTTCCATGAATATTATAATGTTGAAACACACATATAACTTTCTCTGTTAGAAATTTTCCATAGTAAAAAGTAAAAAAACAAAACAAAAC
The DNA here is from genome assembly GCF_902729225.1 of Pteropus medius. Lineage (NCBI taxonomy): Eukaryota > Metazoa > Chordata > Mammalia > Chiroptera > Pteropodidae > Pteropus > Pteropus medius. Next base: position 10,719,904 of record NW_024353517.1, read on the forward strand.
AAAACAAAATATAGTTATACTGGGAGACTAGCAATGTTTAAGAAATAGAGTGAGCTAAGTATAAGGATGGGCAAGTGAACAAAAAAGATGCACAATAGTATATAAAATGAGTCTACACATACACGCACATAACACACACTGATAAATTTGTAGAAAATTTCTGGAAAATAAAAATCCTTGTGTACGTCTTGAATTTTTAATGAAAATGTATTATTTTTTTATTATTACTTTTATATAATAATTTTTTTAGTTCAAGGGGTGCAGCGAGTGAAAAGGACACAGTAGGGTTCAAAAAATGAGATGAACATCTCCTTGGCCCAGAAACAGAGCAATAATCACAATGGTGATCAGGGCTAGAGCGTTACACCAGAAGCGGGCAGCGTGGCTAGAAGTTTGCCCTCTACAGGGTGACAAGGATCAAAATACCCCATGCCTGGGAGAAAGTAGAAGCCAGGCTCCGGTGCGAAATCAGGGAATGGGACACCTGCTTCGGACTGTTCACCCTTCTGTGTCTCTCCCCTCCACTCCTCCTCCTTCCTTCTCTGCTGCGGCTATACTGCAGTCTTCCCCCTTCTCTGAGCAGTTCATTTCTGATAGAAGAATGTTAAAATCCTCCCCCGCCCCCACCATAATTACAGACTTGTTTTCTCCTTGTAATACTGTCAGTTTGTTTTGCAAATACCTTATGTTGCTTAGGAATATAAACATATAAAAATCAGCCTGCATAGATACTAAATTCACGATGATGGTTTCCTCAGGGGAGGAAGGGAAGGAAAGAGAACATACCAACACATTAGCTGCAAGGAGGCCAGGAAATAAAGTATCCAGCTCCTTTGTCTTCCATAAGGGAGGCAGGCTTATATGGCAAGGAGTTCCTCAAACACAGGAAAGGGGTTCACATGCTGAGGAACCAAATATTAGCACTAATTATGCTAAGTTATCAGTATATCCAATTTTACATATAAGGAAACTGAAGCTCAGAAGTTAAGTGACTTCCCTAGGGTCACAAAACTAATAAGTGGCTGAGCTGGGATTGGATAAAATTGCCACCACCACTAGGGAGTCTTGCTCTGTCCCAGGCACTATAAATACATTGTCTGAATTAATCCTCCAATCAACTCTGCCATATGGTTATACAGTGTTATAATCTCCATTTCTCAGCTAAATAAACTGAAATTCAGAGAGGTCAGGAGACGTGCCCAAGGTCACACAGCTATGTGTGGCAAAGCTGGTGTCAGTCTCTCTTCCTCCTACCTCTGTGCTAGTCTTCATTTCCTCCCCAACTCTCCAGAGAGCCCTTCACCAGTCCTAGGAATAGATAAGGCAGCCTGCAGATTAGCCAGACATTTTCATTCCAAGCATCTTGAGGGAGGCTAGGCTGGCACAAATGCCACCAATAAAAACCACATGACCTAAAAAGGTGAAAGAGTAGACACTAATTAAAATACTTAACACAAAAGCAAATTCCTGCCTGGTGGTGTGTTATCAGCAGCTGACAGGATTAGCCTGCTGCTTCCCCCTCAGATGGGTCTGAGCTCAAACCAATACACAGCCCTCCTGGCCTGTGAAGCCAAAAGAGAATGAACCGGAAGCCCGTGGCTTCCAAGGACAAAGTTCCCATTCAGTAGCTCCTCAGGTGGCCAGCTCCCAGACAGAATGACCATAACCAAGTGCCATGACCCCAGCTTCTCAACACACACACACACGCACATGCACGCACACATTCATACTCACACATTCCCTCTCTTGCTTACATACATTCACACTCATACTCTCTCTCACATAGTCTCTCCCTCTCCAACGCCCTCTCCCGGTTCAACAAGAGCCTTGATGCTGTTGAAATCCAAGCCACTGCCAGGCTTTCTAGCCCCAGTGGCCACCCCTCCAAAAATCCCAAGCCAGGCCTCTAGCTCCTGCACAGTGGGGAAGTTCAGGCCCATTGCCTCACGGAGACATTGAGGGCTGCCTCCCACCCATCACTCTCTCACCTCTGTTTCCCTCATAAGCTCCACTTCTGCACCCTTTGTTCCTGTCTACTCGAAGATCTTGTAGAAAAGCCGCACCACTTGCTTTGGCTAAAAAGAAAAGGTTTTAACTTTTTGGTAGGAGTAGGGCTGCCAGAGTTAGAGAAAACAAAACAAACAAGCAAAAATAAAAGACAAACCAACAAAACAAAACAAAGCAAAACAAAACTAAAACAAAAAACAGGACACCCAGTTAAATTTAAATTTCATTTAGTCGACAAATAAATATTTTGTATAAGTATGTCCCATGCAACATTTGGGACGTACGCACACAAAAAAACTTTTTATTGTTTATCTGAAATTCGATTTAACTGGATGTCCTGTATTTTAACTGGTAGCCCCATGTGGTTGGGAATAGGGTAAATAGGAGGTTTCCAGAAGAACAAACCATCTGGAAAAGAAAACACTAAAAGGAATTGTGAGGATTATAGGAGAGAGTAAGGACATGCTCTTTACTGATGGTCTCTTTTACACTAGAAGATTTCAAATGTGTTATAATTCAGTTTTCCAGTGATTCTATGCATTAGATATATTTATCTCCACTTACGGATGAAAAAACAGAGGGCCAGAGAATAAACTGACCTGCAAAGCATCACATGGGTAATTCGCGAAAGGCCGGACTATAATCCACGACTTCTGAGTACAGTCCGAGTACCATTTCTTCTACATATAGCTGCTTTGCTGCTTTATAATTTTTATAGGCTATACAAAAAGAGGGTCTAACAGTTTTCTTTACTCTTCCAATACATTCATAAGGAAACAAATTCAAAATGGCATCTTGAACCAACACAAATTTGTAAAAAACAGTTTTCTATTTATAGAGACCATTCTATTTACTGAGAAACCACTAGACCCTTCTCACTTTTTGGTCACTTTTCCTAACTAAACACATCACCAGTGAGGACCTATTTGTGGTCTAGTTTCCTGACACAGAGGCAGAGAAAAAGTCAAAAAAGGAAGGGCAATGTTTCACCCAAGATGACAACTGCTCCACGATTTTCAGGATATTTGACCCAACAGAATCTTAACAGGGATCCGAGAGAAGAAAGTTCCTCTATCACTATCCTAGCATTCCATGATCTATCATTTACCAGAAAACGCAATTGGATATGTGTACATTTTGGAGGAAAAAATTTGTAAAGAAAGCTATTTGTCAAATGGACAGCAGGAAATACTGTCTTCCCCACCCCCTTCCAAGCTTCTAACATTCATGGCACACAATAGAGGGGAAACAGCCATAAAAATGACTCAATATGTGCCCTTTTGAAGTACAGTAACTGTCAGATAAAAATAAAATAACACAGCTGAGGCGATCCAAATTTATTTCTGCTTAGTGAATTTCCAGATCCAAATGTGCTCGGTTAATTCATCCAAGTTTTGCTTTTGTGCTGTTTTGTTTTGTTTCTAAATTTTCCTTTCTTTTCATAGATGCTAGCAGATTCCACCTATGATTTAAAAAAAAAAACAAAAACAAAAGCCTTGCCCACCTCACACATTATCACTTAGGGAGAGTAGATGGTTGTCAAAACTCCACTGCCAGTTCTTCAAAAAGCACTCGGGGAGCGATGGGTGCCTTCAGAGGTGGGCAGACGGCTGGGCAGACGGCTGGGCAGACGGCTGGGCAGACGGCTGGGCAGGGCGTTCCCCACAAGCTGCGATGGCCAAGTCCAAGGAGACAGAGCTGAGACCTATCTCCAGCTCGTGAGAAAGGCCTCGCTTTCTCTTTCCTTGCTTGGACACTGTTTACTCACTCTCTTTCCATTTTTCCCTTTCTTCCCCCACCCTCTCCCCACAAACACACACGCCCAGGCACAGGCTCCAAAGTGGCAGACAATTCAATACTTGGTCTTTTGGGCCCCAGGTGTGTGCAGTTTTCTTGTGGAAGATGGCACTCCATTCTCCATCTGCCCCAGCCAGCACCAAACCATTCAAAGCCCCAGAATGAGACTGCAGTCATTCGCAGACTTAATTATTAGGGGCCTTTAGAAACATTTCAGCTTGAGAAGAGTAAAAGAGGGGAAGGGAAAAGCATAGAAAGGAGTTTGCATTTCTGTTGATTCCGAGTGTGCAAGTCCTACAAACGAGTCATTTCTTGGACTCTACGGCAGTCCTGCAGTAGACATCTCATATTTCTTTTTGTATATAATGATAATTAAAGACTCTGAAGGTGACAAAACTCAATTTCATTTTGGATCTAAAATCTTTCAGAGATTGCTTTCGAGAAGGCAAGACTATTAAATTGATTTAAGTTTCACAGTTTGTAAAATTGTAGATCTACAGAACATAAATTCTGGCCGATTTAAATTAAGTGTGATCAGGTTTCCATTTATATTACATAAGAAGATTCCAAACCAGGGCTTGAAGGCATCGCTGCTCTAACTGCATTTAATAATTAGCCTGGTTTAAATGCCCCAGGGGCATTGGCCCCTGTGGAGAACTGAGGAGCTCACCAGCAGACTAGCAGCTTCAGGACAGAAGAAGAAAGACAATGAGGAAATGGTGAGGGTCAGAAGAGCTGGGTGGGAGAGGGAGGTCTTGAAGCACATCTGCTCCCATTCTCAGATGACAGAGCCCAGGTCCCAAGCATGGTGGCTGAGCTGGGACTAACATATAGAACTTTGGACCCCTGGTTCTGTGCTCCTTCCATCACCTCCCTTTGTTAAATCAAGAACCCCAGACATAAGATACACCTTACATGAAGGTGAGAGAATGTGGCGGGGAGGCTGCTGTTGAGTTAAATGGGAGGCGTTTGCCCAAACCCTCTCTTGGTCACTCCCCATACGGGAGTAAGAGGTTCTACTTTGTGACTGTGGGGGATTATGTCCTGGGAAACAGACCACAAGGTCCAAGAGTTATCAGCTCATTCAGAGGCCTTGCAGGAATTTCCTGTTATGTGATCTGGGTCTTGCAAATAGCCACAATCAAGCTGAGGCTGTCACTTCTTCCCCTCCCTCTAAGGAGAAATGTGTGCTCTTGAGTCACTAGTTGCCTGTGCCCTGCAGCTCTCTGAAGACTGGGCCTGGCTCCAAGAATGTTCACAGGGAGCCAGCATGAGGGTCTGCACTGAGAACAAAGAGCAGGCCAGCCCAGGGGGCAGTGAAATATTAGTTCCAGGCAGCTGGCTCTGGGTCAGCTATGGCCCTGCCCAGGGGAGGAACAGTCGGCAACATGGAACTCTGGACCCAGCACCATGGGCCTAGTTTTTAGCAAAAACCTGTAGGTACTGCTGATTTTCCTTGCTTTTTTTTTTTAAATTGTAAGACATATATTACACACAAAAGCGTGCAAGCAAACATGTACACAGCCACACGGGTGGAAAACCAAAGCAACAGAGTACCCCAGACACAATCCCCACCCATGTCTCCTTCCCCGTCACTCCCCTATCCCCTCCAGAGGTAACTACCTCTGACTTTCCGGAATCATCATTTCCTTGGTTTTTTCTTATAATTTGTACCACTTGTGTATGTATCCCTAAGGATCACAGTCTAGTTTTGCCTATCAGTGCACATTGCTACCATTCGCTCACTTTGGTTTTTTATACCATACTCAATTGGATGAATATATTTTATTTGTTGATTCTGCTATCTATGGACATTTAAGTTGTTTTCCGTTTTTGCCACTACAAACAATGCTGCAGTGAATATTCTTGATCATGTCTCCCGGTTCTTGGGTGCTGCAGTTTCTATATGACGCACACTTGGCAATAAGAACACTGTCACACAGAACGCGCTTCCTCACCTCCACTAGGCAATGCCGATCTGTGTTCCAAAGTTGTATCGCCTTTCCCTCCCTCCAAGACACTAATAAAACCACCCTACTTATACAAAGGAGGGTCACTGGTGATTCAGAGGCCAAGAAATCCTAGTCTATGACTAGACTAGCAAGTTAAAACTATATCCTGAAACCTCCTCTATAAGACAAATGCCACGATTTTAAACTTCTGAGCTTAACTGAAATCTACAAGCAAAACGGCTAAGCTTTTCACAAGAAAAATATCACAAATTCCCCAAAAGAATGAGATAACCTCTATGGCTTTGGAGCAAACCCACCTGCCCATATTATTAATTATAAGCAATACATAAAAATGTGTCCCTAAGATATTTAGTACAGAAAGACTGCACACCGATAAATTCTAGTTTGCCATGAGCAGCAGGAGAGAGGGGTATGGGGTGGGGAGGGATCCTGGAGGCCACCTGGCTACAGCTGCCATGTACCTGTATACCGGCTGCATCTCTCTTGCAATGCCAATGATGGCGCCTGGCAGGAAATTGTCAAACTCCTCAAACAATTCCCGGATGTTGGTCTTGTACTTTAGGTCTAGGTCCAGCTGAATTATCCGTAGGATCTCTGGAGGAAAGAAAAAGACAATAATAAGACACAGACACACATCCTGGGAGGCTCAGCTATTTATAGAAAATGAAGTGGAAGGTGCAGAAAAGGATACTAGATTATTCTTGCCGTCACTGAAGATGCAAAGTTACCGAAGTAGCAAAGGCCCTTCATGTGTCAGCAATCCACTCTGCAAGACTAGAAGTCTCCATAAACAACTGTCCTGTATCTTTCTTTCCAATTGCAGACACATATTTTGTTTAAAAGCAGGTGACCACGTGCTCCAGTTTAGGCCTACTATCCTGGTATAATTGTCATCAGCACACCATTTTCATTCTCAAAAATATCTGACATGTTATGTGGACACCCGACTTAAAACTGAAAGCTTATAGGTGTTTCTCTTTGAAGCATAGGTAGTAAATGATCCACGGGAGAGAGGGGTAAAAACTGTTATCATTTTAGGCCCTTATTAGTACATTCTGCAAACCTAAATATGTGTCGAGGTAGACAAACTGAGTCTCACAATTACCTAGCACATAAGAGCTGTTTGCCTCTGTGACTTCCAGGTAACTCAGGAGCAGGGCACGGGCCGAGCTCATTCTCTCATCCTTCCTTCACCCAGCCAAGCCTGACTGAGCTCCTGTGCTGTCGGTGCCACAGGGGGAGCGACGCCAGGCTGACTGGGACCCTGCCTTCAAGGAGAGATGTGCAGGTGACTAAAAACAGAGTGAGGAATGAGTGCTGACATGAAATGGAAGAGGGGCCGTGGGAACTGCAAAGAGGGTCTGCTAGGGGTTAAAAGATGAAGGAGAGAGTACTTGGTACTAGGAGAAGGCCTGACAGGGAATCAGACCACATGAGTGCAAGTTCCAGTTTTGCTGCTGATTAATCCTGTGACCCTGGGAAAGTTAAATTTTACTTCTCTAAACCTGAGTCGTTTCATTTGTTAAAGTGGGATGGTATGATGCGCCTTGTGAGGCTGTGATGCTGAGAAGATGGAAGGACAGATGGGGAACGTCATCTGTACAGGCTGTAGAGGCTACAGGGATCTAAAGCTTGGAGAGTAGGGAACACTCTGAGGCCTGAGGCAGTCAAGGAAAACTCAGTGGAAGACGGGGACGTGGCCTGGACCTTGACGTGTGGACAGGCATGGAGAGGTGAAGTAACAACAACACCATCCTGGACGCTGGGGTTCTCCCCTCCGCTCTTCAGCAGCCTTTTCATGCCTGCCCACTGCAGAGCATGATGGCTGTCTGAGGACAGGCTGCCCCTGGAAGCCCTCTGAAGACAAGGACTCTATCTTTGGCATCTCAACCTCCATCCATTCATCATACAGGGCTTGGCATCCAGTAAACACTCAGGACTGTCTGTGGAATTCAAAAGCCATTCTCTAAGTTAGTTTATTAAGAAATCACAGCTTATGATTTAAGAAAAACTAATTCATTTGTTCCTTTTTCCATTTTCCTTCGTGATGAAAAGAAACAGAACATTAATTGGCATCCTATAAGAGTTTTCTGGGGGAAAAAAAGTTACAGTAGGTAACAATCTAGCTGCCCAGGCCAGAGGAACGTAAAAGGGCACCAGAACTGGCTTTTCTGGCCCTTGTGGGAAGAGGGTACAGGAAAATGGGCCTGCCAGGCCAATGTGGACCCTGCTGCCTGCCTGGCTTCACACTGTCCACCCCGACACGGAAATGTAAGTGAAAATGCTGTCTTTCCCTCCTGCACTAAAAACAACAATAGCGACAACTTAGAAACCAGGAAAGGTGATGACCCAGGAGCCCTTTGTGGTGACGTTGCTGTTTCCACGAAAGCTGCTCTAAACCAGAAGTGGAGACGGGAAACAGGCCGCAGTGCAGAGCCTGCAGGAGCCTGCTGCTCTCAGACGTGGCCCTGGAGAATAGAGGAAGGAACCTGATGGTGACTTTAAGGAAGAACAGTGTATCCCAGGAGAGAATGTCCAGGAATGAGAGTTGCAGCCATCGAGAAGTCATAATGGGGGCCCCACAGCACACACACCCCTCCAGACATTTCTCTTCCTGTCAGGTCATCTCCTGTGCCCCAAGCTCTCATGCATAGCTCTTATTCACATAAGGTAGAGACTTTGTAAGACAGAGACAGGCTAGCACCATCATCCAAAGTAGAGAAACCACGTCATCGCAGGTTCTGTTGATAAAAGGGGTATGTTGTGGGGCAGGGGGTGTTGAGGGAGGTAGACACAAGAGTGTTTGGCCTGGAGATGGAGAGAACTCAAGGATGTATGGTGGTAGTTTTGTGGCACTGTCAAGGTTATGAGGGAAGGGTAAATCTCATCCTCATGGCTCTAGGAAGTACTTGCAATAACGTCAGTGATGGCCACACAGAAACCACCTTTCTTTGAGTGGTTTTTGAGTGTCCAGCATTACACAGGCAATAATTTATTTCTCATAACCACTCAACATGTAGAGTTATTCTTATGTTTAAATGAAGAAACAGAGGCTTAAAACCATTAAAAACAATAGCCTAAGGCCCCACAACAAATAAGTGTTGGAGCTGGAATCTGCTTGACGTGAAAGCCCAGCATGCTTTTTCCATAGACCCCGATTCCCCTTCTGATTAGAGAAGAGCTCCAAAAAGGCAGATTTTGGCTCTAATGCTACCCATACAGAGACCCCAGGAGCACGCAGGAGTGCCAAAGACCTTGACAAAGAGCAGAGCAACAAGTTGGCCTAATATGGAATTTAAGGAAAGTCTTCTACATGAAAATGGTAATTTCACTATAAGAAACTCCTGACAGTAGAAAAGCCATTCATTCAATCAGTCATTCTTCCTTGAAACCACATGCTATGTGTACTCTCTGGTCTTTTGAGATCATTTAAATCCTACGTATTCTCCAAGAAGCAGCTCGAATGCCTTCCTCCCCGGCCTGCTTGGACAGGGCCTGGTCAGAAGTTATGGCTGCCTGCCTCAGGTCACTGCTACCTGTGTACCTATCTCACCATCCTTGACAGAGAGAGTGTTCCTTGAGAAAGAAAGGTGCTGGGAAGGCAGAGCTCAGGGATATCAGATGTCTCTTGAAGAGATCCAGCTCCTTCATTCAGGCCGAGCCCTGGCCTTGTCTTAATAAGCCCCCCAACAAATCTGACTGCTTTTTCTGCCCTTTAGGGGCTGGTGGGGAGTGAACTCAGCCCTCAGACACAGGAATTTGAGATGCTTTCATGTTTTTAATAGCTCCTTGTCTATAAAGCACCTCTTAGGAAAGGTTTGCTAAAAGTTGCTAATACTTTTTTTTAAAAAGAATTTCACCAAACCAAGGTTAACTGATTAGAAAGGAAAGAAACAGCAGCTCCAGCACAAAGTGACCCCTTCACACCAATGTGAAAGGACTGACCCAGTTGTCACCTTTCATGCTAAGGCAGGACACTCCCTTCTATTCAGGGAGGCTGACAGCCCCTAGCACAGCCTGCACTGTCATGCAGGCATCTATCCAGATTGTTATCCTTCTATGTAATTATGAAATGAGATGCCAAGTTGTAAATGTGACTGCTCAAAAGAGGAAGATGCTTACTAGGAATGCTGGAATTCACTGGGATAAGGTTTTTTTAAAGGGCCCTGTTCCTCTGGCCTCTGGTCCTTCATGTAAGTTATCCCTCTGTGGGAAGTACATCCGGGAATTTTATACGTAATGCTGAAAGGCAGTTCTGAGGTGGAAACAAGATCAATATAGGGAAGTGACAGCCACGTTGATGGCCCAGAGAGGATGCTGGTTGGAGGATAATTGTAATGACAGCAGTAGAACCACTGAAATTTAAGGAATAAGTGAATGAGATAATAGCCCCCAAAGCAGGGAGTAGGTAAAATCCATAAAGTATGAGGATGAATCTTTGAGAAAAAGGAGGACAAGAGAGCTAAAAATAAACAAACACAAACAAATAAACAAATAAATAAATAAATATGTGAATAAATAAATGATTGAATAAATAGATGATAGATAGATAAATAAATAAATCAATTAATCAAGCAAGCAAGCAAGCAAGCAAGCAAGCAAGCAAGCATGCAAGCATCCAACGCTGGTTGAATGTTCGCCGTGTCGGAATCCTACAAGAAGGCAACAAAAAGGTAGAGAACATAATAAATAGTCTAGGATAGCAGATCTGAAAGAGAGTCTGATAGTAATTGAAGCCAGTATACCCACTGTACAGATGGAGAAACTGAGGACCAAAGAGAGACTTGTCAGGAGTCACACAGTTGAGCTAAGTTGCAAAGCTGATCCCAGAACTCAGGTCTCCTAGCTCCCTAGTTAATGCTCTTATGTTAATTAGCTCTCCCTTCCACACACTCCCAGCATGGGCCATTAACTCCTAGGAAGCAGAAAACATTGTGCGATGGCCCAAAGGGTCATGCACAAGACCTGTCAGGTACTCAACACAAGTAGCTCAGGGAAGATCCGCATATCATCTCATGAAAATGTAAATCTGAAGATTAATAAGTACTAGCCAAAGAAAAGAAATGAGAAAATTCCATGATCCATGGAGGTTATAGCCATTTGGGAATGAGAAAATTGTTCTCCATGTTCTCAAATTAACATTAGGCAGGAATGTTAAAAACTAAACCAAACAAATCTTTACAATCATCTAAGAACACACCCTGAGCTGTGCTAAATTCAAAGGGAAGCAGGAAGCTGACTTAACATCCAGGAGTCACCCCTGAAGATGCAAGCTCAGTGCATAGCATGAGAGCTGCAGCAGACAAGAGCAAAACACTGTCCACCACACTGCCCTGCCATTCTCTGTTCTAGTTAGATGTTCATTCCTGGGAATGTGTTTGCCGTTACATCTAACTAGTAGGATGAGGGTCCTTGCAACTAGCCCCTCGGACTTACAGATTTTCTTATGCATGTGTTTAAATCACAAAAACAAGAACTGAAGTATCAATGTTCCCCTGTGTCATTTTCTCAGGTAAAAGGACACTTGCTCATGTATTAGGAAAAGTCCAGTGTGAGCGCCAGGTGTTTGAGGAGCACACCTGTGCTAGGCATCTTCCTTGGATGAACTCGACTGCCTCATGCTGGCTGACCAGGCCTTTTGGTAAATGATAGAATCTATGAGATCTTCTAGCATCTACCTCATGGGTCGGCAGTTGGAGCTTTGAACACTGATTTCCATGGGGGGATGAGAGTTTGGCAACAGATCAGGGAGGGTGAGCTGAGCTATTTCAGGAAGTAGAAGAATTGCTGCCTCCAGGGCACAGAAAGTGGTTCAGCGTTCTGTCTGAAATCCCCAACCATAGAACTGATGAATATTTGACCACAAAACAGGAAGTATGTCAACTCAAAGCAGGAAAAGATGCTAAGTGGGCCTTCTGGTTTGAGACATATATCCGCTTTAACTTCAACTCCAGGGGTTAAGATCAAGAATGTGCTACTATCTTCACAAGGAAACAAGTCTTCTCACCTCGGCCTCTCATGCTCTAGTTTCAGGCTAACAGAATAGTGCCACTTGGTTCTAACAAGTTGGAAAAAGGCAGAGAAGACAAAGTGCTGGCTAAAGATGCAGCTTTTAAGAACTTCGTGATCTCATTGCCATCATCACCACCTTAGTCCTGACAGCACTGAGAGAGCCAGCTCTAGACTGTCTAGGTGGTGGCTCTCAGGGTTTAGGAAGCCCATACCTGCTGTCGGTGTCTGAGGCCCTGAGCACCCGGCTGGCTGGGCCGTAAGCTTGATTCTTCTGCACAACTGCACTGCACAGGGCAACATTCGGGGCCTTAGAACCAGCTGGGAGGTTCCCAAGTCAACATTTCCCTATGGAAATAGGCTTGGGACAGCTCATCATCGGCTTCCAATTAAACCAGCCACAAGGCATGTCATCTGACCGGGGATGGAATTACAACCCAGAATGAGTAATTAATGATACCAGAAAACAAACAAAAGAGGGGGAAAAAAAAAACCCTTTCCTCTCCCCTCTCTTCTCCTATCCCCAGAAACAATTCTTGGTAGACAATTGTTAACAAACACAAAACAACGTGCAGTAAAACATATCAGGAAATTATAAAAAGAAAAGACGTGCTTCGGTAAGCCCCGGGCCCGCCATCCTGGACAACAAACAGGCCTTCTCCGAAGGGCAGGCTAACCGTGTGAGCCCTTCCCCATCTTTCTGTTTTGAAAGAGCTTCAGAGCTTCCCAGAGATAAATATTTATAACACATCAGAGGGCTTTCACCTCAGAACATTGGCGCAAACTTTCCACTCACCGGGAGAGGGTTCAGGGAGAAGGGGAAATGATGACAGCCCTGAGCCTTGTGGGGCATATGGGGCTGGGGACCAGGAAGCAGCTGCGTGGGAAGTGAGCTTAATTTCTCATTGTCTGCTTGGAAATATTGCGGCAATTTGCCACCTGCTTTATCATCCTCTGTAGCTTTTTAATTGCTGGTCAGCAGCACCTCTGGCCTGCAGAAGCCAAAAAGGGCAAATGAAAAGGGGTAGAGACTTCCTCTAAGGATAAGAGGCTCATGACCCAGGAGAAGCTGTTTTGAGGCCCATGAGACAGGCACGGTCTCCATGTTCCACACCAGCCACACTAGACTGGCTTCTCCTACTGGAGGGTCTTAGGCCATGACAGAGGGCCCGCCACCGCAAGGCACAGATCCAAGCTGTGTCCCTGAGGGGGTCTGCAGGTGGAATTGGCTGTGGTGGTTGTACATTTGACAGGGAACAGGGGTCACTTCCCAGATGGGCTTTTCCCTGTCCCTCAAAGCCCCCTCCATTCCCTTTGCTGTGTCAGGCCCAGCTGCAGGACAGCTGGCTAACTATAGAAATAGCTACTATGAAGAAATAGTGGAACATGCCAAGGGTCCAAGGTCTTGGGCCCAGATTCCTGGAGAACCTCCAGCCTGGTCAGTCAAACGCCCCCTCCCTAAATGCAGGGAGACGGTGTCTGTGGGCCAGGCCTAAGCTGGGGCTGTGCATTTACTGAGTTAGCTCATGAACCTCCACTACACTCTGCCAGATGGGTTTTAGTAACTCTCATTTTCAAATAAGGAACCTGAGGCTCAGAGAGTTTAGCAACCTATCTACAACAACCTGGCACGGAAGCGTCGAAGTCGAGAGCAAGCACAGATCTGTCTCACTCAATAGTATTTGATCCATGACATACAGTTTTCTGAGAAAGCCTTCAAACATCTCTGAAGTCCCTTTTAAAATCCTGCTATCTTTAAAAACAAGAAATGCTACCACCTCAAGGGTGAAATATCAGACAGCTCTAGATCATCTCGGTGCAGTGACTGGGACTTCCCCGCTTCCCACAAACCACCTCCCTCAAGACTCCTTCCCCCACGGAGCTTGAAAACTATTGGGGTCCCCTGTCATTGAACAGAGACCTCTGGAGACATTTCAGGAAAAAAGGATTTAATATCATAAAAATAAGTTGAAAGGAAGTTTTTAATGACAATGGCCAACATACATATTCATTTAATCATCCAAATGCTCTGAGATGGGTATTATCATTGCTGTTTGATAAATGAGGAAATGAAGAAGTATGGCAATCAAGACCACATAGCTGGTAAGGGGCAGAGCCAGAATCCACACTCAAATTTGCTGGGCTCTGAGGCCCTGTACTGGCCCTTCCTCCCCATGCTCCCCCACCTTCCAGGCCCCTGAGCGGCCAGGACACGACCTGCGCTCAGTTCTGCAGGCGCTGCTCAGCCAGGACATCCCTGACTCTCCCCTGTGTAAATCTATGTTTTCCACATTAGCAGCCTGCCCCCACCTCCGAGGGAGGAGTGAAAGGAGGAAATGGAATGCATAAGAGTGATTTATACAACCTGTTAGCAGCTCTGGTAAGAGGTTTTGAGGCCAAGAGGTTGAAATTAATGACCTATATGACAAATTCTTTCTTCTAGCCCTACTCACTCACTCTCAAAACTAAGCCTGGGAAACTGGGCATTAGCTGTGGCTCAGCCATAACATTTTTTGTAACTATCAGCTCCTGTTCTGTGTACAAAACAAAGCCAATTATGAAAAGACATGGTTTTGCTTAAGTGACAGTATACCATGAGTCTCCTCCCTCACCCTTAGCTCCTTATGCAACTAGGTATTAATCATTTCCTTTAGGATAGGACACTATTTATTTTCAACTGGGATGAAAAACTTTATGGACAGATATAATGAGAAAACACATACAACACCTGGTCTCAATTTTCCTCTCACTTCTTTCTATTGACAATATGAAATTATAGTTCATGGCCTTCTTTATGAAGTTCAATATGCGAGGGAAATTGAATTTTAGATCTGGAAAGCAGGATACTCCCCCTTTCCTTCATTTCTTTGGTATAGATATCCATGGTCCTTGCTGGCCTCTCCATAGCTTATCGCTCTCTGGTGTTTGCTACAGACTTTATTTATCTCCAAAAGTGTAAGCTCCCCTTCCTATCTGGGGCAGGACTACAACCTGACCTTGTTCACCAACAGAGACTGATGCCTGGTCCCTGCTCTTCTCCAGCAGGTTTTCTGTCATAGACTCCAGGCAATGGGAGCTGTAGAAGGCAGTCCTCTTTGGGTAGAATTAACAGGTGCTTTCTGGAAATACTTATATGGCTAGCACTAGTCTGCCCGAATGGTCATAACTCAACTTTGCAAATTCCTCATTCAGAGCTTCTTTATTATAGCTATGGAGTCTCCTGCTCTAATCTCCTCTGCCCTCTCTCTTTACTCATGGGTCTCCTTGAGTCTCCTCTCTAGCCGAGTACAACAGAAGGCCCTGAACCCAAGAGAGGGGCATTACTGAGATGCTTACGCAGAAAGGATAAGTGGGATCAGGCAAAGAACAGCCCTCAGGCACATGCCAACTTCCCCTGGGGCCATGGAGGAGTGGGGAAGAGTGGCCTCACGTGTTCCTTGGGCCCAGAAGACCACATCAGGTTCAATGAGAAAAACCAGTTTCTCCACCTTATGAACCCAGAAATACCTTTCTGAGATTTCTATGTGAAGAACTACCCATTCCCTTTTACCTTTCGTAGCAGGATAAAAAAAATATATATGGTTTTAATCTTTTCAAGAGCAACATCTGCTCCCCTGTGACAGTTTGTAAACTGACTTGCCAATAGTCTAATGGCTCCTCAGGTGTCCTGTCTCTTAAGCCAGGCCTCTTGCCAAAATGCCATGTAATTTTATTGATTTTTATGCTAAAGTTTTTAAAAAGACGTACTATCTATCATCATCTACAAAATGATGAGGGTCCTATATGCCAAGTACCAGGCTAGGTATTTTACCTCATTTAAGCCTTATAAATAGGGTTTATTGTCCCCATTTTATAGTTTTCTCCTACCCGAGATACAGTCTATATTTCATTGCTTTCATACCTGTTTACCAAGGTTAAGAGGAGCCCTCCTACTATGAGTCTAATGAGAATTACCCAAGAATGTGTAGAAGCCAAAAGAATGGCCACTGTACTGGGAGTCCAGACTCTAATTTTCACCTAAATACAACTCGCCTTCCTACAGAGCAGGTGTCCCCAAGAAACCCTCTTTATAACTTGTTCCCATCATAGACCCTACAATCAAAAAGATTCTGTCTACCAAATTGTACTTACACTAATTAACTCATTCCCTTGTTTTAATTAAACTTTTAATTTGTTTCTTTTTTAACTAAATAAATTTTAAGTTGTGTTAATTTTAATTAAAGACATAAAATATAATGCTGAAATTGACATAATTATACATGAAAGCAAAAAAATATATATATTTAACCTCTAAATATTTCAGTGTGTACTCCCTAAGAAACAAGGACACTCTCATAATGATAGTACAACCATCAAAACCAGGAAATTAACACCATTTAATCTACAGTCCCACTTAAAATTTGTCAATTTTCCAAAAACGAAATCAAAATTTCTGGTCCAGGATGGCACAGAGTTGTCATGTCTCTTCAATCTGAAATAGTTCCTCAGTCTGTCTTCATCTTCTGTGACCTAGGACAAGTTGAGGAATACAGGCCGATTATTTAGAAAAATCTCCCTCAGTTTGGGTTTTCCTAATGTTTCCTTATGGTTAGATCAGGGTATGCACCTTTCTCAAAAATAGCACAGAGTGATGCAGTTTTTCTCACTCTGTATCAGGAGGCACAGCATGTCAGTTTGTCCCATGACTGGTGATGTCAATCTCGATCACTGTAAAGTTACCATTTTTTTTTCTTTATAACAGTAGCTTATGTGGGGGAACATTCTGAGACTGTGAAAATGTCTTATTCTCGAACAAATTTTTATTTGCTGGTTCAGCATTCATTCTTATTATTTGAATAAATTATTACTATAATGATTGTCACCAAATGGTGACTAATGTCTTCATTTCTCTACATTCATTGGTTGGCATTCTACTGGAAAGGAGAACTTTCTGTCATCCCACTTATGGTAGGTCACACCGAGCAAATTCGCCCCTGACTGGAAGGCCCTGGTGCTGCCTGCTGTGGGGGAAATGGAAGGAGCATCAGAGTAGCCACCGTTGTGGCTTCGGGCCACCATCCGAATACTCAAGGGTGGCCATGACCTCTTGAAAACTGTCCAACAGCACCAGGCTAGAGGGCTCTTGCTCATTCTTTACAACAATAACAATAATAATAATATGATAATAACAATAATAACTGAAAAAAATTACAAAAATAAGTGAATAAATAAGTAGGAGATGACTACATATCAAAGGTACTTTTAGAAGGCAAGGTCAGACTAACTCTTCTTTCCCCCATTTTTTTAAAAACAAGTATGCAATGGGCTCTGCCTTATTTAATGAAATGCGAACTTAGAAACTCTAGGCAAGTATGAGTAGACAAGGCACTGCATTAGAGCCCTGGCTCTGTCACTACCGTGGACAAGTCACTTCCCTCTGGGGACCAGTTTTCCCAGACTGTAAGACAAGAGGGTTAGAATGCCACCCTGTGATTCTGAACATAGGTGGCCTTTTCCCCTCACTTATAACTCAGCTGCTTGTTCTCAGAATAGCACAAATATATATCAGGCACAGAAGACATGCCTCACTGTGCTGATCTCAGCCATTCCAAGCCAAGTCCCTACGGTTTGCTAAGTACTATGACAGGTGTGGAGGAGGTTCAGGATGTTGTAATCACTATGTATGGTGCTGAGTGAGTGCTAGACTTCTTGGGGGGGATCACCTCGTGGGTTATATAAAAGTCTAACCACCATGCTATAAACTTGGAAATAATATTATGTTGAATATAAACTGCAGTTAAAAAAAATACTATTAAAAAAACGAATGACATTGTTCCTAGCCTTAAAACATGCAAATATAGTAAGATTTTCATTATATATTCTCTGCTGCTGCCACTGACACTACTGTTTCCATTTTTCCTTATCATCATCCTTCATGATTATTAAATATTGCCATATTGGAAGCTAACATTTACTTAGTACCCACTATGTGCCAGACATTGGACTATTTTTAAATCCCCCAATTTCCATTTAACAAATATAGAAAACTAAGGTTCTCAGTCACCACATAACTTGGCCAAGGTCACACAGCTAGTGAGTGACCAAGCAGTAATGCACATCAAGCCTGCCTGGCCCTAGAGTCTGAGCTCTTTTGCTTCAAGCAGCTCTCTTTAAATGAGTTTACTTTGAAATTAGCCCACACCCATGCCAGTTATTAACCCGCCTAACTCAGTAGCTTAAAATAGGTTATGATGATCTCTCATGGTTCTGTGGGTCAACCAGGTTTAGTTGGGTGGTCCTCACATGGGGTCTCTCATGTGGAAACCAGAACATGGCAGCAGAGGCTGTAGTCACCTGAGGGCTCGGCCAGGCTGGACATCCATATTACACATATAGCAGTTGACACTGGCTGTTGGCAAAGAGCTCGGCTGGGGCTGTTCAACCAGGGCAGTTTTATGTGGGCTCTCTCTGGGGTTTTGGCTTCACCAAGCATGGCAGCTGAATTCCAAAAGGAAGCTTGCCAAGAATAAGTGTTCCAGAAGATCCAGGCTGAAACCACAAGGCTCCTGGAGACTGAGCCTCGGAAGTCATGCTGCATCATTTCTACTATATCCTACTGGTCAAAATCAAGAAAAAGAGCCAGCCCAAGTTCAAGGAAAGGGGACTACACAAAGGTATGAATACTGGAAGCATGGCTTATCAGGAGGTCATCTTTGAAGACCAGCTCCACATACGCTCGCCCCATAGTGAATTATAGATCATTTTAAATTTCTTTATAGTATTCTAAATTTTCTACAATATACATATATATTATAATCATGGAAATCAATATTTTAAAACACATGATCATCGGTATGACAAATATATAACGTATTATTTATTTATATGTAAGTATCTGTATATTTTTATATATACACACATATATGAAACTAGAAGAAAATGTTCATTTTTTAAACTTTCATCTTTTCAAAATGGACATGTATTGCTTTTAAATGAAAAACATTTTTAAAGGGACTAAAGAAATACCTCATAAAAAATATTCATTTTCTGGCAACATATATCAGATTTAAGGCATTTGGCATGACCTCAAGTTTCTTTAAGATTCCTTCTCTAGGTGGACAGTCACCCCTTTTTATAATCTTTTTCCTAAGGCAAGTCCATCTAAAAATTCTGCTTTCCTCCTACTTCACCACAAGGTGGTTTTCTGCGTTTCCAGATGCATAAAATTAAAAAAAAAAAAAAAGCAAATGATAAGCTGAGAGTTAGTCTCACCTGATTTCTTTTTCTTGTCATTTATCTAATTGTATTTGTAATACATTTGCCCCATCTCCTCTCATCAAGTACATCGTGGAAGTCCAAGGCAAATGGCAGGTGCTCTGGGTATTGAAGCAGCTTAGAATAACCCTCAAATTTACTTGGATGAGTTTTTCTCTCAGAGGCCAATTTGCATTCTCAGAGCTCTAGGCCTAGAGGAGTCTGAAAAAGAAAGGGCAGCCTTAGAGATATAAGAGGACACAAAACCATAAAACAGAATGTTTAATCAATGCTCTGGGAAGAGAGGAAGCCTGATGCAGAGCAATACCCCTCCTGTCAGGTAAAAGACTGTGACAGCTGAAGGCGGTAAAGCTACCACTGCCCTAAACACAGGGACCATCTATATACCAAACCAAAAGCACCTGGGGTCCTCTCTCTGAGTCACATCTACTAAAGGACACTGGTGAGCCTGGATTGGAAACTTCTGGAATTGAGTCTAAAGAGAATGGAGAACCTGGGCAAGAGATGACAAAAGTAGAACTGAGTTTTCCTAGAGGCCCTGCCTTCCCAAAGGAAGGCAGCTTCTGACCAGACAAGCACTGGGGTCTATCACCAGAATCCACACATACGCATGGCTCAGAGAGTATGAGGAGGCTGATTTGTTGAGACATTCAGCTCTATTTTTATTCACTCTCCAAACCATAAACCCACACTTCACATTTCATTGTTTAGGGTGGATTAAGATTTTTGACTTGGTCTTTCTTGTGGTTTAATTTCCTGCATGCCTGTATGAAGGAAAAACTTCAGCATTCCTATGGAAACACATGACATTTTAACCTTTTCTTGGTAGGATGGTGTCCAGATTATTGGTGTCGTGACTGCTGTCTAACTCTATACTGCTCTAATAGAGAACATGACCTGCCTCTTCTCTACTCTACTGAGGCAGGTAGATTCCCACAGGTCAATGTTTATGGTCTGGCTCCTGAAATGCTAGGTCAGGGCAACTTTGCTTTATTAATACTTCAGTCCAATATTAAGAGATGATGTTGCCTCTGTATAATTCACATAACAGTTAAGTGTGACATTATTAGAATCATTAGTGATAAACATCATCCGAGTACAGAGTTTGGTAACTGCCAGTGATGGAAGAGTTGAACAATCTTAAAACTATTTCCAAGTGATTTCAATCACAAATCCAGGCATAGAAATAACAAACACATATTACAAGAAAAAAGAATGCTCCTTTTCTGTGTGAGCCAAGACCAGTTTTGTTTTCTGTTTAAAACAGTTTCACCTCCACTCATGCATGAAGTAGAGTCATAAAGTTTGTCAACTTTAATTCCTTCACTATAAACAATGTCTCCAAAACTTCAGGGTCTTCCTAACTGTCAAAAACCCTCCTAGCTCAGACAGAGCTATGGTTTTCAATTCAAGGATAGAGCCCTTCTCCAGGAGAATCTGGAACTGCACCAAATATTCCTTTTGCATCTAATGAGAGGCTTGAGATGCTGTCATAAACGCAAAAACTAGAAGTTGCTAGAAGAAGTAAACCAGTCAGGAGGAAAAACGCTCCTCCATGAAGGTAATTGCTGGGTGCTGCTGGGTGTGAACCCTACATTCTCTCCCAGTCCTGGGGCAGCACCATGTCAGCCTTCTGAGGGTTTGTCCCACCAACAGCACACAAGGCCAGTGACATACCACACAGCTCTAAGACACTAGTACCTTCCCTGTTCATGAAGAACAACGTTGCTTTCTTTTGATCATTCAACAAATACTTATTACCCCCACCACCCCTGGGTGCCAAGTGCTGTCCTCGCCACTGAAGATACAGCAGGGAAAAGACAGGCAAGGGCCCTGTTTTCATGTCACTCACAGCCTGGACAAGATGACTACAGACAGCAGTAAGTGCTGTGGAGAAAAGAAAACCAAGTGGTGGGATGCAGCATAATATTGTGAGGGGCTACTGACGTTGGGAAGACGGGGAAGGCCTCTGGAACAAGCAACATTTGAGCTAAGGCCTGAAAGATGGAAAAAGAGAAATGCAAAGATCTGGAAGAAGAAAGGGCAAAGAGAGGCTAGTAAAAAAAATCAGGGGATGCCTTTAGCACATTGGCATACAAAGGGAGAGGCGAGAAAGTCGTGGCTGGAGAGCTGAGTGAGCACCAGACCCACTGAGGGGCTTTAGCCAGGCAGAGGAGTAGCCTGATTGTACAAGATCCCTGCTCTGTAGACTTAGCACCTCTGTGCCTCTGTCCCTGGCCAGGAGCCCTGGTACCTAATTGGACATGCTAGCACCTGAGGCACCCTAGCTCTCTGGGCTGTGCTCCCAGCTCAACTTGAGGGATGTAATCAAGCACACCCCATTTAGGGAACCGCTTCTCTCTGCCACTTAACTTTCGTGAGGTTGGGGTCCAAAGACAGAGGATGTGGCTGCCACTCCTCGAGGAGGACAATACCAGGAAGGCTTAGGGCCACATGCACTCTCTCCTTCCCCAACTTCTCCCTTGTCATTATGGTCGGGTGCTGGTCCTGGCCTCGGCTCTCATTGGTACTATCACCAAAACCCTCTCCTCTCACCAATCAAGCTAGAACAAGCTGTATATCCAGGCAAACCATGGCACAATGAGTGTGGAAAAAATACCATGGTAGGTCCCCTACCCCACCCACATGTTAGTATACTGGAGAAATCAGGTTAAGTGATCTTCACAGAAATGAGGCCATAATAGGACTCTACACAGCCCAGCAGGCAACTGTAAAGGAGTCGGTGTGTGTGTCTGTGTTTAATTCATTCAATTACTAGTTGAATAAAGATATATCTGGCACTCTGACTAGAATAAGCAAAACAAGGTCCCTGCCCTCAAACTGCTTATAGACTAGTAACAGAGACTAAATAATGATGACAATAACCCAAGGAAGCCTATGACCAGTGTCCAGGGAGGGAGAGAAGCAGAACTGTGGGCGTAGTGAGGGGGCAGCTCTGGAGAAGACGGTGTTCAGCTGGGCCTTGTCTTAGTCAGCTCAGGCTGCCCTGACAAAATGCCCAGTGGGTGGCTTAAACAACAGACACTGATTTTCTCAGTTCAGAGTCCATGATCGAAGTGCTGGCAAATTTGGTTTTTGCTGAGAGCTCTCTTCCTGGCTTGTGCATGGCCGCCTTCTCGCTGTGTCCTCCAAGCCCTTTCGTCTGTGCCCAGAGAGACAGTGCTCGGCTGTTGCTCCCTCTCTGATAAGGACATCAACCCCCCTGGATCCCCCTGATGACCCCACTCAACCTTAATCACCTCCCAAAGGCCATCTTCAGATACCATCGGCTTGGAAGTTAGACTTCAACATGTGAGTCTGAGGGGGAGACAATTCAGTCCATAACAGGCTTTGAAAGACAGATTTGTATCAAAGTCTTTCCATGTGGGAAATGGAATTACAGAAGGAGAGACCAGTGACAGAAAAGGAGGGACTGGGAGCCTGGAAAATTTGTTGGGAGAGCAGAAAACAAGCTGGTTTGACTGGAATAAAGGACATGTGAGGGGCACAGTAGAGATGAGGCTGGAAAGGCAGTCAGGACAAGTTACAGAGGATTCCAGTGTCACGCATTGGCAGGGGGCCAAGGACATTACCGATCAGCAGATGACAGGATCGGGCCCAGGTCAAAGCTCTCCCGGGCAGCAGTGCGGAGGCCAGCCTGAGCGGGGAGGCGGATAAAGGGCTACTGTGATCGGCAGGACAAGGGAGGATGAGGGTCTACATTAAAGCCTTGGTGCAGAGTGGTATGAGGCTGTGGACAGATGAGCCTGAGCTTTTCTGAGATTAGCTGACTGGAGCCCACCCAAGGTGACAGGGGAACAAAAGTGAGGTCCTTATACCCAGGGCTGCCTTGCCCAGACTCCTCTGAGCACCAAAAATCTGCCTGAGTCCCTACTTGAAAACACTTTCCTGTTCTCACTCTGCCCAGTGAGGAGGCCTTGGCATGGCACAGTACAATGTGGCATCGCCAGACAGGAAGTGGGCTATACAAAGTCACTGTAGCCACGAAGGGCTGGGCTCCAAAGGGAGAATTCAGAGGTAAAAAGTGGGGGCTCTTCTCCAGCTAGGCCGAAGTCAACTGCCGCTCATCTGACCAACCTCCCCACGCCTGATGACCAGAACCAATGCTTACCAAGCCACCACTGGCCACACCCTCCCCAGGGCCCTAAAAAGAAGAAACCCCCTTGCTCACTCCTGAATTGGAAGGCAAAAGGGGTATCCAGAGATTCCAGAGAGCTGAGCACCTCCTCATGATCCAGCAGGCAGGATTCCTGATAGAGATTCCAGAGCAACACCATGGTTTTCTGAAGAGGCCAGGAAGCCAGTCATGCATAGTCTGCCTCGCAGCAGCCCCCTCAGGGCCCTCTGATTCTAACCCTACAATCAACCATCATATGTGGTTACACACACCAGTACATACACCAGGAGGCAGCTGACCCAGTTGGTGCCCAATGCCAAATGACATTCTGAGTTTTATAAGACTTGGCAGAAGATCACCAACCAGGTCACACTCGACATGTGCCAAAAAACTGGCATGAAACTGCATTTTTATTAACTGAATCCTATTTTCTCAAAAAGTAAAAGCAGAATTTCGAAGCTCCTTCATTTTCTTTTCTGGTTTTCAAACATCCAGTGAGCTTCCTATTTCTCCGAATTCCCTTCTTCCTACCATCCCTACCATGGCAGTCAGACAACTCAGGATAAAATATGTGCTCCGAGGAATCATATTTAAAGGCATCTCTGGACGAAGCGAGCTTCCGTTTAGAGAGCAGGCACTGCCTCACTCCCCACTCAGCACCTGACCCAGGAGAGCACAGCTCCCGCCAGAGTCACTCCTATGTTCTATCACAGGCCATGATCCCCTTTCCCTGAAGGACAGTGACCAGGTGTCACTCCTGGGATGTCTTCCACAGGTGACAAGTGGATCACGGAACCTGCGTGAGCAGGAATGCTGATCAGCACAAGTCTCTGGCTCCCTCACTTTGCAAAGAGCAGTCACTCAGCTGGCAGCAGGATAGGAAACCTATGGCATGAGGAGGCTACCAGGCCATGTGGACACTATGTTGATAATCATGTTTTTTAATGAAGGCTGTAAATCATCCCATTCATCAGCTGCATATAAAACCAAGTCTCAGGGAAGCTAGGACCCCTCACTTGGCCACTGAGTCAGGAAACCCTTGTACTCCCCACCCCATCTTTGTCTCAAGTGCCTCAGGCTCTCAAAAGGGGAGGAGCCTTTTACTTCCCTCCATGAGGGGCTGAGGAAAGGGATCTTGGGAATGAGGATTCCCCCCACCATAAACCAAGTCCAAGGATTTGTTGGGGCTTCTTGCTCTAGGCACGCCATTCTTTTTCTTCTAAGGATTTCTCACAATTTGCAACTATATACTTATTTACTTATTTATGGTCAGCCTCTCCCATGAGAATGTAGACTCCATTAGGGTTTATAACATTAGCTCCTAGTACAGTGTTGGGCACCTTCGACAACTATTGTTTTTAAAAGGAAATATGACTCTCCTAGAACCAGACTCACTAGGGAGGGAGCTACCCACTTAAGGACCTGGGTAGGAGGGTCAGCAAAGGACACTCGGGAGGTGATGTTGAACCCAAGTCCTTAGAAGAAAAGTGGCAAGATCTTACAAGTAACGAGAAGGCCTGCAAGTAGACAGAGCACAGGCAAAGCCAACCAACTGGAACAGAACATGAAAAAATATTTTCATGAACTGAATCCTGGAATATGGCAGCAGGATCCTGGAAGCCCAGCCAGAATGAGTATCACTGAATAATAGCGGGTATGTGAACTTAGCAACCAGAATGTAAGTATTTCAAAAATTTTATAACCAGGGTGGCCACGCAGAATGCACTGACTGACTGAGCACTAGCTCCATGGGCAGGAACAGAGAGTAGAAGCTAGCGAGAGATATGTGTGATGGAGAAATGGTGAGGGAATGAGAGAGGAAAGGAAGTCCAAGATGAGTTCTTTGTTTCTGGCTCAGGCAATCTATCATTTGCCAAGATAAGGAAAGGGCAATTTTGGGGAAAGAAGGACAATCAGTTCTGTGTTGCATGTTGACTTTGATGTACCTGTGGGATATTCAGAAGGAGATTCCCAGGGCCAGTCTTAACTGAGACTTTTGTAAAGCAGGTCTCAGGTAGACACGGCAGTAAGAATATTACTAGTGTTCAACCATATCCTGTTCTCCTGGCTCCTTGCAGGTAGGTGGCCATATGATTAGTTCCTGGCTAACTGAAAGTGAGCAGAAGTGATGGGGTAACTTCTGGACGATAACAGTGAAAGCCACTGTACAGCCTCATCTACTCTTCCCCTGCAAGTCATGTGTTCCAGGTGGCATAGCTATCGGATGGAAGTAACCTGGATCCCTGGGTTGTTGCTTAAAAGAAAGTTGCCCTAGATATAGCCACTGCACCCACAGTGAAATTGACTTGGGAGAAAAAAATTATGTATTAAGGCACTGAGATTCAGGGCATGTTTGTTACTACAGCGCAGTCTAGCGTAACTAATGCAGATGTCATCAGTGTACAAGTAGTAGCTAAAGTCAAGCTGGATAAGTAAGCATGCACAATCTTTTATCTGCCCACACACCTAAAAGATATGACATAATTTTAATAACAGGACCACACTCCAGTAATGAATGACCTGTAATGGAGAAGAGGCACTTCTGCCCCACTCCAGGCTACATATTATAATCTTGGGCGGAGGCGGGCTATATAGAATGTTTCAATCCCCTCGAGATAATTCTGATACCTTTGTGCTCATCTTCTGCCCCCACAATCTGAGAACAACCAGGATGAAACGAGGAGAGAAGCAAATCTTGAATATGAATCCCAGTTCTGTTACTCGGTCTCAAACACAAGCCATGCTTGTGAACCATCAGTGTGTGCCACCTCTCTGATACTCCTGTGTTATCTGATTAATTTATCATGTCTATTAAGTTCCCTCGGCTTCTCCAGTTCCTTACATTAACTCCCTTATGCTTATCGAGGGACTGTGAACACACAAAAAGCAGAAGTTTGGCGCTGCAATTGACAATGTGAAGAGTTCAGTAAGAAGATGCAAAAGTCACTGTTCTCATAGCACACTCCCTACCTCACAGAACACAAGCCTACAGGGCCTGAATGTGATCTGAGATGTAGTACACAGCCATACTCAGGACTAATGGCAAGGAATTCTCAAACCCTTGCCTGGGAATTCATTCCCTAGGCCTACTGACACACCTGACATCCCCTCTGCAGCATGTGAGGGATCACCTGTGACTCCTTCTCGCTGAGCCTTCACATCAGCACAACAAGCCAGGAGTTCTGTGAGAGGGCAGGGTCCTGCTCATGAAAGCTCTGTCCCTTCCTCAGGCTTCACTGGGTGTCCTCCTGCCTAACTCCTTATCCTCTGGTAGACTTTGTGGCTATCCATGCACAATTACTACCTCCCTTACATACTTTCTTTTACATTATCCCATTGTATGCACATGGTATTACATTAGTCAGTTCCAAGTCTGTGATGCTCACCAGGCAGCAGCTCTGTTAAATATTTCCACCAAGGACTTGTTAGAAGGTAGAGGAACATACCTATCAGGCTTGCCGAGGTCATGAAGCAGAGACATAGAATGGTGTGGTGCCATTTTTTGATA
Source organism: Pteropus medius (assembly GCF_902729225.1). Taxonomy (NCBI): domain Eukaryota; kingdom Metazoa; phylum Chordata; class Mammalia; order Chiroptera; family Pteropodidae; genus Pteropus; species Pteropus medius. The sequence continues at coordinate 10,746,590 of NW_024353517.1, forward strand.
TTTCATTGCTGACAGCTTTCAAGCACCATGCCTCCCTTGTCCCCTTCTGCCCACACCTGTGAAAGCTGATAAGAAAGCCTGGACGCTCCTTCCTTTTGTGCAGCAGGAATTTCAAACCGTGTAAGCCCTGGCCTGCGCAGAACCCTCAGCCCAACCCTACACCCAACCACCATAATACCCCACACTGGTCTTTCCCTACTCCTTTCCCATGTTATTTTCAGGCCAGTTAGGGAAGCATGCCTTGTTCTCACCAAGAAGTCTCATTAGGTGGGCTCAACATCCAAACCAAATTTTGAGAGGGGTCTATCCTGGTACAGTGGGGTGGCCACAATAAAAGGATACACAGGGCTGGGCTGTAAGAGCAAGCACTGCATCTCCAGCAGGATACCGTTGTCAATTAAGACCTCACATGCAGCCACATCAACAGATTACAGTGTTTCACATGCAGAGGTGAGAATATCTACCACCTTACTCTGTACTCCTTTGCATCTATCCTCCACACAGTGCCCACCTCTGAAGTTCTCTGTTCAAATCTGAGCCCATATTTTAAGGGGAGCATAGACCAACGTAGCATGCCCAGAAGCAGGCATACAGATCGTGAGCAGTCTAGAAATACATCCTGTAGGGAACACACAAAGAAAGTGGGGCTGTTTCCCTTTGTTGAAAGCTGCCTTCAAATTTCTGAAAAAAAGAAACTAGGCTTCTTCATCGAGGTCAAGAGTGGGTATGTAAGCATCAAGAGATAAAAGCAGGTTTTGGACAATGTAAGAAAGATCTTTCTAAAATCAAAACATGTCTAAAGATGAAAGCTTTACGAGTCCACGCAGGTTACACTGGACAATCTCACTCTCTGGGGATGCCACAGAATAGATTCAAGAACTAATGAAGGGATCCCGCCTTCGAGTTTGTTCCAACCCTGGAATTCTCTGACCCAATTCAACAACTCCCTTATCTCCACTAACAATTGCAATGTTCAATGGTCTGACCAGAAAAGGATATGGAAGTTCAAGGACTGGTTTGCAGTCACGTCCTATTTAAACTGAACCTGAATCCCAGCCAAAGAATCAGCAAGTGAAAATGATCTACGTGTGCACGTGTGTGCATGTGCACGTGTATATGGTTGGGGTGGGGGAGGGAGAGGAATGGTGATGAGATACAGACCACAGAATGGACGCTGTCAGGTTGCAAATTCAAAATCGATCCCCAGAAACAGAAACAAACTAACCTGACAGATCTAGAGGAAAGCAGTTTCCAACTGTGGACTCAATTTCATTCATGCTGTGAGGGAAACACTAAAAGGTGAGTTCCCAAATTCCACTTAGAGTAGTGGCACAAACTTAAAAGCAAGACACAGTTATGTCCCAGAAAGCCCTGTGTCTGCACCCTTCATGCTGTGTGACTTGTGTGCATCTCTGAGAACACCTTCTCGGTGCTCCCCAGGCTGCACTGCATTGCCCCCTCCCCTCCTGCTTTGCCCGCCTCACACCTAGGCACTCTGGGCCAGGACTCTGCACTGCGGACAGAGCAGGAATGGGGTGAAGTGGAGTGACCAAGCCTCTGGTGAGGAACACTAATCTCGAGTATCATCAAGATGGTGATCTGGGGTTCCAGGAGGCCCCGGGAGAACACTCCTGACTTCATAGCAGAAGGAAGGAGGGGAGAACACAAGGTCTGACAGAGAGGAGAGGTGGCCAGGCAGCACACCTAGGAGGGTATGGCCCGGACCAGCACAAAGACATTGCTAATTCCTGATCCCAGCATCTGCACTGAAGCCAGGGGGAGGGAGGTGGACTGACAGTCCCTCAGTTACCAGGTTTCTATCCTGGCAACCTGTAAGTCAAGGTCAAGAAGGAAGGAGTCCCAGAGGTTTGGGGATAACTTATCCCTCTGGCTCGCCTGGTCCTCAAGGCTTATTTCCTTTAGCCAAAACCTCCCCTGATTCCTGAGCTGTTTCCTGCTGCTTTTTTCATTTCATCATTCCCTTTTGAACAATTTCCTGTTCCTTTTTCTTTCTATGGGGGCTGTACTCCTCTTCCTGGCTCTGTAGCCCTTAGAAATAAGCAAACAAACAGATAAGGGTCGGCCTCTGGGGCCAGTCCCTGTGGCCCCTCCCAGCCCCAGAGTGTGAGGTGGCCTTGTCTCACCAAGAAGACCAGGAAGCATGGTGATGGGAGCAAGTGCCACTGCAAACAAGACCAGGCTCACAGGCCTAATGGCTCCACATACACATACATAGGAGCAGACTGGAAAGGCACCCACTGCCCCCCCACCCTACGATGACACCTCTGCTCTCCAGGAGCAATGGCAACACAGGCACTCCTTAGGAGAAACTACCAGAATCCCATTGCCAGACCAGGATTTTGTTCATAGGAGGTTTTCAAAGAGAAAGTGGTATAAGATCTTCGGCTGTAAAAAGAAAAAGTAAGAGACATGGTTCGTCCCTGCTTGGCTAATGAGGGTTGACCACAGACCAAAACGTAAAATGCCCAATTGGTTCCAAAGAACTAAGTGTAGACAGGCCAAAGACTTGGGGGTGGAGAGTACAGGGGTAAAAGACACGGTCAAGCAACGGTAGAGACGTCCCCAGCATACGAAGGGCAGTGAACAAACCCATCTAAGGGGCAGGTGTTAAGAACTTAAGGTGTTAAGATCCTATTTCCTATATTTACAAAAAAGAAACAAAGGTGTTAATTTATTTTAGAAGTCAATGCTTGGGAAAGCTTTGCTTCCTTCTCTCTGATATAGCTATGTAAATAGTGAGAAACCTTTTTTTTTTGCACTGGCTGCTTGGCTAAAAAGCTTCCTTTGCAACTATGCATGTCTGTATGTCTTTCCATCTTTTTCTGTGGGACCTAAGCTTTCATCTTCTATATGTTTGTTTATTTTTTTTAACTTTGTGTTATTTTAATGAACACCTCAAATTCTTTGAGGAATAAGGGAAGCGATTAATTAGGAAGATGATTATAATAAATACCAACCTTAATAGTAAATAAACTTCACTTGAATGCTTGCCAAGTGCCAGGTGCTGTTCTAAGCTCTTCCTATATATAAACTCACTTGGTTGTCACAACAACCCTGGAGTAGGGTGTCGAACAGAGCCATGCAGTTTTCCTCCACAGGTCATACTCTAACTCACTGCACTATGCATGGAAATATGAGGACGAGACAAATGAATTACCTAATTAACTCACAGATAATGGTTAAGCTCTCAGGCTAACTTCTGAGGTTAGTTTCAAATGAGCTATAGTATTTTTCTTTAAGATCTCCAGTGAAATACGCTACTACAAATACATTTCCTCTCTCAAGAGATACTCTACTTTTCCAGTCCAATTCTGGACCAATATGACTAAAAACTGCCATTTGTTGAGTTACTGCCTTGTGCCAGACACCACGAAGGGCACATTAATTAATTCATCCAAATCCTGATTCCTTGTTGTCATCTTAACAGCTGTGTGCTCATGGGTAAATCATCTAACCTCTCTGTGCTAGACCTTCTCATCTTTAAGATGAGAAAACAATAGTGCCTACTTCCTTATCCTGTATGGTAGCTGTGTGTGTTAGGGGTTAGCACTAAAGAAGCACTTAGAATAGTGGCTAGCATCTAGCAATTGCTCAATTAATGTCAGTTATCACCGCTGCTGATGCTGCTACTATTACCTGACAAACAGGTTGCTTTCTGTAGTTATCCTTGTCAGGTAATAGTAGTAGCATCAGCAGCTCTATCAAAGCAATATCAGTAATGTTTACTATACAAGGGACTGGAATATAGCACCTCCATTTCAAAATATCTAAGTCTCAAATTACTCCAGATAAATACATTAGCCCTGTATTCAACTGGACAAGTCAGAGTCAGAGAGCCAGACTCAGTCGTTACTCCCACTGCTAAAAGCGTCTAAACAGCTCTGGAGGGAAGAAAACATCCTGCTTGTTTTTCATTCTCCTTCCCTGCCCCCGCCCCCAAACTTAGCAGTAAGCCAAGGTCTGCTTTTACCATCAAGAGGTGAAGATCTTAATACAAAAAGGCATTGGTGGAAGGAAGGAAATTTAAAAAAAAAAACAAAAACAAAAAAACAAAGACCTTACATTTTTCATCCCTTTATGTGAAATCTGTTTTTTTCCTCCCAAAAATAACAACAACTACTTCCCTATGAAAGGTCAGAATCTAAGCCGTTAGGGTAGAACTGCCAAAATAACTCCCTAAACCCAAAAGATTTACTGAAAACCTTCTAATGTGCCTGGTGCTAAAGAATGTACCAAGGATAAAAGAATTTCAAAATCAAGAGAGAGTAGAAAAATTAACTATGTTACTAAAGCTTATATCATGCTTTCATATATTTCATCTCCTTTATTTTCTACGAAACCCTGTGAGGTACAAATTATTATCATTTTACAATTTGAAAAACTGAAGCTCAAGCATGACAAATAAATGATGAAGTTCACACAACTGTTAGTGGCAAAGTTAGGATGAAGTTCAGGTCTGGGAACTCTAAACTCATCCCTCTGCTCCACTCATTGCCTGCCTCCCACTGAACTCCTGGGATTCAGGCTGGGATTGGTCTGCTCTTGGGCTCTCTGCGAAATTGGCTTCCATCTGCTATAGCCACTGAAAGAAGGTCAAGTCATTTCCAGGAACCCAGGGACATGAGTTCCTCCAGACAGGGGTCAAGGCTCTGTGATGGTTGTGAACAAGAAGGAAGTGAAATTACCGTGGGGCCCAGAGACTAACCGTCACTCAGCCCAGTCCCCAGGGGAGGATAATTTGGAATCGACTCAGATCCACTCCTCAACACCTCAAGACCTGAAAGGAACTAGTGTGAGGTTTAAATGGCCAGAAAAAGCTTGAAGGCCTGAAGACTTCCGAAGGTTAAAAGAGCTTTGTGATCCACTTTGTAGCCTCAGGCCATCTGTGAGGCATCTCATTTTGGGTGAGGAGCACCATCCTAAATTCTGGAGTGAAAATCTTCTGTTAGAAGACAGGCTGAGTTTATCAGCTAAAGAGGGGGAGAAGAAGAAAAACAAAGATAAAAAACTTATGGCATAGTTTGCACAATGCTTCCTGGCATATATAAATTCATTTCCTCTCCATAATTGCCCTATGAGGTCCACAAGGAACAAACAGAGCAAGATACACAGATGAGCCCTGCACCAAGGCCACTAGTGTAGAGCCCCATCTGGGTTCTTTTAGTAAGTGAGTTAATTCAGTGCAAAGTAAAAATAGACAAGCCTGGCGAATGCTTCATTTTTATAAGGACTACATGAATTTTTCAGACACCACCTTCCAAAACTGTTATAAGTGTGGAATGAGGATTGTTTGCTAGCATAATGTATAGTGCCCTCCACACCTCAGTTGGTTTCCTTTTGGATTTCAAATGGGCAAACACCATGAAATCATACATGGGGCTAAAGAATGACACCCATCTTCCCTGCCATTGCCTTGAGTCTGAAAACATGACTAAAATCTCATTGCCCCTCATTGGCTGTCACCATACTCTCAGATCACCTTAAGAAATGGCTTCTTAATTACAAAAGTTTAGGAAAATCCTCAAAATGGTTCAGAAGAACCCCCTTCCCCCTCATTCCCCCAAGAAACCTACTGAGTCTATCTGATCCAGAGTCTACTTACTCAGAAACAAGGTCACTCCCTCTTCAGGTCTCACTGGACAATCAATACAACCCCCGCCCAACTCCCACACTACTTCTAAAACTTCCAATACTTGAATTAGCATAGACAGTGTGAGCTGAGAAAATACTCTGGGGAAATTACTGATCTGGAAGGAAATACCTACACTTCAGTTAAGAAAAAAATATGAAGTTCCCCCTTCACGTCAAATCACTCTTATCTTTAGCAATAAAATGGAGTACATTAAAAAGAAGGACTACATAATTTATCTCTGTATCTTAACAATTCTTTCAGTTTCATTTTCCCAAATGTTAGGTATTTTACACAGCTCACTTTACAGACTGTACAAGTCAGAAATCATAGCAATGAAGGCTTGGCATCCCTTATGTCTACTCTTCTGCAGACCAGTGACAGCTCCACAAACGACCTCATTCTAGTTAAAGAAAAAAAAAGGGAACGATAAGAAGGGGAAAGCAATGAAAGAATGGCGTGCACTGGAGTGTTAGGAAGAAAAGTCTGTTCTGCAAAACAAAAAATAAGGGTTTTGGAATGCTCAGTGTCTTTAAACTTAGAAGAATAAAGAATGAAGAAAGCAGCTTGGTTGGGGGATGTTCCATCATAATAATCTGACTAGCAGAACACAGAACTCTGAGCACGTCTGCAGTGTGGAATTGGGGAGAATGAACGACACTGAAGGAACGTTCCCCAGAGCCAACACCATAAGGACAGAAACACCAAAAAATAAGTTACTGGCATCTTTGGGTCCTGCTTCAGGAGCAAAGCTGTCGTCTGGAGGGGTTTTTGATCCATTTTTGTTTTTTTCCCTCTGATCTCTGACGTTACTGAATGACCATGGGTAATGAGGTCAATTTGTGCTGATTTATAAAAACCAGCTTTCTAACTTTAGAGCTGTGACACAAATTATATTAGCCCTCTACTGAGTGCGTGTAGTTATCAGAACTGGGCTGACCTGGCCTGAGCAAAAGGTCAACACACCCTCCAGATGCTGAGGGATTCAGTGGGGACAATGGCTTCACTTTCTTCCTTTAGGTCTTTCCTAAATGCCGAAAGTGAGCCCTCTTTTTTGAGTGTGGTTAGACACATAAAATTTACGAAGTGATCCTCACGATAAGTCTAGTACCCACCTGGCACTATATATATAGTTATTACAATATTATTGACTATATTCCATATGCTGTACTTTATATCCCTGTGACTATTCCTAACTACCAATTTGTACTTCTTAATCTCTTCACCTTTTTCACCTAGTCTCCCAAAGGCCCTCCCATCTGGCAGTTTGTTCTCTGTATCTGTAACCTATTTCTGTTATGTTTGTTTATTTTGTTATTTAGATTCCACATATAAGTGAAATCATCTGGTATTTGTCTTTTTCTGTTTGCCTTATTTCGCTTAGCATAATACCCTCCAGGTCCATCCATGTTGTTGCAAATGGTAATAAGATTTCATTATTTTTTATGACTGAGTAATATTCATTGTATATATGTCCACTTCCTCTTTATCTAATTGTCTATTGATGGGGTGAGCCCTAACTCTTATTTCTCTAAAAGGGGGCTAACATACCCATTTCTACACTTGGATACCTACCTTTTCATTCACGAGTCCAGAAGAGCCTCTCCTTCCTCTTCCTGCCTCTCTTCAATGACTTTCACTCAGATTTGTAACCTCTTTACTTTCCTATGAAGGCTTTCTTCTCCCTTAGCACTCCAGCTCTGAAGACTTTAGACCAGAACTTTCCCATATCACCATCACTCTGACACCTGCCATGAGCGCTAAACCTCCCAAATCACTTACCAGTTCCAAGTCACTTCTCTCCTAAATGCCTGCACTGTCTTCCTCAGCTGCCTTCTGTCACATACTAAGTTTTCTCAAACTTGAAAGCCACAGCAGAGCTGCTCCCCAGACTGTCATTCTCCTCTTCAAAACCTTCCAGTGCTGGCTCCCAAACCACAACCCCACAAACAGAACTCAAACAAACTCTTCACTGGGCTTTGATGTGCTCTGTGGGGATCCTCAAGTCCAGGTTCATCCCACAAAAGAATGCATGAAAAAACACTTAAGCCACTAGACGAAAATGCAAACCATGTTGCTTTCTTGCTTAGAACTACATCAGTGGTTGCAAATCCCACAGTTCCCAGGATAAAATTCTCAATTTTCAGCACAGCTCTCAAAGCCTTGCATGGCTTGAACCCACCACCTCTCCAGCCCTGGTTTGCAGCTCGTTGGGCTCCAGCAACACTGGTTGGGCCTCAGTGTCTAGGGCCTATTAAGCTCCTTCCACCACAAAAGCCTTTATATCCACCACACTCTCAACCTGTACCCCTCTCCCTCGCCTCCTGGCCCAGCTAAGTCCCACCCGCCCATCAGTCTCAACTTAAATGTCACTCTCTCAAGGAAGCCTTTCTTAACACCCTCCACACACCCCAAAATCCCCACTAACACAGCACCTGTAATTCCCCTTCGCTGCCCTTATCACACCTGCAATTGATTAACCACCTGGTCAACTATGTGATAGATGTCTATCTTCACTGTACATTCCATGAGAACAGAGACCACAGCTGTCTAACCCCTGTATCCCTAGCATGTAGGGCTCACAGTTGGAATTCAGTAAATCTTTGCTGAATGAATAAGTGAAGTGCTGATAACAACTTCATCTACCTGAGTCCTCTTACTGGTAATATTGGCTGAAGCTTTGCTTCTGATGTCCCCAACTTTCTCTTTTGTGTTCCTTCTTTAGATATCTGCCTCCACAGCCATTACCCGCATTCAGTTTTTTAAGGAAATGTCAAACTATCCATGTAGCACTGTGAGGAACCGTAAGATTATATTCAATCAATCAGAGGCACTCTCCCCCTAATATCTTGTCCTAATATTTACTGAAGCAACTTAACTCAAGAAATGGGAATCTGCCTCTGGAAACTATTCTTTTAAGCTTCTCCAGTTTTAATTGCTTTGCATGCAAACTGAAGTAGAATCCTAGTTGACTGAAACTTTTTTTTCCTTTGCAGCCAGAAGTGAATGATGCAGGCTATATGCAGTAAACATGGTCTTAATATTATGGGAAGACTTAGAGCTAAGGACATGCCTGGACATGATGAATGAAGCTGTGTGTTTGTAAATTAGATGAATGCCAGGAAATAGTTCAAATTTCTCTGTCTTACTAAACACTTCAAAGATGTGTGCTTGTTTATTGTCAATCTTTTATACCACTCCCTACATGCACTTTAAAAAAAAACAAAAACAAATTCTTTCTCTTTGACAAAGGCCCTAATAGAGAAAGTCACTATGATATGAAATGCATCCCAAGGATATGAATTCAACTAATGCCTCAAGAAGCTTCCCTGGCTCTAAATTTAGATGAAAGAGTAAATACCTGACTCTAAGAAAGGTTTGATCCCAGAGATACCACTTCTAGACAGGAAAGAGTCTAAGGGACAGAATTACATTAGTTTCCCTCCCAAAGGCCTAATTAATAGGAATGGTCTCTGGCCAGCTAACCACAAATGTAGGACCCGCCCTTTACTCCCTGGAGAGAGAAGTCTAGGATGTGAGGCTGAATTGATCCTCTGTGCTGGCTGGAGAAGACCAGGGTGGGTGCTACAGGGCCATGCATTCCACCAACAGCTACAGCAGATCGACAAACATTCTTCTGCAGTTTCTTCTCATTTCCTGAGCAGGGCAGACAGTGACATGAGGTATGCTGGCCCCTAGGAGCTTTCCAGAAATCCAGACCCCTGTAAAGGCCCTGGTGAAGTGAACTTTCCAGACTAACAGCCAAAGATGCCTCTTGGGTGCACATGGTCTCCTGACTTTAGATCCTCAGGAAGATGAGACCCTGATCGCCAGGACTAGATGGGCATAGGACCTATCCAGCTCAAGGTTCAACAGCTAAAACTGCTTGTTCCTATTTTGGTCCATTGTGCACTATCTCAAAATCATAGAATCTTGGGGCTGAAGGGGCAAAAATTTCTTCCAATCCTCACTCCAATGTTTGATTTTCTTCCACAACCAAACTTGTGTAAATGTTAAGCACTTACTCAAACATGTTGTGATTTAACTTGACAGAGACATCTCAAAACCAGGAGATGCAGTCTGGCCTGAGCTCAAGCTCTGCTCTAGCTTTCAGTAGATGTGTGATCTTGAGTCATTTCATCTTTCTGGGTGTCATTTTCCTCACGCAATAATAGTAAATAACAATAATGCTCACCTCCATGGAGCACTTATGTAGCTGTCACTATGCTGAATACTTTACAATGATTAGGTAATTCAAACCTCCCAAGAACCTTATGAGTTGGATACTGTATTATTCCCACTTTACATAAGAAAACCGAGATTTAGAACATATGTGACTCGGCCACTAAGCTATGCAAACACAGGAAACCTCTAGAAATTCAGGCTTAAAAATAAAAATTGAAAACAAAAATACTGAGCAAAATTATCAGTGACCACACACTCAACATGAGTTGGGTTTCACAGATTCATTCCAGGCAACTTACTAAACAAACAAACAAATTAAACAGAAATAACAACTATCAAGGGGTAAAAAATCAGAAAGCAAAGTTGCTGCAATATTTTACCAAAACATTAAATTCTCAACAAAAATTACGAGACACACAGAGAAATAGGAAAGTGTGACCCATAGTCAGGAATTAAAGCAGTTAATAAAAATTGTTTTTGAATGTATCTAGATATTGAATTTAGCAGACAAAAACTTCAAAGTCAATAATTATAACTATGTCCAAAGAACTAAAGGAAATATATTTAAAGAGGTTTAAGAAAATATGATAACAATGAATCAATAAATATTTTCAATAGGGATAAATATTTTTTAAAGAACCAAATGAAAATTCTAGAGTTAAAGAGATCAATAACTGAAATGAAAAGCTCACGAGAGGGGTTCAACAAAAAATTCAAGATGGCAAAAGAAATAAGCACTGAATTTGTATACAAAGAAATAAAAATTATCGAATCAGAAGAACAAATAGAAAAAACTGTAGAAAAATGAATGAAGTCTCAGAGACCTGTGGGACATCAAACATACCACATACATGAAATGAGAGCCCCAGATAGCAAAGACCAGGGGAGATAGAAGAAAAAATGTTTATAGAAACAATGACTGAAAATTTCTTAAACTTGAAAAACATTAATCTACATACACAAAAAGCTCAACATACCCCAAGTAGGATAAATATAAAAAGAGTTACACCTAGATAAAGTGTAATTGAACTCTTGAAAGATGAAGAGAAAGAGAAAATTTTGAAGGCAGTAATAGGAAAACACCTCATCATGTACCAAAGGAGTATCAGTATGATTGCTGTGGAGGACAAAAGGCAATGGGAGACATAACTGAAGTAATAAAAGCAAACTGTCAACCAAGATTTCCATAGCTAGCAAAACAATTCTTCAAAAATGAAAACAAAATAGACATTTCCAGATAAACAAAGAAACAAAAAACGCATCATTCACAGAGTAGCCATAAAAGAAATACTAAAGAAAGTCCATCAGGCTGAAAGGAAATCATGCCAGATATTAATTTAAATCCACAGGAAGAAATGAAGAGTACCAGATACATACATGTGTTAATATAAAAGACTAAATATATGTTTCTCATTATTGATTATAACATTATTATTGAGATTATTATAAACATGTAATAAATATTAAAATAGCACAAAGGAAGGAAGAAAGAATGGGGCTGAAGCAGTTTCTATTTCACAGGAATTCAGTTCTTATTAATCTGAAGTAGATGGTGATAAGGTGCACACTGTAAGGCCTAGAGCAACCACTAAAAAAAAAATATTTAAAAATACAGCAAAAAATCAACAGAAGAATTGATACCCTAAAATATATTTATTTAACATAAAAGAAGGCAATCAAGGAAGAATATAGGTAGAAAAAAGACAGAAGACATATAGAAAACAAACAGCAAATGGCAAATGTATCAATCAATTAAGTAAATATGAATGGTCTTAATACCCTAAACAAAGGCAGGGATTGCCAGATTGGATAAAAAAGCAAAATCCAAACTTTGTGCTATCTACAAATGACACATTTTAGATTCAAACACAAAAATATGTTAAAAATAAAAAGAATGAGAAAAACTATACCATGCAAACAATAACCATAAGAAAGCTGGAGTGGCTATATTAATAAGCAACAAAATAGATTTTAATATAAGAATTCTTGTTCGAGATAAAGAAAAACATTCCAAAATAATAAAAGGGTTAATATGTCAGGAAGATATAAAAATTATATATGCATCTGCACCTAAAACCAGATGCCAAAAACACATGACACAACTAACAGAACTAAAAGGAGAAATAGAAAATTAAATAATTATAGATTTAAATATTCCAGTGTCAATAACTGATAGAATGACTACTCCTAATATTAGCAAGAATTTAGAAGACTTGAATACAATCAACTTGATCTAATATATATTTTATATATATATGATATATAGATATAGATATATATCTATATACATATATATTATATATATCATATATATATATAATGCTTCATCCAATGATTGCAGAATATATAATGTACAGATTCAGCAGAGTGAAGTACACATGAAAGATTCCCTGGGATAGATTATATACTAATCCACGGACAAGTCTCAATAAATTTAAATAGTCTGAAATCATACCAAGTATGTTCTCTGTTTAAAAGTAGAAATTAACAAGAGAACAAAACCTAGGAAACTTTCAAAAATTTAGAAATTAAACTACATACTTCTAAATAACTCACCGGTTAAAAAAGAAATGACAAGAGAAATTAGAAAATATTTTGAACTCAATGAAAATGAAAACATAGCATATCAAAATATGTAGCAATAAGCAATGCGTAGAGGAGAAATTTATAGCTTTACATGGCTACATTAGAAAAGAAGGGTCTCAAACAAATAACTTTCACCTTAGAAGCTAGAAAAAGAAGAGCAAGCTAAAACCAAAGTAATCATAGGGAAATAAAAAAAGATTAGTGCAGAAATCAATAAAAGAGGAATCAGGAAAAAAACTAGAGAAAAGAAACCAAAAGTTGGTTCTTTGAAAAGATCTACCAAGTTAACAAAACCTTACCTACACTTATGAGAGAGAGAGAGAGAGAGAGAGAGAGAGAGAACACACAAATTACAACGAAAGGATGTGTGAAAGAAGGGGCACCACTACAACTCTACAAAACAGTTTTATGTCAACAAATTAGACAACTTGGTTATTAGACAACAAATTAGACAACAAAACAGTTTTATGTCAACAAATTAGACAACTTGGTTAAAATGGAAATGTCTAGAAAGACATAAATTACCAAATTGACCCAAGAAGAAATAGATAATCTGAATAGATCTACAATAAGAAACTGAATTCATAATTTAAAATCTTCCCACGAAGAAAAGTGCAGGACCAGAAGATGCTCATTGGTGAATCCTATCAAATGTTTAAAGAAGAAATAATACCAATTTCTCACAAAATATTTCAGAACTCATTCTATGAGACCAAACACATCACACACAAAAAAAATTTTAACTCTTAACAAAATATTACCAAACCCTATCTACCAATATGTAAAAAGAATTATAGAGGATAACCAAGTAGGGATTCATTCCAGGAATTTTGGATGTTACACCAAGGTTGGTGTAACATCCAAAATTAATTAATGTAATACACCATAATCACAGACTAAAGGACAAAACAACACATCATCTCCATAGACAAGATAAAAAATTCTCAATAAACTAGGAAAATAAGGGACCTTCTTTAACCTGATAAAGGGCATCTATCAGGTTTTTAAAACCTACAGCCAACCATCAATATGGAAATGGTAAGAGACTGACTGCATTCCTCCTAGACTGGGAACAGGACAAAGATATAATTTTGCCACTTCTATTCAAGCCATGTAGTGGAGGTTCTAGCAATAAGGCAAAAATCATCATCATCATGAAAGTAATTAAAGGTATCCAGATTGGAAAGGAAGAAGTAAAACTGTCTTTACTCACAGATGACGTGCTCTTGTATGTTAAAAATCAAGGAGTCCACGCAGAAAAGACTACTATAACTAATCACCTCCTAGAGGTCCCACCTCCAAATATCACCACATTGGGGATTAGGATTTGAGCACATGAGTTTTGGAGGGTTACGCATTCAGTCCATTGCACTTGAAAATCTACCCAAGAAAAATAAAAATATATATCCACACAGAACATACACCAGAATGTCTGCATAGCATTATTTATAATAATCCTAAACTGGAAATAATCCAAATGTCCATCAACTCATGAATACATGAACAAAATGTAGTAGTATATCCATACAATGGACTACCACTCAACAACTAAAAGGAACGAACTACCAATACATGAGACGACACGAATGAACCTCAAAAATGGTATTCTAAGTAAAGAACCCAGATGCTAAAGATTACATATTATATGATTCTATTCATATAAAATTTTCTGAAAGGGCAAATTTATAGAATAAGAGAGATCAGTGGTTGCCTGTAGCTAAGGGCAGGGGCAGGGATTAACCGCAAACAAGTACAAAGGAATTTTTTGGAGTAAGGAAAGGTTCTAGAACTGGACTCTAGTGATAGCTGTATAACTCTATAAATTTACCAAAATCATTGCATTGTGCATTTACAGTGGAAGAATTTTCTGAATGTAAATTACAAAGCTGTTAGGAAATAAAAAGATGATTTATGTAAAAATTCTTTTTAAACCCTAACATATAGCAGCTGCTATTACACTGGTCGTTGATGCTATTAAATACTATGGTGCCAGACCTTTCTCACTGAGAAGGCTCCAATTATGAACTTTGCTACTGTCATCATAAACAGTCTCTTAAATAAATTTTTATAAATCACTGAGAACAGTGTATAAATTTAATTATTTTCATTATTTCTTACTATTACCTGGAATGTCATTATTATTATTAATGTAAGAGGCATGCCTTGAAGTTCCCTGAAAAGGTGATGGTGCTCTCCATGGGTAGCCATAGGGACTCCCTCCCCAGAGGCTCCTAGGTAGGCAGCCGGAATTGTTCCTATAAGGAGTCCCACTGAGAAGTGGCCCCATTTCTTCCATTGGATAGAGACTCTTTCAGCTTTAAAAAAAAAAAAAAGCCATCTTTTGCTTATTTGTTCCTTTGTTCTTGGAACCATCCAGATGCCTGGGGAAAAGGCCAGTCCTAGTGTGCTGTAAATAAAAGATGTTCATGAGTAACAAACCTTTTGTGTACTCCTCCCTCAGCTCTTGAAGTGGCCCCCTTCTGCCCACCCTACCACCTCTGCTCACGCAGCTCTCTGGAACAGCTCTGAGGGGCAGGGCAGGGCAGTGCTGGAAACCCTGACTTGCCTGCGCCCAGATGGAGCGCCCCCTAGCAGACTGAGCCCCTCTGGCCGGCAGGGTTTCAGCATCCCCAGCCATAGCTATGAGGGTTGGAACTAAGTCTTGGTGCCATGAAGGTATCCACGGTACTTCAGTGGGCCTGGGCCTCATCATGGCCTCCAAGCTACAGTCCCTTTCCTCCTCATTGGACTGGCCCAGTGTGTGTTCAGGATTCTGCCTCAGTTTCTTTGCCTGGCACTGCTGTTCCTTCTGGACTGAATCTGCAGCCTGCTTTCCAGCATCACATGCACAAGGGGCTGAATGGGAACTGCCAAGAACAAGCACTCTAAATGGTGTCTACTCAGGGAACCAGGAGGCTGCCAAGTCCCCTGAAGGAGAACTCTGATGAAAATGTTCCACGTCTGCACTGGTCAAGGCAGCAGCTACAAATTACACTTGGCTACTGAACACCTGCAATATGACTTGTGTGATCAAGGAATTGAATTTTCAACTTTATTTATTTTTAATTAATTTGAATTTAAATGGCCACATGTGGACAGTGGCTACAGTATCAGGCAGCCCAGCTCCAGATGTGAACACTGGCCTGGCAACCCCTCAGGGAACCACTGGCAGCAGGGTTAGGTGCTCCCTAACCTTATGCCACTCACCCTGCCCTGGTCCCTCACAGTACACAAGGGCCTGCTTGCTCTCCATCCTGCCAGCCCCACCACTGGACTGGCAACCTAGCATGTACAAATACTCCCCCTGGGGCGACAGGTGTGCTCACACAGGTCTGAGGACCACTCCTTCAATCTTTCAACCACTCACTCTAGGGAAAAAAAACAGGAAGAAAGACTGCATGAGCCAGGCCTAGGATACAAACGTGAAGGATAGACGAGGCCTCCATTTTCTCTTTTTAAATCTGAATAAAAAACTTGCTTGGAATTTTGTCATAATTTCACCACTACATTAAGAGTTGGAGCTCAAATTACGTAAAATGAAACAAGCGTCATGTCAGACAGGAAAAAAGGGATTATAAATTGCTTTGCCGGAACTAAAATACTAAAGTAATAAGAAATGTTAGATGAGATGAGACTAAGTCTGCTATAATTTCAAGTCACTGTCACTTCACGAAAATTTTTTAAAAAAAAAAGAAGTAGCACATTTGAAGACCGGTGAGCTGACAGAAAGAAAATCCTTTGCTTTGGGACTGGAAGGTCCTTTTAAAAAGCCAGTGTTCATCAATTATCTCACAGCATAACCACCTTGGATTGAAAAAATCAATATGCACTGAGGCAATTATTTTCTGCACTTCTTGCTATTGAATTGGCAATGAGTTTTCATGGCTCAATTAGCTTTTAATTTAAAACAATAGCAGCCAGTCTCTATTTTTAACTGGGATATTTATTTACAACAAAAATGCAATGCTCTTTCAAACTGTTTTAGAGAATCTGCAAAGGACAGACTAAGAGTACAATATTAGTGGCATAATATTAAAATGTTTTAATCCTTTGGTCCAGTAATCTTACTGCGATGATTATCCTTGGGAAATAATGTGCGGAAAGAAAAACTATGTACCTGAAGATGTTCTTGAGCATCACAATCTAAAATGGCAAAAACTGAAACAATCTAAACAAATTAAAGGTCCTATAAAAAAAAGGAAACGATTATATATCCACTCCACTCAGGCTCACACTTGTCACTGCTCCAGTGAAGCTGCTCTTCAAGGTCACTGGCGACCTCCATGTTGCTAAATCCAGCCTTCACCATACTTGCTTAATGTCAGCATTTGATACAGTGATCACTCTCCCTCTCGAGAAATGTTCTGCTGTCTTGGCCTCACGCGCTCCCCTAGCCCACACCAGAAGCTTAAAGAAAAAGCAAACCCAGAGGCTTCCTCCCAAGACTGCAGGCACAAGACTTTACCACCCATTACCTTCCATACAAGTTGGACAGAGAAGCCAACCCCTTCATGTGCTAATCACAGGCTTCACCCTCAGCGATCCCTTATCCATAAAATCAGACTAGCCCAAGTGTGACTAATTCCTAGTGGCAGATAATCCAATAACCATTCATCTGGGGCTTGGAGTATACAGTGTATTTCAGGTTCACCCCATTCTGTCTGGCTTGGGTTATAAAAACTAAATTGCATTTCCTGACTATGGGGCAATTGTTGAAGAAAAGATCCCAGAAGTATACTTGGGAAGGGAGGGATGCAAACTAAGGAGGCAATAATTGGCACAGGTGATTCATAAAAAGGATGAGTAACTCTGAGTAGAAAGTAGGCTCAAAGAGAACAGTCACCCAATGTAGAATTCTCTTCCCACTCTCCCTGAGTTTTAGAAGAGTCAATTAGAAACAAGTTGCCCAAGTGTTTCATCCTGGGAAGGCCAAGTGACTGAAGAAGGAGTTATAGGCCATGTTGGCTCCACAATAAGAAAAGGTTATTGAGTACAGGGAGTCAAAGGCCTGGGTGCCAAAAGAGCTGAGTTGTAAGGATGTCCCCACCGAAGCCACATTAACAAGAGCAGTAATACCAAGTACTTATATAACTCTTGTTATGTGCCAAGTATCATCTAAGCACGTTACATCTATTAACTGAATCTTCACAAGCACATACTATTATTTTCAGTTACTAAGTGGCAGAGCTGCATGTGAGCCCAGTAGTGCTTTCCAGTGCTCGTAACCATTATGCAACATATAATAAAAGTCTTTAAACATGAACACCCCAGTATCAGAGAAAAGCTCCACAGTGTTCACAAGGTCACCGTACCCACAGTACTAGATAGCCAATTCAAGAAGTAAGTCTTCCATCATATGGATCAACTGAGAACGTTGATCATTACAGAAAATGTAGAGAAAAGCTGCAGAGTCCTCAGATGGAAGGGCAAAAACCAATTCTCAAGTTAATGAGTTAAATATTGGTAGGCATTTTGCCAAGCACATCGGAAAAGACAAATCTATGTAAAAATCAACCGGTATAGGCTTGATGCTTGAAAATAAATTTTGATCAACTGCGTTGCCAGGAACTGAAATTAATCTACAAAATAAATGAAGAGCTAGGATATGTGAATGCTACTACTGGGCCCGGAGTCAGTGTGAGAGGAATAAGAGGGGCCCACAGAAGAGACCTCACTAGTAGGACCAGAAGAGGAATCCAGATCAAACAAGTGTATGCTGTTCCCTTAGCCACTGGCTCAGGGTTCCCTTCACCATCTTGGGAAGAGAAACTGGGATTTTATCCAAAGTCCCTCGAAATAACCTTTGTAGCTCTGTATAGTTATGGATAGAACTAATCATTTTCAACATATCTTTGGCCACCTTCATAAAGGCCCGAGCTAAAGGGGCTCTCTAAGAGTTATCACCTACCTGTCTCCCATCGAGACTCCAGTTGTCTCCTTGACGATGGCCATCCTGAGAAACCTCAGGCTGCAGAGATCCCCGGCCCAGTGATAAACTCATGCTGGACCTTAGGTAAGTCCCTGCCTTTCCCTGGGTTACACACATTCATCGAAAATAAGAAAATTAGACTTATGCGCCATGATGGCATTTCCCAAACTGATGTTTGAGAGACACTGGACTATAAGCCACTTAGAATAATGTGGAAAGAAGTATTCCATGGGGGAACTGCTGGTTAATCAAAGTTAAACACATTTCCTTCTGGCCATTCTCTAAGCCTCCAGTATGATGGAGCACACTATGACTCATCCTAAAGGGGATCAAATGCTGTGTTTCCACATTTTTCCATCACCGCTTTTCACGTTTCCTATAAGGGTCGTGCAGTTTAGTAAATGCTGCTCTACAAGATTTCTTTCAGATTCAGTGCTCTAGAAGGCTGTGGAGCAACCTGTGAAGGAGCCCAGTGCTGGAGTCATTCTGTCTGGGCTTTAACTCCAGCTTCGACCCAGCCAGATGGGGAACCTGCTTCTGTATCTATAAAATGGGATAAATAACCATACCCATTCCTCAGGGTGGATTGCATGAGATAATTCATCAAAGTGAGCAGCACAGTCCACAGGTAGCATCAGTAGATACAGTAGTAGTGGAATTCCATAACTCCTCTGGAATCAAACCTGGAAAATTGCTTTCCCCAGTGCTTTTCAAGAGCCCTGCAACAGAAGGTAGAACTTGCCTTTCATCTTCACACCTTAGCTCCTCCCCACTCTCCAGGCAAGAGCTTTGATAACCAGAGCTCACCAGCTTACAATCAGTTGACTCATATGAAGTCCCTCCCCGACTCTGTAGAGCAAGGACCTGGGGCTACACTGTGACATGCACTGAACCTGGAAACACCATGTCTGACTAGGCTCAGAAGAGGGGGTCAAAGAGCCTTGCTCTGTTCTGACTTCATTGGTCGCTCTTTTAAGGATAACAGTCCCTTGGGGAAAGAGCCCTGGATCACAAAAAGGAAACCTGGGCTCCAGTCCCTGGTCCAACATGAGCCCTAGGGTCTGATGTGCTTTTGTGCTCCACCACTAGTCACCTCTCTGGGCCTCAGTCTTCCCCTCAGTAAAATGTAGAAGTGAAGAGAACAAAGTCCAATGTACATCTCCAATTGGAGACTTATCCAGGGCATTTTTAAATATAATTCCGTCCAGATACAACCCAAGACCTACTGAGTAAAAAGTCTCTATTTTCACTGTATATGACATTTACTTGAACTTAAAAAAAAAAAAAAAAAATCTCTGAGTGCTGGAACCCAGGCAAAGTATTTTGAAAAAACTCCCTGGGTGATTCAGATTCACCCTCTTGTTAAGAGCCACTGGCCTGGATCATCACAAGCATCCTTTCCCATACCTTATAAAAGGCCTTAGACTTTCAGGTTCCTCTGTGAAAAGGGTGTTGAACCCATTGCCTTTCAAATCATTGGCTGGACAAGGTCAAGATTATTAGGAAAGACCCTCAGTCCCTGCAGAGAATGTGCTCTGTATCTCTTGAGGATCCCAGCACATACTTTTACCCATCTGCTTCTAGGACATCCCTTACAGCTATCTATCTCTGCAAGTCCATCTCAACCCTCTGCCTTTAAGTCATCCTAACATACTCTCAAACCACATGCCAACAAAAGTAAGCATCAACTGTGCCAGATCCTCCTCCTTATTCTATATTCACTTTACCTCAGCTCCTGTCTTGATGCTAATCCTTGTGGATGATCCCATTTCTGCTCTTCTGAACTCAGAAACTGTAGTAGAGTCTCAGGCTTCCCTTTGACAATGACTCTGGCTTGGGTTCACTCCAGTGGCTTGTCATACTTTGGGCCATCTCAGGTAGAATATCTATTTTGGCTGGCCCCTCCAGACCCAAGCCCCAGCTAGGCTGATACACATGTCGCAAGGACTGTCCAAGTCCCACAGAACCTGACTGGCCAAAGTATAAAGTCATAACTCAAAGCCCAGAGGGACCCAACACCTCAGTATTCCGATTAATTCCAAGTTTGGGACTTAGTCACCTCTCTGTTCCTTCCTTCCATCAGCACAGGTAGCTTAGGGATAGCTAAGAGCCAAGAGTACAAAGAACTGGCCAAGGCCAACTTCAGACTTGGAACAAGTCTCTGGAATGTTGAACCACACTTTGTTCCGACTGTCAGCACAAAAAGTTACAGAGAGACCCACAGTAATGTGGAAACAGAAGAAATAAACATAAATGTTTAGAACTAATCCTAAAATCAAGACAGTTGAATAGAGTAGAGACTGCAGTGTCATCGTAAAGAGATCAACTAGGTCCATGGCCAAAAAAATTAGCAGTAACTTGATAGAATATATTAATAAGTCCTAACATGTAAGATGTCAGTCAAAAGATAAAGAATCTCAGCAGCAAATGCTGGCAGTGCCCATCCAAGCCCTGTTCAGGGGAAAGAATGCCTTAGGCATGGGCTTTAGAGCATTCTGGTTTCACTGCCCATCTTTTGTCCATCTTTCTTCAAATTTCTATAGCTTTCACTCCCATATGTACCAGCAGCCTCCAAAGGTAAAAATCTTAGGAATACTAAGAATACTGTCGATTTGGGGTCCACAAGCCCTACAAGGGCATCCTGAGAATATCAGATCCCTAGATTCCAACCTTCTGTATTCATAGTCACGCACTGCAGTCACTTTGAAAGAAGAGTTACTTTAAATGAATTCAGAGAAGAAAGGAGGTCAGGACTATTCTTAAGGATAATAACAGTTCATGTCTCTGTTAAAAAACTACAATTTACAAAGTGCTGCATCAGAAATCATAGGATAATGTTTTTTTATACTCTTGGAGTGAAAAAGACTTCTAGGTATGACACGAAATCTAAAAATCTAAAAGAAAAGACTGATATAAAATTGTGTGACAACACAAATTTTAAAACCTTCATAGAAAAAAGTCAAAACACAAAAACTGCAAAAAAAATATTTCTATGTATATCAGGAAATCAGTAAGGAAAAGTCAACAACCCAATAGAAAGAAAAATTGGCTAAGAATATGAATGTTCACAGTAAAAAAAAAAAAAAAAAAAAACAGTGGAAGAAGATCCAATTACATTTAAGAGAAAGAAAAATGATATTCCTCGAGATATAATTTTTCTCCTATAAAACTGTCCAAGATTAAATAGTTTTCTTACATTGTGAGCTGAATGTGAGAAACAGACAATCTCATTCATTGCTGGTGGATTTAGAAATTGATATAAATACAATGAAGGACAACTGGCAACAACGATCAAAATTTTAAATGCACATAACTTTGACTCAATAATTTCACTTTTAGGAATTTATCCAACAAAATCCTGCATATGTGTAAAACCACTTATGAAGAAGATAGTACCTATAGTATTGTTTCTAATTACACAATTTGGATATAATCTAAAGGTACATCAACAAGGGACTAGTTAAATAAATTAAATTCCATATAATGAAATACTCTGTAGCTATAAAAAGAATGAGGCATCCCTAAACACACTGATTTGAAGCTATCAGCAAGACATATTGCCAAAAAAATAATAATAAGGTGCAGAATCCTCCCTGGGAGTTGAGAACTCAGTGGCGGGGATGAAGGTAAAAAGACTTATTTTCTCTTTATATCCTTTTGCATTTTTTGAATTTTGTACCATGAGGAGTTGCTTGAAAATAAGACAACGAAACAAACAAAAAAATAAATTTAAATATGTATTATTAATGTGGTAAGTCTATATGCATTGATGCCTAAATGTCTATCATGTTATTAAGTGTGGAGAAGGAAAAAACACAACAAAAAACTTGTTTGTTGGCATGTGTGTTAATTACATAGGAAAATGTGTAAAATAAAATGCACTGATCTATTAACAGTGCTTACTCTTGAAGAGGGAAATAAAATTAGAGCAAGAAAGAAGAAATGCAGAAATTTGTGCACTGTTTACATTTAAAAATCTGCATTTTTAAGATTTTTCTAATTGACCATCCCTAACTTTTTGTTTTGATTACTATATTCTTTTATTTCTAAAAGTTCTACTTGGGTGGTTTTCAAATATGCTTGGTCACTTTTTACAGTTTCCTACAGGTGTTTTCAGGCTTTTGTTTCTTTAGACATGGTTAGCGTCCATTTTTTTGTGATCTGTGTCTGATAATTCTAACACCTGAAATCTTTGAGGGTCTCCTGCTATCTCTTACTTTGCTGGTTCTCACTCATTGCATCTGTTTCCTTTGTGATTGGTTATTTGGGGCCGTGCACTGTTCACTGTCCTTGAAAGCTATTTGTGAGAATGAAGGTAGCCAGGACAACATTCAAATAAGTTCCTTTGAGGTTTGTGGATCATTCAAATCTCCCTTTACTGATAAAGAATGTAGGCCCTGGAGTGAGGCAGTCCCAGTTCTGGCCCAGCCTTCTCACCAGAGATGTGTTTTGGGGCAATTTACCTGATCCCTCTAGGCCCAACTTTCCTAACCTGTGAAAGAGAAACTTGTGCCTCCCTCTGGACTTACAGGAGATAATATACACATACAGATGCTCCTCGACTTATGATGCAGTTCCATCCCAATAAACCCATCGTGAGTTGAAAATATCATGTCAAAAAAGCATTTAATATACTTAACCTACCAAACATCATAGCTTTGCCTAGCCGACCTTAAACGCGCTCAGAGCACTTACATTAGCCTACAATTGGGCAACTGAGTTTCATCTCAAGGCTAACTGCAAACACTTATGTCAGATTCCCACCACTCCTAGACCTTCATCTACCCATTATTTGTTAACTAAGTGGCTTATACCCTTCCCTGTATCTCACTGCAAATCCTTTCGGAATCCACATATCCTTCAAACAAACGGCAAACACAATGCCAACCCTAGGCCTGGGATTGAGAGCAATGCAAAGGGGAACAAGCTGACACTAAAGAAGACCTACAAAAGAAGTGAATCTAACAAAATAAAAACCTCCTTTCCTAAAACACAAAGAACGGAGATCCATTAAACCCTCGATGTTTCAAGTGTAAACAGCCAACCAATCCATTCTCTCTGCTGTGCTAGTGTCTCTCCAAAATAATTCCTCCGCACAGTGTTTTCTGTAAGTCTGTTACTTATTCTTCACAGCCCCTCCTTGCTGTATGCTGGGGCTGTCATTGTTTATGCTAATGGGGCCGGAAGTCCAAATATCTGCTGTGCTGCTTGGTTGAGGTCACCAAGGAACTTGGGGACATTTAGTCAAGTCAGCCCCTGGAACAGAGGCTGCCACTAATGTCAGAAGCATCAGTCAACAACCTAGCAAGGGAGAGGGAAGGATGACGACAAATGAGGAAATAAGTCATGTTAGACACAGCACATGGAAGGAGACAAGGAAAGTGCTTTAAAAAAGCCTCGCATTTTTATTTCTAATAGAAGCTGGAATTTGCTGCACATGATGTTCTACAAAACTGTCATCATCTTAAGCAAATCTGGACCTGTGGCTAAAAGGCCAGTGAGCTTGCACACACACACACTCTCTCTCTCTCTCTCTCTCTCTCTCTCTCTCTTGCACACACACACACACACACACACACTCACACTACATACTCTGTCATTTCCATGTTCCAGTAAGTAGGACTGCCAGCCAGAATGAGAAAGAATGAGAGGATGACCAGAGGACCGGTCCTAGCAGCCGGAGTGCTTGGCTGGAGCCTGTCTGGGTGGTGGGGAGAGACTATGGTATCATGGGTTGTACCTGTCCACCCTCAACATCCTTTAAAAGCCAAATTGAACTAAACGCGCCTATCTGCAGTTACCCAGGTGATTCAGCTGCCCTGAAGAATCCAGCTAGGCTGGGAAACACAGAAGCAGACAGTCAATAGATATTTACAGTAATTCCCTAAGATGCTATGCCATTTTGAGATACCCTCATAAAAGAGAAGACCTGATAGTCCCAGTTTGTAAAGCAGTTTCAGATCTATCATCTCAATTATGCAAGATAATCAGAGCATAAGTTTTTATCTACAGTTGGAAGGTAAAAAAATAGAGACAGAGGGAGAAAGGACCAATAGATTAAAAGAAACTCAAGAACACTCACACATTGCTGGTGGCCATGGAAAATGATACAACCACTTTGGAAAATTTTGGCAATTTCTTATAAAACTTAACATGGAACTACTGTGAGACCCAGCTACTGTACTTTCGGGCACTTATTCCAGGGAAATAAAAATTTATGTTCATACAAAAACTTGTATATAAATGTCATAGCAGCTTTATTCATAATAATCAAACACTGGAAACAACCCAGATATCTTTATAGATGAATGGTTAAACAAACTGTGGTATATCCACACCATGAAATACTACTCAGCAATAAAAAGAAATAGATTATTGATACATGCAACAACTTGAATGAATTTCTAGAGAATTATGCTGAGTAAAAAAGCCAATCTCAAAAGGTTACACACTTCCTGATTCCATTTATATAACATTCCTAAAGTGACAAAAGTATAGAAATGGAAAACAAATTAGTAGTTGCCAAAGTTTGGGGGAGTGGGTGTGGTTATAAAAGGGCAACATGAAGATCCTTGTGGTGACTGAATTGTTCTGTATCTTTACTGTATCAGTGTCCATAGTATCCAAGTTGTCATGTTGTATTACAGTCTTACAAGATGGTACTGTTGGGAGAAAACTGGGAAAAGATCTCTATATATGTCTTACAACTACGTGTTAATCTACAATTATCTCAAAATTAAAAGTTTAATTTAAAGAAAGAGAGAGCGAGAGAAAGACTCAAGAGACATGTAGCCCTTGTTTGGATCCCAATTTGAGCAAACCTATAAAAATTAATTTCTAAGACGATTGAAGAATGTGAACATTGCTTGGATATTAGATAATAATAAGGAATTACTGTTAATTTTGTTAAATGTGATAAAGATACTATGTTTAAAAAAAAGAGTACTTATATGTCAGATATACTTATCAAAGTATTTAAGAATAAAATAATACAATATCTGGTATTTGCTTTGAAATAACCCAGGGTTGGGGGAGTAGAGATAAAATAAGATAGGCTATGAGTTGATAACTATTGAAGCTCGGTGAAGGGTACATGGGAGCTCATTATGCTATTCTCTCTACTTTGTATATATTTGAAGTTTTCTTAATAAAAGGTGGGGAATGAAAAAATATGTTCATCTGGTCCACTTTGGGAAACAGAACTGCCAGATGGGCACCCTTGTCCTCCATTATGCACAGACGGCCCACCTTGTAAAAGAGACCACTACATGGAAAAAAAGTAGGCCATGCCCAAATGCCACATCCTTCTCAAAGCCTTCCCCAAATTCCTTAGCCAGAGGTGCACCCTCCTTTACAGTCCTACAGCTCTGTGGTATAACTCCGTATCAGTTATCTAGTGCTGCATTACAGGTTAGCCCAAAACTTAGCAGCTGAAAGCAACAAACACTTATTATCTCACAGTTTCTGAGACAATTCAGGCACAACTTAGCTGGATGCCTCTGGGTCACAGGCTGCAATCATGTCACAATTCACTCATGTGGCCAGTGATGCACCTCGGATCCTCTTGGCTGTTGGCCAGAGATGTCAATTTCTTACTGAGCAGGCATCTCCGCAGGGCAGCTCATAACATGGTGGCTGGCTTTCTCCAGAGCAAGGCCTCGGAGAGAAAAAGAAGGCACCCAAGACGGAAGCCATGGTCTTTTATAGCACAAATCTCAGGAGTGTTATGCCGCCACTTTTACCATATTCCATACGCTAGAAGCAAGTCAATGAGTTCAGCACACACTCAAGACAGGAGCACGAGCACCAGGAGGTGAGGATCCTTGGGAGCCATCCCAGAGGCTGCCTACCACTTCCCCCAAGGTGGATGGTATTTGTATGACAAGAATTTCTAAATCCCCCACTAGAAAATGAAGTCATAGGGACAAAACCCTGACCTGATCCACGTCTTTTCCCCTCCCCTCCCGTGACAACGGCTGCTCTGTATCTGAGAGCAGCAGTCACACATCTACCTACCTCTCACACCCTTGCTGAAGAGGGAGGCCCAGGTGGCCAGTTTGGGTACCACAGGACCTCACCTGCTTTGGTCCCTGCTGACTGGATCAATGACAACAAAAAATCAACAATGTATGGCCTGCTGTTTGGCCAGGAAATTCTCTTTCAAGATCTGAAATGGGAACTACCAACAGATGATGCCCATTATGGAGAAGTTATAACAAACCAGGGCCCCATGCAAGCTTCAGTTCCGTGGGAACAGAAAAAAACACATAAAAAAAAAAAAACAGTTGTAGAGAGAAGAAAATGGAGAAGTGCAGGCAGAAACAAAGACACCGTTAGAGAGATGGAAAGAGAAAGAGTCACCAAAACAGATGCGTCCCCCAGAGCTGTCGCAAGTTCTGAGCACCTCCCATAATAATCCTTCTTTTCTTGTGCTGGCTTGCATGAGTCTCACCTTCTCATAAGAGAGGGAGAAGGGAAAGGAGAGGGGGAGGAGGAGGAAGAGCCGAAAGGAGATCGTCTTGAGGTCAGCCACCAAATCAGTTCATAGTCGGAAGTTCACTCCTGTCCCAGGCACCGTTAGTTCCCCAGTTTCACAGCTCTATGATTAATGACTATAATGAGTGAACCTTATTATGTGACAGATGATGCTTTAAAGAAAATCAACATTGTACTTGACTACTCCAACTTAGTGCAGAAGGGAAAACAATCACTCACTGTACCCCACATGCTCACCCACCTCTCAGAGAGAAGTCATGTCCAGAAATTAAAGTGTGAATGAGATTAGGATAGGAACTGACCAAGCCTGGTTAAGTCAGTCTTAAACCAGAGCAAGAACTAGTATAAGGGAGGGAAGAAGTCGAAAAGCTAAGGTTTAAGGCGAATGAGACTTGTGATAACTCCCTGGGAAACAGGAAGCTCTAAAACAGCATTTCATCACCAGAACTCCACGCCCACACGGCTGACAATATTCACTTAGTGGAATCACCTGGCTGCTAAGAGTTCTTATCCATATGCCACAGGAATCACCTTCCCCAACCCCATCCCCACACCAAGGGCTTTCGAATTTTATTAAAAAGTTAAGGTTAATGTCATGTCACATCATGCCTAACTTAAGACTCATAAGGGGTTTTCACACCCCCAAAGGTCCAGCAGAGGTAGCCCTGCTGACACTGGGTACTTGGAGAGCCTGCCTTCTCGGGGGCCCCTCTTAAAGGCAGAGCCAGTGATTAGGAACTTGGGGGAGGCCTTCCAGGCCAAAGGAAGAGTTGAGCAGACCCAAGAAGTAGAAAAGCAGAGTGTGGGTTTAATCAAGAACAATGTAAAGTAGCCACTGTGGCTGGAGAATAGGATGGATGTGGGGGAGTAGCAAAAAACTAGGCTAAATGGGAGAATTGGCCCAACAAGGGGAGTCAAGGCATAGATCCCTATAGCTCTCTCTCTGGAGGCCCAGGCACAGCCAGGAACAGTCCAAAGAATGTCCAGAAGCCAGAGTAAGTGGGTGAGGAAGAGAAAGAAGAGCAGGCCTGAGATTCAATCCAAGATGGTTAACCAACAGGACCCGGTCATCAGCAACTACACACATAGCTTGAGTAGAAGAACCAAGTACTCTCCTGTCAGAAGGAAAATGCACAAAGGTAGGGACAAAGAAAAGATGCATACTTAATGTCAACCCCAGAGGTGTTTGTTGAGCACACTGGATTCACAAATTTGGGATGAAATCATCTACAGATGTAAAATCATCTACAGAGGCAGCACCCCTGGGGCACATTGGCCTCTGCCCAGGCTGCCCAGCACAACCTTTGCCAAGAACACCTGCCCTTCTCCTCCCACCCCACCCTTAACCGCTTAGCCTTCAAGGCCTGGCACGAACCCACTTCATCATCTTTGACAAATCTTCCCCTCTGAACTCTAACAGAACTGGCAGTACCTGGTCCATTCTCCATGCAAGTAATCCCACATGATCACCCTTACGTCCAGGCTCAGTGCTGCTGCTGCTCCAATGACCTCCGACCCCTGATTATGTAAGTACTCACTTTCTTGGGCTCTCTCCACAACCAGAAGGCAAGCTCCCCAAGAGCAGGGCAGCAGCACCCACCAAAGTGTTCTGCACACAGCAAGAGGACAGCATACCCTGTCGTACAGGTGATGAGGTACCTAGAATAAATGCTGCTTGACCTCTTGACAGCAATAAATGCTGGCTGATGCCTAAACTGATAGCCAAAAATTTAAAAGAAGGTCCTGAAAAGTTAAAAAACAAAATCTAATAAAAGGGACAAAATGAAAGACATTACTATTCAATAAATTTGGCAATGATTTTTTTTAGCTTACAAAGAGCTTCTAGCATTAATTTAGTAGAAAGTAGTCTCCACCACATTACTATTTTTAGCATTTTATGACAAATTTGTTCAGCTGTTCCTCTTCAGAATAAGAAGACTCAAATGCCTCAAATTTGCTCCACAGGAACTGCCAGAAAATAGTTTTCACTGAAATCACTGGACGCGTGTTTATAACCTTTGTTCAATATTTACCCAGATGTTCTCACTCAGGCAAGTTCCTGAATATCTGTTTTGCCTTTTGCTCTTCCACACGAGAACTCCTGCACCTCACGCCATGCCAAACGCTGGCAGTCAGGGCACCATCTGCAACACCAGGAAATCAGAATCCACTGTGTTTCCTCAAGGCTTAGGGGACCCATCAAGAAATGGTTGTCCAGAGAATTCAAACTCCTGGTTGTGACTAACCCACAAGGAACATCCAGGTTCTATGCAATTTATCAGAAGCTGCTGGACTTCATCCTCAGGCAGCTCTAAATAGGCTTTAGAAAGTGCTGAAGTAACTCCCAAATTAGAGTAGTTCAACATACACACCTAACAAAAATTTATTCATTTAATTCACATGAGAAATATTTATTGAACACTTACTATGTACCTGGTTGTATTCTAGGCAATGGGAACACAGCAGGAAATAAATGCATAAAACTTCCTGCCCTTGTAAAGCCTTGGGTGGGGGGGACAAATAATGAAAAACAAAAAAGTAAAATACATTCTCTATCAGATGGTGATAAGGACTACTAAGAAAAATAAAGCAAGGTAGGGGTTATGGGTGCTACAGAAGAGATGAGTACAATTTTACAAGGATGGTCAGGGATGTACCCCGAGGAAGTGACATCTGAACAAAGACTTAAAGGAGGTGAGGGAATGAACGAGCTATGGGGATATCATCAGGAAGGGTGGTCCGGGAGGAGCAAGCAGGGAAGATGGTACAGCTTAGTGGGGAGAGAGCTTGCTGAGCAGGAGCTGAACTGATCACCAGAGCTTTAAAGAGGGCTTCAGGCTCAGGAGGAGCACACACAAAGACAGAGAACAAGAGCTGTGAGACTCAAACAGGCATAACTCCTACTCAGCTCCATTGCACCTAAAGCCCCTGTGGTCTGGCTGTAGATGGCCAATCTGCACTCTGGATTGTATCCAACCCTTCAGTCTGTAGGTGAGGACTGGCCACCTGGGCAAGGAAGGGCTTGCCCCTGGGCTCACAGAAAGGTGGTGACTGCGTTAAAAATTCTAGAAAGCTGCACCTGGTGTGGCCTTTTGGGGCCACACAGAACAGGCCTGCTTCCTCTTCCCAGGATGGCTCTTCAGAAGCTGTGAGTCATCTCTAGTGTGTGGGTCCAGTTCCCTCAAGGGTGGATTTCAGGATCCCTCAGCTGCCCTGTGGGTCACCATCCTCTGAAACCACTGCAGTCTGACCATGCTTCGAGGGCATTCTGCTTGCAGAGTGGCACCAGACATATATCTCTCTCCTTTCAAACAACTCTATACCCAGGGTCTCACCAAGATTCATGATCCAGAGAAAGTCTTCCTAACGCTTCTGGGTCTGAGGCGAACTTTGGTCACACCCAGAACTACTTCAGATCTGTTCAGGAAGTAGTCATGGTATAAGTAACACAGTATGTGAATAATTAAAATGCCATAGCCAAGGATATGCTCCACTGGCCATGCTGCAGGGGGAAAAGACTGACAGAAAGTGCCTTTCTCTGACGGTTGAGGCTTCCTGCCCCCACTCCCACCCAAAGAGAGATAGCTACACAAGTGTTGTTCATTTATTACTCTTATTTTAGGGCAGTACTTCTTTAAGTGAGTTCTGTGAAACAACTCTACCTTATAATGTGAATGGGTATACCTCAAAAAGATGTCCTGTGATAAGTTATGTTTGAGAAATGCTAGGTGAAACATAGTTAAACATTTTTTCACTTCAGTACTTTTGGAGCTTTTGATTTGTTGATCTGTATTTGACCTGCCGAGAGGAAAAACACTAATGACACCTAATTCTGAGCATCTCTTCATGCCAGGCACTAGGACCTCACCTTCCTCCAGCCCAAGTAAGCATGAGGGGTAGAGGAAAAAGAAGAAAATGGTGCCTCTCTCCCAGGACCCTGACCCCTTCTCCATCACACCCCAGGTTCCAGAATATATATACATGCCTCTGAGGATCTCCTCCCATTAGATGCATGTCTAATGGATAACTAAACATTGATTATAGTTTCCAGATTTGGTTTCAAACTGAACAAAGTTATGAAGTTCCATAAACCAGCCTTAAAAGCCTTCTCTGTTTTGTAAAACTGCGGTGAAAGAACAGTAGAGAACACTGGACACAGTAGTGAGTAAAAATACAAAAAGCACTGAACAAAGAAATCCAAACTGAATATGGCTTTTACTATATTTGTCACATTTCACTTAAAGGGAAAAAACAAGATAGAATTTTAAAGAATTTCTGCAAAAGGCTGCACACTGACCTCAGAGTTTAAAAGCATGAATGAACAAATGAATAAATGCGTGCTGCCCGTCTGGATCTTTCCGCTTTGGTCTTCCCCCGAGCCTGCAGGCTTTCTGGCCCCGCCTCCATTCTTTCTCACATGGGCCTGTGAACCTGGGCTAAGATGCGCCCATACACTAATTACCAGAAATTCACACTACCCTTTCTCACTCAGCGCCACTGACCCAAAGTGGACCCAAGACTGTTCTCACAAAAGTCCAGTCATCTGCCTCCAGCCTCAGGACAGCAAAGCAATAGTGACAGGCTGCTGAAATGAAGAGGCTCAGGGGTGATGGCACCCATAATGCTGAGAGAAGGGCTGGGAGCAGGTCTGGGTCACCCCCACCCCCATTCATCCCCAGTCAATTTTGTCATTCTTTTCTACAACAGCAAGTGTCACACTAGGTTTCAAGAAGGTAACCCTGGAGCAGAGGAGGCTCAGGCCCCAAGGCCTACCTTTTCAGGTATTTTATAACATTTTGCATTTACCTGGTCTTCTGACACTCATAGATCTCCTTAGGAAACATGAGCAGCATGGAGTGGTAATAATGCGCTATGACTGTGCAGATATCAGGTACCTGGATTCTGGGAGCTGGTGGGAAAAGTCTTTGGGGATTTTGCAGGAGATGAAGCATTTTTTAGCTGCATTACTCCATTTCCAACTCACAGGAATCCTGAGAAGAAGGCAGGTCTGAGATGGCAATCCTTACCTGGGGGATGAGAGGTAAGATGACTCGCCCAGGAACATCCAGAAAATTCTCTTATCCTGTATCAGAAGATCTTTCCAAAAGGCAAAGTGGTTGATATAAGAGTCTGAGAACAACTCCAGCCCCACACCCTCTGGTGCAGTGCTTGCAGGCACAGCTCATCATCACCACTCCAACAGCTAACAATTACTGGGCCCTCATCATGCGTCATGCACAGTGCTAAGGGCTATCACAGTTATCATCTCATTAATACTCTGAAGTAAGTACCATATCATCCCCGTTTTACAGATAAGGAAACTGAGATCCAGAGAAGAGACAAGCTAATACTTTACCTTGTTCCAGGCACTGTTCTAAGCCCATTACATACACTAACTCATTTAATTCTCATAACAACCCACGAGATGTGACCTTTGGTTATCTCCATTCTATAGATGAGGAAATCGAGGCATAATCAGGTTTGTAACTTGGCCAGAGTCACACATCAGGTCAGTGATGGGGCTGCCATGAACCCAGGCACTCTGCCACCAGGCCTATGTCCTTAATTAGTATACCATTCAGCCACTTTTAAGTAACTTCCCAATGTCACAAATCTAGTAACTCACAAAGCTGCAACTTATACCCAGCTCTGTCTGCCCCCAGAGTCTGAATCCCTATTCTCTATGATCTACCAACTGACTCCACTGCCAGCCTGCTTCAGACCTGCCTGGCTCCATGTTCCCTACAGACACTAGGCCTGGAAGTCAAAAGAAGCTCAGACATGGTCATCTATTGACCAACACAGTAAAGTGGGGCCAACCCTCTAGAGCAGTGAAGCAGCATTTCATAATCTCTAGGATTCCAGGGACCACGGCTGTTGGCACGGCAAGGGGGCAGACATCACCAGCAGAATGTGCAGGATGGGGCCCAAGCAGTGGACACATACCCTATGAAAAGTGATCATCTACAATTTTTAAGCATGGGCAGAGGGAAATAAAAGTAATTTTACAGAGGAGAGATCTGACAAATACTACCTCCGCCAGGTTATCAAGGTCAACATCAATAGTGATAAATCATAAATCCTTGATATGATGTGATATATCATTGATATGATGTGATGAAAATAGCACCTTACCTCTGTGGTCTTCCTCCCCAAAACCTATAACTCCAGTCTAATGTGGAGAAAAACATCGGACAAATCTAAGTTGAGAAACACTCTCCAAAATATCTGACCAGTACTCCTCAACACCAAAAAGGTCACCGAAAACAAGGAAAGTTAGAGAAAATTTCACCAACAAGGGAAGCCTAAGGAAACATGACAAGCAAATGTAATGTGGTATCCTGGATGGGATCATGGAACAGAAAAGGGACATGAGATTAAAACTAAGGACATCTGAAAAAAATGTGAGCTTTAATTAATAATAATATATCAACAGTGGTTTACTAATTGTAATAAGTGTTCCATATTAATATGTTAATAATAGGGGAAAGTGGGTGTGGGAATATATGGGAACTCTCTATACTATCTTTATAGTCTTTTTATAAATCTAAAACTACTTTATAAAATAAAGTTTTTCCTTTTTAAGATACTATCCAAGACTAGACAGTGAAACAGCTGTGGAGAAGATTCTAAGGCCCAAAGTGCCACGGACAAAATGGGATTCTGAGAAGTTAGAGTGAAGAGGACACACAGACACACCACACACACACATCTGGAAGAGCGTACGACAAACTGAAAATTGTGAAACATATAGAGAACAAGCATATACACAACCTACATGGCCAATACACTCCTTGTATATATGAGAAGTTAGCATATGCCCCAAGCAACACTCAGAGAATGCCTGGCTGGAGAGGACCAAGGAGATGATAGAATCCAATATCCTCTATGAATAGCTAGGGAAACTGAGGCTAGGAGAGAGGCGGAGTGAGGAGAGGCTCCACAACTTGAACCCATCCCTCTTCTATACAGGATATGTGCAGCATAATGTGCAGAACTTCACTCCTCAAACTTCAGGGAGGGAAACACAGGGCACCTGGAAACATGACCCCATGATGGGCACAGGACAGCAAGCTGTCCCAGACTCCACTGGGACCCAAGGAATATAAACCACTTATCTCATATGTAGCTGGTTTCATCCAAAGCTCATCAGGAAGTGCACTTTTTTCCTCCTCTCTTCAACCTTTCCCTCAATCTCATTTATTTATCCAACAAACGTATTATTCATCTCATTCCCTTGGGGCATCTATCGCAATTCAGTGTTCAGAGGAAGGCAAGCAGATGGGGCTAATTCATACTAAAGTGTAAAGGACTGACAGATAGGTGGTTCCACGGCAGGAATATTTGCATTGGTTTTACAGAAGTTTATGACCCCACAGTTGGAGTTCTGAGTAGAAGGCTATCTGCTCTGCCTAGTCTCCTAACTTCATTTCCTCTTTTTCTGAACCCACAGAGTTGCTAAAAACTGCAAGCTAGTTCATAACTGTTCATGCAGCAAGCAGTGTAATGGCCTCTGTAACCCCTGGGCTCTCATGGAAAGAGGGAAGCTATGCAAAAGTTGGAGATGCCTGTCAAGTCTCAGTGGGTACTATAGCTCACCTTCTGTATGTGTTCATGCTCGGTACACATAAGCATGTGTGCACACACACATATACACATGTGCACTCTAGATGAGCTGCTGCTTGAGGCCAGGAAGTCCACCTGTGGGTCTCTCACAGCCTGTCCATAATGCTAGCTCAGTAGATGCTCAAAAAAGATACGCAGCTGGACCCCAACATCTCCCCCTACAATCCACTCCCTATCTTAGACATGTCAGTTTTCCTAAAGCATGGTCTGGTCAGGTTCTTCCCTATTGGAAATGCTCACGAAGACTTTGTTCCCTGTGTCCAGGGCCAGCCTTCAGCCTGGCATCCAAGCTTCCATAGCACACACCAACCATCCTCGCCCATCTTCTCTTCCATTACTTCCCAACATGTGCCCTACCACGTTTGTCAAAAGTGTGTTGTTTCCCAAACACATACCACGACTCTTCCCAACTGCCCAAACTGCTCCCTACCTGTTTTCACACAATAAAACTTTACCCACCCTTCAAAGCTTAAGTACCACCTCCTCCATGAAGCCTTCCTCCTTTTTGACAAATGCCTGTGCCTCAGTCTCTTCTGAAACCCTCAGCATTGTATGGGTCTCCCTTGTGGCCTTCATGACACTCTGCCTGATTGCTGGACCATGCCACCCACACCACTGCCCTGATCCCATGGAGCAGCAACCCGACGAACATCTTTAAGACACCCAGAGTGGCAAACACCAGACCCCTGGCAGAGGATGTCTACTGGCAAAGGGTTGACCACAGAACAGGAGAGCCTTACAGGAAAGTCTCCCAGGGCTTCTGGCCAGCGTTACATGCTGCCAATTGTCTAGGTCCCTGCCTTTCCTGCCCAGGGAGAACCCCACCACAATCACATACCAGGCATCGTGGCTCAACCTCAGTAAGGGCTGTTTTTATGACCCATGTCACTAAACCAGAGCCAACAGCTCCAAGGAGCCATGTGACACAGGAGAAGGAAGCTGGCAGTCCCTCAGAAGCTGTTCTTCATCCCCTCTGGCTCCGGTTGGGCAAAAAATGTTTTCTTTTCCATTGCGTAAGATGCTTCCAATGGTGACAAACCTGACACCATCAACAGGAGGAGATAAAAGCCCTGTGGGTGTGAGGAGAAGAAAGGGGCTGCATATCTGTAAAGGACACAGGGGCAGGCAAGTGTCCGCAGCAGGATCTGCCAGCCAGCCACATGTGACCCCTCCAACAAGCAATGGAAAGAAAAACAAGCTCTAACCAAAATCAGAGCCAGCCCGTTGTGCCTGCAGGGCCCCTTCATTCCTCACTCTGAACACATGGTCTGGGCGGCACTGCGCAGGACGGTCTGGGCAAAACACATGAAGTTAACCACCCCCCAACCAGCCCAGCCCAGCCAGGCCCTCTCCACAGGGCTGCAGCAAGGGGCCAAGGAGAAGGGAGAGGAAGTCAGGTTTCATAAGCTTCAAGATGCTATATGGGTGTGAGAGGCTGGGAATTCAGATCTGGCCATTAGAATAAGCCTGGGCCAAGGTATCAGAAACCTGGCTGAGAGGTCCAGCTTGCTCTAAAATTCAAGAGAAACGGCCAAATCTTAGCTCCTCCCTTCCTCTCCTGTCAATCAAGGATAGCAACTGTCCTGATGCTGGTATATGGCTGCCTGAAGTCCCTGCAAGACAGACATTGATGGGCTTAGAAAACTGTACAGAACCTCACTCGCGCAGGCTGATAACACTGCAGTAGAGCAGAGCTGACACAGGACCTGTGGCCCAGCAACTCCACCTGTGGGGGAAATAATCCCAATTAGGGAAAATAATCTCTATGTATGTAGATATTCATCACTGTATAATTATCACTGCAGAAAAAAATAGAAAGCATTTAGGTAGACAACAAAAAGAAAATAAAGTATAAGTGAACTAGGGTTCATTTACTTAACGGAAACATTCAAAAAAATTTCAAATGCTATGGTTACACAGAAAATGGTGATAGATAAAATTAACTGAAAATGTCATAATAGAGCTTTACTTGTAATATTTCTTTCATTTTTTGAGATTAAATGAAGGTTCAATTTCATATTTTAATATGTAAAAACACTCAGAATGCTTTAAATATATAGCATAACTCCTACTTTGGCTAAATTGTTAAATAGCTGCATGGAAAAAATATTTTAAAGAAATCAAGAATTAATAGCGATGACATTTATGTAGTAGTAGGGATAACTTTTTTTCTATTTTAATGTAGTTGTCAGATATTCTCTTATAAATGAGTGTTGCTTTTAAAATAGAAAGAGAAGTAAACATATTTTAAAGGTAATTTAAGAACAGAAGAGTGATCCCTATACTACGGTCCAGGGGCAGGAAGGGAGGCTTGGACATAGAGAAATAACCTAGATTTCTAAGGCAAACACCAAATGGGACCTCCTGAGACATAACTAAGAAAAACACAACTTTCCTGACCTGGCCTTCCTAAATGGAACCAAGGGTTTGTGACCCACTCATACTTCATTCTCATTTTCCCAGAGAAAAAAGATGAGAAATACACTAACCAACATAGCAAGATGGTACCAATCGCACAAGAACAAAATCATCAACAAAGCCCAAAACAATAGTAATTTCTATAATTTAAAAAAATGAATACAAAAAAAGGCAGCAATAAAGAGCCATGACAAACTCAAGATGGCACTAACAGTGCCTGAAAACAAAGCATCCTTCGAAAGCTGCAGGAACTCCAAAGGTCATGCCCAGGAGCCCCGCACACGGCGAGGTGCTGTACAGTAGCCAGACTCTGCTCAGCAGAAACAGCCCAGACTCTGGGAGCTCCAGGACTGCTCGATTCATTTTATGACTGCAGATTTTAGTAATTCCTAATAACTCTCTTCTTAGGAAGCGGACGTTGGGCAGATGTAGCAATGAATCCCTGGCAGCACATCATCATTCACTTGAAGAACCCGAGAAAAGACTCAGTGTTTGGGTCTGTCCACTGCACCTCTCACACAGCTCCTTCCCCACCTCCTGACACAGGCGTCTCAGAGGCACGGGCTGCACTTGGAGGGGCACCGATGATCTGATCTAAGGAATCCACAGCAAAGCTCTGGCCAAAGCCTTGTCTCTGCAGACATCACCCCCTGCACAAGGCCAGGCTACCAGGCAGGGCAAAGTAAGAGAGGCAGAGGGACTCTCTAAGTTTTGTCATCTGCACTTCACAATTCACCACTTGGCCCTCCCTGGCACTGTCAGGCAGAGTATCTTCTCTGCCCTGACAATCCCCAAAGAAGAATTGTCTATTTCCCCTCCCTCTGGTGCCCCAAAGCATAATCTGGCCTAGAGTTTAGCACCTGATGGGCAGAGAACTAACAGCTGAAAGGTGGAGGGGGAAAAGAAGGTCGGGTATGCCTCCCCCCAGATCTGCTGTCCCTTATTGGTTCTTCTGGCACGGTGTGTCATTCACGGCCAACCATGCATGCGGGACGACAGGACCAATCAGATCCTAAAGGTCTACATAGTCGAGATGTTTCAAACTAGTTTAATCATGGAACCCTTTGACCAAATAGAATCTTGCTCCAAACCCTATCTACACAGCAATCGACATAGACTATGAGGAGTGGGGATGGGGCGGGAGAGGTAGGGGTAAAAGTAGAATCTCTTTTTCTTGGCTCCCCAAACTACAGAACCCCATAGGGGATTCCTGTGACCCTAGACTCTTCCGATGCAAGCCAAAACAGCTCACTAGATCAGCCTCCTCATTTATAGGTGTGGAAACTGAGGTTTACAGAGACAAACTGGATCAACCAAAGGCACACAAGTGCTTAGTGACAGGGCCAGGACAAGCACCTACATCTGTCGCCCTCTCTCCTCAAATCCAGGAGAGCAGGAACCTTCTCCTGGTCTGAGTGGCCCACAGCACCTGCACCAGGCCTCCTGGAGACCTGGTATGGCCCACCTGAGAGGGTGGAGGTAATCGCTATTTGGAGAAGTAGGCCTCCACATCAGACAGACCTGGGTTCAAATCCCAGTTCTGTCACTTAAGTGTCTGTATAACCCTGGGCAAGTCACTCAAGTCGTGGTCTTTCTCACCTGTAACCTCACAGGGCTGGTGGAGGGCTTTGGGGAGCCTACAGAGCTGTACCTAGTTTCCGTGAAGAATCACAAATGCTAGTTCTTCTCCCGTGCCCCTTTGGTGAGCTCATCTCCTATCTCAGGCCCCCACCCAGTGAAGCTCCCTGAGCCCTTGCCTTATAGCTAAGAGAACACGGAGGGGCCTCCGTGGTGCAGGAACTTGACTTATGGAGACAAAGCCCCAGCTAAAATAGATAGGCTAGATGTTCCCGTGGAATGACAACCTGCCAGTGGAACCAAGTGTCAGCTTCCAGCTCCTGAATCCTGGTTTACAAGCCCCTTCAAATGGTGGTGTTCTTCATACCTGGTCTGGTGCTTTCTCTTCTAGTCTGCTGGGCCAGAGCAGCAGGCCTCCACCAAATGGCCTGGTTGTCCCCTAGGCTACCAGGTTCTGTCCAGTCTGAGAACTACTGGATACTCGACCAGTCACAGTTCAGAGACCTGCTACCCCCAAGACCCCAAAACTCCCCTCGTCATACCTAAAATGCTCAGGTCGTGGTTCACCATAGCCAGAACCTGGGCAATATCCAGGGCTCCAAAATCAATTGAGGACCATTTGGAGGAGAAAATCCAGAAGCCCGGAACACCCTATGAATGAGAACCCCACCCCCCACCCCGAGGGTTCTAGTCCAAAGATGACCAGAGCTATCACAGACCAGACAATTGCATCTCTTCTACCCTGCAGGGAAAAAGCCCAGAAAAACCTTTAATTGTGCATCAGAGTTTAAAAAAAAAGTCCTACTCAGTCATAATTTGCACCACTCACATCTAGGGTTGATATTTTAAAGTCAGATAAGTATAAATTTAAACCAGAAAGAGCAAACTAATAGATGTAGATGAAGGGTCATCTAGTCCTACCTGCCATTTATCAAATGAGCAAAGTGAGTCCCAGAGTGGAGTGTGTATGACAGACAGGGCTGGAGCCCAGATGCCCTGAGTCAGGGGACATCACACTGCACCATTCACACTGTGTCCCTGTGAACGGGCCCCAGGAGCTGTGCAACCCAGGGCCCTGCCCTTGATTCTCTGTGCAGGAAGCTCCGTTACACAAAGGGTGTGGCTGGCCCCCTTGCCCTCCTTCATGTTTCAGTGGAGCTCTTCTGATACTGAACACCAGCAGTACTGGAGCCAGGGAAACAGAGGCAAACACTCAATACCAGGGGCTGCTGCCCCCGGCAGCCCAGGTTACCTTTGGGCATGATCTGGTGCATGGCGACCG
Organism: Pteropus medius; assembly: GCF_902729225.1. Taxonomy (NCBI): domain Eukaryota; kingdom Metazoa; phylum Chordata; class Mammalia; order Chiroptera; family Pteropodidae; genus Pteropus; species Pteropus medius. The sequence goes on from NW_024353517.1 coordinate 10,786,340, forward strand.
AGAGGAAGAAGATGGAGTCGCTGTAGTAGGTGCCTGAGCCCGCACTGAAGTGCTTCTGCATGGCCTCCACAACGGGGAAGAGCTTGTCCGTCAGCACGGCGACATCGTGGAAAACAACCTGCAGCAAGGCACGAGGAAACCGCAGGAATGAGCAGACCAGCTCTGGACACCCAGCACACACACAGGCCCACAGAGGGAGACAGACAGGGCCTCTCAAAGGTCACAAGCAGGAGGTCCCAAGTGAGAGTTAAGGAAACAGGGGACAATGGGGAATCGGGACAGGGGCATCATGTGTGAAGGGTGTGTAGACGTCCATGAGGGGTGTGTAGTGGAAGGGTAGGAGTGAGGGTGGGGCAGGAGCAGCCCCTAGTCTGCTTTTGGCTTCTGAACTTTGAGCTGGGCCATCCTGAAGGTAGCTCTGCGCCCAGTGTCTGGAACTGTGTGAAACTGTCTAGTCCTAAAATTGGTACCCTCAGCATGTCTTGAGTGGCTGGCACTAGCCCCAGCATTGACACTCCTGGTGGCCACTACACATGTTCCACTGGCCAGTCAGATGCTCCATCTTCCTTGTCCAACAGTGTGAACAGTGAGATGGTCCCTGGAAAATGCCTTATGCTGCAGTAAACTCACACATCAGCTCAACCAACACTGTGAGTGTCCCAGACACTTTGGTGGTGCTGTATAAGGAACAACCAGGCGCCACCTTCCTCAGAACACTTAGAGTCTAGAGATGTCACCAGCTGCTGAACAGAGCTCTGCAGTTTATGAAACACTCTCACATACACATACTGATCCTCATGACAACCTGGGACTTCAGCAAGGCAGCCAACACTATTATAGCTCCAAATTACAAATGAGAAAGCAGATCCTCACAGAGGTTACACTTGCCTTAGGTAAGCTAGCTAGTAAGTGGCAGAGCCAGAATCTGAACCCCGGTCTCCAGATTCTAAGCCCCATGCTAGAATCCAATTATAAATGTATCCTCTTTCCTTAACAGTGACCAACGGAGGAAGAAGACATCAGCATGACCAGTGATTAGACAAGAGTACTAATAGGACACTAATGAGTTGGTTTCCTTATTTGACATTAGTCCATATTTAAGTTCATCCCACATGGAACATCAGCTTCACTCAAGATACCAAATCACCATGCACTCTGCTCATATACTTCTTGTGAGTCTTCCCTGCTTCTCTATGTACCCTGCAACATCTAGAACATTCCACTGCACACAAGAGGCACTCAATAAATACAGCCTGAGCCAGAATGTTCCTTCTCCTTCTTCAACCCTCACAAGAAATCTGCTGAAGACCCTTTCCACCTCCCTCTTTCTTGGTAGCCAACAGGACAGGACAAATCTGCAAGGCTACTACATGCTGCTCAGCCACCACCACACTGACTCAAGGGCCAAGAACCTACCTGAACAGGGCGCCAAAGGAGAGGCCACACAAATCCCCTAACTGGCTTGCTTACGCCGTCAGTGGCCATGCCAGCAGGAGAAAAGACAGGTGTGGTTGGTATCTAAGTTCTCAAGCAGGTGGGCTCCATTTTGCCATCTACCAGTCTATTGGTGTCCCCTGCCCAGCGTGCACTCCCAGAGCCTTCAGTTGTCAGATGGTTAGAATAATCACTTCCTGTGGCCCTGCAGTGGTGGTAAGCCACCCCATCTGCTTCTCCCTACTTTAGGTTCTGCTTTTGACCAGAACCTGCTATTATCTGAACTCACTTAAGTGTTTGCTTTTGTCCGTAGCTCTGTTTAAATTTCTAAAACACTATTAAACTTAGAAACATTTTTATATTGTGTTAGTCCTCATCATTCCCTAACTGTAACCCTTCAAATCTCTTAGCGGTACCCAATCTTTTTGCACCAGGGACTGGTGCTCCTATGAGAATCTAATGCCTGATGATCTGAGATGGAGCTGAGGCGGTGATGCTAGCACTGGGGAGCAGCTGCAAATACAGATGAAGCTTCACTCGCTAGCCCACCACTCACCTCCTGCTGTGCAACACGGTTCCCAACAGGCCGTGGACCGATACTGGTCCACAGCCTAGAAGTTGAGGACCCCTGCCTTAGAAAGTCTTTTATAAATTTCTTGATAGTGTATTTCTCTTCCAATGTACTATTTTCCTTTACTCCTTTTCTGACTGATTATTTTCTTTTGACTTTTTCTTTTTTCTGGGCTCTCAACTTGAGATGGGGAATCCAGACCAGCTCTGCAGTTTCCCAACACACAGATACCATCTTTCACCTCCTACCCCGCATGCACTGTCCCCACCCCATCCCTGTGACTTCCTGGCCGTGCTGGCATCACAAATCCTGACAGGTTTCCCTACCTCCTGCCTTGCCCCTCTCCAAACCAGCCTCTATTGTACCTCTCAAGAATATATTCTAAATATATAAATTCATTTCTCTCTCTCCTTGGCTTCAAAACCTCTGATGGTTTCTGACTCCCCTCCTTATGAAGCCCTGCATTAGTGGCTCTGGCTACCCTTCCCACCTTCTCTACTCCAGGGATTGAGTAGAACTGAACCCAGCAGTCCTCACTCTGCCCACCACACCTTGGTGTCCTACATGTGCTTACATATTTGTACCTATTTTTGTACCATCTGGAACCCCATCTCAGCCCCACCTCTGCCTCCCAGCTCTCATCTGCCTGGTAAACTCCTATCCAGTCTTCCAACCTCGCTTGGACACCTACTCCAGCCTTCACACAACCTCCTACAACTCGCCATGCCCTCCTGTGCACCCTTTTTCACACGGAGGGAGGATCCACTCCCTGTCTGGTTCCTCTACAGACCTGTTTCTACATCTGCTGTATGGGACATTCCTTGAAGCCAGAGGCTGCGACTGCTCTGCGCCCCGTACCCAGCCCCCGGCCCCCTGACAGGCCATCAGTATAGGTTTGCTGAACTAAATGAATTGCACTTTGGGTAAGTTACTAAACCTCTCTGAGCCTCAAATACAGAAATGATAACACCTACCTCCTAGGGTGGCTATTAGGACTACCTGGGACAAGCAGATAAAGCACCTAGCTCAAGGTCTGTCAGGCTGTGCTTAGTCCCGAGTGTTGGCATCCTGCCCCGCCTCCCTCCTCGGTCCCCTGAATCTCCTCTCCTCACTAATCAGTCTTCACTCATGAGCCAGCTTTTCCTTCTGAGTCTCATTACAACTACAAACCACTGCTAGAAACTGGAATTTTACAAGAAGCTGGAAGCTGACAAGAGGGCTTTCTCAGAAATAGAAGCCTCTGTATTCATTAAAAAGGGAGAGAAAGAATGGATATGTATAACCAGACACGTGCGCGCGCGCACACACACACGCACACTTAACATAGGGCCTGCCACAGCCAAACTAAGGGAGATAAAGAGATTTCAGCAGCCAGCTTTTTCCCCTACTTGGGCCCCAATCACACCCCACAGGTTCACAGGAGACAAATTACATCCCATCAGCATTAACAGATTTATGAGGACAAACTGTACTCAGTACATTGTTCCAAATGCTGTATGGTAAAGCCTGCTCCAATGAATATTTCATATAATAAATCTACTTAAAGAGAAATTAATATGTTCCATGGAATACACTTTATGTAGCAAGAAGCAAACCACAGATATTACAAATATGAATCAAAACACCCAGGCCTCCCAAAGTCTAAAACACATTTGTAGACCACACTCTCCCAAGGGCAGGGTCAGAGTCTGGCACACCCTGAGTCTGCCCATCCCAGCCCAGGGTCTGGTGCCTGGAAGGCATAGAGAAGCAAGAGTGACGGAGAGAGAAAAAGAGAGAAAGAGAGTCAAAGAAAATGCCACCCTCCCTTCGTTCCTCCTCCCTTTCAAATTTCCCACCTCGGGGGCAGCAGGAAGAATTACCATGTAACCTAGAAAACCAGGAATACAAGGCGACTCCCATATTAGAGGCAAGGAGCCAATAAGAAGATCTAAAACAATGGTTTGCACCAACTAAATTATGTGATTTTTAGGGAGATAGGTTAAAATTGACAGTCAAATCACTGTAACTTGTATTAATTTTATATAGTTTTAAATTTTAAAAATCCTATAAAATACTATTTTTCTAACACTCAGCTTGCAAAATGATTTTTGAACTCTTCATGTACATCCTCAACATTAATGCCTTTATCAACCTTAGAGTTGAGTCATCCAAGCAGTTTTCCATAACCCATCAACCTCATCATCCAATTAAGATGTTGAAGACAGCTCCTTGTAAATTTATGTGGGATGCCGTCATTGGAAATGGTATCCCAACCCACAAGAACTCATGTTCATATCATTAAGGCAGTTAGTTTTTTCATCAGCCTATAATCATATATTTGTAGCCAATAAATATATTCCACTTATTAGTAATCTTTAAAGCCTCGCTTATATCAATATTCCACACTTATAAAATCAAAATTAATGACTAATTTGTTACATTCCTTTGCCTTTTATTTTTAATAATGCTGTCATGTGACTTATAGTGGCACCCAAATTCAGTAACGACAGGTTGTTTCAAGCTAAGGTACTGTCGAGCTATACTTTGTTGTTCAAAATATAGCATGCAGTTGAGAGAGCACTGTGTAATATGAGACTTTGGAAAGACTCAACTCTTTTAATAAAGGACAATTTGGGAATGGGGGGAGAGAGGAGGCTGGCTTCTCATATCCACCATGTGCAGCACATTCTCAACACTTCCAACACGGGGAGGCCAAAGCAACCAGAACAGTGAGCCTGGTGCCAGACAGAGGCAGACGTTTTTGCCAGCCTGGCCCTGGGCGCGCTGGCACAGACAGGCCTGAAAAGCCATGCCACTGCTCCCCTAGACATTCACTAGGGACATAAAGCCACGCCAAGCCTTAGCTCAACGTGGTGGAGAAAACTCATTAATCACTTGGCGTGCCCCACTGGGAGTCAGGTCACGCCATGCTCTTGGAGCCAAGAAGGGAGGTGGAGGGGGCTGGCCCTGTGCACAGAGAGATGCCAGGTTTCCAGGAAACACCAAAGCCTACTTGAAGAACAGCAGCTCCTCTAGCCACAGGATGACAAAGTCTCCTCCCGAGGCTCAATCAGAGACTGGTCCTGGAAGAGCCGCTGGAGGGAAGAGTGACAACGTGAAGCTCTGGGTAACCTACCCAAATACCTGGCACACCACGACACGTGCTGGAATCTACCTACAGCAGGAATAGCAAACAGGTGTCCATCTGCACCAAGGGGCTGCCCAGACAACTGGATAGGAAGGATTCTGCTGCAATATCTGGACTCAGCAAGAGAGTATGCCACCGTCAACGGCAATGTCCACCAGTGGGTCGGCAAACTCACCCCCCTGGTCCACCCCGTGGAGCTGCCTGGCTCTGAGGTGCTCTGACTGGGATGGAAGGTGGTCCCAGGTCTTCCTTCCTGCTACACTCAGCCCACATCCCGGCCTGACCTCTGCTAGGGGCTGCCCAGCGCCCAACCAGGTTCCTTCCACACTCTTCATGCTTAGCGTGGAGTACTTATTTACAAACCATGCTTCTAAAATTACTGAAACAACCTCGACCAGCAGGTAAACACAATTCTGAGTTGAAGAGGTCCTAATACATCAGATAAAGTCACTAAGTATGGATATCTGCCTCACAGTGAGAAATAACATGCCCCTGTGACAGTCCCCTGCTTGTAGGCCTCTTCTAGCCTGGTAGGACACCAGGGGAGAAAGAGGAAGAAAGTTCCCTTTGAGCTCAAGAAGCAAAACAGGACTTTCAGGAAATTGACAAGTACTTTGCATATTCCCAAGGAGGCACTGTTTAAGCCTTCTCAAAGAGAGGCAGGTCCCCCACTATCCCCTTGCCCCACAGCATCCTTCAGGACAATGGGGGAACAAGTATCAGAGTGACTTGCTCTGAGGGCGGCGGGTGGGAACGGCGTGGGCCCCACCACAGGCTGGTTGCCTCCACAAATGCATTCCTAATCTGTGTGATATTGGTAATCAATTCCAACAAGAGCTGGAAGACAAATGCTTTTCTGAAAAGAAAAATTGTCTTCTCATCGACTTACACTATAAATGTGAAGGCATATTTCTATGAAGGAAAGAAAAATCTAACAGACTGACAGTTTTCAATGCCACAAACATGCCAAACACTTTTACACTTCAGAGCCTTCGCACTGGCTGTTCCCTCTTTCAGAAGGCTCTCCTCGAGAATCTTCAGGTACCTAGATCCTTCAAGCTATTCAGGTGTCAGTTCAAAGGTCAACTCCTTCCTTGACCAAAAAAGTAGCTACACACCCCCACACACAAAAACACACACGACTAGTCTGGCTATTCAATTACCAGATTTTCTCCATAGTACTTATCACCACCTGATATGTTATATTTTTAAGAGTCTAGTCATTTACTGCCTGTCTTTTCCCAGGCCCCAAACAGCCTGTAAGGTGCCACAAAGGAGGGACTTTGTCTGTCTTGCTCACTGCTATGCATTCAGCTCTTAGCAAAGTGCTTCACACACAGTGGAAGCTCAGCAAATGATTGTTGTGGGAAGAAATGAGCAAATAAATGAGCAGAGATAAAAGCATCCAGAGAGGACAAGGCAGGTAACATAATATTCTGCTTTAGGACACAGAGTGGTGATGACCTTGTAGGGTCTGTTCCTCAGAGGACCTGAGAAGTGTGAGGCTCCTTCTTCACCCTGGAATCTCCCACTGGGTGTGTCATGTGCTTCCCCATCCCCATCCTGGCCTTTACCCAAAGGAGAGGAATTTCTTCCACATGAGACTTATTCTAAACCTTCAGGAATATGAATCTTCTTTTCACCTTTCACCTGCTGGTTAGAATATCCAGTAGGGCTGGGCTGCAACATCTCACTTTGTCACTGGGTTGTAGCCTAATAACTCAGTGCCCAACCTGCAAGCTGCTCCAGAATAACTATGCCCTATAAATTAATTTTTATTTTTGAAATTATATCTTCAAATGCATTTCCTTAAGTGACGTTTTCTTGGACTGGAGAGTAATAGATGACTGATTGGAAGTAGGTAGAGGAACAGAGAGATCTATTGGCCCCTCTTTTTTAAAAAAAAATACTATTAAGTCCTAAAAACCCTACCAGTTATAAGGGACAGATGGCCCCACTCAGTCGCTCTGCCTCAGGGTTCTGGTTGGGTCCAGCTCTGGAAAGAGCACTGCAGGAAGGCTATGGGCAAACTTCCAGAGCACGTCCAAAGGAGGAGACTAAGGTGGCAGGAGGAGACTAAGACTAAGGAGACTAAGGTTTGCTCCTTTCATCTGAGGAGCAAATAAAGGATCTGTGGGTATTTGCCCTGAAGGAGGCTGGGGGTAGAGGACTATGCAATCTCACACAGACGTCAGGTCGTTCTCTCCAGCTCCTCCATCTATCCCCACTCATGTTTTCACCAGGTTTTAGTTTCTTGCCTGTAATGAAGAGAGGACAAACAGCGAACTTCAATTCTCTGTTGACTCAGGGGCCCCCAACAGAGCAATCAAGCACCACAGGGAAGAGCAGGCCACCACGACAGGAGGAGAGGAGACCCCAGCTCCAGAGCTAGCCCTAGGGCCCTCTGTGCACCCAGTGTGGCTTCATCACCTTTTCTTCCCCTTACCCTGTCTGTCCAGTGGTAAGAGGGCCTTTAGCAAGTAGATAAGGAGATGAAGTCTTTGTTAGCGCAACCATGTATAAAGGTTGCATACATGAGAATAAGCAAGAAAAAGGTTGGTGTGTCTCATAGGTACTCCGCGCTGTAGACCTGCATACGCTGGGCCTTCCAAGGGAATTTCCAGGAACTACGGCAAACCACGGAGATGAAGCCATATCCTTAAGAGGGCAAGGAAGAAACCGAGAAAAGATGAACACGTTGTGAGGAGTGCAGAGACAGAGGGAGTAACCCAGATGCACCTCTGAAGGTAATTATTAATGGACCGTAAAGGGACTCCAAAGGAAAAGTAGGGGCAAATAAAAAAGTCTGTGATATCTTCCAGACTCAGTGAGTGTTCATGACCAGCTAATGGTGACAATCAGACTGTGGCCTGTACCCTTGCAGATATTCTTGACGTAGCTGAGGGCTTCTATAAGCATAAATCCATAATTTCTATAGCACAAATTTGCATCCAACTCTCATAGCCTCACACCAGCTTCACCTCGCCCTTCACCAGGTGCTGCCCCCGCCCCGCCCCAGTTCCCATCCCTTTAACACTGAGCAGTCATCCTGAAAACAAATGCACTCACTCACTTCCTGCCTTTCTCCAGCCCTCACTAAAGAATACTTTGTGATCTCTTTAAAACAAACAATCCTTACATAGTGGGTATAACCATCCCTTAATTTACCTCTTTTATAAATTATGAGGTTTTTTTGGTTTTACATTTAATGCTAAATTTTCCTGACCATAGAAGACAATTTTCTACCATAATGTTTTTCACCCCAAAAGATAAGAAATGACATGAGAGAGAAGGAAAGAGGGAAAGGAGGCGAGATGGAAGGTGAGAACCGCGGTATCGGAATTTTACAGTGAAATTTCAGGGTACACTGTCCTAGTCTATCTCCTCACCAAGAAGCCAGGCGGTTGTAGATCTGTCAGGTCTTCTCCACCAGATTCCTTGATTTGTTCTTTTTAATGTGGTAATTTCCCATGACCTCTGACCTCCCAAAGAACACTGTGGTTTTACCCCATGTGACACCCATAAGGATGCACTTAGCCAGCTTCCCACTTCGACCAGGCAAGCAGGAAGGTGGCCTCAGCCAGAGGGCCTGCCCCACATTCCCAGAGGCCCAGCTGAGCCTCACTCCACACTGGCCGCCACACCCCTCCTGGTCCTCTGGGACAGGGACACGCTGGGGCCCAAGCAGGGAAGCCATGGCTCCTGAGTGCCCCGCTGAGTTCAGGCCAGTCAGACTCTGGGACAGTGTCTGTCATGTTCAGAAGCTGCCCACTCTCCTAGGTTTTACAAAACCCCCTTGTCCAGTGCTCCCCAAGATGAGGTACACACCTCTGGAGCGGTACAATAGGGTCTTCTAAGAGGCACACAGACCAACCGTTCTTTTTTAATACTTATGGACGTATTTTAATAGGTAAAATAGTAGGAAAGTTAGTAAAAACACCTTTGAACTATGTTTTCACAGATATTACCTAAGGAGAGGCTAAGGGAAAGGCGGGGGGTGGGGGAGGTAAAAGGCAAGTCAGTCTTAAATACATATTAAGGAGGTAGTGCTGCAGGCAGTTCTGGGATATTGGTAAATACCGTGAAGGGAACATTCAAATGACCTGACTTTGGAGACATTGCTCACGTCCATCACCTCCTTTTGCGGATGAGATGATGAGTTTAAAATGCCAAGCACAGCGACAGCAGCCAGGAGGCATTCACAGACTGAGTCCCTGCCCTCCCCAAGGTCACATACTGCTGACGTCAGAAGCAGATCTCCTGACTCCTCATCTAAAGCCTCACCACTAATTCCCTTCCTGTAACCCCAAGCTAAGACAGTCTCCTACAGGCCATGTTCAAGGCCCCGCACTTCTCTAAGCCCCACCACACTAAGCACTGGCATCTGCTTATCATGGGACCAGAAAGAAAGGAAACAAAACATGTGCCAGGCAGCAGTGTAGACAAATATGAGCTCATCCAATCCTCACCATGACTGTGCCTTTTATAACAAAAGTGGCCGTGGCCAGAAAGGTGAAATCACCTGTGACTTGGTGGAGGGCCGATGCGCAGATTTGAGCCCAGGCCTTTCCGATTCCAGAATTCAAACAACCTCACAGTCACTAGGGACTGTCCTCACTCCACCTTTCTATTTTATTCCACCATGGAGGGGCAGAGCCCCTGACCGTGCACACTACAAACTCGGCTCTGTCAAAGAGATAACACGGTGTGTATTAGCCCTCTGAGGCCACAACTCTGCGTCTGAAAACCTCGTCATTCCCCTACACTATTAAAGGCCCTTTTCCCAGATGGGTCCAGAATCCCCCTACTTCTTCCTACCCCCACAGGCCACCATTCTCTCCCCTGGAGCAGCCAGGACAATGGCTTCCAACAGGTCTCCCTTCATTCTGTCCACATAACAGCTAGAGTGACACTTCTTTACTCAAAACCCAGAAGCAGCTACTCCTGCCACTCAGTCAGAGCCAGAACCTCCCCTGCCTCTTTCCACTAGGTCTGACACCCTTTCCCACCTCCTTCCCCCAGCCTGCTCCTCTGCAGCCACGCTGGCCTTGCTGGTCCTCAAATACTCCGGGCACCTCCGACCCAGGTCTCCGCTCACTGCTCCCACCACCCAGAGGATGGCTCAGTACCTGCCTGGCCAACTCCTTCAGGCCTCTGTTCAAATGCCACCTTCTCAATGACAGTATCCCTGCCTACCGAACAAAAAATCACGACCGCCCCATGCTCCCCAATGCCTCTTCTAACATACCGTATGATTTGCTCACCTCCTAGGACAATGTACAATTTATTTACTCATATTTGCTTATCATGGAACAACAAAGAGATGAAATGAAACTTGACCCTTTTTGAGCCCTTACTTCACTGTGTTGCAGGCAGCAGAGCAGACAAATGGTATTAGCTCATTTAATCTCCTTCCTGCCAGAATGGAAGCTCCACAGGAGCAGGGATGTTTGACTCTCTTGTTCACCGATCCCGAGATAGCGCTGGCACCTATTAGGCTCACAGTAAACATTGGCTCAATGAAGGTTTCACAGAGCAGCAATACTGGATGGGATACATGAACCCTAAAAGGGCTCGCCGCCAAAAAAGCAGTGCTCCTTTGCTCTGGCTTCCATGAATGTCCCCAAGGGCCAGCAGCAGCCCTTGGCTTCTTCTCTGTCATCACTAATCTGCTTTGGCTTTAAGCCCCTGGATCTGAGGTCTTTCCCTCGAGCTATATGAAAGCACAGACCATTTCATGAAGGAACAGTTTCATGACACAGAGAGGGAACGACCAGGCCACTGCCTCCTACAAGGCATCCCATGACACCCCCACTCTAACCTGCCTGCTACCCAAGGCTCAGGCCTAGGAGTCGTTGCTAGGAAAGTGGGACTATTTTGCTAATTGAAAAAAGTAGAAAGTGGGTGAGCAATACACAGTGCCAAGAGGGACTTGGGTCACTGATTCAACCCTCATGTTTCAGACAGGAAAACTGAGGCCCAGCAAGGGAGGACAGGGCTCTCCCCAGGTCACATGGCTAGCCACTGGGAAGCCAGCCCAAAGCCAGGTCCGTGCCTTCTCAGAAAGCCCTGCGGCAATCAAGTCAAGACTAGAGGCTGTCCCCCTTCAGCTGGAGGCACCCTCCTCTTTACCCTTATCTATAGAGATTATTAATACACTAGGAAGACAGGCCCAAGTCTCTATACAACCAGAAAGTTTGCAGTAGTGCTAAGGAACTCTCAAGTTTGCCCTCAGTTTCCCTCTTATCCTGTTTTCAAAGTCAACCTCAAGGTTCTGCCTCCTGACACAAAGGCAGCAGGACCTACACCAAGAAAAGGGGGTCCACAGCAACACTCAGGAGCATGTGCAGTAGGAGCAGGGCTGCCACGCTGGACAAGAGCTTAGCAGGGTCTTGGAAAGATGCACACGCCTCAGGGCAGAAATGCCCTTCCAGGGGTGGAACCTGGAGAGACTCAAGCACCTGTGTGTATGCACATGCGTACCTGGATGTTCACTGCAGCAATATTTGCAATGACACAAAGTGCATACAACCTAGCTAGCTATCCACCTCTCAGGGTGAAAATGAATAAACTGAGGTCTACTCATAATGGTAGCCTACAAAATGAAGTTAAAATGGCCAAATAAGACTTATACGTATCGATATGGAAAAATATCAAAACTATAATGCCCAGTGAAGAAATATTAAAAGAACATTTAATGAGAGCATTTATATAACTGTTTAAAACATACAAAGCAAAAAAAATACATTTTTATGTATGTATACATATATATATATATTTCTTAGAGACACATATATTTGTGGTAAAAGTATAAAAACTCAAATTCCGTAAAGCACACCACTTTCTTGTGTTTGACAGTGAACACCTCTGGGATGGTTGGGATGGGCAAGAAATAAGAGTGGGCTTTAGCTATATCTCTAATATTTTATTTCTTTAAAAACAAGAATCTGAAGCAAACAGCAAAATGTTAGTCCCTATTTAACATATATAATAGGAAAATAAGTCTATTACATCTTTTCTGAATCTTTCTATATTTTGATATTTCACAATTTAAGTTAATGTATAAAAATACTAAAAACAAAATTTTTGTTAAATAAAATAGTACATAAGAGGACAGAAAGCAGGGCTGTGTGATGTAAATTAGCTGGCAAAACTCTTCATAATAGAAAGCCAAGAGAGTGAGCACTGAACAGCATTACTGCTAAATCCAAATTAATATAATTTTCACATATTAATTTGGGGGTACAGGACCATTATGATTGTCAAGTGTTCCTTGTGGAGAGTTAAAGATAGGTTCCTGGGACCAATTCAAAAGAAGAAGAAAACATGCATAATAGTTCTCTGTGTTGTTATTTGTAGTATGAAAAACTAGAAACTCACAGAATATCTAACAAAAGAATTATGAGAATAACTTACGTGACAGCCATAGAAACAATAAGCACAAGACAAGATAGAAAGATAGGGAAATGCTAGGAGATGCACCCCACATGTGAGTCCCATAACAAGGGAAAAGAGCAGAGAACCAAATTTCTCTGCTGTACCAAAAGTGTGCCTGCAAGTAATCAAGGCTCAAAGGGCACACGGAAAAATGAAGATGATTCATTAGATTTATAGTTGTATAGTCTCTGCAGAAGCCGGTCACAACGGGCTCCCAGTGGGGTCCTGTCACTGCTCCTACCTGCCCACATTCCTCTGAGCACTTTCTCCTCCCAGGACTCTGATTCCTCGGAGCTAAATACTCTCATGGGGCACTGCGAAATCCCTTTCATACTTCCAGGCTATAACAAAGCCACCAGGATTTCCATAAGTCAATTACAGATGTTGTACATGTCACAGAAAAGGGCATGGAAATCCCCAGCTCCAGAAACCAGACAGTTGAACAGCAAGGTCACATTTATTCTCCCAAAGCCAGATGCTTGATACAGAGCTTTTGCTTGAAGTAAAGAGAAAATATTTTCATTTTGCATTTGCTCTCAAAGTCTTGCAACTCTCTGAGCCATCTCAGTAAATAACTAGTTGCTCATGTCTCCAATCAAAGTAAAAGCTGCTCAAGGAGTCTGAAGACCAGACAAGCACGCAGAATAGACCTACATAAAGTCTTCTATCTTCTGCAAAGACTGCTCACCAACCTCAATGAACTCTTGAGCTATTCACTCTTTAGCAATGAAGGGAGTCACCAGCTAGATTAAGTTTTAAACTGAAACATGTGGAAGAAATGATGCTGTCAGACAGTGGCACCTGCCATCAGCTCTCCCCAGGGAGGACCTTCCACTGTGGACTGCAGGCTGCCCAGAGGCCCTGAGCCATGCTCCCAGGGGGCACCCCACACACCCTACCCATCAGCCCCTCCTAGCTGAAGGAGCCACTGGCACAACTGGACCCTGAGTGATCAGGGACCTGAGACTCCGGCCGTGCCTCAGACACCAGCAGTGACTGACCAAGCATCATCGGTTCCCCAGTCCCCCATTCCTTGGGACCCAGTGCCAAAGTCCCACCCTACACTGACCAGGAGTTAAATTTATCTTAAAACAAGTAGTTAACTGCCAAAATAACAAGTATTGCCCTAACAACCACAGGGCGCAGGTCCACTTCCCCACTGAGGTCCTTCCAGATCACTACCTCCTCCCCAAGAGCCATTCTCTTGAGCAGAAGCTGTTTCTTTTCCACTGTGAGAAGACGGGGGACCATGGGGCCTAATGCTGCTCGACCTACCCCTCTAGACTCAGTCACCATCTCACTCCTACTCAGCACATGCATGGAATATAATAAAGCATGTGGGCTGGGGGATCTCTGTGCCAAACTTACTTGTTTTTATTTTATAAGACAAACCTGAGCATCCATGCAGCCAACTCAGGTGTGGCCACATGTACCAGGATTTGACTTGGGACAGAGGATGAGCAGAGCAGGGCCATATCCTAGGGGTAGACTCCAACAGGGACCTGGACAGCCTTTATGCGGGATGAGGCAGCTGTGGTCCAGGTCCACAGCAAATATCTATTATGTGCTGGACACAGTTTCTTTAGACCATTAATTTAATTTTATCCCCTCAACAAGGTTTTGAGGTAGACAGTATTATTGTGCCCCTTCTGCAGATGGGGAAGGAGTTCAGAGAAGGCAAACAACTATCCCTGGCCTCTGGGAGTGATGAAGAAGAGCTGGAATCTGCAGCCAACACCATACTCATTCCAGAAACACAGGCCTACCCCTACACCAGGCTGCACCAGAGAGAGATGAGAGAGAGATGAGACACAGACCCACCCTCATGTCTCCCTCTGGCAGCTTCCCCAACACTGCAGACAGAACAGGGGATAACAGAGTCATTGGAAAGACTGATGAAGGCAACAGGTCTTCAGAGAGTGGACTCTCCACGTGGGTGCATGAGCTGCACTTTATAAGTTGGGCAAAACCAGCAGAAGAAGAGGTGTCCAGAGTACTTATTATGCGTTGTGTAGGTCAGTTCACATAATGGGAGCCCAGTCCCCAGACACAGCAGGACTGGGGTTGATGGAATGCAGACCCAGGCAGGAGACAGCAGTGAGATTTCTTATTCACACCCCCATCACACACAGATGCTCAGGCCCCAGTGGGCCCGGAATGGGCTGAGCAGAGCTGGGCAAAAGGACAGTGAGTCCTTTCAGAAGGTTCTGGGGCCTGCACCTGAGGAGGCCTGCTTGGCTTTATTCTGGGGCAGCCACTCAGTGGGGCGTGAAGCAAAGCCAGTCAATGCACACAAAACACAGGCAACTGCACGGGCAGTCACAGGTGGGTGAGAAAAACGCCAGGCTAGGAACAAAAATAGAAGACAAATAAGCACACAAAGACCAGCAGAATCCAGAATTGGCTTCAGAAACAAACAAAAGGGACAGCAGACAGAGACAGGGGAGGAGGAGAGGAAGGTAACCTGGTCCCAGACTCCATCATGGTCCTCAAAGATTCCACTACTAAACAGAGGCTACCAGCTGGCTCTAAGAGCAGGACCTGGAGGAGTGAGAGCTCTGCCCCTCACAAGCTCTGAGGTTCCCCTGCTCTTCTCACCCCACTCTGTGGGCCTTCAACCTACTGACAAGGAGAAGAGGACACGTGTATAAGGCCCCAGAAAGCAGCAGGCACATGGGGCACAATATGAGGCCTCCTGGGGTGACCCCAACTTTCACAGAACATCCCCTATGTAGAGGGACTAGAACAAATCACAGACGTTATAGGTATTAAGACATAGTGCTTAAGAGTCAGAATGCTGGGCTTCAGTCCTGGCTCAGCTAGTAGTTGTATGGCTCTGAGCAAGCTGCTAAACTTGCCTTGGGCTCAGGATCCTCACCTGCAAAACCCCTTCCGGGAACGAACACCTCCCTCCTCACAGGACTGACTACTCTGAGGATTATACAGGACAATAGAGCATGATGCCGCTTAAATGGTAGCAATTGTTAGATCACAGATGATGATGGTAGTAAACATCTGAGAGAGCTTAAGAAATGCTACACTCCTTGCCCCCACATCCTGAGGTGCAGCCTGGCTTGGGGTAGAGGACAAGAAATGAATCATTATCTCCCAGAGGGGGAGAGGAGAGTCAACAAGGAAGATTCGGTTAGAGCCATTCCTACAACTAAGAGCTTCAAGACCCCCCAGTCTCAGCAATAGACACATCCATTACAACTTCCTGTGCCCAGTTTCCACATGCCAATAAGAGAGCCATGGAACACTGCTCAGGGCTGGAATGTCCCTACCCATCTTCCAGATGAGAAACTGAGGCTCAGAGACACTGAAGGGCCTTGCCAATGGACAACAGAGTCAGAGAGAGCCCTTGAACCCAGGAATATAACAGCTGGGCAGGACTCTGCACCGTACTTCAGCTGAGTGACTGTCTATGGGCAAGGGCTGGGCTGCTTACCGGAAAGGCTGAATAGCAGCCCTAGGCACTGCTTACCAGCTGGGGGCTCTGGAAAGATCAAGTGGCCAGTGCAGCCAACCTCTTTATCTGTATAAGGTATAAGAGAGATAAGTGAAGCCCCTAAAATAGAAACACAAGCCAAGACCCATCCACCTCCCCTAGACCAGCAGCAGCATCTCTTCATAGTAATACAAAGGGGTGAGTTCTGAAACCCAGAAAGAAGTCTCCGAAACCCACCTGGACCTTCCCAGTTGGTTTCAGGTTGCACTACTTCTTGTCTAGAGAACCTGCATTAAAAGTACAAGGAAGCCTTTTTTAAATCAAGAGGCCTCTATAGATGGCCAAGGACTCCGAGTGTTGGCCATCCAAAGCCTAGTGAGCGAATGTTCACAGAATGTCTGAAAGGAGACCAGGACTCGGCAGCCAGGCCCCAGCCTCAGGATTGCAAACTTCACTGCCCACTTGCGTTGGCAAACACCTCCTCCAGTTCCACAAGCTTGTGCCAAGTCTTAGTCTATACAGGGCCCTGCGCTACACTATGTCGTAGAGACACAGAAAGAGATAAGACACAGCCCTGACCTCCAGGAGCTTGCAGAGGGGCCAATTTCAGCACAGTGGAGGCTCAGAGAAGGAGAAACCAGTGTGGGATGGTCAGGGATGGCTTCCCCATATAACTGGCACCCACTAGAGCTTAAGCTTGAAGGATGAAATGAGTTAACCAGATAAAGAAGGAAAGGATGGGTGTTTCAGGAGTAGATGCACCTGAGCAAAGTCCCAGAGGTATAAAGTGGCTCAGGGTGCATGCACCACAACTCTAGGCAGTTCAGTAAGGCAGAGGCCACAGGAGAGCCAGCCGCTCCCTGAAATGGCCAGGCTGGTACAGGCTCTGGGGCTCCCACTGCCTGTTCTGGAGTCCTGACTACCCAGGCTATGTCTGACCACTGCCTGCCGACCAACTAGAAAGCCATGACTCGCTCAGCCAGACCTTCCCTCTCCCCATCTTCAGGTCCTAATTCTCCTGCCAGATATAAGAGAAAAGGCCAGTCTGTTGCCCAGCTGCCTCAGTTCTCTCCTCTGTAAGATTGAGAGGGTCACAACGGGTACACACCCTCAAGGCTCCCTGACTACCACAAACAGCCCCTCCATCCTCACAAAGCCAGCTCCAGGCACCATGGAATCCCACACCATGTGTCTTCCTGCTCCCGGACACACTGACCAGGACTCAAGGAGCCTGACCATTTGGGTAGGTCTCACAGAGCACACATCCTGGACTGCCATGTTGATCTGGCCAGAGCAGGGGCCCCTCACAGCATTCAGTGGGATATGAGCCACAGAGGGCAAAGCCCAAGACCCCCACTCACAGGGATAGGCAGAAACGGGGGATATGAGCAAGGTCTGGGGGTATATGGGCCTCCCCAGTAGTCTGACTTTGTAAAATCACTTTGTTTATATTTTGCTAAATTCCCAAAAGGATTATGAACAAATGCTGTGTGCAGTCAGATCAAGAAAACAAACACCAACAAAACATGAAAAGTGGTTTACTATAACAATTTTAAACTGGAACTTCTAGGAAAGATCATTCACAGAGAAGACTCCATCCCCCAGAATACATAGCAGGATCGTCCATGTTGCCTACACACAAACTACAAAGCAGACTCCAGCTTCACACTCTGACCAAACAGCAGCACCTGCTCCAGAACACATGCCGACCCAGCTGGCCTTTGCTGAGCCCCCGGCCGGAGCCAGGTATGTGCTAGGCACAGTGGGGGAAGAAGAGATGATGGATGGGGCCTCTTCCTTCTAGCAGAAGGGAAAACATGGACACAACTAAGCAGGAAATGAGGCTACAGTGTCCAGTGCTTTCAGAATAGGGCAAACAGTGCACAGTTTAGGTAGAGGGGAGAAAGGGGATAGAGCCAGAGAAGGAGAGAACACCGTAGTTTGGAGAATTAAGGAAGACTCAAAAGAACATGGGGACATCCTGTGCTATGGTCTAAATGTTTGTGTCCCTATCCCCTCAAAATTCATAAGCTGAAATTCTAATGCCCAAAGATGACGGTATTAGGAGGTGGGGCCTCTGGGAGGAGTTTAGGTCATGAAGGTGGAGCTTCAAGAAGGGATTAGTGCTCTCATAAAAGAGGCTCCAGCCTGCTCCCTAACCCCTTCTACCTTGTGAGGACACTCAGGTATTAGCAGTCTGCAACCGAGAGGAGGGCCTTTGGTAGAACTCTACCATGCTAGCACCCTGATCTTGGACTTCCAGCCTCCGGAACTGTGAGGAATAAATTTCTATTGTTTAAAAGCCACCCAGTGTGTGGTATTTTGTTTTAACAGCCAGAACAGACTAAGACACCCTGAAATAAACCTGGGCCCAACACTGTTTTGTGAGCTAGCTCCACTGCCCTGCAGTTGAATCAACAGGGATTGTGCCTTCTAAAAAGATGAGAAAAGGGTCCCTGCTCCCAACACATCTACCCAGGTACCACTAGTAGCGGCCACACTTAGCCACCTGCCATGTGCTAGAACCTTGGTGCTACCTCACTTTTATCTCACAGCCACCCTGTAAGGTCATGTGTGAGGGGACGGAAGCTCAGAGGGGTTACATCCAGGGCCACTCTGTTCCCAATATCACAGACTGCATTCGAGCCCAAGTCTTGGGCTCCAAGCCCTGCATGCCAGTCCTGGGGCCTCTCCTCGGCAAGCCTGAGAGAGACTCTGCCAGTGGTGGGAAGGGTGACGGTCTGCAGTGAGGAGAGGAAGAACAAGTATGCGCCCAGGCCCAAGAGGAACATTCCCAGAGCAGGACAACAGAGGCCAGCCTCTGGCACATTCCATCCCACCAGCAGGATGATCACTTAATGGGGCTGCTTAACTCTAATTATCCTAATAAGTAAAACAAATGACTTTAATTTAAAAGACATTAAGTTAACAGCAGGCTTTGTGCCAGGTGACAAGGCCTAGCTCAGCTGCTCAGAACAAGCACCTGAAACAGGGAAGGGAGCAGAGTTGCTTCTTGGAGCCAAGGCCCCTAGTACAGGGTTCTGTGGCCTGGGGGAGACGCTTGGAAGGTGATGTTAGCCCAGTCGTCCTGACTGGTCTTCAGCAACCAGCCAGTGGTAGTGGCTGAGGCTAAACGTAAGAGCCCTGGACAGGGAAGGGTGTGAGGAAGGAAAGCAGGGAGTCCTTCTCAGGCACTCCCTTCCCTGACAGGCACTGAGCGCCCGCCTGCTGCACCTGCTGCGGTGAGTGCAGGAGGCCTTCTTTCTGAGCCCCTCCAGCGGCAGCCTGGCTTCTCTTCTGGGCTATCCACCTCGCTCTCTGGGCCAGAGATGAGACTATGGGGCTCCAAGTGTTCCCCAGTGCTGTAGGTGGCCCTGAAGTGGGATCAGGGCCCACCTGACAGCTGAGGGCAGAGGCTCCACGCAGTTAGGTAACTCAGCTGGTCATGTTGCCTGTTAGGAGCAGCACTCAAGTCACTACACCTCTCCCCAACAGCCTGCCTCTCGCGGGCCCAACTTTCCACCAAGAGCCAGGACACCTGGGCCTCAGACCGAGAGCAAATCTTGCTGCTTTGGCGAGCTCATGGTGGGTGACAGGGGCTCCACCTGAACGGTGCTGCAAGAGACACTTCCTTTTTTAAGTGGAAGCCCGCCTACCTGCACCCGAAGGGCGCGTGCTAGGTGGGATGGAGACGCCAGGTGGAGCTGAGCGGAAAAGATGCGCCCTGGGAAGCTACGGAGCCTCGTCGGCAGAGCCTGGCAGGAGTCACAGGGAAGGTACTGAGCAGGGGCCAGGAGGCTCGGATGCGCAGACACACACCTCTCCCACCCACACTTCCTTCTGCTGAGCTGCAGGGAGCTGAAGACCTCTCCATCTAGGACCCAACCATCCCAGCTTTTTCATCCACCTTTTTCAAAGGGCCTCATCAAAGCAGGTTTACACCGGGCACAGGAAGGAAATGACAACCCACAATCGCCACGCAGACTCCCTTTCATTTCAGTCTTCCTTTCCAAAACACAGGGGGAGAAGTGGGGGACGCTCGTGGAGAAAAAACAAAAACAGATCTGCGTGAGCCCCAGGCTCCAGGCGCCTGGGTTGCTTGGCGAAGCAACCGCGGTGTAGCAGCGCCCTCCAGCGGCCGCGCGGAGGGCCGCACACGACTCCTGTGGCCGGCGGCATGACCAAACCAAAGAGAGAAGCTCTCCCCTCCGCTGCGTGTCTAGGAGCGCGCCGTGACCCGCAAGGGCGGCTGGCGGCCCAGTGTGAACTGCACTCCCTCAGCTCCTCCTCCTAGCCTGGGAGATCTGCATGCTGATTCCATCCCTGGAAGTTCCCTCCAGCACACAGCCCCAAGCAGAGGACACACCGCGAGTTTTCCTCCAAAGAGGAACACTGCTCTCTCAATACTGACTCCCTGGGCCATCTTAGGCACAGGGCAGCTGGAAAACCAGCCCCGAGTGACCCGAAAAGGTTCTGCCTCCTGAAGATTGGTGAGATACTCTCCCTCCCAAGCCAGAGAGATACTTGGGGACACAGGGAGGTGAGGCCTGGCTGGGATGAAGACAGGCCCTACACCTGCCTTTCTGCTGTGGGAGTTATGATGAGCTGGCTTTCACCCCACCCTTCCAAAAGGGGCCAGAAGCTGCTGAAAACACTAACATCAAATAGAAGATGTAAGGGTCTGGGCTGGTTCTAACCCCAGCTCTGAGTTGATATGAACAAGTCACTGTCCCCTGCGCTCAGGGTTTGTCAGCTCACTGGGAAGACTGCACAGAGAGTTTCAGAGTTTTCTTCCAGCTCCAATGCTTGGTGATTCCACAAGGCTCGGTGAAGCCAGGTGAGATTGAAGCTGCACTTGAAGCAAGCCAGACTGTTTAGATTAAATGTATTTATGTGAGATGGCTGGGCAGGGGGATGATACAGATTGTACCGCTCCCCGCCTTGTAGTGCCTCCAACTCCCCAAGGCATGTCACACAGCCCGGCCTCATGGCTTAGTGTGGGAGCTCAAGTAAGACATCCGTTCTCTCAGCCTTGGGGGCTCCTTCACTGGTCACAGTGATGCTCAAATGAGATATGTGAAAGCACTTTTATAAGCTCTAACATGCTGAATAAATGTTACTATTGTTCTCCTAATCAAGTCTTCATAGTAGTAACATCCCCTCATTGATTTAGGCGTAACATTACTGTCCACATCAGAAATTTCCAAACTGTGTTCTTCAGAATACAAGTGTTTCCAGTGATGTTACATCTTTCAGGGTGTGGAGGGGAGAGTCAAGGTACCTGCTTTTTCTTATAAAATGCATTTTGGTAAATATATAAGAAAAATACCAAATATATTTATTCAGTTCTTATCAATATATAATCCTCTCATCATTAGTTATTAGGAAAATGCAAATCAAAACCACAATGAGATGCTATTTCACACCCACTAGGATGACTATAATGAAAAAGACACACGTGGAGAGGATGTGGAGAAACTGAAATCCTTATGCATTGCTGGTGAGAGTGTCAAATGGTACAGCTACTCTGGAAAACACTCTGGCAGTTCCCCAAAAGTTAAACAGAGCTACCATATAAGCCAGTAATTCTACTCCTAGGTACACAGCCGAACAATCTGAAAACATATCCACACAAAAACTTGTAAAAGAATTTTCGCAGCAAACTATTCATAATAGCCAAAAAGTGGAAATCTAAATGTCCACCAACACACCCATATAATGGAATATTATTCAGCAACTTAAAGGGATGAAATACTGACACATGCTATAGCATGAACTTTGAAAACATTACACTAAGCAAGCAAAAGAAGCCAAACACAAAAGGTCAAATAGTGAATGAGTCCATTTATATGAAATGTTCAGAACAGGCAAATTTATATAGAGGGAAAGCAGACTAGTGGTTGCCAGGAAAAGGGGGAATGAGGAAGACTGCTGATTGATACAGGGTTTCTTTTTGGAGTGAGAAAATGTTCTGGAATTAGTGGTCAAAACTGAACGCCCTGTGAATATATTAACTACTAAGTTAAGTTGCATATTTTAAAAGGACGAATTTTATGGTATGTGAATTGTATGTATTTTAATTGCAAAAAAGAAATGTAATTATCTGTCTTTCAAATAATGGCCTATGGGAACAGAGAACAGTCAGAAAATCATGAAGAATTACCGATGCCCAAAACTGGAACATCTCATCTATGCACTGAAGCCCCCACAGCATTTACAAATCACCCATGTACTGATTGATGCATTTCATCTATATGATGATCCCTGGCCTATGTTATGGGCTTTACCTTATAATTTCAACACATAACCGTAAAAATATCCAGATTGCATTATATATGATATAATAACACTATACAAAGTTATTCCCTATAGATCCATGATTAAAGTCTTCAGCAAGAAATATGCATTGGTACACAAACTACTACAGTTGTTTCATGAACATATTATGATTTAAAGGAGGTTCACTGTTAAATGTTTCGTAAAACACCACTATTCTCTGAATTCTGTCGAATAAAATGGCAGCCTATTGAGAAGCTCTTCAAAGAGCTTCTCATTACAGGATACATTTATTTGATCACCTCTTTCCCAGACTGTCATAACTTATTTGAAAGCTTCATTCTGGTGCAAGGTGCCTGCTGCTATGACAAGCTAGAGAATCTGCATTTCAGTGTCACCTATTTGTCATTAGCTTCATCAGTGAGACAGCCAGCATCAAGGTCTTTACACTCAGCTTCTTTCAAGCCCCAACTATGAGCTGAGACACTCATCTTTTCAAAGACACTTACAGTTTTGCTCTTGCAGTATACATATATCCACACAAAAACTTGTAAAAGGATTTTCACAGCAAATTATAAATAAAGAACCTCTGAAAATTCCAGTGTGTACAAAGTGCTTTAACATTTGTCTTGTCACTCCTAGTTCTCAGCATACACTCCTCTGGGAAGCCAACAACTGCCTTTAAGAGTGGAATGTACATGGCTTCTTTCTTATTTCCAACTTAGCATCTGGAGACAGCCACCCAGCCTCATACTGTGAGGAGACTGAAGTTTAATGTGCGAGGGCTAGATCACCAAGAACTCTTCTATGATTTCTTGAGTTTAATTAATATAGTTATCAGTCAGTCAACTATAAAATATTATTGAGAGCCTACAATACGCCAGGAACTGTGCCAAGAATACAATGGCAATGGGGGAAAGAGGGAGCACTTCCATCTCCATTGTTTTGTGCCTTCTATATGGATGCTCCACCACACCAGCACTCCTGGCACCTTGCTCCACGTCTATCCCTCCTTCTCCACCAGGCACACGAATGCCTCCCTCCTTTAGCAGGAGGAGAAAATGACCTGATGGGAGAGTTTGGGAGGTATGTCTATCCTGGCCCTCTCTCCCCCTCTCCTCTCCTCTGGAATTACCTACGGAGAGCCTGCCTACACCTGCAGGAAAGCCAGTGGTTGTCCAAAGCTACCTGTCCCTTCAGAAGTCTGTTTGATTTTTGTGTTCCAGGTTAGGCGGCTCCTGCCCAGTGTCTTCACTTCCAATCAGGCCAGAAATGGGGGTGGCAATTATGGAGTTCCTGTCTACCTCAACAGATGAAGAAGGTAATGTTCCTGCCCTCATGGAGATTATATCTAGTAGGGAGAGTCGGGCTGCACACAAGTGAAGAGGACAGTTATTTCCTCAAACTTGCAGAGCAAAGGCCTTCACCCAAGCCATTCTCATGACCAGAGCTCTCACTTCCTTCACTCCCTGATCAAATGTCACCTTATCAGTGGGCCATCCCTGACCACCTATGCAGAACAGCCAACAACTCACCACTGTGACACACATACGCTCTATGTGTCCTCATCCTGCTTGACTTTTCTCTATACAATTTATCACAATCTGACTCACTCTACATGTACCTTTGATTTGTTTAAAGTCTACCTCCCACACATCTCCCATAGCCCCAGAATGTAGCTTCATGACGGCAGGGACTTGGTTATACGTATTCCTGCTGTTCACAGGCACCTATAACAGTGCCTGGCACAGGGTAGGCGCTCAGTAACATCTGTTGAACAGATGAATGAACAAATAAATATGTACTATGAACAAGGTGATGGGAAAGATGGGGGCTGGGGTTGGGGCTGCTCTAGAAAAGGGGTTCAGGGAAGGCATTCTGAGGAGTTAACATCTGCCGAATGGTAACATTGTGAAAGCATAGGAGAAATACCACTGAGCAGCATACTGCTGTACACTCTGACAGTGTGCCAACCGTGTCTCTCTGCTGGGGCTGGCCTCCCGAAAAGGAAGGCAGAGATGGCCACAGGGTCCCGTCAGTGCCGAGTCATGCCAGGGGCACTGGGGCTACTCACTGTGTTGATATTCTCCGAAGTCAGCATAGTGGATCTGTGTTGTGAGACTGGACACACAACAACCAACACAGCAACACTGGGCTAAATGAATTACAGCATGGTGGCACTGAATCCTCACCACCACATGTCAGGTGGGTGTTTAATCTTCATTTTACAAAGGAAGCCTCAGAGGCCCTGAGAGGCCAGGCGGATTATTACCCAGTCATCCAGATAGTAGCCAACTGGGGCTGAAACTCGGTGCTGTCTCACTCTGGACCATCTTATGCCATTGAGTTTTGAAGCAGGAGAGAATGTACATGAGTGTGATGCTAAGCAACATGGGCTGTGCCTGACCCATGTCCATGTCCCCTGCAGCTATGAATTCAGGGTCCCATATATAGCATTCCTGGTCATTCCTGGGGCTTCAAAATACAGTGTGGGGCAGAAATGGCTGGTTGTCTACCCCAAAACCAACTCTCCTCTCCTTCCTGATTAACTAAACCCCTATTTTTAACTGGGTATGCTGCTTCGGTTCTCTATCCTATTGCTGCAACATAGATATGATGGCTAAATCCCTAGCAGCCATCCCAGACCCTGAGGACAAGGGCCATTCCCTAGAGATGGTCAAACAGAGAGCTGGAAGGAGCCTAAGACCCTGATGACTTCACAAAGCTCCTACCTCAGCCCAGGAATGCCTACTTCTGGACTTTTTTTAGAGGAGAAATTAACTCAGTCTTGTTTAAACCACCACTGTTTGGGGTTTTCATGGCATAGTTTATCAAACCTGATAAACAGCAAGGAAATCTTATGGAAGAGAAAAGTCTTGATTGAACCTAAGTTTGAGAAGTGTGGGATTCCACTTGACAGACAGCAGAGGGCTCAGAAGCAGAGCAAGCGAAGCTCCATGAGAAGGAACAGCTTTTCCTGCAGCTCAGGGAGGAAAGGCTGGACAAGGAAGGTGAAGCCAGCTGCTGCAGGTCTACAATGTTGGAGTAACCTGGGATGATAGTTAGCCAGGAGCCAGGAGGTGTTGAGTGGAAATGGTTTGATAGCATCAGCATTTTAGCAAAGTGGATATAGCAGCCTTTCCCAGGCCAGCAGAGCCACATAGCCTGGATGAAAGAGAGCTGTTAGCCAAATGTTTCCTGAATGCCTAGCTGGTGCCAGGAATTGTGCCTCCCAGGGAAGGCTGCACAGGAGAGAATCCCTGAGCTGGGTCTGAAAGATGTCAGGAGAGCACTAGGCACTCGTGTATCCTTTACAGCAGTGACTGCCACACCAGCCTCCACAGCCCCATACAAACGCAGATTCCCAGACCCACCCAGTACAGTCTGACCCATAAACTGGAGCGGGGTACAGGAGTCTGTGCTTTTAGTAACTGTCCTCAGGTGATTCTATGTAGTTAGTCCATGGACCTATTGTATAGGCTAAAAGCAGCTCCTTACCCGATACCTGAAAAATAACAGGTTTGGATGTTTATTAATTAAGTGAACAAATAATACACTTCCACACTGCTAGAGGACAACAAAACAGTAGATTGTGCAAAACTTTCAATAATAGTTGAAACAAGATTTTTCTGGTTAAGTGAATTTTTTTTAAGTATTTAATTAATCAAAATATGATCTGAGGTCTCTAATAATGTACTATGATCTATTTCTGCAACCATTTCAATAAAAGCTGTTTCTGTGTCACTTGAAAATAGCCTTGAGGAGAGACCTCTGGGTTTCAGCACAAGCTGTATGCCAGCTCACTGTAGCCCTGCTCTGCTCACCCTGAGAGAGGAGGAGCCCCAGGCTGTCTCCAGCAGTTGGGTGGGCAGGAAGCTGCCTTCGCTTCCCAAGGTGTTCTAACATACTTCAAGGCAACCCTCCCTGGGAGTGTCCTTACCTTATCTCACAAGAGAGAAATGCTCCTTAAAGGGGAAACATGGTACGAAAGGAAAAACATTGGCTTAAGACACAGGTCAGTAACCCCCTGAGTGGCCTTGGGCAAATTTCCTCACCTATTGTGCTATATGCTCTTGAAAATCCCTTCCAGCTCTGATGCAACCAGGGTGAGAATTAATTAATTTCTAATTAATACTGGAATATGACTCTCAGTATAAAATGCACTCCCATAGAGAAGGCATGATGTTTGGTGCTGGGGATACAATATTTAAGAGAAATTAGGGTGCATGCCTTTAAAGAGTTTATAGTTTAGAAAGGCACACAAGTAATTCATTCAAAAATTATATAATTACTACTGTAATAAATGTTACTAAGGAAAAGTACTTGGTGATATAAAAGAATATAATGGGAACTCAGGAAAGGTATACCAAGAAATAACATTTACGCTGAGATCTGAAAGCAGAGTATCGGTTAAGGATGGGGGTGCAAGTGGCAGGTGCTCCAGGCAGAGGTAAAGGCATGTGTGAAGTGGTGCCAGAAGCAGCTTTCTTTTCAAGAATATTCCAAACCTAAGGAAAAATTAAATAAGGCAAACTTTTTAGGACCAGGCATCTAAAGAAAAAAGAGCACCTTTTATCACAAACAAAAAACCAGATTCACAAAATATAAACTCCAAAGTAATAGTAGCAATTTTCCGCTGGCACTGAGAAATCCTTATCTCACTACACCATTTGACTAGAAGCCCCCAAACCTTCACCCCTCATGCTCAACAGGGTGATGTCGATTCCCTCAGGTCATCTGCAGATGCTTCCAGATTTTGCCTTCAGAACTGGGCCCAGCAAAGGGAGAGAAACACATGAAACACAGACTCCAAGATGGGGAACCTGGCCCTGAGGGTGGACCTTCTTTGGACCAATATTTCTGTTACCAACTATGGGCCAGGCATTATGCATAGGAATGGGAGATAAGACATGATACAGCTACAGCACCAGGAAAGTACTCGAGGGAGGAAAAGGAAGACATACCTTTCAAATGGGGGTTCCTTGGACAGCTCCAAGGAGGGGATGGTATCCAAAGATGAGCAAAACTTGGAGATGGAAAGAGAAAGCATCCTGACAGTGGAACGACATAAGCAAACACTTGTCTTGTAGATGTGCAACAAGAAGCTATGGCTGGAGCCCGGGATAACAGATGGTAGAGATCTAGCAATGGTGTAGCGTAGGCCTGAGTTGCTACCTCCGACTCAAAAAGTGAACAGATGACTATGCTGGTCTTCAGGGTGCTATCTGGAGAGCTGATCAAATCACAGCTCTGCCAAGACTGGCCCTATGGCCAAGGGCTGTCAGTTTACTCCACTGGACTAATGTATGAGTTTCTCAAACATTACAGTCCTAAGGATCACCTGGGTCAGGTTGCTAGGCCCTACCTCCCAGTCAGAAGATTCCAATTAGGTAAATGAGGATGGGCCCAGGCTGAAAAACCTCAGGGCAGACAGTGGGTCCCAAGGGCCCCTCCAGCCACAAGCTCCAGGCCCTGGGTTCTTGGCCTCCCATAGCATGAAGTCCAAGCCCAGGTGCCCTTCTCTGACTATGGTGGGTGTTCCTGATGGACAGGGGACAGACCTTTGATGCTATGTGAAGAAGCAAGAATGGAGAGCTGTGCAGAACTGGGCCAGGACCGTCTCTATGCCTAGGGACACTCTCAGGGGAGATGAAAGCTAAGTAAAAGTGGCCAAGGGATCAAGAAGAAATGAAGGACATTCTGGGGCAGAGAATACACGTGTGTAAAGACACATTTAGTACAATTAAGATCTAAGGTGCGTGAAGGGGAAAGATGAGAAGTGAAGCTGGAGAGGCCAGGCCCACAACACAAGAAACTGGGACTTGATTCTGTAGGCAACAAAAAGCCATGGCAGACCCTTGAACCCTGCAGGATCCTGGCATCAGATCCCCTTAGTCACTTATTTGGCACAAATACATGGAACACTAACAACTCTTGTCTCACTACCATTCCCCACCACCAACATCAGTATTTATCCTTTGAGATCATCTACTACTACTACCCAAAAATCACACCTTGGATCCCCTCTGTGCAACTATTAGATCAAAATGAGGCAAGCAATTTGACTGAGGCAATTAGCACTAAGCCAGGAACACAATTTGAGATGATGGAGAGAAGTGGGAGCTGTTACCGAGGCAGGTTGGTCCAGTCTGAAACAAGGTGGCTAGCTGTTCTCTCCCCAGATCATATCTGTACCTTGTACAGCTCTCTCGTCCTCCCTTGGAAGAACTCTCAGCTTCTCTAAATGAGTTCATGACCCTGAGGGTAGGAGAGAAGGGATGAGATGGTTCACACTGTCTGGGTTTGGGCTTGACCAGTTCCGAGTGAAATACCTTAAAAACTATGAGAAATGTCACTGCAACATCAACAATTCAAGCAGCCTCACCAAGACCCTGTCCAGCAGACTCTGCACAGAATGACTACAGGTACTTTCATTCTCAAAAGTCAAAGACTGAGGAGAATAAAAAGAGGTGCAGACTCTGAAGTTACTGCTGAATCCTGCAACGCTAGCAGAGGCGGCATGCCGGTTCTCCAGAGGGCCGCAGTTAGTGGAGAGGAGATCTGGTCAGGGTTGTCTGTAGCACCCCCGCTCCACTCCTGCACCAGCTGAGTACTTCTGGCTCCTGGACACGCCCCCACGATGCCTCCAGCATGCTGTAAAAGCACATTTCGGGCGAGGGCCAGGAGGGGGATAAGGGTTAGGCTTCTACAGGCGTTCAAAGTGGGCAGCTCAATGAAAACACTCCTCTACCGACCCGTGAAACCTGGTGGACCGCGCTGGGGACGGGATGGGCCACCCGCCGGGAGTCCCCGGCTGCAGCCTCGCTCACCTTGCACTTGAATCCAGCGGCAGGCGGTAGCAGCTCCCGCAGCAGAGCCTTGGCCACCTCGCGGCTGGCCTCTTCGCTCACAAAGTGCAGGTTAAGCACCTCGTGAGCCTCGAACTTGGCGAGGCGCAGCAGGGAGCGGAGCGCGACGCGGGCCTTGGCCTGCAACGCGGCATTGTGTTCCGCCTTGGTGAACATCATCAGCAGGTGGTAGTCCACCGGCCCGGCTCCGCCGCCCTCCAGGCTCTTGGCCTTGGCACCAAGGGCCGGCGCCAAAGAGACGCGCGCCAGTTCCGGCGCGGGCGGCGAGGGTGCGGCAGGGACCCCGGCGCGGGCCTCCTTCAGCCTCTTGGTGGCGCTGGAGAAGGTCTCCCGGCCAGATCCCAGATAGTAGAAGGCACAGACGGCAAGCGCCGCGGCCAGGAGCAGCGCGCAGTAGTGGGAGCGCACAGCGCCCAAGCGCGCCATGGCCCGAGCGCATGAGGGCCCGCCTCGGAAGAGACCCATGCGCCACGGACCGGGAGACCTAGCAGGTAGAGAAGGACCGCAGAAACCAATGCCGCGGCAGCCGCTTAGTAGCACCCGCAGGCGGCGGCCATGGCGGGGGCGGGGCCGTGCTGCCCAGAGCCAATCTGCGGACGCTGATGCGCGAAGAGGTGTGGCCAAGGTTGCCCGGCAGCCGCTGGGTCCTAGATTCAGAGGGATTAGAACTGAGATTGACCCGGTGTCCGAAGTAACCGCGCCCAGCGTGGTCTAAACAGCCGATGAGGATTCGAACATAGAGAAGACCAGCGGGGTGTACAGTCTGTGAAAACTGGCACTCTTAAGTGCCCAACCCCAGAGCTTGAATTGAAGCTGAGCCTTGAAAGGAATTGAGGACCTTCGTTTAACAAAAAGGTCTGTACGCAAGAAAAAAATTATCTCTATACCTTCCCCTCTCCCCCTAATTTTTTGGAGGCCTTAAGTCCTCTCCCCGACTCCCTTCATACCTTGGAGACTAGATGGGGCTTTGGAATTTAAACTACCAAGTTCCTTCTCCATTCACGGTAAAGTAGGGTTGACACTTGAGGTGGAAATCGCCTGCTCACCCGACTTGGCAGCTAAAGGATGTGGCCAGCAGAGGGACCCCGCTGCCCAAAACTTCGGGATAGTTCAGAGAGCCTCTAAGAATACCAGAGAATGGGATACTAATTTGTTTTAAACAAACGTCAACACTTTTAAAGAGCTTTAGTATGTACCAGTAGTTTTGCAAATTCTTAACTAAGGCACATTGAGGTAACTTCTCTAAAGTCACACACAGTGGCACTTTTAACCCTAGACAGTTGGACACTGCCAACCACATAAAAACTCATTGACTTCAGTGTCCTAAGGACTGATATATACCATAGCGTGTAAGTAAACATATACAAATGGTCTACATGCTTGAAAGAGGTGGTGAAAATGAATGCACAAATGCATGTACAGTTATCCCTCACCAGTTTATTGTGCCATGCCATTTTTCTTAAAGTGTGGTTTCCAGACCACAATTTATCTCATTTTTAATTCTTGTTCTTTTCAACTGGAGCAATACTTTTCTGGAAAACACTGGACCTCTAAAAACAGGGTTCTCAACAAATTCAATGCATACTACCCACCTTAAAAAAAAAAAAACCAATAGCAGAATTAACTCAGTTGAGTAACAAGTTCTTACTTTGGTTCACATAATCCTCACAACTCTATGAAGTAATATTTGTATTTTACAATTGAGGAAATTGAGATTTAGAGAAGTAACTCATCCAAATCTAGTTAGCTAGAAAGTAATAGAGCCAGGATGCTAACCCAAGTCTCATTGCTCCCAAAGTTCAAGCTTTTAGCCAAGATTAGCACTGAAAGCAGTAATTTGAGCTCTGAGTTGTGTGTATTATATCAGAACCTTCAGCAGATAACACTGTGGTTAAGAAAACAGGTTCACTTAAGAGCTCATTAAGAGCAAGAGAGCTGGACTTCCACTCTGGAAGTCCACTCTGCCACCACAAGTTGACAGACACCAGGCAAGTTACTTAATCTCTCCAAGTTGCAATTACACACATAAGTAAAATGGAGCTAATGTTGGTACTATGCCTCACAGAATTATGAGACAATAGATTAAAAAGCAGTTAGAACAAGACCTAACATGTAGTAAACAAATACAAGCTATGCTAGAAACACCAAGCTCTAAAAAAAAAGTCTAAATATCCTACAAATACCAAGATATAATTTAGCAACCATCGCTTTTCTTGGTTATTTACAAAGACTAAACTCCAAATTTCCATTAAGACTTCATTACATGTTCACGGAATCCCCACAGCAGTATGCTCAAGCTGTATTATTACATTCTAATTATTGTTCATTAATAAGGAAGAATTCTTGAATTGTGCCTTTCAGTCTGCTGACCTATACCATCAAGAATTTATTCAACTCTGCCACTTACTCTAGAATTTATTCAACAAATATTGTATTCTTAAAACCTTTATAAGACCTCACTACTCATGGAATTTATGGATGAGAAATGAGTAACGAGATAATTTAAATTTTATATAGAAATATCAGTAGACACAAGAAAATACTCAAGAGATTGGTCTTATCTCTGGCTTCCTCATTCCCCATTCTTTGACCATAAGAAAAAATTAATTTTGCAGCTTCCTGAAGCATACTGTTGACTGGAAGCTAAAATAGTGAGTTGAAGGTAGCCAGTTATTTATTCAGTAGATATTGAATAACTACTACATGCCAGTTATAGTAACACCTGATGTAGCAGTGAAAAAAAAAAAGAATCCTGGGTGTGGCTCCATAGTGTAATGGTGAGCACGTCTGCTTTACACACAGAAGGTCCTGGTTTCGCACCACAGGTGGAGCCACAGACCATACCCCGGTGCGCCAGGCCCCGGGTATGCCCGGCGCCTGGGCCCCAGAGTGCGCCGGGGGTACTAGGCTCAGGGTGTGTGCCCCCGAGCGCATGGAGGGAGATGCCCTGCCTTCAGAGATCCAGTTCTTAAAAGAAGGGAAACAGCAACATCCATAGGTCAGGGAGGAAGTGGGGGAGGAGGATTAAAGTGGGGAGGGGACAAAAAACAAGAATCCCTGCCCTCATGGAGTTTATATTCTAGCAGGGGAAAATAGACAAGAAAAAGTAAAAGTAAGTAGTGTGTCAGATGGTGATATGTGTGCTATTTTCTCAGCTTAAAATAGATATATCTGGGTATGTAATAACACAGCTAAACAGATACAAAGAATTTTGAGAAGCACATTAACCCTTCAGTTCTAACTTTAACTTTGGCCAAGTTCTCTGATTTCTGACCAGAGATTAGAGATAATTGGTTTTTCCTGCTGTGTAATTTCTACATCTGTAACATTGAATAGATTATCAGATTTTTTTTATTATTGACTACTATCTAATATTGTCAAAGATACAGAGAAACAGGTATATTCCTTCACAGCAAATGAAGGTTTGTTTATTGGTACAACTTTTCAGGAGGGCCCTTTGGCAATATTAAAATCTTTCCAGCCTCTAAGCTAACTTTCAGTTCTCTCTCCTATCAAATGAATGTTACTCCCTGACACAGTGGTTGTCAAATTTTAGTTGGCATTAGAAGTACCTGAGAAGCTTGGTAAAAATATAAAGGCTCACATCCTATTGATCTTCAGTGAGTCTGAGCCTCAGTGGTGATTGTTTTACAGACCAAAGTTTGAAAAGCATTGCTCTAGACCTTCACCCAGCCAACCTCTCCTGCTTCAGAATTTGGCTTAGATGATAGGGCCTCATCGAGTGGTCTCTTAAACAACTCATCCAGTGTCCAGCTGGGGCACCATCCTCAACAATCCCACGAGGGCCACCTATAAATTACCCAGCCCCACCTTTCTCCATTGCAAGAAGCCAAGGCTCCAAGAGAACAGGAGGTATGTCTACCTTTTTACCATACTATCCCCAGTACCTAACACAGCGACTAATGCATTGAATGAGGAGCAAAGATATACCCACCCATTGTGAGCCCGCATTTTCACTAACAGGAATTCACCTTAAGGAAATAATCAAGAATGTACCCAAATATCTAGCCATAAGGATAAAACAGAGCTAGGCAAGAAATTGGAATCAAATGTTCATCAATAAAGGGGTTAAACTAAAATGACGCTTTCAGTAAAAGTGATATATTCAACAAACTGTAAGTGGAAATTTTTAGAATAAATGGAGGAAGAACCTATAGATTTGGAGACTCGAGACATATTAGCCAACTGTAATGAATTCTGATTTGAAGAATCTATTTTTAAAAATACATTTTAGACAATTGGAAAAATCTAAATACTGACTACATGGTTTATAGTTTAAGGAAGTGTAATATTATAATTGGGCTTTTTTTTTAAAGAGTCCTTTTAGAGATCTACACTGAATGATTTGTTGGTGAAATGTCTGGGATTTGGTTCAAAAAAAATCCAGGGTAATTCTCTCAAAAGTGATGTAGAACACTTAAGGACTTAGGAATCTGTTCTCCATTTATTGACAGAAGTGGGTAACAAAACAGTCTGATCCCATTGTATATAAATTTACACATACCCAAAGGTCTATAAGGGTATATACCAAGGAAGTAACAGTTTTCTCCTCAGTACTACCCAGTATTACTGATGAATATATTCTATAATCTGCCCTGTTCAAAACAGTAGTCACTAGGCAGATGGCTAGTGAGTTCTTAAAATATAGCAGTGCAACAATGAACTAAACTTTTAAAATTTTGTGTAATTTTAAATTTCAATAGCCTCACGTGGTTAGTGGATACCACAGTGGACAACAAAGGCAGATGATGGAATTATGGATGATTATCTTTTTACTTATTATTCAAACATTTTTCTACAATGAATAAGCATTATTTTGCAATAAAGAAAAAGTAGCTGTTTTCATTTAAAACATTTACTATTAGTGTGGGTTCTCTTCTTCAAGAATATTCTGAAAATGAATAAAATAAGTTTATAGAAAAGTTTTATGTGTCTGTTTTCAATTAACTTTTAAAGGAAAGTCAAAAGCAGGCGATTGATTCACTTTCAAGTCTGCTCTTTCAACCCCTCTATTCCTTCAATCTTAATTCATATAAAAATCTTTGTTTACTAAAATGATTGAGGGTGAATGTGTTGCCCAGATTAGAAACTTCAACATATATGTCAATCATAATGACAAGAAAGTAGAGCTAGGGCCCCCAAAAAGCCTTTATGCTTTTTTAGCTAATGAATTAAGAGACATATAACTCTATGATCAGGCAGGAGAACACTTTAAAGATCAAAATATATTTCTTTATTGAAGCAATCAGCAAATAAGAGCAATCTGGATCAATTTGACAGGGTGGAAAAGTAAGATAGGACCTTAAACATGACAGTTGCTAACAGATATATCTACAGTTGTAGTTTACAATAAAGTGGAAATCTCAGCATAAAAGAACTAGGCCAGAGGTGAAATTTTTATTGACTTATCATAATTTTTCAGCATACAAAGTATTTAATCAAGTGTAATATTTACAATTCTTACATAATGTACATTTTAGAATAACTATAAAGATACTTTGTTCCATTTACAATGACAAACTACAATAAAACTACATTCATGAATTAGATACAAATCCTCTACATACTAATAAAAAGTAAATGAAGTGTTGGTTAACATTCTTTAAAAAAAAAACCTTTTCACAGGTAGCAAGAAATATTACATGTAATAAGTCTTTACGGCTGGAATGATCCAAAATACCACAAAGCACAAGTAAACACATATAGAAAAGTAGCTCATCATTTCCTTTGTGTAAAATAAATGATGCCAACGATCTTTATAATGTAGCAAGCTTTCCCTGTTTAAAATTAACACCCAAAAATGGTGGGAGGGGTGTTGAAGAAAAATAAGAAAATATAAAGTGTAAGATAGTGAAAAGGCCAATACAGAGAAAAGTTTAATCAAACCTTGCTCCCACCCCCATTATCTCATTTTAAGTATATAAATTTATGTAAAAAGAAAAGGATGTCCACAAAACCATATTTGTAGATGTCAGGATTCAACAAAACTGAATCCAACCCCCTTTTAGTTAGTTTCATTGGGAACAAGAAGTTGATAAGTATAGGCATACCTTGGAGATACTGTGGGTTTGTTTCCAGACCACCACAATAAAGGAGTATCACAATAAAGCTAGTTGAAATCTTTTTGCTGATGGAGGATCCTGCCTTCAATTTGTAAAAATGCAACATCTGTGAGGTGCAATAAAACGAACCACAATAAAATGAGGTATGCCCATACATGGTAAGTTAAAATTACCTTTGTAATGTTTTGCCTTTGTTACTGCTTGTTATTGCAAAAATGTAAATTTTCCCACAACTTAATGTCCTCAAATCTTAATCTATTCCTTTGAGGTAATATCCAGGTTCTCCAGAATATTTAGAGTCTTTATTATCAAAACACAAGGAAAGCTGGCAGTCATTATCAGATTTTGCTGCTTTACAACGATTTTAAATCATTTCATGATACAAGTAAAGTGCCTCTGACTAGCAGGAGTCAGTCAGACAGGCATTCTAGTGTCATCTACACCACTAAACAGAAAACCAGTGACCTTCTAGGTAAAATAAGAGCAGCCCAGGATCAAAGAGACAAAGTTGGCACTCTTAGAGTAAGATATCAGAAGTCCTACTGTGAAATCAGGTGAGATAAAATAATGTCAAAGTAGGTTGTGAGCAGCAGAACAGTATACAAAGGGATATTGTTATAGTTTCACTTTGTTTCATCCCACTCCTTTTATCTGTGAGGAGCTCTGAATCCAAAAAGAGTTGTAACTACTAGTCAGTGCTCTTTCCACTATATCATGCAGGTCTGAAGTCATTCTGGACAAACAGTTATATAAACACATCATTTTTCCAGCTCATGCACATAGTCAAAAGTGCTAGCAAACAGAAGAGTTAATTGACAATCTAAAAGTGATTTGGGAATCTCTTATTATTCAAAATGGGCAGTAAAGTTAGTCAAATTCAATTTGGTTTATTGTGACCATACTTTACATGTATAAAGTTATATTTTTAAAGTATCGCTTAACAGATCATAAACTTAAATTGTCCAGATTGTAAAGGTATAATTTTTTTTTTTCAAAATGCACTCATGAATAAACAAAGTACATATTCCAAATTAAATCTACATGTTTTGGAAAGTAAACACCAAAGTTCATTAAAATCTATTCTGAAGACCAGTATAAATCAGGCAAAAACCATAATGTAGTGAATCCCTGGAAATTCCTGAATTTGTAAGGACTGTACCAAAGGTAATTTTTAAAACCTTAGAAATCTTAAACATGTAAATGTTACAATGAAAAACTGCAAATAACTACTCGATTACCTGTAGTCTAGTTCTAACATGATATTGCATCTAATGAACTCAAGAGTGCAAATAGTCTTATTTTTATGTTAATCTAACTTTTAAGCTAATGAGCTAATGATAATAAGCTAACAGAATAATGATAAGGGATCATAAACTGCTATCCACAGATCAGTTAGGGAAGGAAAATAAAAGGTGATCACACTGACTTATAAAGCCCAAGAGTATAATTAACATTGTTTACTCTATAATTTCTCACAATATATTGAATAATTCACAGCTAATGAAACTCAGATTTGTTACACAGCTATTAACTGACACACCTAAATTTACCTTGGTAACAGCTAACCTACTTTGTAACTACTTCTAATATAGCCTTGCTGTTCACTATATCATTTTTGCCAAATTTAATCCAAATTGGGTCTCAGCATATTCAATAAATCAAGCCACAGAAATGTGTTTTTGTAGTGCCAGGCTTTCTATATTGTTAAAGAGTTTGCTTTCTCTCAAGATATTCAGAACCATGATCATCTTTAGTGCACTTCAAATACATCTCTAACCACTAAATTTAAGTAGACACTAATTACTGCCACACTAACAACTCATGACTCAAGCCACAGGAGGTAAGAGTGTCATAAAAAGAATTGCTTCACAACCAGAGATCCCAGAGGTTTTTCTGAAGCACCCAGGGCTGGATCCAAAAGGAAAACTGCCTAGGCTTCCTCTTTTAAAGGTTAGGAGCTTTAGAAGTGAAGTCCTAGGATTAAAACAGGAATAGGCACTACAAAGGAAAGTGAGACTCTCTCTTATTTTCTTTCTGTTTTGTTTGTTTTCAACATATTTTCTTATCCTTGAACTTTTCAAAAAGTTAATTTCAAAGTACACTCTAATAAAAATGTTATAAATCAGACTTTTGTCAAGTCAAATGATCTGTGACTCTGAGATGAAACAGGAAAGATTTAATGTTCCTGTCATTATTTTAATTACAATATAAGGCTTTGGAAGTTAGCATTTCCTTAGAAATAATTCATAAATAGTTTTTATCCTTATCTAATATGCAGTGATTATTAGTAAATAAGCATTATATGCATGCAGTTTGGACTAACAAATATGGAATCTTTTCTGTGATATAAGTTTATTTTAGTATAATTCTCATTTAGTCAGATTCCGTTTTGATGGTCAATTAGCTTATAAAACTCTAGTTATTGGGGGGAGGGTGTTAGAAAATGTATTATTTACCCAATTAAATATCATTTCTCTACTTATTGATAACCCAAGTTTAAAAACCTCTTATTTAGAAACTATCAACAATACATGTAACTTACAAAAGAAGATTAAATTTAATTGTTGACAATATTAGAAAGAAACTGTAAGGCAAATTACTAAATTTAGCTTATACTCCTGACAAGATATGTCAACCAAAGATAGAACCAGATTAATTTGTAGCACATACATGGCAAATTAGTATACCCATAATATTTTGGAATTCAAGGGTCTGTGATTCACATAACTAAATACTAAAGCTATAAGGATGCTATAATTTTAAAGAACGTACACTGTGTACAATAAGTACACAGGATAGATGTTGGAAAAATTAAAAAGCAATTATTGCTATATATTTTAGCAAAAGCTAATAAAAACATGAGGTTTTTCCTCCTTTTACAGAGATTATTCTTTCACTAAGAGCAACAGCAAAAATGTATCTTGAAAAGGACAAATTTCAAATATAAAAATGCTCTATGTTATTTAATAAATCAACTTTTCTGGTGAAAGTTACTATCTGATGAAAGCATAATTTTGCGACATTCAAATAACCTTTGAAACAGTTTTATTATGTCAATAGATTTGTCAAGGTTTTAGGAAATCAACCCAACAATGAAGAATTACAACTTCTATAACTGAGCTCCTTTTGGTGATTTAAAAGAAATTTTAAAGGGCTTCTTTTTGCTTCATAAAATGAAATAAATCTAAAAGACTGAGTTATGTCTACCTGTACAACCATTTATATGTATGTTCACAATGTTAAAGTACTGGACAATAACCAGACATCTAACGAATATAACTGCATTTATGAGCAAGTGGGGAAATATATTCTCTAGTTCTAATAATTGAATTATATATTGTGTGTATGACAGCTAATCTACCAAAACAAAACAAAACACAATTTCAGAACCACTAAGAATCATCAGGGAAACTAAAAGAAACGACATATTCTCAAGGCAGGCAGAACAGTTGCTCCCATTTGATGCAGACATGCTTAACTGAATGATCCTGGGCATGATGCATAGAAAAAAAAAAAAATCAATACCGCCTACTTGCAAAAAAAGAGATTGTGTCTACACACTTAGCGTCTTATAATCTAAAGATGGCTTCAGTCTAGATTCAACTTTTATTTAAAAAATAGCCCTTTAAACAGGCTTTTTTTTTCTTTAATAAAAGAGGTCCTCACATAGGTTCCTCTTCCCACTACTAAAGCCCTATGTTTTACTTAATAAAAATATCAATGAATGGGTACCTTTTTTCCAAACCACTCAATAGCTACTAAAATTAAGTAAGTAGATTTAAAGCACTAAAAGTTTGTGAGTTTTCAGACCTACACACTAGGGAGTCACCAGCTTTAATATTTTCCCCTTCTTAAAAAAATTCAGAATTTCTGTGAATCTTGCTGGAAACGATTTAGTTTCTCTGGATTATTGGATGCCATTTGGGAAAAATCACGAAATATGTCCTGATAAGTTTCATCACCTGCATGAAAGTAAAATAAGGCAACTTTTAAAACTTATACGATGAAAGTATTAATAAACATTCATTTTTATGACTAGTAACTATTTTATAATTCATTATATTAAAATTTTGTTCAGATGAACGTTTTTGGAAGAAAAAAAGGTGAACTAAATATAAATGCTGGAAAAGTATATAGTGAATGAAAAAAATAAAAACTATACCTGAAAAAAGCACCTCAGATGCAGCCACAGAGGAAAGTTCAGAGTTAGAAAAGAGCAAAGATGCAAGTGTTTTAAAGCAATGTAAAGAAACACATTTATTAACACATGAGAAATAAAAGTCATTCTAAGTGAGGTATAGTAAACAAGGCATTCTTTAAATAAATACTTCACTTGATCAAGACCAAAAGGAAAGACCAAAAACAAATACTAAATATTTCTGATGGATGCAAGTTATTAACAAGACAAAACTGATAATCAGGTGAGAGAAAAGCCTATTTTAATATTATCTTTTAATTAAAAGGCATTTTAATTTAAATAGCATGTGAAAAATTTTAATGCTTAACTAAAACTAATGTACCTAAATCCACTGTTTACTAAATTGATGAAATGATTAAGCCTAGAAAATGACTATAAAATCATAATTTCACATTTAGTTAGAAGGTTTTTGTTTACTGTAGGTCATATGAGCAAGAATGCTATGACAAAATGAGAATAAATACCAAAGACATCTGTTAAAATAGAATAATAAACTCATGTATATATATACAAATATGCTTGTAGAGAAGATTATAGATATTGATACTATAGCAGATTGAATACTATATTTCTTGCCATGAGAAACTAAATATGTACACAAATACAGATTATTCCTCAAAGGATCTGTATAAAGAAATATCTTATTTTTAAGATCAATAATCCATCATGAATACTTCCTATTAAACATTAGCTTTATACAGAAGCTTGGCATAGTTGTTTTCAAGATTGAGACTGTAAAACACTATCTTACACGACTATGGTTGCAACATGGTTTTATAATTATTTCCCATAATATACCTTGCATCCATCTTATTACAAATTCATTTGCTACAGCTGTTAATAGTGCAGTAAGTTTTGTCAGCTTTTGAAAAGCGAGATTTTTGAGGCAATAGATGTCATACCAAAAGCTAGAGAATTAGAAAAAAGTTGGAGGAGGGGGATAAAGATCTAGTAAAAAGGTCTAACAGCATAACTCAAGATTTTCAATAAAAAAATTTTAATACTTTTAACATTTAGTCTACGTAAAAATCGAGTTATTAAAATCTCTATATAGTTTTCATTTAACCCTGGAAATTTTCTCATGACCTGAATCAATCGATCTACTTTAAAAAGAAAAAATACAGTAAAAAGAGAATCTTAAAAGGTTGGCTAAAAGTAACATCTAACTCATATTATTGTTACCAAAACAATAAAAATAAAGGTTGATATGCTGGAACAACTGGTAAGACAATCCAATTATACCCATGATTTCTTAAGTTTACTCCCACATTAAAAGACAAAGTACAATCTATTCCCATTTTTAGCCATTCTAAAAGGTATAAAATAAACTGAGAAGAGACTAACGTTAAATATCAATTAAGAAACCATACAAAATATTTAAAATTTTTTCTTATTCTTAGATGTTGAATTAAAATATTTAAAATATTTATTGTAAACATTATAAATATTTTTAAAATACTATTTAAACTGGAGAGTCTGGAATTTACTTTTCAAGAAAGTGTAAAGTGCAGATTATAATACAAAAATACCACACTGATTTTACCATTCAACACCAGAAGTAACTTAAAAGGCACACATTTATACATTCAAGAAATAGGAGGAAAGATCTAGCAGACACTAATGCCAAATAGTTTACAGATAGCACCAGATGAGCATTCTTAAGTATTACAACAGTACAATGGCAATATATGGCTTCTACTATTAGCAATGCATATTTTGTATAACAAGCTGTGGGATTTTTTTTTTCTTTTTATGGTTTTCCAGTTTTTCTTTTTAAATCATCTAGTTCCTATTACACAAGTACATTTTAGTAGAACCATTGTACCATGCAAAAAAAAATTATATGATATTTTATTCACTGAATTAAATACTTCCTTGAAAGAAAGTGTTGGTGCTGCACTAATCATTGGTTTCACTTACTGAATACATTTTAAAGGAGTTAATACAATACAGAAGGAAGTCTCACTTTCACACACACGCACACAAACTTTTTGTTAACATTCAGTTCCTAACAAAACATTAATTAATGGACTATCAATATAATATCTTTCTTAGGCCTCAAAATATGTGCTCAAAAAGCAAATATTACAATAACAGTAGTGACTAAGACATTTAATCTAGTTAACACAAATTGAACTCCAATGCGATTCTTTAAAATTTAAATATGATTTTAATAATTTATCATTTTTCCCAAGGCAAATATAACTTGTCTACACTAGAATACATGAACAATAACTTAGAATATGTTGCCCTGGAACGTTCATAGAAACACATTTAACAGTACTATAAATGGTAAACAACTAATTACCCAATATTTGTAATGCTACATTATATCCTTTAAATTACTTAATCAAATTCTATTTCTCTTCAGAAAGTTAACTTTTCTATGTGCCTGGACATTTCTGAGTTTTTAAAATGTGGACTATTTCCACTGACAGTTTAAAATACTTTTTGATTTTTGGTGTTCTGAATCGTCACTGCAACAGCAGTTATGGTGATCCCAGATTTGGCTAATTTTGCTCTAGAAATGTACTCCCCTCAAGGAGATGGCAGCATGTGAGAGGCCACTCCAGGTGATCCTGCCCCTTTTGGGTTGATTACAGCCTACTTTTATAACTGATTAGATCAGCAATCAACCTTTGCCAGCAACACAATCACATACATATCTAGTAGTGGTTCACTAAAGCAGTGATTTTCACTGGCTGAGAAACTGCCAACAATTAAGAGGAATCCTAGAGCCAGAGACTGTGGAAACCACCAAACTGGTTCCCAACAATTGGGAGCGGGGCATGGATTCTCACTCAGTGCGCCTCCCCTTCCCTCTCCAGTCCTCCTAAGAGTTGCAGAAACTGATAAAGAGCAATACATCTTCTCTTCAGGAAATGTGTGCTCTTAACATCACCTTGCAAAAAAAATAGGGAGTCTGAGGTCAGGGTTGTAGATACAAAATTCAGAAGTGGGATTTCCTAGAAATAGGTCCATGATTCCCAAAGGTTATAGCTGAGTCTTTTAAATAGTATGGCTCTTCATTATCAAAAGATTGAAAATACTTGCATTTTTAAATTACCCAGAATTCTGAAGTTTTCTTTCTTATGCTAGGCAAAACAACAACAACAAAAGATCTAGATAAAATAATGAAACGAAATCTATGAGAAAAATTTATAGTGATAGGTAAAGGGGAGAAAAAGAGCAGACCTCCTGCCTAAGGAACACGTCTGCTCTCCAAAGACTCCAAAACGAAAAGCAGCCAGAGAGCAGCTGCTGCGCGGTTTCACCACGTCACTGGGTTACAAAGCTGTTCTGCTTCAATATGAGACCCTCTAAATGAATTAAAAATCTAATTATTATCAAGACGATCCTCAACTAGATCAAATCTCATTTTATTCTACTGACACACCATTTCCAGAATTCTGATTCATTTTTTAACCTCTAAACTGAAATTTGAGAGTGGTAGGAAAGCTTGTTTTTCAAAATGAGGCTTTTTTTCAAATTTTCATTCAAATAAATTGCAAAAATCTATTTTTCTATGGATAATAGTAAAGTATATACTCATAAACTTATACATAAAATGACAATGAAAGAGACATTTGAATGCTTCTAAATGGCGGCAGAAGCCCAAGCAATTTGGGTGGAACCACAAGTTGCAAGAACATTGAGGCCCTGTCCTTTCAAGCTTCCCATCTCCAGAGAAAAGTCGACCACTGACCTTCTGACTAATCAGGTGGGTGTGTAACTTCATCAGCAAACACCTTAAGGAAAGAGCAGCTG
This sequence comes from Pteropus medius, assembly GCF_902729225.1. NCBI lineage: Eukaryota > Metazoa > Chordata > Mammalia > Chiroptera > Pteropodidae > Pteropus > Pteropus medius. The sequence continues at coordinate 10,829,554 of NW_024353517.1, forward strand.
ACCAAACATTTACGTTTAAAATTTCGGGGAAAAAAATTTGTTTAACTTAAAATCTTGAAGTTCGCTCTTATCTTACAAATATCAGGTCATAGCCTTTGAATAATTTTTATTTTAAAGTGCTTAAACACAAAGGCTTCAAAAATGGCCTACTAATACTATCACTTAAGTATATCTGTTACAAAATTATAACTTATTTAAAATCTAACACTCAAGTTTAAAACAAATGGGTGAAATTCAGAATTAATGCTGAGATTTCACCCTTAATCAGCTCTCTGACATCTTGGTATATCATGAGTCAGTAATACTGTCTGATCCATAGGATTAAAGTGGGACACCCTAGATTAGAAGTATCTAGATGAAGTTTCTCTATTCTCAAAGTGCTTACTTGTTTCCTATTAAAGTAGACCAAACATGAGTAGCTAATACTCATGAGAAAAGAATGGCCCCTTATTGATATTAATTATATATTAATCCAGTTAAAATAAAAATGGTTGAAGCTAGTACAAAGTACAGAAATTTCAAAACATATTTAAACAGGAAGAATGGATGATATTATCAAGGCGCTTTGAAAATAATATATTAGTATCCATTGAAAAAATCAAATATACCGAACGGTCTCAATTATTTTAGTCATAAATTCCAGAAAACTTTTACTAATATGTATATGAATTTAAAACAGATAAATTAGTAATTCATATACTCAAATTCATGAAGATCCAATTATTTGTTATGTTCATCAAAGTGAGGAATTTGATTAACATTTCTTCCTTTTCTTAAAGGTGAAAACTACTCAAAATGAGACGAGCTAATCCTGAGTTAGATTTCTCTATTATGAATAAGTCTACTTTGTCATCAGGTTCATGAAATATTGTGCAAAATATTTTCATTTATCCAATAGATATTGTACAACTGCTTGAGGCAAAGCTATAAAGTAAAATGAGACCTTTTCCCTTTACCTCTTAAACTAACTCCACTCCCATTATGTACTTAACTGGTAAATTTTATTTTTAAACTTTCAACTCATGTCTAGATCACAGTACAAAACTCTTCGTTTTCTAGCTATTTTCCATACTGACTTTTTATATGCCAAATACATGGTGACTTGTTTTTTCCCTGAACACAATTTATAGGAATTCCCTGAATAACAAAAAGAAAACCATTTTGTTATATTCACTTGACAGCTAAAGAGAATTTCAAAAAGAAAATGACTATTGTGCTGCTGTAAATGTATATAAAGATACATTATCATTCCATTCACTTCACTGGAATGTATGTGGAAGACATCTGTACAGCAGATAAAGAAGTCAGCAGCTGGAGTTAAATACATCAAGTAAATGTGTACTATAATAGGAATAGTTATAGATATTTAAAGGCCCAGGAGCTAGCCACCCCCAAGAATTCAATAAGTACAGTACATACCTAACAACTCACAACTTACAAGTAAGTTATAAAAACTCTATAGTACTAAGTTAGTTTGCTAAAGAACTATGAGTCCTCCAATTGTAAACTGATAAATTCCTGAATGCATTTCTTATACTGCATTTCAGTATGGTTGTTAGTAGAATATTGACCTGGCTGTCCATAAAGTCCTTCTGATTCCCGCATCTCTTCATTCATTCTTGCTAAACGTAACCTAAAATTAAACAAAAAGATTTTAGGTGAAGCTATATAATATTAATATTCATAAGCTAGTGAATTATATGAGCAGGTAAAATATGTACTGATATATTTTTTTCTTTTACCAATATTTTCCACTAAAACAAATAGGCTTTTAGTTTATCAGACCCAGCAATCTGAGATACAAAAAGAACTGTGTTTTACTTTATACAATTCTCACAAGAGAGACAATAAAAGATTTCTAACAAGTGCATTTCAGCTCTGTTTAAGCAGGATTCTTTCAGCACTTCCAGTAGCTTGCTTCCTCCAGACTCCAGAGAATTCCTGGCTTCTACTGCAACCTATGAAACTTTAATGGCAACTGCTAAAATTATTACTTCTATAGTATGGAAGCAATAGCTTGTCATAAGGTCATTCTGCTTCACTCTGAAGTGAGGTAGTTCCAAACATATAAATCTTATGGGTTATCTCTAAATACTGGTAATATATTTTGATATACAAACATTATAATCACGACAGGTGACCAAGATTTTTCCCAAGGTTACCACATTGATTATATACTCTTTTGGGGCTATTCATCTTGGCAGCAGGAAGACATGTGGCATTGGATTAAGAAGACAAGAATTTCTTCTCATTTTTTAACAAATTGTAAGCAACATTTGAAATAAGAAAGTGTTCCACTTTGTATTACTCATCTGTCCTTAAAGCCACCAAACACACATCACCTTCCTAAACCTCTACCACCCTCCTCTAAGATGCTCTCTCTGGCAACTACAGCATCTGATATGGGCTTTTCTTATCTTCCAAGTACCATAAATCCCTTCCATCTTCCTTAATTCTCCCTTTAGTATATGGACTTTTCAGAAAGGACACCTATTTTCAAAAAAAAAAAAAAACTGAAGTGTTCACACAAAGTAATATGAGAAAATTTTGATAATTTGGGAACAGATTAAAGTGCTTAATACCTTTGAGGAAGAAGGGCTATTCCTGGGAACCCTAGAAAACCAAGTTTTGTTTCTCTATAATATGCCTACCTATTATTATCTTTCTCTAATCTATATGGATTAATAGTTCTAAATTTTTCTACAATAGCCTCCACAGTAACAGTAAGCCCTCCAGTGGGGAAAGGAAGTTGAGTACAGAGAAAGTATGCTGGTTTTCTTTTTTTTTTTTAATTTCACAGGGATTAGGGAGGGGTAATATATGGCAAGTCAAGAATTCTCAGTGGGAGCTCAGGAGTTCAAGGCAGTCATTGGAGTTTCTCTTTGTAAGTGAGATTCAATAGTGTGGATTGAACTCTCTCTACTCATTTAACGGGATCAACAATTCTGGGCTTCATTCAGCCCAGAATGAAAAAAGTGACTTCATACAACATATGTTTGAGATTTCCTACATATTAATAATATGCGGTGAAATCACATTTCTAAATTCCAAGTGTAAGAAATAACTTTAAGATGAAAATCAAATTAAGAACTCAAGTTTCTTTAACAGATTATATTAAATTGTATTCAAACATTCAAAAACAACTATTTTATCTTTAAAAATAGAGTATTCATGTGAATAATTCTTTAAAAAATAAGTACAAACAATCCCTAAGAATTATTGTCCAAAGGCAATGAAACTGCAAAAGTTACTAACATCAATGTAGGTGTCCTCCCTCCTTATAATCCTCTAATTTTTGATGTAGTAGAATAATGGCCTATTATTATATCAATCTAACCCCTACCCCAGTACTGGACAAAGAATTAAAGAATCCATTTTAAAGAAATGATTGGTTTTCTGTTCCTATTGGTCATGCAATATAACAGAGGTGGCTAAGAGCATCGGTTTTAGGGCTAGAATTCATGGTTTCAAATGCTAGCTCCACCACTTACTCATTTTTCAAATTATCTGTGGCTTCCTTATAAAATGAAGCTAATAATAAGAATACCAAATAAGTTCATATATGTAAAGTGCTTAATACATTTAATGAACTTAGAGAAGTACACAGCAAAAATGGTAAACAACCAGCCAAGTTAAAAGTTCACACCCAAACAGGAAACTCTATGTTAAAACCCTGTACAAGTAATACATTGTATGGGAAATAATCAAGTAAAAAAAAAAAAACACTTACAAGGTCACTATATCAGCATTGGCTGCTTCCACAGCTATACTCAAAGGGTCTTTTCCTTCTTCATCAGTGGCATGTTGATTGGCACCTCGTTTTAGGAATAAACATACCTGCCTGTTTAAGTAAATAGCATTTTTGAGATATTGCCATTAAGAAAGAAATTAGTATTTATCTTAAAAAATAAAAAGTGCTACCTAACTTTAAAAGATAATATGTTCATTAGGAAATTCTTATTCATTCTACAAATACTTATTTAACACTTGTAACAATAAAAATTTACCATAATCAGCATTTTATAGATCTTGAGATATTTTCATATTTAACCTGGTGCTATATAGCATAGTGACATGTATAAAGAATATCATACAAAGATATACACAAATTCTATAAACTTAAATAAAACAAAATCACTCAATGGCATTATCTGGGAAAGAAGGAAGCCATGGCAGTGGTAATATCATAATATATTAATGATAATACAATAGCAGAGTGGGAAGTAATCCTTCCACTACTCCACAAATACTGTAACTTGAAGAAACTGAAAAAAGTGAAAAAATAAATGTAAAAGAATGAGTAAATGGAGTCTATGAAGTAAAATGGGAAGAATTATGATTGTTTAAAAATACAAAAGATGAGTTAAATATTATCATTTTTTAAGTATAGAAAAGTTTTTATGAACTGTTTTACGAAAAGTTTTATTGAACTGAATCTCTTTGCTGATAGAAAGAAAACAAGCTGTGATAAAATAGAAGATGCTATAAATATAAAAAGAACAGCTTCTTGTTTGTCGAGGTAATAAGAATTGAATATCCCAAGATATTTTATTAAAGAACAATCACCTATGATGCAAACTTTTAACATAAGGCTGACATTTTTACTTCATTTATACCCTTTAATAGAAAGTCCATTTTCATGGCTTTATTGTTCTATGAGTCTAAGTATTGCTCCAGAAGCCACAACATCAAGAGCACAGACTAAAAATTTACTACAGAATTTGACTTTAGCTACCCTGTGGGAAAACAAAAATCTCCAAAGTTACAAAACTCTCCCAAAACGTGTGTTATGTATATAATGTATGCATACATACACAAATACACACGCAGACTTAAGTCACCATAACTTTAGTAACAGTTTTAATACTGCAATTCATCTACATAAATGACAAGTTCAAAGTAACCTTTGCAATGTTTTTATCTGAAAAGTAATAGCTTTTTTTCTGAATGAGGTTTTTAAAATTTCAAATTCCATCATGACAATATAAGTCATAGCAAAATATGCCTTTACAAACTCTAACTAATGACCTTAACCTTAGTCTAGCAAACCACACTACTTTCATTACCAGAATTCACTTCAAGAAAAAACTTTGAACACAATCAAAGCGATGCTCAGAAATCACTACTAGCTGCTGCTTCTATTTTCCAACCCATCTCAAAGCAAAACATTTCAAAGCAATATTTTCAAGTAAAATCTACTTAAATATGTAAGCATTCCAGCCTACCCTGTGTGCCCTAAAACAGTGGCATGGTGCAGTGGTCCCCGCCCTTGTACATCTCTTTGGTTCACATTAGCACCATTCTGTAGGAGAAACTCGCATGTCACCAAAGAGCCCTTAGAGGAAAGAAGAAGATAACAATGTACAAAAAACCAAACATATTTATATTTAAAACAGTGTATTTACTTTAATAGCATTTCTATTGCATTCTCTCCAGAACAGAAAATACCCCCTTAGCAAAAACAGAGAAATGATCAATTTTATTATTTCTTCCCAGGAAATACTTCTAACAGGATTCAATTTGCAGTTTGTGATCTAGCAAAACGCACCATTTTCATTACCAGAATTCTCTCAAATTAAGAAAAAAAATTGAGCTTACACAATTAAAAGGATGCTCAGAAATCACTACTAGCTGCTGCTTCTATTTTCCAATTCAACTCTTAAAGCCAAAAATGCTAAACCATATTCCAAATGAATTGTGATTTTTTTCGTTTTACTACCACTGAAAAGGTCAATGTACAAATCCATACCCCTAACACGGCTTGAATAAGTGGTGTTGCTTTGTTTTCCTCTGAATTAGCCCAGTTCACATCTGCACCATGAGCCAAAGCCTCAGCCATTTTAGGAAGATTTTTTTCATATGAAGCCCTATAAAGCTGGAGTCCTGGATTAAGATGTTTAGAGTCAAGTAACACAGAAGAATCTTGCCTTTCTCCCTCTGAAAAGTAAACACAAAGACATCAATAAACATGAGCTCTTGATGGGGAGGGAGAGAATAGGAAGTTATTATTTCATAGGCATGGAGTTTTCGTTTTGTAAGATGGAGAATTCTGTGGATGGAGAGTAGCAACAGCAGTGACTCCAACAGTGTGAACAGACGTAATGCCACTGAACTGTACACTTAAAATGGTTAATGGTAAATTTTATGTTATGTGCATCTTACCACAATTTAAAAAAAAACGAACTCTTAATTGTATCACAATGTGAAAGTTGAGATATAAGAAACCACTAATTTAACAAAATGAGCTGATGAAATATTTTCACAAAGATATTTTATTTCTAGTGATTAATCATGCCCCAAACAATCAACGTTCTTCTTTTATAAGGACAACGATTGATATGCCAGGCCTTTGTGGTCTTCCCAGTATCCAACAAGTAGATTAATTACTCTGTTCTAGGTTAAAATTAGGTTCATTCCTATAAACCTGGGTTTAAGGACTCAGAATAGGCAGTACGAATCCCTGAAGAATTTTACTACCAGACTACATCTTACTTTATTCCTAGGATGGTCCAATACCATCACAATTTACAGTATAAGCAATTAGAATAATTTGAAGAATGTTTACTACCCCGAGTAGCCTTCGAGACCAAAATCGCTGAAATCCTGAAGGAGAGAATATAGGAGTAAAGCACAAGTGAGAAGAAAAATCTAATGGGGGAAGAACTGCTGAACTCTTTCTTCTAATAAAAAAAGACAGCCACAAAAAAAGATAAAGAGTAATAAGACAGTTCATGTGGATTAAAAATTATCCTTAGGTATTGACAAGGCACTTTTTGCACATATCATGAGGCTTAGAAGAATGTACGGTTATGAGAGAATTTCCAAACAGAAACAGAAATAATTGCTTTTCATTTAACTGTATTACTCCTCCCTTAGTTCCTTCCAAAAGACAAACCACTTCTTTTAGAAATTATTTAATCAAGACTAGGCATTTACCACATGCATTTTTCAGCAAATAATACCAATTAACATTGAATTTGACCGAAACTCACCAGGGTCATATAAACTATTGGCTGACACCGTGGAGGGTAAAGACTCTCTTCCATCATCAGAGCTCTGCTGAATTCCACTGTCATTACTTTTGACTGTTTTAAAGAAAAATCAGCTAATGATTAAAGTCCACGCCATTAAGAAAACAATCTCCCACAAAGAGGTTTTAAAATGAGCTCTGATATGTCAATGTAAACTCAGCCACCACCAGTAGAATACATTTAACACAATTTTAATCCTTTCGAGCACTTAGCTTATCAAAATATGAATCAATTGGAAAGCCTGAAAATACACTTATTTTCAGAGTCGTAACACATCTCATTACCCCATTATATGTAAGGAGTAGTAAAGAGCTTAATTTATTGTGTGACTACAAGTAATGTGTAATTCTGAGACAATGGGTAACATCTAGAGAAATGGCCACACCGCACAATGACCACTGGCACAGACTTGGAATGCTCCACAAGAGTAGTACTTACTACTACGTAGTTTTGAAGAAGTATCAAAGTAGGAGAAGAGTGAATCTAGCTCATCAGGACAGAACAGAGACTCCCGCCTGGCCTCGTCGCTATTTACAGCAACCACTGGGGACATGCAAGTTAGCAAAGCACAAAGCAGGCCGTAAGAAGGGAAAAGGGCAGGAAAAAACGTTATTGGGAAAAATTTAGGAGGAAAAAATAGGAAGGATATAAAGTGGTTAATTAGATATTTAGGGCTTTTTGCCATGATAGAGTTATAATCCCCATTTCCCCTTGCATTTAAAGCAGTTTTTATTCCTTAGAATATACACATTACCTAGAAATGTGAATTACCAAGACACTATTTAAACTTAACTACTATAAAGATATAGAAATCCAATTTTTCCTTACAATATGTAGAAGGAAACGGATTTTTAGCATTTAAAAAAATCTACAACGGCTACTAACTTAGAGATTAAGAAAGTGATGTCAGTTTATGAAAATATTTATATGCACAAGTGAGCTGTAATACCTGAACTTAGGGAAGATACTCTGACTTGGTCACTTGGCCCAAGTTTAGAAATGCTCAGCCTCTTTTCTTCGCAACTTTTGGAGACAATCTTTTTTTCCTGCTCAGGAGGTGATGACGATATAGAATATTTATCCACAAATTTCCTCTCCACATATTTTGCTCTGATATATGCCTCTTTCTCCTGTCTGGTATACATAAAAATGTCATGATATTCTGCTTAATCTGTGAGCATAGCTAATACTGAAAATAAGCCATTGTATATTGAATATTTCAAAGAAAGTCAGTAAATGTAATACTAGTTAAAACCAAATTTGTGACATCACACATTTTCTTTCCAAATATTTAATGAACTATAATTACATAGTCAAATGAAATATAATAATAAACTGAAAAATCACATATTAACATGGCACTTTCTTATTCTCTTAATTTCTGTGCTCATTCATTTCTATACATATTCTCTTTTACTTTTTACAGAGTGAAAAACATTACTAAGAAAACTATACAATTTTATAAAAATTAACTTTAATTTCATTTTTACTCCAATAATAATGTCACATACTGAACTGTCACTATTGATGGTCATACTTTTTCATAAGACAACTACTTTAAAACAACGTGGTATTCCTAACTTAAGGGAGAAAAAGATGTCACTTTAAAAATTTTTTATTTATTATACAATCATAAAATGACAAGTCTGTTCTATACCTTTTCTTACTTCTATCCCTTTAAAATACTTGGATCTTGGCTAAAATAGGATATTTTCAATGACTACAGTAAAGCACGTAAAGCTAGGCTTTAGCAAAAAAATACTCTTATTTAAGTGATTTTGGTATACAGAGCAGTAACTTTAAAATAGTATTGATTATACGTAAGGATTTAGTCAAACATAAATTCCTAACATAGGATTACAGCAAATAAAATTTTAGTGCTAAAAATAAACAATCATAAAGACTAAAAACAACATCAATGACAAAAAGGAATTATGTACCTGGAAGGCACTCTTAGCCACTTCATTCAATGAGCCTCATATATAAAAATGGAAGTATAATTTCAAACACAATTAAGTACTCTCTGATACCTTGTCACCTTTAATTCTTCGACATCATAATGCCATGTATAAAGTCTGTGATTAACAAATATTTGCTGAACTAAGTCACACAATGTAAAATTATTCATCGTACATGGTAGAAACGTGATCCGTGGACACAACAATGAACAGATTATCTTTTTCTAAAGACTGGCCATTAACAGAACTTTGGTCTACTTTAACTGCTAAGAACTTTTACATTCCTAAATTGAACTTTAATTTTTAGAATTCTCTCTCATCTGGAGATTATAACTGATTATATGATCAATAAAAGATAATTATCTAATTGACATACCCAAGAAAGAGCTACATTTTAACAGAAGCAGTAATGATTTCTTCTAAACAGTTTGTCTCGGTGTTATATATCAATTATAGTTAAATAAAATCATAGCTATATTCCTGATTGACAGGGGTGGGGAGCAACACAACTGAAATAGTACCTTTGTCCTGGTTGTGGTTTCTTTATTCCCATTTTTCCCAAATTAGCTTCATAAACTCGATTTATAACATCATTCCCCAACTCACACATAAGCTGTTTGGGAGGAAAACAGAAAATAAGCCATAAATTCCTAAAAATACTATGTAAGTCATTAAAGCAAGTACAGCTAACTAATTCCTTTTGCATATTCTATAACTGCTCATTCCACAAAGAAGTTTAAAGTTAAAACAAAATGAGATAAGGACTGAGAGCAATATCACCATTTTGCCAGAATACTGCTTCTAGAAGATTACCACTCCTACAATAAAGGGTTTCTCCTCTCCCATCTTCTACTAGTTTTCTGTGCCTCCACTATAGCTAGCTCAATGCTGTATATTACTCACAATGTCTGGTAAATTAAATTTAAAAAGAGGCCTAAGGCCAGACGGGTAAAGTTTTAAACAATTCAAAATTGAAGTAAACTATTTTCTCTTTGTACTTCATATATTATTTCAAAATATTGTGTATAAAAGTTTCAGTCATACATTTTTAATGTATCAGTTCTGTATCAACCAAATTTTCTAAATTGAATCCACTGACTTCAGATCTACACCGAAAGTTGATGCAGAAATTAGATTTCCACCCCTGTTCCCCCATTTTCTTCACCTTTGAATTCATAACAATAGAATCTATGTAAATAGGGTTCTACCTTAGGAGCCTATTTATCATTTTCATTTAGATGTTTATACTATAATTCCACAATGCCTTTTACATAATTGACAAGATTACCACTTTACCAGTGGAGTGAAATAAAAACACAAGCACATTAAGAACACAATTTTCAGACAAAATAAATGCAGAGTATACTAAAACCTTTAAACTAAATGGGGAGAATTAAAAGGAGCATACTTTAACTGTTATGAGTTCTGTAAATCTTATCAGAAACCCAGATGTGATCTAAAATTATTTATAACATTTACAAAGATATGAATGCTTACACTTGGATAAAGGATGTCTTAGTTTAATGACAACGACCCTGACAAATGTAAATCTGTACATGGTCTTATGCTAAATTAACCCAATGAAAACCACATGCTATATCCATCCATTATGGAGTTTATTATAGCAATATGTCTTATATTTTTACCAAGAACTTACATAATTATAAAAGATTAAAATTAAGGCACAGAATCTAAGCTATTTTTTGAGGAAACATAAAAATGTAGGAATGCTGGTTTCCTTAAAAAGTAAACTGACTTGGAGTTAAGAGTGCTACATAAACTTAGCAATTTTTAAAACAATGAGAAAACACCAGGTTTGTCAAAATAGCCTCAGATATATTCCAAGACGATTTAGTTTATTGTTAGCATTAGGAAACTCATCCGTTTGTAAACCAAGATTCTAAATTCCTGAATCTTTATATGAAAATATGAAATATTTTTAGGCAAATATTTATTTTACCTTTAAAAGTTCAGGCTCCCAGGTGTCTAAAGTTAAGGAACGTACTTTTGAAAAGTGAACTCCAAGACTCCTAAGTGGAGAAAAAAGACTTTGTTAATATATAAAACTATCAGTCTCTACTCTCTTTGCATACTATGCAAATTATTTTTCTCTTTTAATGAGACATCGTCTCTAATATAGCCTTCACCACACATAAATAAGGACAGATCTTCTGATTTATCATGAATGGTGAACTGAAGACTTCAAAAGCTCTTCACAAACCAGAATTTTATCCACATTACAAAAGATACAAAGATACAAATGGCAGTCAAAGTAGGCTAGTGGTAAGGCCTTCTAACCAATGGGACATCATAATTTACTATGTGTGTTTATCCAAAAGAAGTCTGTCTCCCTGGAAGGCCTACCCACCGGTGAATCCCAGAACATTCAATACACAGGGTGATGCCCAGGTTGATGCTGGCCCACCGTGGGTCTGCCAGACCACAGTCACAACAGCTGGCATTGCCAGGAATACATTGGACACGCTGCAGCGCACTTTCTCCTTTCAATAATTTATCTTTTGACTCATTTCCAGAATCCAGGCTTCCTGTGGATGGAGATGATTTCTTATCCAGTTTCTAAAAGAATTAAAAATTATTTGTTAAAAAAAGACTATAATACCATGTTGCCTACTACATGCTCCAAACAAAAGCTTCCAATCAGTAAATTGAAGGCCTAATATCGGCCTAAACTAGGCACTGTTCTAAGCATTAGAGATTTAAGAACGAAAAGATATAGTTCCCTCTATTAATTGGCTTTTAGTCTTGTGCAGAGAAATATATAAACATTGAATATTATATATCTATAATTTATATGTATAGATATAGAGATGAATATATAGGTATCTATAATCTATATATGGTATCTATATCTATATATCTTTATAGATATCTGACACAATGAGTATATATACAAGATAGGAGGTCAAAGAGAAAAGGGAACGCTAATTTAACAAGCAAGATAAGAGACAAAGGGAATAAACATGAGACTATTAAAACTCAAAAATAAAATATGATTTTATACCAAGTTTTTCCAAGGTATTCAATGAACTGCAAGCAAGTTGTTTCAACTACTGCAGTGAATAACTGCAAAGAGTACAGTCTTTTACTAAAGAACACATCAATTACATTATTTTAATTACAGAGTGAATCAACAGTGGAACAGTATCTAAAATTTCATGGGCTATTAGGAAATCAGGAGAAAAGCAAAAGGTGGCAAATAAGCAAAAAGCTAATTTTTACATGCAAAGTCTATACCAACAGTGATCAAATACAAAGATGTAGTTTGGGGATCCTAAGCAATTAAAGATATGGTCTAAAAGTATTTAGGTTTAAAAACATTTCAGTTTTAACAAGCCAGCATTTTAGTATAGAATCATTAGAAATATAATTTGGCCCTTGCCTTGCCCTTCCTGAAAACTCAATTCAACAGCTGTTAGGTGAGGCAAGAAAAAAAAATATGGAGATATGGTATATGGTATTCCAGAAAGGACCGAGCTGAGTGAGAATATCCTCAAATGAGAGTGACGCCATGAAGGTTGTTGGGTCCCAACCAGGTCAAGGATGGTAACTGCATAGGGGAGACAGCCTAGCAAGGACAAAGTGAGAGCGTGAGGAGGGAGGAGTGTGGAGTGGGAGTGTCACAACTGTGAGGTATCAGAGCCTGAGAGGGGTGAGGGGGCAGGGGGCAGTAGAGGAAGGATATTGGTTCCAAACAAGGGGACTAATCATATAAACAAACATGTTAAAAACAAATGGGAGCCAGATTTCTCATTGCTGAGAAAGGAGAATATGGAAAGGGAGAGAATTATAACAAAATCTGCTGCATTAGAATAGAAACAAAGATACCAACAGGAACACTAATGGTTTTCAACATAAGTAGATATATAAAGAAATACATATGTAAATGTGTATATCCATATATATATATATTCCTTTATCTTGGTTTCTAAAAACTATTCTCCACCAAAAGGAACCAAGTCTTTAGAGAAACTGTTGATTTTAGAGCTGGTGCAGAGAAAGTACAAGATAAAACCAAACATCTCACCATGCTAGAAAATAAGGAAGAACTCAAAAGATGGATGGGAACATGTCAAAAGGATACAGAAGACCGGGCTCTACTGGCCAAAATTGGGTCAATTTGAGCAACAAGACAAATAATGACAGTAATGGATTATAACACATTGAATAGAATAGGGGCCTATACTGACATAATAAAAAAAAATACAGCGTGATAAGGATGAGAATATGTACATAGTCTCAAAGTATCTCCCCCACAAAATACTTACTTCCTACAATGGTAACTTTACAGTAAATAAGTCTAGGAGAGAACATCTTAATCAAATGACCAAAGGTAATATCACCAATAATGGGACAAATCAAAATCAAATGCCACCTGAGAGGATACAGTGAGAAGAACACAGCATCATTTATATAATATTCCTACCAAAGATATATAACCTTCATGAGTAAACATCAGACAAACCCACACTGAAGGACAATCTACAAAATAGTCTATAATCTTCAAAACTGTCAAGGTCAAGAAGGTCAAGGTAAGACTAAGAAAGTATTTCTGAGTAAAGGAAACTGAAGAGTCATAACAACTAAGTGCTACCTGTGCTTCTGGACTGGATCTTTTATGCCACAAATAACATTACTAAAATAACTGTTAAAACCTAATAATGTTTGGGAATCAAATGATAATAATATATCAATGCTCATTTCTTAATTTTGATAGCCATACCATCATACATAGAAGAAAGTCCTAGGCAGTGGGAAGTACTCACTAAAGAAATAATGGGTGATGAGGCATCGTGTTAGCAAATTACTCTGAAACAGTTCAAGGGAAAAAATTATTTGTACTATAATTGGAACTTCTCTATAAGTTTGAGATTACTTCAAAAAATTTTTAAAAGAGGTATAATCTGTTTTACTAGAACATGTTCAATAATTTGAATTAGCTCATAAGCAATTATCACATAGGGAAAGGATGTCAATATAATGCAGAAATCATTTGGTTCATTCCCTATGTTCCTCTATTAGTGAATGCTGTTACACCAAATTAGAGAAGTTGAAAGCAAAGTATACTAATACAGCAGAACTTGAGCTAACCACTTCAAGGAACACATGACTGAATATGACATCCATGCCCTTTCTTGGCTCATTTTGGTCACGTGCTCTGACTTGGAAGTTTATTGCATTAGTCTCCTTGATCTTATGTATATTGTCTTTGTCATCATAACTGAGTAGCCTCAACCCTTCTGTATCCTTCCATTAAAGCTATCTTCAGTTTTTAAAGTCTTATCTACACTGTAGTATTCATTCATTAGGAATCCAACTGTGCCAGTATTTTTATTGAGATTCTGAAGTTCCTGAAAGTATTATAGTTACAAACTTACACAGGTTTTTAAGTCAGTCCTATCCCTATTTATCCCATAATCCCTATTATTTCTAGTATATTTTTCTGCATAATCCAAGTAATTCAGCAATGCCACCAGCTTCTTCATCAAGATGATCTAGATACACACCCAGCTTCTTCATCAAGATGATCTAGATACATACCTAATTTTGTTTCTTTTCAAAACTTTGCTAAAAACTAGAGAATGTTTTAAAAGGCATTACCCAGAGCCCTTATTAGTAATTAATTGGGACCTGCCGTATTTACAAAAATCTATGAATTTATGATACCCAAAAAAAACTAGACATCTGTTCCTACTTAAGGTAGCTAATAAAATAACCAAATGTGGTAATTAAAGCAAAAAATTAAGCATTTTACTACCATAATTAATAAGTTCCAGTTGATGAAAAAAAGCAATATTTCACATAAGAATGCAAGTTAATAAATGTAGATGGACTGACAGAATTAGACAATCATCATTTTGCAATTTCTAATGAAATAACACATGCAGTTGTAAAACCATTTGACGAATGGTTTATGGAAGAATAGATTTTACAGGGTCAAAGTAACATGCAGTAGATTTGTCACACAAAGTAACAAAGCAGATTGGAAACAAGGGAAGAAATGTAACTTTACAATAAAGGGATCATACTGTCATCTCCCTAACCCAATGTGTCCACTTCATCTTCACATAGAAGCCTGATCTTAGTATTAGCAATGGTTGGATAACCAAATATTGTATGTCTCCTGTTGCAACATGAAGTATACACATCACCTATGATATAATCTTATAAGATGAAATTCTAGAGGAACAACTAATCTGATCTGTCATGAAAAAAAGGAGTTGTTCTTTATTGAAAGACTTGAGGGACAAAACAACCACATGCAATGATCAGTCATAGATAAGATCCTACTTTGTCCAATAGGTTGTAAAAAACATTTTTAGGACAATTGAGAACATGTGAATATAGATGAGGTGATAGAAGATATTAAGAAATTGCTATTAGTTATGGAATGTCATGACATCTGTAATCTACTTAAGAAAATTTTAATATTTTTTAATTAAAAAAATAAAGATTTACTCAGAATAGGGATGACAGTAACGAAAATAAGGGCAACAAAATCTCAAGAGCTCGAAAATGGGTAGATGAATGGTAACTGAACAGACCATGGCCAAATCTAAGGAAGGTAGTAAGAAAAAGCTAAGAGTTCAATTTACATCTCATAATATTCAAAGGGCTCAAGGACTTATACCAGCTAACCCTGGAAGTGGGGATGAAGGTAGGAGGAGTGATTGTGTAAAAAGCAGTTAGATCTCAAGGTCCCCTCCCGAACTCCACACCATTAGGGGACTGCTCTCATAAACACAAATAACTGAAAGTTTATTCTCTTGTAAAATAAAACAGAGAGTCTCTGTATGGTATTTACCTAAAAGGTGGAAGGCAGAGGATTAAATGAACAAATACACAACGAATGCTGAGACACCCAGCAAGAAGCTTCCAGCCTGACCCTTACCTCTACACAGGTGAGTGTTCTCTAGGGAATCACATCAGCTGAAAATACTCTAAAGTTCCTAACTCTGCTTGTTCCTCGACAAATGGTCCAGACTTCAGCAAAGCTCACAGTCGAAAAAGTCCTAACTATATTCTAAGAGCTCCCAAATAGGTTTTTAGTTCTTAATTTGTAATCCTGAACAGACTACCAGATAGCCAAGGAAAGCATCTAACACAATGGTTCTCAACAATGCATGCACAGAAATCGCTTAGGAATCTTTTCAAAATGTTGATGCCTAGGTCCCAACTCTATTCAACTGTTGTGTGGTGGGACTTCAGCACTGGGATTTTTTTTTTAAACTCCCTTTGTTATCATAATGTGCAGTTAAGGCTAAGAACCTCAGCTCTAAAACTGCATCCATGAAAAAACAAGTTTACTTGTATAAACATTCAGCAAATGAAAAGGAACTCCTGGAAATTAAATATGGGCTACCAGAACTAAAATGTTCAATAGAAGGTTTGGAAGATTATTAACTGAGAAAATCTCCAAGAAGGTAGAACAAAAACACACACACACAAAAAATAAGAAAATCATAAGATCAGTCTAGAAATTCCAGGAGGAAAAAACAAAACAAAACAAAACAGGGAAATTGGAGACGAAAACTACAAAAGATTAGTAATAAGAAAGACTCCAACACCAACACTGGAAGCTAGAAAAACAATGCAGTTAAAATTAAGAATAATTACTTCCAACTTAAAAATTCCACACCCAACCAAACTATCAAACAAATGTGAGGATGGAATAAAGACATTTTTAGACATGCACAGACTCACAAATGCCTCATATTCAGGACACTGTTGAAGGAGGGGGGTCAGTTCCATTTCTCAAGACTCACTAATGGCCTTGCTCAAGAATTTGTAAACTTGTTGAGAAGGTGAAGCCAGACTATGACCAAGCTTATCTTCTCCAGGAAGATTTCAACTAAGAGACAATCTGAGCTTTCTTTTTTCACTTTTTACCCAGTTTTAATTTTAAGTACTTTTCACATTCATTATTTTATTATTAATTAAAATAATAAAATATTTGGGGGAGAAAAATGGGTGTCAGAATACCTTAGAATCAATCTGACATAATACTCAAACAGAGAATTAAACACACATTGAAATATTGAAATAAAATGATAGGTAAAGTCAGAAGTAAACAAAAGAGGAATCGAATCTAGATTTTAAAAATAAAACCCACTTCAATTACAAAAATATCATCCTTCATAAAAAAATATTATGGGTGAAGGGGGTCAAAAGGCACAAACTTCTACTTATATAATAAATAAGTCATGGGGATGTAATGTACAGCGTGGTGACTATTTGCAAGCTGTTGCTAAGACAGTAAATCTTAAAAGGTCTCATCATGAGAAAAAAAATTTTTGTAACTACCTATGGTGACAGATGGTAACTAGACTTATTGTGGTGAGCATTTCATAGTATATACAATTATCAAATCATTATGTTGTACACCTGAAACTAATATAAAGTTATTTGTCAATGTTATAATCATACAATGTTATAACTAAAATTAAAAAATTTCAGCAATGTATCATTTGGTATTGCAGTATTGTTTACTAACCTCTGATTCATCACCCTTCTCTCTATAAGCAGTAGCAATACTGGTCTGAACAGCTTTAATCCATGCCTGGCGCAGCTTTTCAGAATCTGCCTGAAGCATACAACTTCTAAAAGAAAATAACATTGTTTTCTCAGACACTAAATTAACTCCAAAAATAATAAGGTTTACTTTTTGTATACTTCGCCTTTTAATAATTTTCTAACAAAAAAAAAAAAAATGAATTTCTGTTGAAAGGTTTGATTTCATCTATCTTTAGGACAGAGTGTATTCACAGGAAAAAATTAAGGTACCAATGAAATAAGTTAACTATTTGGAAAGAAATCACCCATTTCTGCACATTAAAAAAAAAAAAAACCTTTAAATTTTCCATATAAACATAATAACACATATTTTCTTTGGGTATAAATATAACACAACAGTTACCAAAAAAATTTGAACTGATATATGACTTCGGTATCTATGATAGCTAAAAGTATTCATGTGGCCACATCAATCTTTACGGAATTTTAAAAATATGATACTGGGGAGAAGTTATATAAATATCTGACTAATAACTGTAGTCACTAATGAATGAAATGTACTTTTAAAATACTTTTTTCCTCTTTAACACATATCACCACAAGTGAAATACAAATCTTTCTCTACTCTGAAAAGTTCTTTGAGACAAACTATAAAAATCCAAAAGCAACTCTCAAATTCTTTAAGCCCACTCACTTTGTTGGAGAGACCACCTCAAAGCAGAACCGTCGTTCTATGTCCTCACAATGTTTCACTGTGCAGAGCCTGAGATCTTCCACTACCACAGTAGGGTTATCCTACAATAAGGAAACACACCTCCCGTATTTATCAATCTAGGTTTTAAATACTACACCAATAATAACATACTTAAAAATATTACTTGGAATAAACAGTCTAATTTTAAAGATTTACATTTTATCTTATATTAGATTAGAGATAGGAATTAGCAACACAGATATAACTATAAAGGTAATTCTTCCCTGTTAATAATTTTATCTGTCTCATAAAATTGCTGTATAAGGATTAAATGAAATAGTTTAAGCTTAGTCTAACATTTAGTAGGCGCTCAGATAAATTTTAGATTCCTGTTTATTTTCTTTCATATCCATATGCTCTTGATTGCCCCCTCACATATAATAAAAGCTACTTTCTTCCAAAAAAGAAGCCTTGAATGAGTCATTTTAAATAAATGAAAGAAAAATAAGAAGCCTACATATTCTTCTTAAATACCTAAGAAAATGAGAAAGGTTTTATCATTTTCTAGTACTTAATAAAAATATAAAACTAAAACCAAGTTTATCAGAGTAGAAAAAACCATCAACTAATTAATTAGTTAGACTAAAGGATTGTATGGAAAAAACCTGCAACCGTAGAACCTAGCAAGTAAATTCATATTCTGTCATCTCAAGAGTAGAGTGAATCTTTAAAATTTACAGTTTGAATATATCATTCATAAAGGCTAACAAGGTAAAAATCAAGTAATAAATTAACTAATGGTTCATTTTTTTCTAATTATTTTTAACATCCTCAAGTCACATGTCCTCTCAGTATGCCTTTAAAAATTACTCACCCTTAAAATTAAGGTTCAGGAAAACAAATATATAAGAACAGTATTAACGAATTTAAAACCCTTAAAATTTAGGTTCAGAAAAACAAATATATAAGAACAGTATTAACGAATTTAAAACCCTTAAAATTTAGGTTCAGGAAAACAAATATATAAGAACAATATTAACAAATTTAAAGGTTTCTATTTAAATTACTTTAAGGTTACATTTTAATGTCATTTCTACCCTTTCTGTATTATCACCTGTGGCCTTATGATATTTCTTAAAAGGCATCCTTTTCTACAGCCTCAAAATAGTACTGTGGAATGGTAGTGTTATTCCTGTCACACAGCTAGACAAAGAAACATATGAAGAAAAAAAGTAATAATACTGAGGCACAGAAAAATCCATCTCAAAGCTAGGAATTAAGAATTCAGGATTCAAAATCACTCTGCTTTTAAGTATCAAATGTTGATACTTTCCACTTTTAGTCCTATTATGCCCAAACATAAAACTAACAAATGGTAATTTCACACACAGGAATATTAAGAACTAGGAACTCAGTGGGTTTTCACTTAATTACTTAACAAAACACCTACCTTAAATTTTTTCTGGTAAACCAACTGATTGTTCTGTATTGAGAACCAGCGTCTAAATAAATACAAAACAGATTTAAGTTTTCATATATATAATTCATTTCAGTTGTTAGAAATATTTGGGAAAACACTAGAAAATCAGTTTATAGTAATTATGTTTTGAGAAGTACATTGTTTTGTTTTGCTTTATATAAATTGATGTCAATGAGATAACTACTGAAAGTAAAGAACAATTTTAAACAATTTTAAAACCACAGAGTAGGAAAATAAAATTACTATATTTTGATTCATTTTTAGTCAGAAATTTAAATCCTAATGAAAACTTATATTTTATGCTATTACCAAATAATAACTGTTTTAAAATAATAATTTAGTTTTTTGAGGTTCCTCAAAATAACCAAAATCTTTCCCCCAAAACAATTGTTTTTATTATAAAGTAGAAGTAAATTTACATAGTAAATAAGACTATCCATTTGTACAGAGTAAAACGTTGAAATAAATGCTTTGTTTTCAACCTTTTTTGCAGCTAATTCAGCAAGTGTTTGATTCATTAAGCAAAACAGAAAATTAAATCATCATTTTACAACTGCTATCAAACAGGAGATAATCGCCAATTCACTTGGCCTTATTTTCATATAAAATTCTTCTAAGCAGAATAATCAAAGTTATTACTAAAAATGATTCTCTGTTTATATTGTTCAGCTCATTATTGCAAATTTCTAGGTAACAATTGACTTCAATCTTCTTTAGAAGAAAAAGCTCAGCTACATACGGCATATTTACTAATTCTAACTTATGAAAACAATAAAAGGACCTAAAGACTTACAAAAAAAAAATCACAGCCAAAAGCCATTCATAAAAGGAAGCAAAAATTCTCATCAAGCATGAAAGGTAAAACAATATTTGAGTCATTATTTTAAAATTAGTTTTATGTGAGATGATTTCTATTATAAATATTAGTTATTAATCTATTAGCAGATAGAGATTCTACCTTTTCATTGATATTAATACAAAGAACTAGAAATTGTATTGAGACATATTGAGAATTTCTATTTTTAAAAATTAAGTTAATTCTCCAAAGCTGAGAAAATGATTGGATGCTTTTCTATTTTTAAACTAGACAGATAGTTAGGTTTTCTTGCTACTTAAAAAGGTATCACCTGTACCATTAAAATAGAGATTTGTTAAAATAGCATCTAGATAAAACCAAGTGGGTTGTCTTTAAATGCCAATCATCAAGAGGCAGGCTAGAAAAGGAAGAACTTCTGGGTTTGTTTGCTTTGGGACACATAGTTGGTTAGAAATGTTAAAGGAAATACCTACAAACAAAGAAAATGGTGCAGCTCTGCCACATGGAATGACATGCAATGGAAACAATCTCTGATAATGACTACAGTGTTTTTTTAAAAATCATTTGAGGTAGGATGAACTACAGCTTAATAAAAATTCTTATGTTTTATAACACAGTAATCATATTATGTAATTTGATGAAAAACTAAATAGAGGTTTATTGTACAATGGAAAAACATTCATATAACCATGTAAACTTTTCATGCTTCTGAGGTCTTCAAAAAATAAATTTCTTTTACTTGCTGCATCTTAGGATCATAACCTTTAAAAATAATAACATACTAGATAAAAACTTATGTTTTTTGTCAAAGGCCATTTCCTCTGATTATTAACTTTACAGATCATATATATGATCACATATGTATTTCTGAAAGCCAGGTCCCCTGCCATCTATCTGCTCCTGGTAACATTTTCACATTATCAGTTTTTGTACACTCAGGAAAGACGCTAGAAATTCATCTTAAATTAGCAACGCCTCTGAAGTAATAAAATCATACTGTATCTTAGAAAGAAAAAATTTTTCAATTATTAAGATCTTTATCTTATGACACTACTCCCCTCTTCTGCCATTAAAAAAAGGAAGAAAAAAGAGCTAATCATACCCATTTATATTGATCAAGACTTCAATCAGGTAAGTAAAATAGAATATAATTTTTAATTTCTCTTAGAATAATCCTAGTTATTATTAACATTTCTAATAAAAGGAAAAATGAGACAGTTCGTAGCCTATGGAATATAGAAAAAATACTTAGTATTTTAAGCTCGTGCTACGTGCAGTTTGAAGATACTTTAAAAGTTAATTAAATTAAAAAAAAATTTGGAAAGCATTGTACTGACAACTACACTATATTCTACAAGATTCAGAAGCTGGCCACAAAGCTAAATTATAAGAGTGCTTTAAAAAAAAGAAAATTTCTTAGTTCATTAAGAAAAATAAAACACTATATTTCTCTCAAATTGAAATAATAAAGATTTGAGACCAAAATATTATATTCATAAACAATTAAATATTAAATTTTAAATACCAACGAGAGCTTTCCAGATGACAAAATTGGGAGTGGATATATTAAAAAAGTAAATCAAGTATCTTTTACCCCATTTGATCACTACTAGTCCCAGAAATGCACTTGAAATCAAAAACATGAGTAAAAGTCAAACTTCTAAATTGACGGCTTTGTCACTAAAACTATACAGATAATGGATTCACAAACACATTCGAATAAGTGTCAAATAGGTAAATGTTTAACAAAATTAAAAGCTTGAACATGTATGCTCCTTTATTTAAAATTCAATTTTAATTTTAACAGGGAAAAAGACCAAAATGGTCAAACAAATAAACAAACAAAAATCTAGAAACCGACAATGTTTCCTTTTGGCATAACTAATATGGTTATTATCAAAGGGCACTAATTCCTAGTTACTGTCTAAATTTTTGAAAAGCATTTCCTTGTTTATTTCCTTTTTTAAAAAAGATATAAAGGTATTCACATTAATCAGTGTATGTCTTCTTTAACTATAAACATATCAAATGTTCTTCTCCAGATTAAATGAAGTTGAGGAGCTGGGCAATGAAAAGTTATAATTCCATTCCTCAGAGAAGATGTTTCTATTTTCTTCCCAGTTTAAAACGTAAGAGACTTCATATCCATTGCAAGTAATCCAAGTGAAATGCAGGTTAATTATGAGCTTTCTCGTGCCAAAGAGGAAACTGGAGTAAGGTGGGGATGAGGGGAAGAAAGCCATTTGGTACCTGATATGATCGGGCTTTTTCCTGTCATGTGAAAAAATGGGGCAGGATTAAAACATAAGGGAAAGGCGGTAGAAGAATGAAAACGCAAATGTGCAAAATAAGCAAAGGACTAGCATGATATGAAAATAAAGCAAGAATTAAAGGAACAAGCTTAAGCTCATAACCTAACAAAATAGTCAAAATTATCGGCTGTATTTTATTTACATATTATACACATATGCATTTGTACAACTAATTCCAACACTCAGGAACCTGAAATGCAATCTTTCAGAAATAGTTGAAAATTTTCTTTAAGTATTAAAAAGTTATGGAAGGACTTAGCACAATTGGGCATACCTCTACTATTATTTTCTGCCTCTATCATCACAGCTATTAAATATAGATAGTACTTTTCCTCATCTTAATAATCTGTTCTTTATATATCACTATAGATATATCTATATAAACCTAAGACAAATAAAAACTTTTCATAAGGGAGGTGAGATCACTAATTAAGAATATCAAAGATTATAAAATATTATCAGCCAAATAAACCTACCTCCCACCTGCTCACCTCCTTTTCATAAAATGATAGCAGAGACTCGAAGGCCATACATAAACAGAGTTTAGTTTTAATCTACATGGATACTTATTTTAAAACAAAGAGCCGATAAAAATAAAAATTTATATCTGTACTAGCAGCATATAAAATACTTTGCTCTAAGAAATTATATAATACAGTTTATACTTTCAGCTATATTTTCTAGTTCAACAGACTGAGCATAGCACATAATTATGCAGCTTCTTTATTAGTTTTACCAGCTTATTACTAAATAATGTTACTATTTAATTATTTTCCTTGTTTAGTCATCCTTTCTGAATTTCTCATGAAAAGCAAAAGAGAAACACAGGTAGTAGTAATCCACTTAGCACTGATTTGAGTCTGAAGTGAAGCTGTCACATTGAGAAAATGCCTGTTACGGAAATATGATTTTGGTAGGTCTCACATGTCTTCAGAAAAATATATAGTATGGACGTATAAAAATCTTAAGAGAAACCAAAAACTAGAAATCTAAAACCAACCAGAAACAAAATCAACAATTCACGTAAGACATAAAACGTTTCACTTCTCATGCTACTTCAATCACATCATGTAAAATTATCTCTTCAGTTAAATTTCAGATTAAAAAATGCTTTATTTTTATAAAGCACAGGGTCAGGTTTTAAAACTATCGGCTATTCCTAGCCAAATTGGACTTTCTCTCAGGAAGAAAGTCTTTTTAAAAAGTTGATTTTGAAAATATTATACACCACTATTCCATAAAACTATATAATGGCAAATTTGCATCATATCATTGGTACCTAAAGGTGACAACGAAAAAAGTTCCCTAAAGCTAATCCACAATCTAAAAAACAAACAAACAAACAACCAGTAGACAGAAAAATTTCTGTCTCAATAGCTGGGTTCCTGGATATTTAAAGTTAAGGCACAAATATCACAAATATACATTCTTTTATTCAGAGGCTAATAGACTATATTAAATCGAGGTGGTAAAGAACTAATTAGAAAAGTAGGTTAGACACTAAAGTCATATATAAGTAAAAAAAATTATTTGCAAGTATTTCCTGAGATTAGATTTTTTATAAACTTTATATAAAAAATTTAGATACATTCCAAACTTAAAAATTGAAAAGATAATCTAAATAATATCTAATGAATTACTTTCTTTCCTCTCCTTTTTATAGTTACTGACCTATAACCTAGAAAACATTTAAGATTTCTGTTAACAAGATTTTGACTTTTGTTTTTGTTTGTGAAGGTTTTATATAATGTTTATATGCTCTAGTCCTACAAGTCTCCTTTCAGTGTTTTCATCAAAATGTTCTTTAAAAGCACATGAAAATGAAATTAACTTGCTAGCCATAACTTTTCCTAATAATGCAAATGGACTAGGAAGGTTTATTAAAATAGTTTTTAAGCTATTTTCTAATAGCTGAAGTTGTATTTTGATTTATCAAAATATAGTTTGGAGTTTCCTTATCAAGTAAAAAGAAATGCCAGGTTTTGCATCTCAATTTTGTCACAAACCAGTAGTGTGACCTTGAATAAGCAACCATGTCTCTGCGCTTCTATCTCCTAACTAAAACTTAGGGTGCTGAACTGCAATCTATGATTCCAATCAATAACTGCCATCCCACTACATATAGATCGCGTCTCCTTTGTAAAGTAGCCTTATTGCTAAAAGTATTATCTTTTTCACTTTGCAAATGGTAGGTAACATGTCTACCTTGAGAATTTAAGTTATTCCCTACTTGATTTTAGTTACATTTTAATATCTGTACCAATTAATAGAATTCATGAACAAATTTTAAAAAAAGGTCCATGCTTAAATCAAAACTCATTTTCCTCTACTGTCTGAAACGGCAATGCAATTTTCCACTAACACTTACTGTGCTTCATTTTGAAGTCTGAGATCATTTTTCATTGGAGTATCCACGGAAGTTCATTTCATTTCTTCTTAACATAATGGTATAGTTTCTATGGATTTATTTTATTTTCACTGTGTTAAACTTTAAGTAGGTTGTTTTGAAATCTGAAGGTTAAAATTCAATTCTAACATTACCTTATGAAGCCATATTAGTTGTGATATCTTTATTATAAAATTTTATAATCACACTGTTTATTTGAATTTTCTACTCTGGCTATAGAAATTTTCCAGGAAAGGCTTAAAAGATTATTTGTGTTAATTTTTATGGCTTAGAAAACAGAGTTTTGATTTTTCATTTTCACTTTACAATATTTAAAAACTTTATTTCTAACCAAACCATTTTAGTTGGTCTTTCTATATTCATATATTATTTTTAAAGTTCTACATAATTCAAAAAGGCTTACTATCAGATAAAATCATTATTCTTTCCAGTTTACACTCATTATCATGTAAGAAAAATAATTTCGAATAAAACACACCATGTACCATTTAAACAGTTAGCAATATCAAATTCTAGGGAAATGCTCAATAAATTACTGATATTTGAAAATATCAGTAAATGTTTTTTCTATATAACCTCATCATTAAGAAATCAACATAAGTGCACTAGGAACCCATTCCAATATACTGAATAGTCAAAGCGCAATCATTTCCATTTAAACAAAACTGTACGCCAAATAAACTTACCAAGAAAATTCTACTTACTTTGCTAATTTACATTTAAAAAAAAAAAACAATCTTCTCTATCATTAAGTAAATTTATATCCTGTTCAAGAACTAAACTATATATATTCAACCAACAATATAATAGTAAATCAATTAACAAAAACCCAATACTACTCTCAATTATTATATAATTTTTCTGACTACTTTTATGTTTTGCAATAAAGAGAATAAAAGACCAATCACTGCTACTCAGAATGATGATCCTGAGAAAACCTAATCTTTTATTTATGCCTTAATGTCTGATTTTATTCTACCATATTAGCACATGGGAAAATACAATATAATATTTTATACATTCATTTAACAGATTGACTGGATTAATATTTTATAAAAATCAATTCAGCAAAAAATAGTCAGAGTTCTTGGTAGCTATCAAGTTTAGAATAAGGGAACATCAGCTGCCACACACACTTAACATATAAGAACAATCCCATTTCCTAAAACTCGTGGTTAAAGTTATCTGCTTAAAATTTATAAGTAAATACTAAGTAAAAATGTAAATAAACATTATATAGGGGAGGAACACAAAGGAAAAAAAATGCTCACTTGGTCTATTTACCCATTATGTTCAACACATAATTTGTATTGTACAGATCTATTTCATAACAAATATGAAAGGTAACTAACATTCAAATTTACCTATTATAATGGTCTAGTCACTATAGACGAAGCATTATAAAAATTCTCTTGGCTTCTGGGTTTAAACTTTGCTTAAATTATAGAATTTAGAATTAGTATTGTCATTTTTCACTTGCCTCCCCTAGAAAGGCGTCTTATCTTCAAGGGATTGGATTCAGGAAAATTACTATGGATCGTGAATTTGGAGAATTATGAAGGCAAGAGTTGCCAAATCAAAGGAAAAGTCAGAAAACTGAGAATATGGAAAGATGGAGACTAGTATTTGAAATATATTACCTGTTCCAAGTTTTGAAGGCATTGCTGGCTCGTTTGAACAGATATCCTTCCATAACAATGCCATTTGCAGCATCTACATTATATTCTAACTTAGAATCATCACTGGAGAAATCCTAGACAAAATAACACATTAAAAAGTTCATATGATTTGAATAAGTTCCCTAGACAATATATTTATTCTAGAGAAACAGCTCAAATGGTAGAAAAGCTTTGTATTAAGATAGTTATATCAAAAATGTTCAAAAGAAAAACGGGGATCTAAATGTTTACTAGAAGAATGTTTCGACATATTAAAGTATTTTAATTTAGTGGACTATGCAATAATATTATCTTGATGATATAAAACACAGATGATTATACAGAATATACTCTAAATGAGAAAACAAAATATAAACTATACAGATATATGCTGTGATTAAGAGCACAAAATAATATGTTTACAAATAGACAAAGAGAGCAACTAAATATTATATACGGTGCTATGCTTAAAATGTTTTCATATTTTCCCAATATTTTGTGGTGATATGTGTGCTAACAAAAAAAGGGAATATGGATATATTTAATTGGGATTATTTAAATCTACCATTATTTCTAAATATATTATTATGATGGTAGTTTTTAAAATTAGTAATAATTCCACTATATGGGAGTTTAGAAATAAGATGACATTTTTTTTTCCTAAAATAAAATTTAGTTTTGCAAAGGATAAGAACCACAGTTTGAAGTGGGCATGCTGAGCTTACTTTTTTATAAGGACTATAGAATCACTCATAATCTTCTATCATTCTAATCATTTTAATATTCACTTTAATATTCACAAACTTTTAATTTTCTTCCAAGGATTCGTAACTTTTGAAATAAAAAATTCTGTATTTAAAATTCTTCCTGATGAACTACCAATATAATTTGAACAAAACTACAAGATTGCTGTTATCCCCAAATTAAAAATCAGTCTTAGAACTTTCAAAATTACTGCTGCGCTGATGATCAAAGATGGAATGCTATCCTATTAGGGAGAGTAGTAAATTTTCTGTCTTGAGAAAGATTTAGACAAAGGCTGAATGACCACCTGCCAAGATCTGGAACATAGAAGTCCTACACTTAAGGGAAGCAGAGTGAGAGTGACCTAAGGGCCTTCCGAATCTAAGAGTCTACAAAGATAGAAAAAGGAAATAGACTAAATTCAGAATTAAAAGCAAAAACTCCTGGCATGTCTCAAAATTTAACCATAAACATATAATAATCTAAAATAATAAAATGAAACAGAAAACGTAAATTACTTACTATATTTCTTCCTACTTTTTTCTTTGGGAAAAAATCAAGGAAACTTTAATTCCCTCATTTAAAATTTATTTGAGGCTATAATTGTCTTAATTATGCAGACAGGTTTTAAGTCAGCAATAGATATAATTGAGTTCGGCAACATTCTAAAGGTTTCATTTATGATATCAGCAGTTTTTTAATAACCTTGACACTACTTAAACATCAAATAAGACTTCCTTGAAAGTGCAGCATATTATAGGATTCTATTTTCAACTACATTTCTTAAGATAAATTAACTCTTCAATTTAGTTACTATTGATATCAAATTAATATGTTATAGTACTTAAAATGTTACATGATTTTATAATGAAATCAACTAATAATGTTGGATAGAATATATAATATTAGAATTTAAATATATTGAAGCTCCCAAATTAGAAGAGCATACTCAAAGGCAAAAGATTAAGTAAAAATTTAAAGCCAAAGAGGTAGGCAGAGCAAAGAAACTAGTTTTTGCTTTAAGAGCATTTGTCTCATAGGAGATCAGGAAGCTTTGGTGTGGGGCCCAGGGAATAAAAGGCAAGACCAAGATTGGCAAGACAAGAAGGACCTTTATTACCACTTCAAGATTATGCTGGAAGTCCTAACCATCAAGATAACAAACAAAAAGCAAAGGACTGGAAAGGAAGAAATGAACTATCATTATTTGTAGATGATATGACTTTGTATGAAAAGCATCCAGAAGAATTCAGAGATAAACTAGTATTAAAGAGAGCTTAACAAGATTACTGATTATAAAATCAGCATAGAAAAATCAACTTTATTCAAATACATAACAAAAGTAAACAGCAAGAAAAAAATTTTGAGATAACATTTACAATAAGATTTATAATGTGTCTAGGAATAACTAACAAAAGATGTACAATAAAATTATCAAACTTTATGAAAGACATTAAAGAAAACTTGAGTAAATGGAAAAATATTTTAAGCTTATGGATTAGAAGATATTATAAAATAGAGATATCAATTCTGCATTGATTCATAGATCCAATGCAATCCCAATCAAAATCCCAAAAGCTGTTTTATGCACTTTGAAAAGCTGCTCCTAAAATTTATATAGAAATGCATAACTTAGGCAATTCACTTTTGAAGAAAAGAAGGTAGGAGGCTTTGCTTTGTCAGGTATTAAGATATATTGTAAAGCTAAAATAATTAAGACAGCACAGTTCTGGCATAATTAAGACAAAAAGACCAGTGCAACAGAATAGAGAGCATGAAACAGACCTCATGTATATGGAAATGTGATGTACAACAGAGGATAAAACACACAGTAGTAGCAAAAGTACAAACTTTTAAATAACTGATTCTGGGTCAACTAGCTACCAATGTGAGAATAAAAAGAAATCGGATTCTCTACCTCACACCATACACAAAAATCCAATTGCAGATAGATTAAAGATCTAAACATAAAAGGCAGATTTATAAACACTTAGAAGATTATACAGGAGTTATATCTTTATGATCTTGGGTTGGAAAGAATTTATTAAACAAGACACAAAAAGACACACACAAAAATATAAAAATAAAAAAAGATTTATTTTAAAAACTGTGTGAAAATTAAAAACACATATATCCCAAAAGGGTATTTATATCAGAATATATGAAGAATCTGATCAATAGTTAGGCAACCTGATGGAAAAATGGGAAAATAACTAACAGATATTTCACAAAGAGAATATCCAAATGACAACAGGCATAGGGGGAAGTGCTTGAGCTCATTTGTGACTAAAGCATAAATTAAAACTACAATGAGATAGCAATATCTACCCACCAAAACTGGCAAAAATTAAAGACTCTTACAAGACAATGAGGTGGCAAGGAGCAATGGGAACTCTCACACAGTGCTGCCTGCCGAGAATGGAACAATGTTTGGAAAAACAGTTTACATGAATGTGTGTAGCATCATTATTTCTTTAGTTGATCAAGTTCAATTCTTAAAAATCTAAATAATTACATTAGACATATTTTCCCTTAATTTTGAGTTGATTGGATCTTCTTTTCCTTTTTTTTTTTTACCTGTAATGCGGCCTTGTGTCAGCATTTAAGGGCAGAAAAAAGGTAAGTATACATAATGAGCAAAAATAGCATTACTTTCTTTAAAGGAAAACAGTAATTGACTATTATTTAAAATCAAAAAAATTAATTTTAGATTTAATAATCTACTTTGAGTTGTGTATAAAATAGGGAAAGATATTAAAAGATGTATAATATTCATCAAATAATTCAGTTTAAGCACATAGTCACACGTTTCTACAAATATCACGATCTCTTGTTTTCATTAGAAATGACTGGTCCCAATTTTTAACAGTCTTTCCATGGTAACGTCATTAACTTACTCAACCAAAAGTGATTTAACCTTCAGCAAAACAAAACATTGAGTTAGTCTTACCTGACTATAGCTAGAAGTAACTAATTTAAAGACAGTGTGGTAGACAATCTTCTTTTCTTTTTGATTATTAATAACCCATCATCAACAAAGTTTTTCT
The DNA here is from genome assembly GCF_902729225.1 of Pteropus medius. Lineage (NCBI taxonomy): Eukaryota > Metazoa > Chordata > Mammalia > Chiroptera > Pteropodidae > Pteropus > Pteropus medius. Next base: position 10,860,234 of record NW_024353517.1, read on the forward strand.
TACTTTTATTACTGATTCCACTTTCATTTTTTCCCACTGGTATGTTCTATGTCAGATCTAGTTTACTGGTATTTTGAATTCTAAATAAATCATAACAAAAGTTGATCTGACTGCTCAAAAGCAAGGGAACAGATTTCTTAAAGCAATGCTAGAAGGCATTTTTTTTTTTTTTTAGGGAAAAGTGCAAATGCAGTCCCCCACCACCACAAATTATGCAGCTGAGTTTCTGACATTTGGGAAAATCGCAAGGGTCAGTACATCCAAAGTGCAATCGAAAAGCCTTAGCCCGGCAAAACCACTTTTGTAATCACAGCATCTCCCACAACAGGTAAGTATGAAAGGCATCTTGTCACATACTTGTATTATGACACCCAACCTCCAATTCTTTCCTTTTATTTTCAGATTACTATACAAAAAATGTTACTACCTATATAAAGTAAAATATTATTAGGGAGTTCCGGGTGTTTCATATTGAAAGCTTTTAGCATGTAGAAATAAAAACTAGTTTCATATTTAAAGTTTTGTTTTCAAATATATTTTTCAAATATCAGTTTAGCTAGGCTTAGGCAAATTAGCAAGAAATGTAAGTGAAATGTCAGCATCACATGCGAGATAGGGATTGCTGCCTTAGAGTGACTGAAGCTGGAAAGTCTATAATACCAAACACACACATTGATGCTAAGGTGTTCTCCACCCCCATCTCCCCACCACATACACACTTTTACTGGGGTTGGTGATATCCTAACTGAAACACCATAAACAGTGTTTTCTAACGGCCACTTTTAAATTAAAGGCCCTTAAAAGATTGACTTTTTATAAACTGGTTTAAGACCAGGGCTTTCGAATATTTTGATGTAAAAGAATAATAAATGTCTGAACATTTGAAAAATATTTTACTTTTCACAAAAAAGGAGGAATTTATCTACACAATTTAATTATTAAAGCAACTCAAAAGGATTGTTCCAACACAATGGTATCTTGCTGAAACCAATAATCAAACAATCGTGTAAAATGGGAATTAATCTCCTTTAACTTCTCCCCTCTAATACCTTTTGTTGAATAGTGGAATGTTTTTGCTCCATCTCTCTTTTCTCTTTTGCTGCATCTACAACCAGTCGATCCAACTATAAAAAAAAAAAAAAGGAAAAAATTATACAGACCCCCCAAAAAAGTAAGTTTATTTATTTTTAATCAAATTCCCAATAAGTCACTCATTTTAACTTAAAAAGGTATTTTGGCTACAATTTTTAAATGGAAGTTCCTTTTTTTTCCTTAGTATCAAATCCTCTTTGAGTAGGTCTGTAACTCCTCCAGGGAAAATGTTTCTAAGAACAGTCATGGTTCAAGCAAATGTGACAAGAGGCCTTGTCAAGGACACAACAATGATAACATGTTCACTCCCTGAATAAGAAAAATGACTCTAGCTTAAGTTGCCCACTGACCCACTCGGCAATTCTGGTAGTTACAATCAAAGATAGAAAAGATTTTTTTCCAAAACAGTAAAAAGTAGCAACTAAGCTAGTGTAAGCCAGCTCTCTCATATTTAATGTAACAAGACTTCCAATCACCCGACCTCATGTTTTCATGTTTTCATGTTGGCTTCCTAAAGTTATAATCAAATCTAAAAGGTAGAAAAATAATTCACCAGATAAAAGAGAAAGCTAAAAAATAATAGTAATAATAATAGAATAGTAATCATTCATAAGACTAGAGTATAAAATCGCCAATTTTTAAGATTCTTTTTTAAAGCTCAAAAAATTTATGAAATTATAAAATCTCATTTCTTTCATATTCCTTTCCATCAGGAAAGATAATTTTTCATCAAAAGATTAGTATCTGATTTCCAGTATTATGACAAATGCACTGGCTTCTTGAACTCCTCTTTGCTGGAATAACAAGCAAATGGGTTATAAAATACTCCAATATGTGGTTCTGCTCTTCTAGACTGTGATGCATGTCATTTCATCTTTGAACTCCCATCACCTGTAACTCACTAATGTGTAATAAATAAGTAGATAAAAATGTAAATATCAACAGGAATATGGAAGATAAAGTATTAAAAGTCCAAATGTTTTAACTGCTATCCTTTAAAAGCTGAATTGAAAATAAAAGTCATCTTAAAAAACTATTTGATCTTTTATTCACTCTCTATCACAAATGTTTTTTTTCTACAAGAGAATAATTCTGGCCACAGAATCTTAATATCCCTGAATAGTAAATAAAGAACTAAAACAGAAACTATCACTATTATAAAATATTTGATTTAGATGGTAACTACACAACTTTACCATAGGATGTAATACATACATAACTTAGTAACATGTTATACTGATTTAATGAGTAATGCTGGTATGTGCTACACTATGAAAAAGTCTGTCCTCAGTAGTTTCTTATACTGAATAAGTGGAATAACCATTATGCCAGTTTTATAGCCTCAACAGAATGGCATGTAAATATTATTCATTCATTCGAATTGAAGTGCAGTACAAGACAATCCCCAGGATTCAAACTAATATTTATAAACTTCAGTGCATGTACCTCCCTCCCACACAGTACTGCAATGCAGTGATGGTTTTCTGCCTGTCAAATTGGTAGTAAATTCCTCTGCTGCATCCCACCCTACTGCTATTGCAGCAGAAAGGGAGAAATCTCTCACCCTACTGTTGGGGCAGAAGTACAAAGAAAAAATATTTTTCAACTTGGAAGACAGTGGGGGAAATATGAGTTGGAGAGATGTGAAGACTAGCATGCATACCTTCCAGATGCTGGGGGCTACATCAGGAAGAAAGAGCTTGGAGCACACCAGGATATGTCCCATGTCTCTATTAGTGTTGAATAGTATAAATTTAACAGCTCTTATAACTGGCTAGGTGCCCATAATCCTCTACCTTGTTTTGAATCCCTTGCACACCTACTACCTCAGATATCATCACTTCTCTTTCTGCTTTTCAACTTTTGCCATTCCTATAAGCTTTTTAATTTATGCAAATCATGCTACCTTAAATAAAATCTTCCTCCAACCCATAATTTTCTCTAGCTACCACCTTCTCTCCTTCTTTCCTTCACAGTACAACTTCTTGAAAATTTTCCCCTGTTCTCTACTTGCCCTTTTTATTCTCACCTGCCCACTGTAATTTAGCTTTCTAATTCTAAATTACAAATTTAGAATTTCTGCCACTAAGATCCTCAACCCTCACAGAGGTAACAAGTAACCTTCTAGTCACTAAACCTGATAGGTAGTTCTCAGTCCTAGGTTTACTTGATATTTGAACTGATAACTACCCTCAACACCTTTCTGAGACTCTCTTTCCTCAGCTTGTGCTACCAGTCTCCTCGTTTTCCATCTCCTCTCTCATTTTGTTCTCATGGAGCTCCCCTTACCTAGCAATCTCTTAAAAGTTGGTCATTCTTAGGCCCTGACCCAAGACAGATTCTCTTTTTACTCTATACTAATAACCTTGACCTTAACATCAAAATCTTTAGGCACCGTGTTGACACTTATATTTTTAAAAAATAGCTTCATGATTCTGAGATACCTATTAGCCCACTCTTGTGGCTGCAATTAACAATTATATGCTATTGACTCTTCAAGCCTATATCTTTCTCTTGAGATCTAGATATACCCACTTATGTATCATATCCTCATAATCAACACAGTTAAACCTGAACCCATCAAATTGGCTATATCTTAATATTTTTTAGATTTTATCTATCTATTTGAGTCCGTCCCTACTGCCATGGTCCTCATTCCAGATGCCATTGTCTACTGAAAAAATATCCTAACTGGCCACCTCCAACCAGGCCATATTATCCAGTAGGCACTGTAGGCACCTGGGCTTAGATGCAAAATTATGTCAGACATGGGAAGGGGAAAAATGCAAAACTGAAATTAATAAATGTCTAAAATATACAATTAATTTAGTCAACTACAAACCAACTTGGTTTTTAATAAATGATAACGTAAGATGAGGGTATAATCTAATGTTTGATAAGATGTGAAGAGTGACTAGAGCTTAGTCTTGCCTTCCTCCCAAGTCTGAGCTGTCCAATGTATACATCTCTATAACACTCTAATTTTCCACTGTGTGGTAGAGATAGCTAGGTGCCCCCAATATTCATTTGCTCTCCTTCTGTCTTAACAATAAAAAACCCAATTCTAGTAGGTCGCATGGTTATGTGATATTAAATCTATATTTTCCAGCTTTCCTTACAGCTATTAGGACATTGGGATATAGGTAGAAGTGTACGATTTCCAAGAAATATCCCTACAAAGAGAAAATGCACCTTTTCTCTCTCCTTTCTTCCTTCCTGTTAGTAGGAATTGTGGTATGATGGCTAAAGCTTCAACAGTTGCTTTGAACCATATGTAGAATCAAAAGATATAAGTCTGGGCCCCTATGGATCAAGTAATCACTATACCAGGCCCTTGACTTTACATATGAGAAATAAAATTCTATGTTGTTGAAGCTACTACTATTTTCAGCCTTCCATCACATGCAAACAAACCTAATTTCAATTTATATACCCAGAGAGGGCACTTATCACAGAGATGAACAGTCTGGTGACTTGTTGGTTTATTCCAATAAATTAAGTTTGGCATAGGAAGAGAACAGTATCTCTGTAATTCATGGCACATGCCCTGCACATCATCCTTCCCCAACACCGTTGGAACACACATACGTGCACGTACCATATTTATCTGGGGTCAGTAAATGCAATTCCATGCCTCTTTCCAATTTCTCTAAACTCTATTTTTCATCCTAATTCCTTTTCCTCAAAAAATAACCTGAACTTTCTTGGGAAAGAAAATCACCTATAAATTGATACTATTAAATCCAGAAAGCTTACCAATCAACAAAATAGAATGTCCCGGACCAGCTCTAATATAAAGTTCTGATCAGGCCTCAAAAATAATTTGAACATATTAAAATTTCTATATAACATTCTCATATAGGTATAATTCAGATATGTGCATTTGTTTGTATAAAATGATAAAGTTCATAAGTTTTTATAAACGTCAACTTCTAAAATTTTATGATTCAAAATAGCAAAATACAAATTTTTTGAAAACAAAAAAGAGCTATAATTCAAACAAAAAACCCATTAAGACGGTAAATCAATTTTCCAAATGTAACAAAAGAAAAATAAGTTACGTACATTGTAAACAAACACCTTGTTTTATTTTCCTTTTTAGTTCCCTCATATGCTATCTGTAACATTTTTTTACTTTAATCTCATTTTTGGTTACATATTTAATCCATACATAAATCTGGTGTAGAACCAAACATCTTCATTAAATAAATGATTATTAAATTTACCAATATGCTAAATTTCTTTTTAAATACAGATATCAGAGCAAAGGTAACAAAAGCTAAAATAAATAAGTGGGACTACATCAAAATAAAAGGCAAAGGAGGGAAACCATCAACAAAATGAAAAGGCAATCTACCAAATGGCAGAAAATATTTGCAAATCATATATCTGATAAGGAATTAATGTCCAAAATATATAAAGAATACATACAATTCAACAGCAAAAAAAAATCCAATTTTAAAAATAGGCAGAGGATCTAAACAGACATATCTGCACAAAAAACCTAAAATGGCCAACAGATACATGAAAAGGTATGTGACATCACAAATCAGAGAAAGGCAAAATAAAACCACAATGAGATATTATCTCATATCTGTTAGAATGACTATTATCAAAAAGACAAGAGATAACAAGTGTTGGCCAGGATGTGGAGAAAAGGGAAACTCTTGTGCATTGTTGGTAGGATTGCAAATTGGTGTAGCCACAATGGAAAATAGTATGGAGGTTCCTCAAAAAATGTAAAATGGAACTATCATATGTTCAGCAATTGCCCTTCTGGGAATTTATCTGAAGAAATCCAAAACAGTAATTCAAAAAGATATATGTTCACTGCAGCATTACTTACAATAGCCAAGATATGGAAGCATCCTAAGTGTCCATAAATAAGTGAATGGATAAAGATGATGAATGGATAAAGATGATGGAATATTGCTCGGCCATAAAAAATAATGAAATTTTATCATTTGTGACAACATGGATGAAACTAAAGGGTATTTTGTTAAGTGAAATAAGTCAGACAGAGAAAGATAAATACTGTATGACCTCACTGATATGAAAAACCAAACAAAACAAAAAAACTGAACTCAGAGATACAGAGAACAGTTTGGAGGTTGCTAGAAGTGAGGGTGAGGAGTGGGCAAAATGGATGAAAAGGGTCAAAAGATACAAACTTTCAGTTATAAAATAAATACATCCTGGGGATGTAATGTACAGCATGGTGACTATAGTAAATAATACTGTATTGTATATTTGCAAGTTGACATGAGAGTAGATCTTAGACATTCTCAGAAGAAAAAGAAATGTTAATTAGATTATGGTAATCATTTCACGATACATTAATATATCTAATTATTATGTTGTACACCTGAAAGTAATATGTTATATGTCAATTATATCTCAGTTAAAAGAAATAACAGATATCAATGTGCAACACAATCCAGAAGTATAGTACAACATTACCTGTGCACCAAGATCCTTCATGTAGGGCCCAAGTTCACTGAACAGATCATATCCTTGATGAAAGAAGGCCAAATGGGCATACATAAAGGATAACATCTAATAGGAGAAAAAAAGATTAGCATAATAAAATCAATTCTCAAATAAATATTCTGAAATTTAAAAAAAATCTTATCCTATTTAATGTTTAAAAATTCCACAAAGCCCAAAATATCAAACCCATCTAAAATTAAACTGAGTCATTTTTCTTAAAAGAGTATTTCAGAAATACATGCAAACATGACAATAAATTTTATTTTTTAAAATTCCTGAGTGTTTTAAATTTTTAACGATGCCCCAAATTTTAGTTATTTGTACTATACCCAGATGATCAAAATTTTTATAGTAGTAGTTCAAAGACGTTTTCAATAGTTTCACCATTTCCTAGGTACATTATAAATTACCTATCTACCTTTCAACCAAAATCCTTCGCAAAATCATAAATTGCAAGTAAGATATTAAAAGATTAGAAGGGGAAATATGAAGCTCTCAAAACAATCACAAACACTTTACAACCTACTAGGATCACTAAGTACAACTCAAAGTAGGGGAACGGTCATTTTTTTCTCAAGATACCAAAATAAAGTGAGTCAACGGACTCTGCCAATATGCAGGTTTCTTTATATTCATTCCAAAAATCCAAAAATGTTGTTAATGGGTTGAGATTTTTTTCCAAGGTTTCCTATATTTTACCTATTCGTGAGAGAGAAATCACCCTTATTTTTATTAAGTTGGCACGTGAGGAGGAATTAAATAATTCAATCACAATACTGAAAGAATCCTCTAAACATTATTTTTAACTGGAAGAGGCATCTGTTTAATTCTCTGAAATCTAAAATAGGCCATAAGGTTCCTTAATATGCAAAAATCCTTCCAAAAAATTTTTTAAAAAGAAAAACTAATTAAACAATACAGAAAGACAAAAGGACAAAGCTCACTAAAAGATTATTGTAGAATGAGATAACAATGGTTATACAACTTTGTGAATATAATAAAAAGTACTGGATTACATTAAAAAGGCAGAATATTAATAGTTATAACTACATAAAAATGTAAAATTCGCCTGCACATCAAAACACATAATAAGTATATTAAAAGATAAATGATAAAGTCAGAAAATACATGACAAAGCGTTGATAGTCTTAATACATAAGAGATGTTACAAATCAGTATGAAAAAAATTAACACTCCAACAGAAAAAGACACAAAGGACATAAATAGGGAACACAATTATACAAAATAATATATGGAAAAAAAAATTTTGTATTAAATAAATGCAAAATTAAACAATCAGATAATATCATCTAACAAATTGTGAGTAGAGTTGGGGAAACTAAGACCCAGTTTTGGGAAAATGTGAAAAATGTTCATTCAGACACCCTACTAGTGGAAATGTGTAACCTTTGAAATTTGACAAAATTTTTTAAAACTTTTAATAAATGCTTATACCATTTAGACTAAGTAATCTTGTCTAAATCTATCCTACAGAAGTAATCACATTCATTAGAATTTTCATAATGCTATACTTTAATGTCAAAAACATAAAATTGCATTAATGGGTGAAGTTAATTTACAGTATATTCAAGGTCACCAATCTATGACCAACAAACTATATCCAGCTCTATCATTTGTTTTTTTTAACATTTTTCCCCCTCCCCCCTTCTCCCTCCCCTCTGGTAACTACCATATGTTTTTCGATGGCCTATAAGCTAACAACAGTTTTTACATTTTGAAATGGTTGAAAGAAAAATGAAAAGACATGAAATTCATGGCACATTCAAAATTACATGAAATTCAAATTTCCATGTACATAAAAAAGTTTTATTGGAACACAGCCATGCCATTTATTTATGTATTGTTTATGGTTGCTTTTGCATTACAAACAGCACAGCTGAGTAGTTGTGACACAGACCATATAGCCCATAAAACCTAACATATTTACTATCTAGTCCTTCAAAAAAGAAGTTTGCCCACCCTTAGTAAATTCACGAGGTAGAGTTCTACCTAGCTACAAAGTCATCATTAAATAAAAATATTTTTGGAGTGTATTTGTGAATAAAGAAAGTTATAAAACGGTATACAGGAATGATTCCTATATTCCTTGAAAACAAAATTAATGCAATTTTAAAAAGTACATATGCATATTTCCATACACACATATACATACATACATACATACATAAATACACACACACAGAAAGAGAGAAAAAAAACAAAGATATAAACCAAGATATTAATAGAGGTTCTCCCTTGGTAGAAGGATTTATGTATTTTTAATTTTTTCTTCATATGTTTTATTTTCCAATTTTCTACAATTAACATACATTACTCTCAATCTGGAAAAGGAGGTAAACAGAAAGTATAATGTACTTATCTAATAAGAAATAACATAAATATAAAGAGAATTTAGGAAAAAGCTAGGTAGGAACAAGGATCAAGAGCAATTTAAGCATACTCTTTCAGGAAAAAAAAATAGTTTCAGTGAACAAAGTCAGAGAGGAAAAATTATTTCTAAGGTTCTCAAAATAAGAAAGAACATAATGTCATACCACTACCATTCCCTGCCTTGTTAACTTTAAGAGAGAAAACAGGAAAAAAAAATCAACGTCAACATGGGTGTAGCGCTCGGGGAAAAAGAAAGTGATTCGTAATTTTCATCCCATTTGTTTTCCAGCTACACACCAAAGAACAAATCAAAAAGCTGATACATCATCAACAAACCTGGGGAAAAAATTCTCTAAATACTAGTAATATAAGATTTCAGTCTCAAATATTAAATGTCTAATTAAGGAGCTCATAGTATATTAATAAATGAGACACACATAAATAACTATAAAATGAAGGAAACAAAAAATGGTTCACATATAAATACAAGAAAATAAGATTAATTATGGACCTGGAATAAATAAATATACACATACACATATACATATACACACACACACATTTGTATATATCATGCCTCTTTAAACATGTACATTCAGTTTCATGTTAAAATATTTAAAACATTATTTTGATAAAAATCTTACTGATTTTAGGATTTCTGATCTCCTTTTTGATTGAAGGACATTTATCTGAGGGAAAATACACTTGGTTAATCATCTATGCATTATTTTAAAAACTAATCCATACTGCCATACTGTAAAAGTTGCTCATTATATGGTTTAACATTTTTCCAGAAAAGTAAATAACAAAGTTCAAGTTTTTCATCCTTTGACCTACTTTTTGTGAAAACAGTTAAGGCAAACACACAAATGAAATTCTCATCTATTTTTGACCTCAAAGAAAAACTGGCTGTGTTTAAATCATAATATTATAGTAATAAAACTATCACTTTGATAGATATTTGAATTTTAGAATTCCATCTTTTCCCACCCTCCTTACCAGTTGCTCATCAAGACCCTTCAAAATATACATACACTTTTGCCACAACCACCAACCACAATCATATCTCTTCTAGACTGCTGCAATAGTCTATGAACTAGTCTGTTTCCACCCTACTCTCTACAATCCATTCAGCAACCAGAGCGATCATGTTCTAGCTTAAAACCTTCCAAATCCCTGCCATAGCCTTCAAGGCCCTTTGTGATATGGCTTTTGCCTATCACTCCAACCTAGTTTTCTACTACTTTCCCCTTTTCTGTGTTCCAACCACGACCCAAGACTACTCCCATCTCAATGCCTTCATACTAGTTATTCTGGCTTATCATTATTTTCTGCCCAGATGATCACAAGGCTCTTATCAATCAGGTCCCAGATTAAATACTATCTCCTGACAAAGGTCTAAAGTAGACCCACATGTGCTCTCTAGTACATCAACCCTATTTATTTTCTTCATATCAGTCAAAACTATTTTATATTTCCTTATTTAAGTCTTTCTCCAGCTGAAGTGTAAGCTCTGTGAGATGAGGGTCTTACTTATTCCCAACTGTACTTCCCTAGTGAAACACAGTAAACACCGAACAAATATTTGTTAAATAAATTAATAGATCTTAAATATTTTAATTAGACTAAGCTTACTAAAAGATCAGTAAATTATGAAATTTGCCTTTTGTGGTATCTCTCTCAACTCTAGAAATTCATAACAAACACTGTATTTTTGTCTGTTATTATATATCAACTTAATAAAATAAAATGTTTATACAGGAATCATTCACTCTTTGCTACTGTTGTCAAAAGATAACAGAATATCTGCCTTTTAACATGTCCTTCTCACTGAATATTCTGCCTGTTGCTTTACAAGATAATTTTAAAGCACTGATCAGAAAATAAAACAGATCGAGAAAAATCCAAATAACTTGGCTTAACTAAGCACTGCTTTCTTCTCTGTGTCTGTTTCAAAGCCTATTCAGATTCGAGAACTAAAATATTAACTTTCAAATGCTCAAGTAAAATCAGAAGCTGCAGATAACCTATTATTCAAACTTCGAAAATTGTTAAAAGAATGTCACTCCATTCTGTTTTGTTTTGTTTTTTCCCTGTCTGGCAATGAAAAACAGCATTTACTTTAAAAAAGAAAAGAAAAGAAAAGAAATTCAAATACTTAGAGAAGCTAAAGTATTACAAACTTTATAAATCTGAATATTTATTCTCTAAAGTAAACACTGTGGCCATATAATAAATTGGCACAACAGTTGTCATCAGAAAAATCAAACAAATAGTTATGGGGGAGGTGAGGGTCTTAACTTAAAACTATTGGATGGACACCAAAGAAATGGATAATTTATAATATATAAGTTTGAAAATAATGAATATTTTACTGAATTCTCCCTCCCCAAATAAAATTTTAAATTAAGTCATTCATTCTTTCAGAAACCATTTATTACCTATCTATTTTCCAAGCACTAGACTACAGGGAAGGGATACGATCTAGGAGCAGAAAAGACATATAAATAAATAATTACAATAAATGGGATAAGTGCTCCAATAGAAATGTGAATGACAATATTATCGCAGGACAGAGGCAGCAGAGGCAAGAATGATTTATCTTGCCTGGAGAAGTAACTCTGACCACAGAACAGAGAATGAATTAGTAACCGGGCAAGTAAAGTAATGCGAGAAAAGACCAATTACATGAGAACATCTTAATACTCTAGATAAGAAACAATAAGGATTGGCATTACAGCTGCAGCAAGGTTGTGAAAGAACAGGTTTAAGGGGTATATAGAACTTCTCAAGGTAGTTTTGGTTGTTAGATACAGTAGATGAGAATGAAGAGAATATCTGATCTAATTCTCTAATTGCGCACTTCTATACAACAGGAAGTGGTACAAATATGAGGTAGGTAACAGGAGACAAGAAATACAGACTACTCCATTCTAGAAGCCTTTCATTAATGAACAAAGCATACTTTGTTTTTTAAATTTCAACTTCCCACTTACTGAACGGGGATTTCATAGAAAAAAATCTTAAAGTGATTTTCTACTGTTTTACAAAATTATCTAAGTAGTTTTTAATCACTAACTTATATGGTTACTCATGGTTTTTTTAAAGAAGTACTCTGATCATCAGGTCAATAATATCTGGGGACTCACTGCTATTTTATAAAAGGAGATTTAGAAAAGATAATTCCCTAAGCTTTAGAGCATTTAAGCTTTAAACTCCATGATCTGTAGGAACACATAATGTACATGTGAAATAATATATAATATGTGCCTTCATTTTTCATTTCTCTCAAATTCCTTTAGAGACTTATCACATTCAAATGAGTTTCAATTATACACTGCACCAGATCACCAGGCAACTTATGAAACACTGATCTCTAGTTTTAAAAAGCAGCACCTAATGCAAGTATGAGAACACTATTTCTTGAAATATTTTTCAATTGGCAATTTGGTGAGCCTAGGTACCTCTAAGAATCCACTCTAAAGAAATAATCAGAAATGTGGCAAAAGATCTGTATACAAAGATGTTACAACTATTGAAAATTATATTTTCACTATTCCCAGTAAAACTGGCAACACTAAAAATGTCTGATAATCAAATATTAATTAAATTGACATAGCAACTCCACAGAATAAACTATAACTACTAAAAATTCTTTTTACAACATTTTAAAATGGGAGAAGTACATGTTAAGTGAAATGGTGGGAGGGAGGCAGAACCAAAGTTATACACGTCCACATACAAGTATGTGCATACACAGACAGATATACAAACAAGTGAAATTTTTTCACAAAAGATCATGGTTTAATTTTAAATTCAAAAAGAAGTATTATTTATTCTTTTCAGTGTATTCACTCAGAAGTAATGACATGTTTAGTAATCATATTTTGAAAATGTACAGTAAATATACCTGAAGTACGTAGTCTAGGGCTATGTGTCGAAAACATTTTCTTGTTGCTGTCAGGATGTTTGTGGCTTCTTCAACTTCATGCTGTTTGTTTCTTTGTACTTGAGCATTTTTTACTAATGCATTTTCTTTTTCTTCACTGACTTTTTCAAATTGCTTTTTGGCATCTTTGAATTTTCTAAGATCTCTAAAAAATAATAACAGAGCAACTTTTGTAAAACTTTCTTAATCAAAAACTTTAGCAAAATAACACTTAGAATTTAATTCTTACGTTCCTATTTATTTGATTCACTGTGCAATAACACTCAATAGCTCTTCTGACAACTATTGTTTTTCAATTACATATTATCCCCAATATAGTCAGCTAACATTTCCTTACTTAAATCTATAAATTTGAAGTGAAAATAAATTATCTCATTAACATTACAGAAACATAAAAGTAACATTAATTTTTTTCCTAAAGACAAATTCCGGAACATGTACCATTATTAACCAAATGATTTTAAGCAATAGTATACATAAGAATTACCATAGAGAACTTGTTAAAAATATAAATTCCAAGGCTCCTCCTCCCAGAGATTACAATCCACTAGCCTTTGGAATAAGTCCTAGAAGTCTAGGGTTTTTTTAAGACACACCTTGTTTTTACTGTTATAGGTGGTCTACAGACCATACTCTAAGAAACAACATTCGTTTCTTGTTGAAGAGAACTACTGGTCCAAACAACATGAAAGTGTTCTTAAAATACACATTCATAATATTATGTTTTCTAAAGAAATTGCTGTACCCATAAAAGGTAACAATATCCATTTAAATAGTCTGAAAATTTGAAACCTTTGATTCATTAATGATCTGAGGTAACTATAGAACACATCACTTTGCTTTTACTTTTTTTACCAGGAAAATAGGCAAAATAACGTGAAGACAAATGATTTTAAAATAATATAATAATAAAGTATACCTAAAATAATAAAGTATATCTAAGAAAGACTAAACTCTTTGTAAGAGTCATTAACTTTCAGGTATACATTCTATAAGGACATTCTGAATGTTAGTCTATTACAAAATCATCTATAAAGAATCTGCAAGATATCACCTCCATCCAGGACAATTCTAACCTACTAAAACAGCAGTGCATTATGTTCACGTGATCTACCACTATTTAAAGCTTATAATGTCTATAATTTACCCTGAATACCGTATCATAATCAACTTAATCTGTAATTTTATACATTCTCAGAAAGAAATTAAGAGAAAAACTGAACTATTCATGTGAAAAAGGAAAACTTACCAATTTGAACAGTTCATTTTATTTCACGTATAAAATGTGATGAATGTGACGCAAAAGGCTTGTATGCAGCCAAAAATATGCTCTTTCATTACTTATTCTCTTATAACCCATTATTTTCTCTTCAAAGAAAATACCACATTGAGACAATGGAAAATTTAATATCAACTAAAATAACTGATAAGTATTTCAACAACTTTTGGGGTTTGCTTTGACTTTGAAAGGTCATTACATCTAACTATGTATCCTGAACACATATTTCATAGTATAAATGATTCACTGAAAGCCATGAAGCCTGATTTCCTTATGGAGAAATTCAAGAAGAAATGTAATATACATTTCACAAAGCAAAACAAATAAACAAAAACTCTAATATTTTCAGTAATTCATGGTCTATGATTTTTTCCCAAAGATATCAACTCCCAGATGTGATAATTAACTAGCTGCTTTTCTTTTCTCTTCACTGCAATTGACTTACTCTTTAACAAAGTTCTGAAGCTGTGCCTTAATTGATCTCTGAGTTTGGTCAAATAGGATCTAAAAGATAAAATATAACATTAAACAATTAGAAAAGTAAACAAAGAAAATAATTTTCATGTAGTTCTATAATTAATACAACCTTCCATCAATACTCCAATTTCTAATAACACCTATATTTCTTATTAAAGACTCCATAAGAAATAAGCATTTTAAAAAGAAACTGATTTTCAAACCAATTTCATCTAAAAAATTAAATTACTTCTATTTACAGAGGAAATCAAATCTGCTTTAATATTTAAGTAGAATTCTCAAAGAGTAAAGCAATTTATTTCCTTGATTTTAATTGAGCCTTTGGACGACAACCTAAAAGAGTAATACAAATACCACTCCATCTACAACAGAAATTTCTTAATCTCATATACTGAAACACACCAAATGAAAACAACTCCAGAACTGCCTTATATCTTTGCTAAACATTATTCATTTGGGAAGACCTGGGGATTTAAAGGTTTTACATTCTTAGTTCAAGTAAAATTATACAGATCTTGTGATTCAATGATTGTTAAGAATAGAGACAAAAATAAAATTTTATTCCTCACAATATTTTGTTCCACTTAAATGATGTTACATATTTAACGCTTATAGTTCTATGTGCAGTAAATTTCATAGGGCCTGTCACAGGAATTCTAAATACTTTTATAATTCATAGATATACCTCATTCAGAATTTGAAGCAAACAGAAGTCAGATGAACAAGCAAAAAAACCAATATTCAAAACAAAAAGAAAACCCTCTAATCTTCTACTAATTAAAAACATACCATTTTCATTCCAAAATCTTGCTACTGGCAAAAGTCTTTATGTTTTCACCCAAATACCAAAACGTGCGTGCCCTCGCACACACACAGACACACACACACATATGCGTACACATGCACACACACAGATGTGCACATGTGCATACAAAAATCCAGGCAAAATCTGAATTGAGTACAGGGTTTTGTAATCCATCAATTTACTTCCAAAGAGAAAACCAATTTTTCAGTATTATGTTAAATCCAAAATATTAGACCCAAAGGAAGAAGAAAGGAAATAATAAAGATCAAAGTGAAAGTCAGCTAAATAGAAAACAAAACTAATAGCCAAAAATCAATAAAGCCAATAGCTAGTTATTTGAGAAGATCTATAAAATTAACAAACCTCCAGCCAAAGTGATCAGGGGGTAAAAAAAAAAAAGCCACAAATTCGAGTGTCAAGAAGAGAGGTGACTTCACCACAGATTCCGCAGATACACTAAAAAGGATAACCAGGAGAGTTGGGGAGCAATTTTGTGTCTATAAATTCAACAGATGAGATGGGTAAATTTTTTGAAAGACAAAAATTACCAAAGCTCACTCAAGAAAAAAACCAATAACCTAAACAGAATCAAAGCAACAGACTCTATAGTTTAAAACATCCCATACTGCATAAAGTTAAAACTATGCTTATATAAAACCTAGAAACCCCACTCCTAGGTATTTGCCCAGGAGAAATGAAAACTTATGTTCACACCAAAATCTATACATCAATTTTTATAATGGTTTCATTCCTAATTGCCAAAAACTGTAAACAACCCAAATGTGTTTGGAAAATCAAACTATGGTATATCCATACAATGGAATACTACTCAGCAAGAAAGAGCAACGACTATTAAAACATGCAAAAACTTAGATGAATCTCTATGCATTTTGCTAAGTAAAATAAGTCATATCTAAAAGGCTACAAGCTATATGATTCTATTTTTATGACATTTAGGAAAAAGCAAAACTATAAGAGTGAAAAATAAATCAGAAATTTCCAAAAATAGGGGGTTGGAGGAAGTGCTGACTAACAACAGGGTAACATGAAGGAATTTTTACAGTTAATGGAACTGCATCATGATTGTGGGAGAAGACCCAACTATGGATTTGTCAAAACTCATAAAGCTGTATACCACAACGAATTAATTTTGTTACAAATTTTAAGATAACTTCAAAATACAAAGAACAACAATATACGTATGAACCACCAGATTTTTAAAAGAATTAAGAAACGAACAGCATGACAAATGAGGTTGATTAAAACGACAGATATAGGAACATAAAACCAACAGAAGAAAATATCCATTCTTCTCAGGCACACTAACAACATTTATGAAAATTAATCATATAATAGGGGAGTATGGCATCATATAAAATATGTTCTATGACCTCAATGAAATTAAATTACACTACAATACACGTAACAATATAGACCAATCTCAAAAATTGTATCGAGTGAAAAAAGTCTCTCTCTCACACACACACACACACACACACACATAAGCACACACACATGAATACTTCATGATTCCGTTTATATGAAGTTACAGAACAAGCAAAACTAGTTATAGAAGAAAATCAAAATAGTACTTGCCTTGGGGGTGTGGGTTGGGGCTGAGAAGAGGTATGAGAAAACTTTCTGAGTAATGGTAATGATTTTTATCTTAAAAGAGATTTGGGTTACATGAGAATATGCATTTATTAAAATTCATGAAATGATACACTTAAGACATGCATTTAACTAACTGTATTCAAATTGTACCTCAAAAAAATTAAGAAAAACTGTGAAAAATATTAAACTCACAAATTATGCACGGGAATGTATTTAGGAATGAATACACTTGTCTATAAATTATTTTGAAATACATCAATAATAGACTGATGCATGGACAGAAGGGAGGATAAATGATTAGATATGTGATAAAGTAAACATATCTAGCAGGTGAATATATTAATGTTTATTGTAAAACTATTTCAACTTCTAATAATAAAGAATAAGTCACCTTCCAAAAGTAAGTACATAAATAAAAGGAAAAAATCTCCCTAAAACAAAACTCTACAAAGATGTCCTCACTACTGAATTCTACCAAACATTTAAGGAAGAAAAAATACTAATTCTACTCAAACTCTCCCCACCCTCCAAATCTACTCTATCAGAAAATTATTCTATGAGAGAATTCTTATGAGGGACAATACCAGACAAAGACATGGTAAGAAAATAAAGCTACGTAAAGTTCTTAAGAATACATTATAACGATATATAACAATTTATAAAAAGTACAAAACATCATACCAATTGGGATTTATCCAAGAAATGCAAGATTGAGTTAATATTAAAAAATCAGTCAGGGGGTGTCTCCATAGTGTAGTGGTTAGCACGTCTGCTTAAGGTCTGGGTTCGTGCCCAGGTGAAGCCACAGACCATACCCTGGGTGTGCCTGGCCCCAGGGTGCACCAGGCCTGGGTGCACACCGCAAGCCTGTGGGAGGGGATGCCCTGCCTTCAGAGATCCAGTTCTTAAGGGGAAATAGCAACATCCATGGGTCAGGGGTGGAAGTGGGGCAGGGGAGGGGGGGAATTAGACAGGGAAAAAATTTTTTAAATAAAAAATTTTTAAAAATTTAATCAATCAATATAGTTCACCATGTTACCAGACTAAAACAGAAAATCCATATGACCATCTATCTAGATGGATGCAAAAAAAAGCATCTGATGAAACCCAACATCCATTCCTAATAAAAGCTCTCAGGAATCCAGGAATAGAAGGGTACTTCCTCAACCCAATAAAGGACATATATGAAAAACCTACAGCTAACATCATATTTAGTCATGAAAGGCTACTGTCCCCTTACAATGAAGAACAAGACAGGGGTGTTTGCTCCCATCACTTCTACATAACATTGTACATTGAATCCTAGAAATTCAATCAAATAAGAAAAATGAAATAAAAAGCACTCATATTAGAAAAGAAGAATATAAAACTGTTTTTATCCACAGACTATATGATTGAGTATATAGTATGGAATCTACAAAAAAATCTACTAGAACTAATAAGTGAATTTAGCAAGGTTGCAGAAACAAAGTTAATATACAAAAACCAGTGGTATTTCTACATACCAGCAATGACCAATTAGAAATTATGAACTTTTAAAACAATACCACTTAAAATAGCATTAAAAAATAAGAAATGCTCAGGGGTGAATTTGACAAAGGATATGCAAGACTGGTACAGTGAAAACTTAAATAAATGGAGAGATATACTGTGTACATGGATTAGAAGACTAAATATTAGTACGATGTCAATTTTCACCAAATTGATCAATAGATTTGATACGATCCCATTCCAAATCCCAGTAGGGCTTTTTATAGAAGTTGAACACCTGATTTTGAAATTTATATAGAAATGTAAAGGACCTAGAATAGCCATAACAATCCTGAAAAAAAAAGAAAAAAGTTGGAATACCTATGCTACCTAATTTCAAGACTTCTTATGAAAGCTACAGTAATCAGTGCAGTTGTAGTACTGAAATAAAGATAGGCAAAAAGATCAATGAAACAGAATAGAATCTAGAAATGACTCAGGCATATGGTCAACTTTTTTAACAAAAGGTGACAATATGTATGGAAAAGATTATTTTTGAGCAAACGGTGCTGGAACAATTAAAGAGTAATATGCCAAAAAAAAAAAAATGAACCTTGACCCTTACGATGCAACATATACAAAAATTAACTTGGAGTGAATCACAGATCTAAACTAAACATAGAATAAAATCTTAGTGAACTTGGGTTGGGCAAATATTTCTTAATAAAACACATACAAAAAAACAATAACAGAAAAAAAATCAATAAATTTACTTCATCAAAATTAGAAACTATTGATCTTCAAAAGATATTATTACAAAAATGAAAAAGACAAGCCAAAACCTGAGAGAAAATACCTGCAAAACATTTATCTGACAAAAGACATACCTGGAATATATAAAGAACTCTTACAAACTAAATAATGAGACACGAACCCCAATTTTTTTTAATGGGCAAAAGATCTGATATTTTATCAGAGAAGATACATCGATAGCAAACACATAAAAAGATGCTTAGCATCCTTAGCACTAAGAAAGGCAAATTTAAACCATAATACATTTTAAAAGATATGTGAGTGGCAAATAAACACATAAAAAGATTAGTTTCATTAATCTTTCCATTAATCTTGGCATCATTAGTTATTAAGAAAATGAACATTTAAACCATAATAGACAACTTTTTCATTAAATAGTGACAGAAAGTTATTACATTCAGAAGACTAACACAACAGCCCAAAATTATTTTTCAACCTAAAGGTCTTTATATATCAGTTATTAAATAAAGCAATGGTAAAAGCAAATTACGTAGGACTTCAACACAAAAAAATCCATTTCATACAGAAAAAGATTTGTATTCTGAACTTCTGCAAAAAGAAAATAAGAAATAAAGTTCCACTACGGTCGTGCTACCCTGAACACACCTGATCTCATCTGATCTCGGAAGCTAAGGAGGGTCGGGCCTGTTTAGTACTTGGATCGGAGACCGCCTAGGAAGACCAGGTGCTGTAGGCTTTAAAAAGAGGAAAGGGGGAGGGGGAGGTGGGGAGGGAGAGAGAGGGGAGGGGAAGGGGGGGAGGGAGGAAGCTGAAGAAGGAAGGAAGGAAGGAAGGAAGGAAGGAAGGAAAGTTCTTTTACGAGATTAGTTACAATATCATATTAAGAAGCTAGTTACACGGTTACATAATTAAGACTTAGAGCCAGAATGCCTCATACCATTACAAAATTGCACAATATATCAGCCTGCAAGGAAAATATAGGAACTTTGTCATTTTCAAAGAAGCAAAGGAAATAAAAAAGGTTCCAGATTAGAATAAAAGAATTAACGGATGCATTTGATGACATGCCAGATAGACAGTAATAATTACTATCTCAGAAGACAACTGTATCAAAGTTTTCATTGCTAAGTGATGATTCTACTTGTTCATAACTGTGCTCAAGTTAACAGCAATAGCTAAAATTTCTACATAGAAGATTATCTTAGAAGAGGATTGATTATTTTGCAAAGTACCAAAACAAACTCCCAGGGATGAAAACTTTAAAACAAAAAGACATGATAAAAATATGTAATTTTGCATACTGATAGTACAGCCACAATGACAGCAAACTGGAAGTTTACATTAAGAATTCATTTGGAAACTCTGAAGATCTAGTACTATATTATTTCAAAAGGATCTCTCATATATGTCTGTATGTAGATATGAATTTCAAATTAAATATTATCAAAATGATCCATGAATATAAACAAAATATTCAGAACATTTAGCTTCATCTGTTTTTAGCTTTTTGTAAAGAAATGATATAAGAACATTGCTCTGCTGTTTTATACAAAAGTGTACTGGCTTTCCAACGGAAGAACTTTGCCTAAGTGTATGAGTTAAAAGTAGAATTCCAAAAGTTTAGGAGGAACAAAACATGAAAATTTGCTTAATGCCAGTTATTGATTTTAAAAGATGGCTTACTTAACTGGTGTTCTGCAATCTGATGAACTTATTTCAAGCAATCCTTGACATTTCTAACAACATATACTAACAAACTATGGATTTGAACTGTTGGAAATGAGAGGTTGAGACCAAGTCACTAGGGAGTTAGTGCTATAATCTGAATTTACAAAGAGAATGATTAAAAGTGGGTAGAAGTGGGGTGTGGTGGGGTATAGAGTAGGTAGGGCAAATTCTGTATATATCTACAGAAAAGTTTATTATTTTATTTAAAATACATTCAATTTATCCCAGAAAACTTAAGCATTACATGTGTTAATGAAAGAAGAGGAAGAGTAGTTCCATTTAATGAAGATTTGCTCCTTTAAAGTAAAATTTAAAGAGATGAAATTATTTAAATTCTAATTACATTAAAAAACAGCGATCCTGTCAATCAAGAGGAATGGGTAATAAATACTCATCTGCCTTTCACTAATATGCCTACTTATACCGACAAAGTTCTCATCACTGACAATAACCACGAATTTGAAAAGATCATCAATTTTAAAATCTTGATCAGGAATTGCTTGAAACCATATCCTGTATAACACCTATTTTTTTAAAGTCATATTCACAGAAGTGAGCTCAAATTTCACATTAAATTTTCTTAAAAATAATTTGGAAGTGTTATACACATTCAATGTGTACTATCTTCCATAACACTATGTGTTTCATGTTAACATAATTTTACTGAAAACATTATTTATTAAATATTAATTATTTTAACATAATTCCATAAAGAAATTTAAATATTTTTCACCAACACTCAGGACATGACACCCTTATGTCCCCCACCAGTTTTCTCCAGTGTCCCATACAAATATAATCAACCACCAATGTCTATCTGTGCCATGAGATAAGAACAGTTGGGAATCACAAAACTACTTACCTGTTTTCTCATTACCTAAAACCATTTGTTGAATGATTGAGCAGATACAATACGGAAAATCAAACTTACAAAAATCAAAACAAAAAAAGTCACATATTTTCATAAAATTGATGCAGTAATTCAACTTTAAAGCTTGATTCAGTAAAGATAATAATCAAATAAATACTTCAAGTTCCTTATACCAATGGCAAACTAGAATCCAAGGGTCATCAGTGAGGTTACACAAATTATATATTCCAGGAAAACAGGTCAGTATTAAATCAACTCTAGTACTCAGTAGAATGTAGTATACATGACCAGCTCTGGAAAAGGCATGTGTTGGAATCTTATTAAGACATAAGAGTTAGAGTATCCTAGGAAATTCTCATTCTGTAAGGAATAAGAAACAGTATTATATATTTTTACACAGGAAATAAATCATGAAAGAATCCAAATTTTTTTAAATGACTAGATAATCTAATCTCAAACTATGTTTAATCTTACTTGGCTAATACCTCAAATGGTTCCATTATTTCAATATTTACTTAAGTCCACAAAGTCATTCATAAATGACATCTCTAGAATAGCCAGCCTTTTATCCTGACAAAAACTGATATACCAAAACCTAAGTGTTATGAGCTCTGCTGCAGAATGTAAAGCAGATTCCAGTATTTATTATCTTTTAGAAAGCAGTTTATCTTATCATATAAAGCCTCCTCTATCCTCTACTAGTATGTAATCAAAATTTCATTGTAAAAATTGCTACTAAAATAAAGCATTTTCTGTAACTAGGTTTTCCCCACATTTTAACAAGTGACTCTGAGATCATGTTTAAGTCTTATAAGTAATGCTTTATAATCTTAGAATTTTTATAATCAAAAGTCATCTTTTTATTATAAAATTAAAGCTCTTTTATTTTAGAGGGGAGGAATGTAAAGCTTAGAAAAATTAAATGACTTCCCCGGGAAGAGAATTGTGCAAGTACTGGAAATATAACAGTAAACAAGATATGTGTCATCCCTATCTATATTCTAGTTAATGTGAAGTATACAGTGTGTTATGATGAGGGAAAAACCCTTACCACAAATATAAGAATTCTGATTCAACTACACACAATTTAGTCCTACTGAGAAAAAATAAAAGTATTTGTTAACAGGAAACAAAAAGGCCAGGTAAAGCAGACAGCCTAACAACCATAAAAGGAAAGAAAATGAAAGAAAATGAACCAAGGTCTAACAACTTCATATGAATATCTATTAGAAGGAGAATTTCTGAGATGCTGTAAAAAGAAATATGGTAATAAAAACAGAAAAGCGCAGAACATCTGGGTATAATATTAGATAAAGAATTCCCTATGTGTAATTATATAAGTATATATATATGTAAGCACACACAAGCTTACCAACCTATAGCCTTTAAATCTCTAGACAGAGAGACAGACAAATAGTGATCTCCTCTTAGTTTGCAAATTTTCTTTTTAAAACAAAATAAATTTTGCAGTCAAAACTGAGATCCTAAAATTTTTCAAGTACAAGCAGCAGTAAAAGAAAAATTAAAAGAGCATTACTTTTAATTGTCTATCCAATGTGCTTTCCTACTGATTTAACATATTTTTATTAATTTAATGACTATAAAAAAATGAGTTTTCATAAATTCATAATCTCAGTTTCCCTAAACCTGCCATGAGTAACTCGTTTCTACCAAAAACGCTTCTAGGTGATAGTAGCAGAGATCAATATAACAGTGCCTGTAGTCATTGAACTTAGAAAAACAGATAAAAAAAATAAGTACATCTATTTAAAAACCAGATAAAAAAAATAAGTACATCTATTTAAAAACCAGACTATATTCGTATACGTGTGTGTGTGTGTGTGTGTGTGTGTGTGTGTGTGTGTGTGTGTGAAAGGCAGGGTAAAATGACAGAAAGTGATTGTAAGGTAGTCAAGGATGGCAACTCTGAGAGGTAATGACTTAAAAAAAGTGAAGGAGACCTACAGAAAGGGAAGAAATATTGTAAGGAAACTAGCCACACACAGATGTGGAGGGAAAACATTCCACACAGAGCAGGTAGCAAGTGCCACGGCCCTAACATGAAAATTACTTTGCCATGTTCAAAGAACAAAAAGCCCAAGTGGCTGCAGCCAGGCAGAGAGTAGAGATGCGATTAGGCAGTTATCAGCAGGAGCCTGATCATGTAGGGCTTGGCAGGCGATGGTTAGGATTTTATCCTGAGTGTGATGGGGAGCTAGAGAGCAGGGGAGTGCTGTGAATTAATTTTTATTTTTTAAAAGTTCATTCTGGCTGCCATATACAGAACTCATTGTAGAAGGGCAAGAATAGAAGCAGAAACACAAGTCAGAAGGGTTTTATATAATACTACACAAGAGGTGGTGGAGTAGTTTAGACTTGAAGGTGGCAGAGAAACTGATAGCTGGATTTGGGGTATATTTTGCTAATGTACTGGAGTTGGAGTATATGGAAAAAAGTCATGAACTTTTAAGGATAATAATTGTTAAGTTTCACAATAATTTGCCAACCAAAAATATTTTTAAAACTATAGCCTTTACGGTTGGTGTGCTGGTTGTTGGCTGTCACCACTACATCACCCTTCCACAGACTCCTCCTCGATATTGCCAGGAGCTAGAAATATGCAAAGTATATTTCCCAGACCCCCACACAAGCTAAGAGGTTAGGTTTTGCCAATGGGAGCCAATGTTAGATAAAGAAGCAGGAGATAAGGAGAAGCCACTTTTTTTTCTGCTTCAGTTCTCACACAATCATCAGTGAGCAACTGTGAGCTACTCCAACTTTCAGAGGCATCGGTGACCATCAGGGACAGTGTCAATGGCACTGTAGGCTCCTTGGCTCTTAGAGCAACAGGAAGGCAAGCTCCCAGCCTCCTGGCTTGGTAACAATGGCAGTATTTTCAACAGTTCAGTACTTGGGGGCTCTGCTAACACCACTTTCACTTTTGTTCCACCAGCCCTAGGGGCAATAGCTACTTCCCATGTTTACTAATCTCTAGGTGGCATTACCTTGGCTTTTTATATTCTCCAACTCTTCTAACACTTTTGTGACCAAATCACTATATTAAAACCTTTCTATTAGAAATACCCTAAGTGGTCTCTATTTCCCTAAATGGATGCCGACAGATATAGTAAAGGAAGAAATGTTCTCTCCAGAGTCTACTTTCACACATTTTGTTCCTTACAAACTATCACATATAGGCATGGCAAATTCCATTATTCTGATTTTTCAGAACACTAAATTGAAAAATGAAAGTGATTAAGTAAATTGACCAAATTATATAGCTAATAATTGGAACCTAAACTCAATCTAAGTTGTCTCTAATTTATGTTATAATAATCTAAGTTATGTTCTTTTTACAACGTTAAAGTCAAGAAACATTGATTGCTTTCAATTTTAGAAAACAAAAAAACTACATTATTGGATTCAGTTCGGGAAACTATGTGCATATTAACACTGTCACTAAAAAGATCAATCTCTACCCTCCTGAAGCAAATTATGCTTACGGACCTTGCTTCAAACAAACCGGATTATTAAAGATTTGAGAAAGAGATTTATAAAATACTTTGAAGGAAGATTTCTTAACAAGAAAGCTTCCAACATACATTTAAACAATTTTTTTACCAAAAAGTTTATCTTAACTATAACTTTTCACATATAAAACTTTAACAAAGAGCAAGGTATTCTCATATAAAGCAATAACATAAGACTTACTGATTTAAAAAATATCAGAAACAGGACTGTTACAAAGGATAATAAATTATGGAGAAAACACTTAACCTATCATGTTAATTGAAAATCAATAACTTTTACCAAAAAAAAAATTCTCAGTATATTACATTTTTTAAGAAGTTTGAATCCAAAAGATGGCTTGATTTCAAGAGAAATCAAATATACCATACGTTGGCTTCAAAGCTCATTCAAAGGCAAAATGAGAATTATTAAGAAGTCATTAAAAACCAAATTGGTATAAAATATTAGAGCTAAAACCATAAAACTCTTAGAAGAAAACAAAGGGATAAATCTTCATGATCTGGTATTTAGCAATGGATTCTTGGACATGATCTCAAAAGCAGGAGCAACAGAAGAAAATCAGATAAACTGGACTTTAACAAAATTAAAACTTTTGTGCATTAAAGAACATTATCAAGAAAGTGAAAAGAATCTACAGAATGGGAGAAAATATTTATATATCATAATATATAAATATTATATATCTGATAAGGGTTTAATATGCAAAATATATAAAGAATTAAGTTTTTAAAAAATTGAATGGGCAAAGGACTTGAATAGACAACAACAGTAACAATGGTGGAAGAAAATACACAATTGGCCAGTAAGCACATGAAAAGATGCTCAACTGCATTACTCATTAGGGAAAAGCAAATCAAAACCACAAGGAGATACCACTTCACACCTACTAGAATGGCTATAATAAAGAAAATAAAGAATAAGAAGTATTGGCAAGGATGTACAAAATTAGAACACTTATACATTGCTGATGGGAATGTAAAATAGTTTTGCCTCTGTGGAAAATAGTTTGATGATTCCTCAAAAAGGTAAACATAGAATTACCATATGACCCAGCCATGCTACACCTAGACATATACTCAAAAGAAATGAAAGCAGGAATTGAAGCAGATACTTGTAATACCAATTTGGTACAGCTAAAATTTGAACTACAATTAAAATAAGTATTATCAGATAAATTCATTCTTAATCTGTTCACCAAAATATATGTATATAAAAATAAAGAAAATCAAATTAACTAAGAACAAAAATTAGCAGATTTCATAAAGAATATGTATTGATATTCTTGTTACAGACAGCTACCAATAAATTTTGAAGCAGTGAATAAATAATTATATAACAGGCATATATGGTAAGCTTTTTAAAATATTTTAAGAAGTGCATAGCTTATAAGGTACCATATTACCAGTACACTTCTATAAAATTTATAAAGGAATTTTCTGACATCACAAAAGTAATATATATTCCTCATTCTTGAAGGAAAATGCCCTCAAGTCTCAAACATACATATAAATATGTCAAAGAGTACAGCAGTCTTTAATACTGGCAATTGATTAGACAAAGGGAATATATTTGTAAGTATTAAAAGAAATAGCTAAATTTAGAATAATGACTTCTACAATTTGTTCTTGAAATAATTATTTCAAAACTAACGAAGGTACAACTCTAAGAAAAAAAATAACTTTTATGGGTGTGTACTCATATATAACTTCACTATTTTAGAATGAGAAATAAAATGTGTACTTTCACTGTCTCTCTCTCTCTCTCTCTCTCTCTCTCACACACACACACACACACACACACATTTTAGATCCACCCAACTAAAAAGCTGTTGACAAATCAAAATCATTGAATTCCAACAAGTAATTTTATAAAATGCTGCCAGTAAAGAAAAGTACTAAAATAACTAACATGGTCATAGTAACACCTACTTACTGACACTTACTGTATGAAAATTGATCATTTCTTGAAGGCTGTCAGAAAACTTGGTCAAACTTGTCTATGAGAAAGAAATCAAAAGAAAACGAAGTCATTTAAGAGCCACTAAAATAGGCCACAGAAATGTTACTTTAAAATTTCTAACAGGAAGATCAACTAACATTTTAAACAGTAACATTTATTTCTAAAGACAATCTCACTACCTCATAGACATGCTCTACAGAGGTCAAGTCTACCAGTCGTAACATAAAACCCTAGAATAGTCAAAGAATCAGTACTGCCCTAACAATAGTATTATGCTAACAAACAGGAATGACATATATAAGCCCAAAAGTAAAATTAAGTGTAACGAGACTGTGCCCATTTAGGCATCTGTGGATCAAATAATACTTAAACTATACCCATTTCTTCACGTATTATTATTATTCCTCATGAAAGAGGAATATCATAATGCCACATAGTATAGCAAGGGGGACAGGCTAACCCAGCATAGCGAGCTGATCAAAACTTTCCTATACAGCTCCCCCATACATATAGTTAGATACTATTTTTAGATTAATGCTTTCTGCTTGCCTCTATAAGCAGCCTCCTAGTAAGTATGATCCTCTTCTCCCTGCTCCAGCCCTCTTGTAGATGCCTCAGCTCACCTAGCAGCAAGTAAACTTACATTCACAACTCAAATCAAACATCGACTTCTAATTATCCAAGAAGACAGAATTATACAAGATAACGGCAACGAATGACAGCTTTTCTAATTCTAATTTTAAAGGACCACTATAACTCTTCATAAGGTCAATAGATGCATAAGTAATTAATGTCTTATTGTATTTAGCATTTTAACTAATTTTAAAATACTAACCTCAACTACAGTATCATTACTAGAATACTGTGCCAGGTCTCGAATCCCATTCATGAACTGTTTATTTGCAACACAAAAGGCTTTTCCGGTATCAATCATCGCAATACAAAGCTTCACAAGCTGAAAAAGAAAGACATTACATCAGGTTAAAAATAACTTTACAAATTATTTAGTTGAACGAGTAAAGTCAAAGGACAGTTGTACCAAAAAAGTTGACCTTCCAGGACCCAGAGGTTGTCTAATAACAACAAAAAATCATTTTATTAAGTCAAATTCGATCTCAATAAGTTAACTCCAAAAAATTTATTAAAGCACCTCTTCAAAGGAAGAAAAGGGAACTTCAGGCAGAACAAGCACTATGTAAAAGACACTCACAGTTTTTAAAAACTGGTATTTTGGAGGAAAGGGGAGTAAACTGGTATGCTGAGTTAGTAATGTTGGTCATGTCAATATCACTCTATCAAAGCAGATGTCTAAATTGATTAATCAGCCATATTTCTCCAATGCATTGTGCCAAGTGTTTGGATTGACTCTTTTTCTCTCTCTCTCCCTCCCTCTTTTCTTTTCTTTCTTTTTCCTTCCATCCTTCCTTCCTTCCTTCCTTCCTTCCTTCCTTCCTTCCTTCCTCTTTCACTCCTTTCCTCCCTCTCCCCACCTCTATTTCCATTCCTTCTTTCTTTTCCTCCATTCAGATACAGAACATTTTCTTTAAACAAACAAAATCTTTGATGAATGATAAATATAAAAAAGAAAAAAGTAAAGCTATAGATAAAAGAGGGAAAGGTATTGAGGGGATAGAAGGAAGAGGGCAACAAGAAGAGGATAAAGGCCCAGAAATACTTTAGAAAACACCTAAAAGTTCCCAGGAGTATAATTTAAAACTGTTGCCCTAGGACCCTGAGAAAAAGAAATTGAAAACATTATGTCTGCTCTCAGGAGCTCTAATTTTAACCAACAGACAAGTAGATAAATTCTATATAGCACAAACACAACTGCTACACATGATAAAAACATGCATGAGGGAATAAAGGAAGGCTATCTAACTAGGTCTATAGGGATCAGAAAGGATTCCTGTAAAAGGTAACATCTGAGAAAAGCCCTAAAGACCAAGAGGAATTAGCCGATCAAAATATGGGGAATGGGAAGATACTATTCGATGAAGAAGTTTAAGAGGGCAGGGCAAACCAGTGGCACTAAGTACCTTAGTACAGTGTGAAAATGTATACAAGGAAGGGCCAGATCAGGAAAAGTCTTGTGTGCAATGCTAAGGCATTTGCATTTTATATGAAAGGAAATGGGAAACAATTAAAGACATTAATTGGGTCAGTTGACCAGAGTTCCATTGTAAAATGATAACCTACAAGGAAAAAAAGAAAAAAAAAAAAAGACAAAGAAATACAAAGCAAAAAGATGATATTAGACCAAAAACCATGAGAGCCTGAATTAAGGCAGTATTCAGGGAGACAAGAGGGAAAACAAATCTAAGAATTACAGCCAAGTACCTTGTACAGTTATGAAACTATCTCCTACAAAAAGAAAAAGTCAGGGCAAAAATCCAGCTGGAGCTCTCCTTGCCAAAGGCTACATCTGCCACAAAACACAATTTTGCACAGACACTATACAGGCCAGCAGAGACTGTTTTAACACTGTTGGGCCTGTGAGGTAGGCCTGAGCTAGATGGGCTGGTGAGATAAGCCAAATAGAAAGTCTACCAAACACTAGTGAAAACAGATGTTTGAAGGTTAAAAAACAGGAGTGTGCTATAGATATAGATACGGGAGTTATCAGCAAATAGTGTTGAAACCTGAGAACGACCGAGTCCGGCCCGTGCTGCCTGCACCCCTCAGCCAATAGACCAATACAGGAGTTGGGATATTTAGAATAAGTGTTTATTGTCAGAGCACTGGTGATCTGAGAAGGCAGCAAGTTACACCTTTAAAACTGCCTTATTTTCTCAGTCCAGCTTAGGTAAGTATTTAAGAGAAAATCTGGGCATTATTCCAGGTGCTGCATGATGGTTCCAGGGGGTCTGTTATGCTTCACGGAGCCGTTCCTCTGGCAACATGGTCCTCCGGTGGCGTTAGCAACCCAGGAACAAAGATGGGAGTAGTTTGGAAAGAACGCTAGACCAGAAGGATTGTGACTAGTAAGCATAACGGCATTAATCATAAGTTTCAGGGCAACTTTCCATGGCAGAGGACATTCCAAGCTCTAGGTCAAGCCACTGGGGACAATCTATTGTTAAGCTTTAGGGCAAGGAAAAGTGAAGCCAGGGACGCTGTGAGGCCTCTACTACGGGGTCCCAACCTGGCCCTTCTTCAGTGTCAGTGCTACAGTGCTATGTCATACACAGAAAGCACGGGGCAGAGCATGTAGAGTGAGGACCCCAGAAAGGAGACTAAGAAGAAGAAGGAAATATAGAAAGAAAAGACAATTTCACCAAAGTCAAGAAAGAAGAAAATATCAAAAGATGGACGATGAGTAAGTTGAAAATCCATATAGGTCAAGTTTTAAAAGCATCTGGTGCAGTCACTAGTATCCTTGGCGAGAATAGTTTTAAGAGAAACTGGGGGCTGTAGCCAGATTACAGTGAGTTATGAAATGTAGATGAAGAAGACATAATGATAGATCAATGTTTCCCAAAATATATTCTACAGAATACTCTGCAGAAACATTTTGTACCAAAATAAGGATACTGTGCTCAAATAAGTCTGAGAAACTCAGTTTAAAAAGTTAAATAGATTTCTTTATTACTAAACTTTTAAGAGCTTTTGATATATTAATGTGTATTGTGAATCCTAGAGAGGAGTTATAATATGCAATGGTTCTCGAAAATATCTGACATGGAATTCTCTTTAGGGGAAGCAGCCTCATAGGACCAATGTTCCACAAAACCCACTGTGAAAATTGCTGACAGAGACAAGTCTTTTAAATAATTGGCTAATTACAAAATAATAACAATAATAATAATAATGTCTTATAAACCAGAAAAACTAATTCTAAAATACATATGGAGAATCCAACATGCAAGAAGAAAAAAAGTGAAAAACAGTAATGAGGTGGGGACATTAGCTCCATGTTATTTATATAGGTGCAGTAATTAAAAGTGATAATGGATGTGAATAGACAAATTGATCAACAGAATACCATACAGAATCAAGTAATTAAAAGTGGATAATGGATGTGAATAGACAAATTGATCAACAGAATACCATACAGAATCAAGAAACATACAAATACTATGCAGCATTTGATTAAAGTAACATTCCGACCAATTTAGGGGATGGGGGATTATCCAATAAATGACATAAGGACACTGGACAGCCATCTAAAGGGGAAAAAAAAGAAGAAAGAAAAAAGAAAGAATCCAAGTTGAATTTGAAACCCTCAAATTAACTTCAAATGGAATAAAGATTTAAATATAAAAATTAAGTCAGAAAACTAAAAGAAGTAATATTTTTTATAATCTCAAAGTACAAAAAACGTTTCAAAGAAAGATGTAAAACTCAAAAGACAAAGAAATTGATCAATTCAACTACATCAAACATTTCTACAAAAAAAAAATAATAAATAAACTTAGTCAAAAGACAAATGACAATATGAGAAAACAATATTAGCAGCAAATCACAAGAGACTTTCCTTACTATAAGAAAAGGTCTACAAATCATTTTTGAAACCCAACCTGTCACTAAAAAAAATGCCTGACAGACATGTACAGATGATTCCCAGAAAAGGAAATTCAAATATATCTTATGACCAAGAAAAACAATTCAATCTCACTTATAATAAAAGAAATGCAAATTACTATTTTTTACAGAACAGCAAAGATCAAAAGTGTGATGATAACATGCTGTTTTAGATACTGTAGGTATGGGGATACACACACGCTCATATATTGTTGGTGGGAGTGTAAGTTAGTACAATTTCTATGGAAAGTAATTTAGCAGGGGCTATCAAAATTTTAAACTCACAAACCTTTCAACCTAGGATTTCACTTTAAAAAATGTATTATACAGCTATATCTGCACATAAGCCACATGACACACATGTGAAATCAATCACTGCAGCCACACTAAAACACTGGTAGCAACTGTATAAATAAGTTATGATGTATCCATACAATAAAATATAATTCAGCTATTAAAAAGAATGAAGCAGCTCTATGATTAATAACAAGGAACAACATCCGAGATAAATTTTTTTTAAAAAAACAAACTGAAGAAGAGTGTTCATATTTTTGTTGGAGTTGAGAAGAATACAAATACACATCAACTTTTATATGCTTAGAGAATGTCTGAAAGGACACACAAGAAATTAGTTCAAAGTTCTCCTTTAGGAAAGAGATTAGATGTCTTAATTTTTCACTGAGTACATACACATTTTTGTACCTTTAAATTTTGTACCACATAGGTGGCAGTAAATAATTTAAAAATAATTAAATAATTCAAAAAATAATTAAAATAAAAATTTCCATAAAAGCAGACAGAGAGACAGGTTGGTAGTATAACATTATAGTTAAAAACACAGGGTTTTAACACAGGGTTAAAAACACTTAGATTGATGGAACAGAATAGAGAGCCCAGAAATAAACCCACATTTATATGGTCAATTAATCTACGGTAAAGGAGGCAATAATATACAATGGGGAAATGACATTCTCTTCAATAAATGGTGTTGAAAAGCCTGGACAAATACATGCAAAAATGAAACTAGACCACTTTTTTACACCATATACAAAAATAAACTCAAAATTGGTTAAAGATTTAAATATAAGACCTGAAACTACAAAACTAGAATATAGGCAGTAAACTCTTTGACATAGGTCTTAGCAAAATGTTTTTGGATATGTCTCTTCAGGCAAAGGCAATAAAAACAAAAATAAACAAATGGGACAACATCAAACTAAAAAGTTTTGCACAGCGAAAAAAAAACATCAACAAAACAAAAAAACAACCTACTGAATGGGAGAAGATATTGGCCAATGATACACGTGATGAAGAGTTAATATCCAAAACTCAACACCAAAAAAACAATGCAATGAAAATATGGGCAGAGGACTAAAACAGACATTTCTCTGAAGAAGACATATAAATAGCCAATAGACAAATGAAAAGATGCTCAACATCAGTAGTCATCAGGCAAATGCAAAACAAAACCACATGAGATATCACCTGATACCTTACAGAATGGCTATTATCAAAAAGACAGTAACAAGTATGTGGAGAAAAGGGATCTCTTTTCTAATTTTCTAATTTTGGTGGGGCCATACATTAGTGCAGCCACTATGGAAATCAGTATAGACATTCCTCAAAAAATTAAAAATATAATTAGCGAACGACCCAGAAATTCCACTTCTGGATATACATCCAAAGAAAACAAAAACAATAATTCAAAAAGATACATGTACCCCCTATGTTCGTCACAGCGCTGTTTACAACAGCCAAGATATGGAAGCAACCTAGGTGTCCATCAATAGATAAATGGATAAAGAGGTCATACATATATACAACAGACTATTACTTAGCCATAAAAAAGAATGAAATCTTGCCATTTGTGACAGCACAGATGGACCTAGAAAGTATTATGGTAAGTGAAATAAATTGGAGAGAAAGACAAATACCGTACAATTTCACTTAAAACAAATGAACAAACAAAGCAGAAACAAGGTCATAGATACTGAAAACAAACTGATAGTTGCCAGAGGGGAGTGCGATGGGGAGTTGGGCCAAAAAGAGGAAGAGGATTCAGAAGTACGAACTTTCAGTTATAAAATAAGTCACAGGGATATAATACAGCATAGGAAAGAGTCGATATCATAACTATGTATGGCAACAGATGGTTACTAGACTTACTGTGGTGATCACTTTGTAAAGTATATAAATGTTGAATCACTATGATGTACACCTGAAACTAATATTTTATGTTGTATGTCAACTCTAATATAAATCAGTCAATCGATACACAGAGTTCTGGACTCAGCCAGCTTAGGTTCAAATCCAGCTGCCATACTTAACCATCAAAGTGATCTTGAGTGACCTTCACATCTCAACAAGTCTCAGTTTCTTCTGTATAATTCAATAACAATGGTACCAAGCCATATAAGGTTTCTATAAAAGGATTAAGATAATACACATAGAGATCTTAGCACAAACTGCTACTGGCACATGGTAATTACACAACAAAGATTTGCACTTCCTTGTCAGAGGTGGGGTTTTATTTTGTTTTTGTCCAAGAGAAACCTGAACATGTTTATCTACTTAAAATAAAGAGGTAGTAGAGAAGAGAAAAAGAGATGGCTAAAGGAAAGTCCTGAGGAGTTAAGAGTCTAGGACTGCATAGGGAAAGGGATACTTTTACCACTCGAACAGAAGGGAAAAAAAGAAAAAGATAAGGACAGATTTTGTTAAGTTTCTGGATCAGGGGCAAGAAACAAAGGTGTTCCTACAAAAAGGAAGGAAGAGTCAAGAAAGAAGAATAGTGGTTTCCAGAGGACATAGGGAGAGGGAAATCAGGAGTGACTGCTAACAGGTACAGGGTTTCCTTTTAGGGTGATGAAAATGTTCTGGAATTAGATAGTGGCGAGAGTTGCACAGTACTGAATATACTGAAAACTACCGAATTGTGCATTTTAAAATGGTGAATTTTATGTCAGGTGAATTTTACCTCAACAACAAAAAAAGTTAACGACAGCAACAAAAAAGTACTCTGAAAGGGAAATGAACTTAAAAGGGAACTGAAATATCAGAATTAGATAGACTGAAAGACTAGAGTTCTAGATGAGCCTGAAGAACAGAAGCAATAGGAGTAAAGACTGGAACTGGAAAGACTGGAGATTCAAGTCAGAAAGTAAGATATCAGCATTCCAGATCTCAGAGATTAGAACTTTGAGTAGTGAGGCATAGAATATGGCCATGAAAAGAGGTATCAGAATTAGAATAGAGGTCATTATCACAGGAGTTGGAAAGAAAAGAAAATCGTTATGTAGCTGAAATCATACATATACTGCAGCTACCCAAAAGAAAGACTGACTTGGTGATAGATCCTGTGCCTATGCCAGCTGTCAAAATCCTTATTAAATGAGTTATAATTAAGATATAACTGAATAATATAAACTTATAAAGAGTTATATATTAGGAAGGTTTTTACCTAAGAGTAAGAGTAAATGTTAAATTAGTCAAAATAATCAAGCTAGCAGCCCAAATTCATTCAGGTTTTTTACTAAAGTGATAAATATGTCACAGGCACTTTGCCAGATGATGGACATACAAACAACTTATTTGCTGACTATCCTTTAAGTCATGTGCAATTGGGTACAATATCAACTTTACAACATTGTTGTGAAGGATGGAGATAATATAAGTAAAACATAAGACCTAGTACACTAAGTACACAAGAAATGAGAGGGTTTTTTTCTCTTTAAAGACAGTGAGTCTTCAAGGAGCTAACAGTCTGTTAAAGAGACACCATCATAATTAACATTTATTTAGAACTTATCATATCTTACCATGTGCCAAGAACAGTGCCAAGCACTTAACATGTATTAACACATCTTATTCTCACAACAATCCTTAGATAGATAGATACTCTTATTTTCCTCATTTTGGAGATGAAGAAACTGAGGCATAGCAAGGTTGAGGAACTTGCCCAAGGTCATACAGTTCAGTAAAGTGGTACAGCCTGATTCAAATGCAAGAAGCCTTGTTCCAATCTTTGTGCTCTTAATTACTAGACTATGCTAAAAACCAAAAATTATAATAATATTACACTAATTTAAATGAAAGTATGTGCAAGAAGCAATACAACATAAGAAAACAAACCTAAGTTTGGTAGTACTTGTGCTATGATTTAAAAGGTAGCAATCATTCCAAAGAGAAGATGTAACAGACACAGAGATTATATATCCAGATGGCAATTATGATGCTCTATAATGTTGCCAATGCCCAAACACCTGGCAGAATAGACAAATGGTTGCACCCAGCAGATCAATGCCACACAGTAAGCATTATTCACCAAGAAGAGTGTAACTATTGGTGGCATACCTTATAAGCAAAATCGATGTAAGTCATTAAACTAGTTTAACCTGTTGATGGCATGATTTACAATATTACAAGTGAAACTTGCCCTGCACAAAGTTATGAAATCACTAAACTAGTCTTAGGCAGCCCCACCTTCTTCACTGACACCACCTTCAATAACAACCATTTCCTGCTCTTCTCAGGCTCTCTTCTCTATGTTAACTCCTCATAATTCTAAAGTAAAAATGATAGAGAACACCTTAAGAATTTGAGAGAGGTACATTTAACAAGGGATTGAGATCTTAAACTAGAGGAATATAAAAGTAACTATGGAATTTCTATATGGATAGAAGATATTTTAAAAGAAGTCAGTTTCTGTGATGCCCTTAGTAGCCCTGTGGATTAATACAGACTCTAGAAAGGGCTTAGAGTTTTTAGTACTGAATGTCAGTAATTTAATAACTTTGTTTTAGATCTGAATCTTTTGGTTTTAGAATTCTACCAGTCTCCCAACCCTAAATAAATAATATAAAGGAATAAAAAAAATAGCAGCTCATAAAAGCAAAATCATTAACAAAAATTCTTTTTAGATACTTTAAATTTTGAGCTCCTCTCCCCACAAAATGTTTCGTATGACTCAGATGCAGTTCTACCCAAAGAGAATAGATATCCTATTATAGTACTCTTGTGATTCTTTAAAAAGCCTTGCTTTTCTCCCTACTCTCTCATAAACCTACCAAAAAATCAAGACTACATCTTCTGTTGCCTACCCTAAGAGTTTAAAAACTGTGTCAAAGAGTACTTAAAAATAATATAATACCTCAGGGTAAAATAATAATAATGATAATAATAATAATCTAATACATATAATTTTAAATAAAAAAATAAGCTTTTGAAAATACTATCTTTACTAAAAATTATAACATTAAATTTTTAAAATGCTTGCCTGGAAGCTTGTTAGTGTTCCTCAGAAAATTTCCAAGTGTCGTGTGCTCCCCCAACATGGATCCAGGAGTACAGTGGTGCACAAGAAGAGCACTGAACTAAGAATAAAAACAAATGGGTTCTAACCCTGGTTCTGCCTCTTCTAACTGTGAAATGAAGCAAGTGTCCTTCACTTTCTGAGCTTTGCTGTCCTCATCTATAAAATGGGAATAATATCATTTGGCCCATCTACCTTACAGGATTATTATAAAAATCCAAAAGCATAGTGTATAACAAAGCACTTTGAAACTAGACAGCACTACGCAAAAATAACTTTTAGTAAACATATTCTAAAATTTTTATTTGTTTCACATACATAAATAATACTGCTTTATATAATTTCTATTCTATTTACATTACATATATATATATATACACACACACACACATATATACACATATCTTTCACGATTTAAAAATATTTGAAAACCTTTAGCCTAATTAACAAAATTTATTTCCTTGCCACTCAAAGTGCCATCCTGAAATCTGGTTAGAAAGAAAGAATCTCAGATACCCCAGACTTACTTACTGAATGAATCAGGATCTGTATTTTCACAAGATCCCCAGGGGATTCTTATGCACAGTAAGGTTGGAAAAGCACAGCTTTACACAGCAATACCATTTACACCAATAATTATACAAATAGGAAATTATTTTCAAAAAAGATATTTCAAATATATGCATCTGATTTACCACCAATAATTTAAAGATATTTCACTAAACAATGGTTATTTAAGATCAGAAGCCATTTCTTACTCGGTCTCATATCTCTGCCTGTTATATAGCAGTTATATACATTTCTTGGGTAGAAGCAAAAGAAGATTATCAACAATTAATACAGAAGATAGGAATCAATGTACATTTACCCTTACATAGACTATGACTACTTAATATCAATTATTAAATATAAATTAAACACTTCTGGCAATATCTTTAAAAAATGGAATAAGTATTTTAACCTTTATATTTGAACATGGCCACATCCAAATTTATAAACAGGAATGATCTGAATATGTACGAAATCCATTAAGCATCAAAAAAATAGCTGCAATATTTTTGTTAGACCAAGAAAGAAACTCCCAACAATAAAAAGAATATCTAGTGAGCTTTTTTAAGTCAGACATGGTTCAAATTCTAGCTCTGGCACTTAGTTTTTCAGCAAGCTACTTATTGTCTCTAGCCTTAATTTCCTCATGTGTGGGGATAATAATAGCATTTAACCTCATAGAGATGAAAGAAGTAACAATATGAACCACCTGGTACTACAGGCACAAATTATTATTTATGGGAAACAAGAATTAATGTTTTAAAAAGTTAAAAAACTAAAATTTACCTTATCAAGTTTTAGTTCCAATTCCGCCACATCTCCTTCTACTTCTTCCAAAGCAGCCCTAGAAATATTAAATATAAAATGTCATTTTACATGTTTAAATGTATACTTTACTCTTGAAAAATAACTCAACTGAATAAAATAGATGTCAACGCTTTAAAATTACACTTCACATAAAGAAATAATTACCTTAGGATGAAAGATGAATACTTCATAATCATGCAATACAAAAGACAATACAATTATTGTTTAAGGTAATGAGAGAATACATTAGGCTGATTTACTCAAGCATTTTAGAAATAGCTCAGAAGGACGTTATCCTTGTTTAATGCTCCATTTTGTTTCCAATGTATTTTTAAGAAATTACCAGATACTCCTACTTGTCAGGAGAATGATGAAAGTATAATACTAGTTTAGTTAGTACTTGATATTACACTACATGCAACACTACAAAATTGGAAATTTGGAACAAAGCAGCAACTAAAACTTTTAAAAGATAATAAAATTTTAATTAAGAGTAATACATAACAAAATGCAACTCATCTACTTCGAGCCAGATATGCCATTTTCAAATAACCTTCTTGATAAACTAGCAACTTCTCAATCACTATTTTTTAAATTAAAAATTTGTTTCAGTTGGATAGCATGGGGGATTCATGATCCAAAAAGCTATTTTGAACTCTAGGTAAGAAATTCTCAATTAGACAACAGAGCTAAGAAGAGAAAGAAAGCTGAACTACAAGCTCTATTCCTAGAACTATCCACTTAATCTCTGTGTGACCTCTGAATAATCCTTTTTATCAGCCTATGATTCTACCTATCTAACTGGTAATATTTATAGAAAAAAGTTTTTAATCTCCCAAACAAGAAAATTATCTGACTATAAATTATTCAATAGAGATATATATTCCATAAAATGAGATACTCTACCATATAGCTGAGGAAAACAAGAAGGTGCTGTATTTCCAAAGCATAAAAATAGAAATGCTTCTCCCCTAAAAGTTTGTCATTTTCTTCAGCAGTATTTTTTAAATTACATATTGTTTCCTTAGCCTAAAAAACATTTCCCCCTTCACGTTAGTCCTCACTCCCTTCACCTACCTATATACTCATCATTTAAAACTTAATTCACAAAAGAAAATAAATATATTGGTACAAGGATATCTACCGTTTGCAATATCTTAGAAATCTACATATGCAACAATAGGAAATAATATAAATAAATGATGGTATATCCATCCTATTATGTGAAGCAGTGAATTTTTAAATGAGATTGATCTGTATCTACTGACACAGAAACATATACATGATAGTCTATTACACGGGGGAGGGGCGGGGGAAGCAAGATACAAAATTTTATATTTGTATAAGCCCAAATTTGGGGGGGAGGAGGGAACCCTGATGGTATGTGTATAAGAAAAATCTGGAGGCGTATTTACCCATCTATTAACTATAACTTTGGAGAATGAAAATTGGAGAGCAGATTTACACTTTTTACTACTTACACTTCTGGATTCTTTTAATATGTGCAATAACTATGCATTTTAAAATAATTTTTAAAGCTAATAAAGAGGGAGAAAAAAAAGTTTAGACATCACCTTCCTAGAAAGTGAGTTTTCTTAGAACCCCTTCCACCACCCACTCAGGCAGGATTACAGATTCCTCTTGTGTCCCCACAGTAACTGATGCATACCTCTATCATTGTTCACTTCTTTCACTAGTCTGAGCTCCCAAAGGCAATATAGACACTCAAAATGTTTGAGTCAAGAAACTCCACAATTTTTACTATCAGAAACTCTATTCATTTACACTTTTAACTTTTATATAATTCAGCTTGACTCAAACTTCCAATTTTTTTCAAGCAAATTAGTTGAAAGAACCAACTTAAAAAATCTTGATTTAGTCATTGGTTCCTACTAAACTTATACAGTCAGGCTGCATAACGACCTTTCAGTCAATGTCATACCACATATATGACGGTGCTCCCATAAGATTATCACGGAGCTGAAAAGTTCCTATCGCCTAATGATGTCATAGACACAGCCATCGTAAGGTCTCAATGTTGTAATGCAATGCGTTACTCACACGTTTGTGGTGATGCTGATGTAAACAAACCAACTATGCTGCCAGTCGTATAAAAGTATAGCACATACAATTATGTACAGTACATAATATTTGATAATGATAATGACTATTTTACTGGTTTACGTATTTTTATACCATACTTTTTATCATTATCATAGACTGTACTCTTTCTCCTTATAAAAAATGTTTGCTGTAAAATAGTATACCATGTTATGACAGCAGTTATAACATCTTGTGTTTACCACATCTCTTAATTGCATGATTTAATTTAATCCCGTGTTGTTTTATAAATTTAGGGTAGCCTAAGTATACAGTGTTTATAAAGTCTACAATAGTGTACAGTAATATCCCAGGCCCTCACATTCACTCACCACTTACTAACTCACCTACAAGCTCCATTCATGATAGCTGTCCATTAGAAGTGTAACATTTTTTACCTTTTATACTATATTTTTACCATACCTTTTTAAAATTTAGATGTTTAGATACACAAATACTGTTGTGTTACAATTGCCTGCAGTATTCACTAAAGTTACATGCTATACAGGTTTGTAGTCTAGGAGCAATAGGCTATATCACATAGCCTAGATATGTAGTAGGCTAAACCATCTAGGTTTAAGTACACTCTATGATGTTCATGCAACGAAAAAATTGACCAATGATGCATTTCTCAGAACATATCCCTGTCGTAAAGTGGCTCTTGACTGTAGTTTGATAAGAAGCTTCATGTACATCTTCAATCTTATTTCATTGTGCAATTCTACTAATTTACTTTCATAAAACAACACTTTTAAAGAAAGGTAAAGAGGTAAAGAGAGGTATAAAAAGAAAAGAAATGTGTTTTACTTGTCATTAAAAATAAAGCCCTTTACAATTTATTATAAACTTAAACATAAGTTATCATAGGATTCAACAATTGCACCTAGGTATTTACCCAAACAAGTTAAAAATTTATGTCCACGCAAAAACCTGCACCCAAATGTTTACAGCAGCTTAATTCATAACTGCCAAATCTTGGAAGCAACCAAGATGTGCTTTACTAGATGAATGTGGCTCATCCATACAATGGGATGTTTTCCATCAATAAAAAGAAATGAACTATTAAGCTATATAAAGAAATGAATAAATCTTAAAAATACATTACTAACTGAAAGAAGCCAATCTGAAATTCTACCAACTGTATTATTTCAATTATATGATGTTCTGGAAACTATGAAGACAGTAAAAACATATCATTCTTAAAAACTATGAAGACAGTAAAAAGAACAATGGCTGCCAAGGATTCATGGGGAAGGAGAGAGGAATGAATATGTAGACCACAAGGGATCTTTAGTGCTATAAAACTATTATTATGTATGATACTGTAATGGTGCGTACATAGCATACGTTTGTCAAAACCCATAGAATGTACTGACAGGTTAACAAAGAGTAAACTCTAACATAAACTACTACAGACTTTAGTTAATAATAATGTTGACTCATCAATTGTAAAAACTGTACCACACTAATGCAAAATGTTAATAATAGGGGAAATTGTGGATCAGTGGTTGGTAGGGATTCAAAGGACTAGGAGGAGAAACAAATAGGTAGAATGCAGAGATTTTAGGGAGTGAAATTATTGTGCATGATACTGTAATGGTAGAAACATGACATTATACATTTGTTAAAATGTGTATAACTGTACAACACGAAGAGTGAACCCTAATGTAAAATATAGACATTACTAATAAGGGATCAATATTGGTCTATCAGTTATAGCAAATATATCACATATAGCAAGATGTTAATAACAGGGTAAACTAGGAGTGGGTATATGGGAATTCTATACATTCTGTGCAATTTTTCTCTAAATCTAAAACTGTACTAAAAATAAAGCCTACTAAAAATTTTTAAATAAATAAATAATAAAAATGAAGCCTTCGTAATCGTATATTCATAGAATCTGCAAGTGTATCTTAGAGGTTCTTCAGTATTTCACCTTCTCTAAATATAAAATTTCTTTCCTTGGCCATCTAAGATGTATGTGAAAACTTGCAGCAATAGGTAAGTAGCTAGCATTTACAACAGGCAGGTTAATTGCTGAATAGTCCTTAGTACTAAAAAAAAAAAAAAGAGTAGATGGTAAGAGCACGGTCTTAGTTGAAATTATGTTCCACCATTCACTCATCTAAGCCGAATGTATTTTATCTAAGTTTTTTCACCTGTAAAATTAGTAAAGAAATACTTATTTAAAAGAGTTATAAAGGTTAATTAAAGGACTGTCCCTATCATTTATACTATGACACCAAGAACACAATCAGTAAGAGATGCTTTCTTTCCTTTCTCTTATCCCTGCATTCTGAGGTGAATTTTGCTTCCCTATTACTTAATATTCATTAATGCAAGAGAACCATTCTGGAACATATGTTAAAAAAATGAATGAATAAATGAAATAAAACAATCTACACATTAGCTTTCTACTATTAGATGACAGATATTATTTCTCTCCAACTCTCCCAAATATTTATTGAGCACATAACTTTTATAAAAGTGCAAACCATTATAGAGGTCAATATTATAGACCCGACCCTCTATAGCTTAAATTTTATTTTTAAAATGTTTAATTAAAATTACTTAAAATTATTAAAATTTAAAAGTTACACACACACTAACAATGAAAGAAAACATAATTAAGTAGCAAAAGAAGCAAAATATAAAATGTTAAAAGATGTTAAAAGAAAAGGAAAAAAATAGAAGGCAGTCACAAAGTTTTACAGGATTATTATGAGCAGGAATTACCAAACTATAGCCTGTCAAGCAGGTCTGGACCATAACCTGTTTTTGTATAGCCAAAGAGCTGAAAATGGTTATTACATTTTTAAATGATTGAAAAAAATCAAAAGAATAATATTTAATGATATATAAGAACTATATTAAATTCAACTTTCAGTGTCCATACATAAAGTTTTTTAGAAATATAGCCAAACTCATTAATTTACATATTGTCTGTGGCAGCTTTCATGCTATAATGGCAGAGTTGAGTAGTTGGAAGAGAGACCGTGTGGCCCTCACTTAACTATTATTAAGCCCTTTACAGAAAAAGTTACTCATTCCTTATTATAAATATCAAACACAAGAAAATGAATAAAAATCCTTTCTTATATATGAAATACATACAAAAAAATAATTTTTAGGACTTAGGTCTAACTAGCTGTATCTTAAGCTGAATAAACCCAGAATTCAAAAAAATCACTTATTTTTAATAATAACATCTTCATTCTTTTACCTATTCACGTATCAGTTTTTGATGATCAACTCAAATCATAAGTTTTTATACTCAACTAATTAATATAAAAATTATTTGAAAGAAATAGTAAATACGATAAAAATTATTCTATCCACCTATTTGAGATCCAAAAAAAAAAACTTCTACTTCAACCTTGGCAATATCCTTAAAATGGAATTAATAATCTAAGATTAGATCACATGGTGATACAATCTAAAATACAACTACAGGACAGTCAAGATTACTAATAAGCACATAAATATCCTCAAATGATTAAAAATGGATTTGAGGGTCTAAGTCATAATTGCCTCCCCTTTGATAAAGAATTATCAAAGAGATAAAATACTCAAACTAAACATATATTTATATATATGAGATTTTGAAACTAACATCTATATTCTTTGTGCTTTATAATAGATATAGTCTTAAAGTTGTATATAAATTGAATTAACCATTCAGATACTCAAAGGCGTTGCCTATGTGTCTATCATGG
The DNA here is from genome assembly GCF_902729225.1 of Pteropus medius. NCBI lineage: Eukaryota > Metazoa > Chordata > Mammalia > Chiroptera > Pteropodidae > Pteropus > Pteropus medius. The sequence goes on from NW_024353517.1 coordinate 10,904,671, forward strand.
TACCTACCATGTCCAACCAACTTTCTCTTTTAGCGCAGCAACCTTACCAACTGTGGGCAATGCTGGACTATTCTTTGCAAAGACAGACCAATGGCTGAATCAAGAATAACCTACTGATCCAAAGGCAGCCCTGTAACTCAACAGGAGGCAAAACTAGGTGACCAAAACTCCCATATCAATGATATGGCCCCCTGTGGATTTCTGACTTGCTTTTTTAAAAGAATCCCCTTATTAAATTCTTTTGTGATATGAATGGCCACCTCTTATTTTATTCAGTGAGTTCTGGGTCCTTTATAAGTTGGTCTCTGTAGCATCTTATGTTAAGAGGCAATGGAATAGAGTTTTAAAAAACTACCTGTGTTTGAATTCATATTTTACTTCTTATTAGCTGTGTAACGTCACACAATTCTTTGGATTTCAATTTCATCTAAAAAATACAACAAACAGCCTCTGCCATAGAGATATATGACAATTAAATTTTAAATACATAGAAAAACTGGCACAGTGCCTGACACTCAGTAAGTAATCACTGAATATCAACTATAATTATCTACAGTGTTAAATGAAATCCCCTTTCCATTTTCATTTTATGGGACCAAGAGGGAAGAAAGCATTAATAAGATTAAATTATCACACACTTCCAAGAAGAATTTGAAATGGTTTGAAAAAAGAGCAAAAAAAAGTTACAACAGGCCTATGATCAGCAAATAAAACAGCAAGTCTAAATCCCTTTAAGAGAAAACACTTCAATACTCTTCCTCTCTTCCAAAAATTATATGTCAAGTACACACTGGAGTCTTCTCCTTCTTCATAACTTCAATCTAGACCACAAGACTATGTAATATAAAATATTACTTGAAAATCCACTTGGTTTTTCAGAGTTAACAAGATCGATTCTATCCAACTCTACTAAGAGCCTACAGAGAACCAACACTGCAATCAGTATGAAGGAGAGTTATGGCTCTGAATGTATATTTATTACACAATAATAATAAGCCACTTTTTTTTTAAGTCTGTGACTTCATTTTTGAGGAATGTCAGTGAAATTAAAAGGTCTTTCTTCTCCAAATATTATGTTTAAAATGTTATAACTGTTCTTGTTTGCTCAGATTTGTCTGCTAAGCAAACCTGGCAAGATCCATGAGAAATTCAGTCCTGTAATGGAAAAGAGAATAGTGGAAAAATAAACCAGAAATGGAAAATAAATTTTAGTCTAACTCTACCTACTATATGCATCCCCGAGAAAATCATTTAATCTTTCCAGACCTCAGCTCTCTCATCCATAAAGAGTGAGGAACAAACCAGATCATCTTTAATATCACGTCCAGTTCTTAACATTCTATTATTCTGAAATAAGCATTCAAAGGAAAGCTAGAACCTGGATTTGATTATCTTCTAGCAAGATTTCCTCCAGGCCCTCATTCACGCTTTCGACAGAGAAAAAAAGAAAAAGCTCATAAGCCATAAAAAACCTCACCAAATTTTATATTGTTTCACTCATCTCTTTCAAAAGGCTCCTCTAGGTACTTCTTAAAAGGCAAGGTAATGAATACAGATGAAAACAGTGGAGGTTTTTTTTTTAAGTTTTTTGTTCAACTTAATATTTTAGGGTAAAAAATCTTCTGTCCACACATGTTTCCGAGCAAGCTCAATTATATTGTTAAAGATTGTAGCATTAGTGTGCCATTTCTCAGACAACAAAAGAACTTTAAAAAAAAAAAAAGACAGTAAAAGGAACATGTACCTCTTCTGCCCTCAAGTTCTCCCTTGTCGACACACAGTATCCAAAGTAAAATCTTCAAGGCCAGAGGAGAGTCCAAGTGAATGAATACCACATTCTCAAGCCATTACTCAGGTGTCAATAACTGTATGAGTCCAAGCTCACCATTTAAAATAAAAGGTAAACCTCTTACAATGTTATTCCGATCATCCTCCTGCACTGAGAGGGAGTAAGAGAAGGGGAGAAGTACAGAATCTTCTGTTCCTAGGGTTCCAGATTCGCTCAACAGGGGTGTGCTTTCAGTAGTTACTTCCAGAATTCGCTCTGCAGATAAGAGCTATAGATAAAGTTATTTTTTTTATGATGTGAGTTTTTTTTTTTATCATGACAAATACTATATACAGGAAACTAGTCTAAGGAAATTCTAGTAATGTTTTATTTTGATCTGATAGGAAATTAGATTTTTTTCCTCACCATAAAAAAAAAAATCAGTACTAGTTTAGAAAGCTATGTTTCCATTTCACCTTCCTTCCTCTAAAAGCCTGAATTTCTTGTCCAGGGAGTTAGCACTGTAATTACAGTGGCACTATAATAACATCATTCTACTATGCCATAAAAAAGTGGTGAAAGAAGAGACTGCCCATCTATTATGTTGGGATCAATGAGTCAACAGTGACATATGACTGGTTAACAGCCCCTTCCAGATTTCACAATAGAGGGCATAAAGTTAGAATGAAGGCACTAGTCATCTAAAGCAGAATAATGTCACCTTAAATTAGAAAAAAAGAGGGGGGGAAAAAAAAACTACAAACTTGCAGACAAATATCACCTTCAACTGGGTCCATAAAAATAAAAGCTAAAAAGGAAGGTATTTCTGTCTTGAAATCACAACAAACCCAGGCAAGTCTACTTTAAAAAAAAATTTTTTTTTTTTAAGTTGACCTTCTACAGAGCCAGTCCATTCCCAAGAATTCTCATCATTGTAGTAGGTTTTGACATGATAGGAAAATAAAGTAGTTACTATCACTGTTTAAAGAATTAAAATCAAATTTTCAACTAAAACAATGCTTATCATATTAGTGGACTGTCATGGGCAGTACCTTTAGGGAGAAGTGAGCACTATAAACTTCATGGTTTATAATAGGGGGAGATGAGAGTTCTATGAGGAAAGAACATTGTGACTGATAACCAAGTATTTCAAATAAGATGGGATCATCAGCAGACTCACAATGAGAGAAAGAAGCAAGACGGTAGGGACATCTAGGATGAAGCTCAGACAAAATTGTCAAAATTTATAGTCAGAGAACTGCCATATTCTTTCTCTCTTTCATGGCTGTTCCCTATTATGGTTTTCAGGAACTGGAAGTGGTATTTAAGGTTCAAGATATACTGCAAATCGGAGCAGGTAAGTAACTGCATACAGGGTCTTTCAGGGATCTCTCCATCACATATCATGGGCTGGTAAACAAATCACATCTATAACTTTCCTAGATTCCTCCATTAACAACGACAACAACAAAATCCTATTAATACATAATGAAAATAAGTTTACCTTACATCTTTGTGTTTTATAATTTGCACGGCACCTTCGCGCACAATACAGTATGTTATATTAAAAGAATACAGAATAGTAATATAAAGTAATAAAAGAAAAAAGCCTTAAGAAGAAGTGAATAACAATCCCAGAATCACAGACTCTTGAACTAGAAAAAACCTTAGCAAATTGCTAAATGTCAGAACTGTTTGATGAAAATACAGTAGCTGTGTTTAGAAACGCATTTCACATAGTATTTCATCTCCATTAAAACCCTGCAATTTTTACAAGATTTGTAAACAGATGCAGAAGAATACAAATTTAATGGACTAAAAAATAGGCTCAGGGTTTTAAAGACAATGTTCACACCATAAACCATCTTAGGATAGTAAACCTGTGACACTGAAGTATCTTCTACTCTTCAATGGAATGAGTACCTCACACCACCAATGCCACAAAGTACCCTGTGCTCACTTCAAATACAGCACTTGGCACTCGATATGAAATTTCAACTATTAATCTGGATGCCTAAACTGAGAGGACTTGAGAGAGACTATTCATTGTGCTATATATATATCTAGTTCAGTTAGTTACCAAGTAAACATTTGTTTACTGGATGGATAAAGAGATGCGGCATTTAAAACAATTATATAATCCAGGGCCTGGAGTCACTTATGATAATTCTATCTGCAGCTTGTTGTACATGTTTCTATGTACAACTTTCCAATTCCCTCCCTCTGGCTCCATCTTATAGTTATTTAAATCTGCAATGACCTCTCCAGCCTTGTATAGATGTTACTATAAAAGCTGTCAGAGAAAATAAAAAACACACACACATAAATAATTGCATAAACTTCATAACTAGATTTTTATTTTTCATTGGATGAGGCTAATACCTTTAATCTAACCATTATGATACCTATAATTTCTTTTAAACTTCAGAGAAATGAAACATTTTTATAATAAAAATACTCTAGAATGTAGAATAATGTAAGATTTGGACTTCTAAAACAAGCCTCGAAAGAAACCTCAAAGGAGCTGAGGAATAATTCACTCCAATACCACCACAAAATTACACTACCATGATTCCTGTCTGCATTCAACTTATAATCAAATGGAACCGTTGAACATTCAAAGAAAATAATCAAAATAGTTATACTAATTAAAAGAAGAAAAAAAATTAAGCAATTTAAAAAACACAGCATAAGTGGTGACATCAACTAGGTAGATAAATATGAGTCTGGAGTTTAGAAGTCTGAGCTGGGGGTATAAGTTTAGGAATCATGGGCACATAGGTAGTATTTACAGCCACGAGACTAGACATTATCAAAAAAAGTAAAGACAGAAAAAAGGATTAAGGACTGAGGTCTGGGGCACTATGATATTAAAGGTGAGGAAGAACAAGGGGAAATAGCAAAAGAAACTAAGAAGTAACAACTAACAAGATAAGAAGAAAACCAAGAGAATGTGGTAAAGAAGGGAAGTGGAAAAAGTGTATCAAGTAAGGAGTGGCCAACTATGTCAAAAGCTACTGATGGATCAAATAAGATAAGGACTGATAATAAATATCAATTTTAAGACAAGTCAAAATGGTCAGAAAACAATTTTTTAAATATTGAAAAACAGGTCTGGCCTAATACTCTGATGAACCACTAGTATGCTTCTACAGAAGAGATTAATTTAATATTTTAAAATAGAAGTTTGGTATATTAAAAAGATAATACACCACGATCAAGTGAGCTTCATCCCAGAGGCATAGGGATGGTTCGACATATGCAAATCAATTAATGTGATATACCACATAAACAAATTTAAAAAATAAGAATCATATGATCATATCAATAGATGCAGAAAAAGCCTTCAACAAGATACAGCATCCATTTATGATCAAAACACTTAACAAAATCGGTATAGAAGGAAAGTACCTTAACATATAAAGGCCATCTATGACAAACCATCAGCCAACATTATACTTAATGGTGAAAAACTAAAAATCTTCCCTCTAAAATCAGGAACAAGGCATCACTGTTATTCAATATAACACTGGAGGTCCTAGAGAGTGCAATCAGGCAAGAGAAAGATATAACAGGCATCCAAATAGGAAACCAAGAAGTCAAACCATCACTATCTGCGAATGACATGATTCTCTACATGGAAAACCCTAAACACTCCACAAGAACACTACTACAAACAATAAGCAAATACAGTAAAGTCTCTGTATACAAATCAACGTTCAAAAATCCATAGTGTTCCTATACTCTAATAATCAAGTGTCAGAAAAAGAAGTGGAAAAATAATCCCTTTTGCAATTGCAACAAAAAGAATAAAATACCTAGTAATAAATCTAACGAAACATGTGAAGGATCTATATAATGAAAACTATAAGACTCAAAAGAAATCGAAGAGGATACAAAGAAATGGAAAGATATTCCGTGTTCCTAGTTTGAAAGAATCAGCAGGTTAAAATGGCCTTATTATGTAAAGTATTATATAGATTTAATGCAATCCCCATCAAAATCCCATTGGCTTTTTTTAAAGAAATAGAACAAAAAATCATCAGATTTTTATGGAAGCACAAAAGACCTTAAAATGCCAAAGCCACCCTGAGAAAAAAAGAATGAGCTGGAGGCATCACTCTGTCCCACTTCAAATTATACAACAAAGCAAAAGTAATTAAAACGGCATGGTATTGGTAGAAAAACAGACACACGGAGCAGTAGAACAGAATCGAGAGTCCAGAAGTAAACTCATATTTATATGGGCAAATAATTTTCGACAAAAAAGCCAAAAACATACAGTGAAGAAAGGAAAGCCTCTTCAATCAATAAATGGTGCTGGGAAACTGGAAAGCCACCTGCAAAAGAATGAAACTAGGCTGTTATCTATCACTACACACCAAAATTAACTCAAAATAGATTAAAGACCTGAATATAAGACCTGAAACACGAAACTGCATAGAAGAAAACAGGAACGAAACTCAAGGACCTTAGACTTAAAGAGGATTTTATGAATTCGACCTCAAAGGCAAGAGAAGTAAAAGCAAAAATAAATGAATGGGACTACATCAAACTAAAAAGCTTCTGCTCAGCAAAATAAATCATCAACAAGGTAAAGAGAGAACCATCCAAATGGGAAACTATATTTGCAAGCAATGCCTCCAATAAGGGCCTAATATCCAAACTACACAAAGAACTCATACAACTCAGTAACAAAAAAAAAAACAATCCAATCAAAAATGGGCAGAGGACCAGAATGGACACTTCTCCCTAGAGGACATACAAATGGCCAACAAATATATGAAAAGATGCTCAACATTGATAGCTATTAGGGAAATGCAAATCAAAACCACAATGAGATATCATCTCACACCTGTTAGAATAGCTATAATCAACAGGACAAGCAATAACAAATGCTGGAGAGGATGCAGAGAAAAAGGAATCCTCATATACTGCTGATAGGAGTGCAAATTGGTACAGCCACTATGGAAAACAGTATGGAGGTTCCTCAAAAAACTAAGAATTGATCTACCATATGATCCAGCAATCCCTCTACTGGGTATTTACCCCAAAGACTTGAAAACCCATATCCGAAAAGATATTTGCACACCGACGTTCATAGCAGCATCATTCACAGTGGCCAGGACATGGAAGCAACCAAAGTGTCCTTTGATAGATGACTGGATAAAGAAGCAGTGATACATACATACAATGGAATATTACTCAGCCATAAGAAGAGATGAAATACTGCCATTTGCGACAACATGAATGGACATTGAGATAATCATGCTAAGCGAAATAAGCCAGACAGAAAAAGTTGAAAATCACATGATATTACTTAAATGTGGGATATAAACCTAAAAGCAACAAATGAACAGGACAAAACAAACTGAGACTCATGGACATGGGCAATAGACTAGTGGTCACCAGAGGGTAAGAGGGAGGAAGACAAGGTAAAGGGGATTAAATATGTGGTGACAGAAAGAAATCTAACTATGAGAGGTAAGCACACAGTGTAAATATATATGCCTTACTGTTAAAGTGTACAGCTGAAACATTGGATTTCGTTAACCAATGTCACCATAAAAAAATAAATAAATAAATTGTCATGAAGGAATAATGCTGGTTTTCACAACCAAAAAAAAAAATGCATTTCAAATAAAATTCTGTTTACATTCAAAAAAATAAAAAATAAGGAATTAATTAATTAATTAATTAAATAGAAGTTTGGAAATTTTTCCAGGAATATAAGGTACATGAAACTAAAATGAGAGAGGGGAAAAAAGTCTCAACTAGAAACTCTTAAAATGCATATTAACAATCAACAAGTAAGGCAAGTAGCTTTGTTACCCGCTTCCTCTCTCCATTTTCAATTCCTCCTGGAAGCTAAAACTAATTAATTAGATGAAAAAAGAAACCTTCATATTCTTTCTCAGGAAGTCTGGGGCAAAAGTTCTATTGCCACCTATAATATTAAACACAAATCTAACTCCTACAAATACAAAGACTAACTCTCCGTAAGATGAGCTACAGATCAAGATCTGCGTTTTCTTGTCTTTCTAAAAAATTAGGATCGATTACATTCCGGTTCTATGGTTCATTTTGTATAGCTAATTATCCTTTGCTGATAAAGTCTCAAAATTAAAAGCAACACATATATATGAGACCAATCACTCCAAAATAATTTCATTAACTGTTTAACTATGGACTATAATTCTGTCCCACAAATTTACCAATTTACCAAAACTACTACTCTTGCAGCCTTATGGACTGGCTTAAATCTTGTCCTATCTTACGGCCTGTAGCATATCTAAATCTTTCTCTAACAGCCCACCTTATAAAAAAGATTCTATTAGAGTCTCAAAGTAACTGTTGACAAAACTATTTTGAATTTGCCTTTTGTTTAATGCCATAAGAAATGGAGACATGTACATGACATACACTAAAATCTAGATTATATAAAGATGCCAGTAAGAAAATTTGCTGGAATAATGATAACCAATGATAACTATCTCTGACTAAATAACAAGCATATCAAAATAGAGACTCCTGGATCCCTGTTCCACACACTCTAACATAATCTTAATCTTCACAGCTAAGGAATGCATAATTTTATTAAATTTTCAGGTGACTCTGCTGCAGTCAGCCACAGGAAAAGTCACTACCTTCAAGGGCAAAAATAAAAATGCATTGTAATACATACACATGAACTTTTTCTTATAAAATACACATTACAAATTTTTTTAAATCATATACATGTTAATGAGTTGGGAACAGAAATCACCCTGTTTTAAAATTTTCATGACTACCTTCAGCTATTACTGTTTACAACATTGCTTAAGATGTATTAATTGTATGAATACGGGGCTGTGTCACATTCTGATGAGGCCATATTATTTAATTCTATAACAATAAAACCACATTCCTATAAGAGACAAGTGCTCTCTTCCTGGACAAGAAAGTCATTCCAAGTGGCAAGTGTTAAGGTAGCACCCATTATCTGGTTAAAGACCAGGAATAAAAACTGCAGTACCCATCAACAAATGAATGGATAAGCAAAATGTGGTATGTACAATGGAATATTATTCAGCCTTAAAAAGGGAGGAAATTCTGACATATGCTATAACATGAATGAACCTTGAAGACATTACACTAAGTGAAATAAACCACTAAGAGAAATACTATATGATTCTACTTATATGAGGTGCTTACATGAGTACTTATATGGTGGTTGCAAGGGGCTGAAGGGAGAGAAATTATTATTTATTGGGTAGAGAAGATTGAAAAGATTCTGGTGATGAATGGTAACAACAGTTGCACAAAAATATACAAAAATATGGAAGTACTTAATACCACTGACCTGCACATTTAAAATGGTTAAGACAGTACATTTGATATGTATTTTACTGCCATGTGAAATTGGAAAATAAAATTTCTTCACATTAAAAAACAATATACACAATTTATTTAGCTATTTCCTTGATAATCTCTAATCTTTAGTCTTTTTCTTCTGACAGGCATATTCCTAATACTGACCAATTTCAGACAAATTTATAGGTCAAAACATCAAGAGATTTATACATAATTAACATAATGATTATACTGCATTAAACCCATATTGGATGTCAACATTTTTTTATAGCTGGTTCTTAATGATAGTGTAAGGATTATATCACATACTCCAAAGACCTACTGGTCAACCAATTAAGAATCAATGCTTGACTTAGAAATAAGAATCAGCATATTCTATTAAGGTAGCATAATCTCTTGCTCAGAATGTAAAATTTGAAATTCTGACTAGTAGTTAGTAATAAGCAGAGATTTAATAAGCCCTTTTGAGGTATAAGCAGTCTTCATAAAATCAGTCTTAGAAAAAAATAAAGACAAGAACAATTGCCTTGAAAATCAGCAGTTATTTTTTTAAAATAGCTTGTATACTAAAATTTAAGCAGTGTTTTTTATTCATTCAAAACACATTTCTTTCATATTTATTGGATGTGAAGGATTGTACAAGAGACTTAGGATATAGTAGTAAAATAATAAGTCTTTGCTCTAATTGAATCTAAATGGGGGTACAACAACAAACATGTAAAAGATGTATAAATATTATATCAGGTGGTATAAGTACTTTTTTAAAACCCAGGATAAAAGGATATGAAGTGATGAAAGGGGGTTCACTTTTAAATATTTAAGAAAAAATATTCATGGTGGAAATATACTAAGGGATAGAAGAAATTGCTTTAATGATATAGTGAAGAAAATAATTAAATAAATGTGATTTTTGTTATATTCCATAGAAGGAAGTTTCATATACATATTTAAACTCAGACTTTAAAGCACTCAAACTTTGTTCTTTTCATAAATAGTTTTGATTGGAAATATTTGTTGATTTAAAATTTTACTGATTCTGCCTTATTTAATTTTGTGGGCTATCCTAGAATCTTGATTTCTTACATTAGGACACTAATCAATTAATTAGAGTATAATCCACAAACAAACAAAAATGCCTGACATTTAAAACTAAATATTGCTTAAGAGAATGAAAAAACAAGCCACACGCTGGAAGAAAATATTTCCAAAATATATATCTTATAAAGGACTATTATTCGAAATACACAAAGAACTCCTAAAATTCAACAATGAGAAAATAAGCAACCCAATTAAAAAATGGGCCAAAGACCTTAACACACACCTTGCCAAAAAAAGACATTCGGATGGCAAATAAGCACATGAAAAGATGCTCCAAATCATCTGTTAACAAAGAAATGCAAATAAAAATGACAATGAGATACCATTACACACACCTATTAGAATGACCAAAATCTAAAATACTGACAACACCAAATGCTGGTGAGAATGTGGAGCAATACCGTGGTGGGAATGCAAAATAGCACAGCCACTTTGGAAAACAGTTTAGGGGTTCTACTACAAAACTAAACATATTTTTATCATACAGTCCAGCAATTGTGTTCCTTGGTATTTACACAGTGAGTTGAAAATTTATGTCCACACAAAAACCTGCACGTGGATGTATTAATAATTTTATTCATAATTCCCAAAACCTGGAGGCAACCAAGATGTCCTTCAGTAGGTGAATGGACAAATAAGCTAAGGTACATTCAGACAATGGAATATTATTCGGCACTAAAAAATAAATGAGTTATCAAGCCATGACAAAACATGGAAGAAACTTAAATACATATTACTAATTGAAAGAAGCCTATCTGAAAAGGCTACATACTGTAGATTTCAACTATATGACACTGGAAAAGGCAAAACTGTGGAAACAGTAAAAAAGATCAGTGGTTGTCAGCATTTAATGGGAGCAAGGGATGAATGAGCAGAGCACAGAAAATTTTCAGGGCAGTGAAACCATTCTGTATGGTACTACAGGTGGGTACATGTCATACATTTGTCAAACCCTATAGAATGTATAACACCAAGAGTGAACAATGGACTTGTGGTCATAATGATTTATCAAGTAGGTTCATATATTGTAACAAATGTACCACTCTGGTGCCTGATGTAGATAGTGTGTGGGGGGTGGGGGGGAGAGTTGTAAGTATGTGGAAGCAGGGAGAATATGAGAATTCTCTGCATTTTCTGGTCAAGTTTTCTGTGAATCTAAAACTACTCTAAAAAATAAAGTCTATTAAAAACTTGCTGATGTCTTTATCATCAGCATTTGTAATTTTAAAATACTTTCAAATGTATGACCATTCAATACCATTGATTTGATAGATTTTTCAATGTATGAAAGATAAAAATAACATTCCTTTTAAAAAATAAGATATGTATACATGTATATGCAAAATAGTAAGTGTATTTTAGGAAGCAGTAAATTTTAAAAGTCTCAAGTCATAGAAGGTGAAGTTTTAAGGTGGAAAAAAATAAGAACCATAAAAAAAGTGAAGACAAACCACAGGTTGGGAGGAGAGATTTTCACTAACAAAGGATTAGTACATCTGTACAAAAATTCAATAAAACAAAATGAAAAGGACGAACGGGCCAATAGAAAATAGGAGGAAAATAAGAATAGGCAACTTAGAGAAGAGGAAACACGAATGGACTATTAACATGAAAAGATGTTCAACCTCACTAGCAATTAAGAAACAAATATAAAATCACAAGATACCATTTTATATCCATCAGACTAGCAAAAATTTTAGTCTGACAATACCAAATGTAGGACAGAATATGAAACATACAGTCTCATACATAGCTAGTGGGAGTGCACGTTGCTATAACCATTTTATAAAGCAATTTGGCAATATCTGGTAAAACTGAAGATGCCCATACCCTTCTTCACCCTGTAGTTCCACTCCCTAGCTCTCACACATGAGGAAAGACATACACAGGAATTCCAAAGTAATGCTATGAACGTAGTAGCACTGAGAAAAATAAGAAAACTTTTAAATGTCTATCTACAGAAGAAGGGCTAAATACCATAAAGTATTTTCTTACAATGGATTTCCAAACACCATGAAAACTATGAAAATAAATAAATGAAAAGAACATGCATCAATGAGGCTGAGTCTCACAATCAGCATTGGAAGTAAAAACATGTCCAACAAAATATTTTCAGATAGCCTGTTAAATGGCAAGAAGTTCTTTTAGTATAAGCTTCATGTGTATCTGTCATAAAATATAAAGGGAAACCGTCTCAACTTATAAAACCCATTTACCAATTTGAAATAAGTATCAAGATCTCAAATCTTTATCTCTAACCCATATCTCTCTCAGAGCTTCAGACTGCCTATTGAAAATATCTGCCTGAATGGACCATGCAATAACTTATGAACTGGTCATATCTTCTCCACCAAATCTACTCTTCTCTGTCTCAGTAAATAACAACACCTGATTTGCACAGTTGACTGAGCTTAATCTGGACAGCACTCTGGATTCCTCCTCTATCCCTCACATCCAAGCAAATATCATGTCCAATATCATTCTACCTCCTAAATACTTGGATGCTATTCCACTTTTATTTCTGTTAGTAACCTAGAGTAGACTATTATTTCCTCCCACCTGATTGTAGCAACCACCTTAAAGGACTCTCCCACTCCGATGAAATTAATTACATCAACATATTGCAATCAAAATGTTCTTTAACAAGCGAAAATAGGATCAAGATATATCTACCTCCTACTTAACATTTTGAGATGGCTCTCTACTCTGCTCAGGTTAAAATCCTTAATGTGACTCAAAAGGCCAATCATTTGACCCTTATTAATGCCGCCATTTTCACCATACTAAATGCTCGCCTACATCCGGGCCTTTGCAGATGCAGTTCTCTGCCAGAAGTTCTTCTCTTAAAACTCCTCTTCACCTTGTCCTTCACCTATCAGCCTAAACACTCCCTACTTTCTAAAGCTTTACTCGCCTATGCAAACCAGAGACTTCATATGCTCCCAGAATTTACTTCAATTATATCACTTAACACACTGTAATTTAAGTGTCTATTTGCTCCATAAGGGCAGAGACTGAGTCTTTCTTGTTTGTCATCAAAGCTCCAAAACCCAGCTCAAAGGATTAGCAGGTTAAACTTTCCTCAAAAAGCAAGAAATTGCAATTTCTTGCAATTTGCAATTAACTTGCTCTTGGATGGTTCCCAGTCTACCTGAAACCCATCTTGAACATTGATAGTTTTAATAATTTCTCCACAATCAAAAGGATAAACAACATGACCAGATAAGAACATTAATTCTTGTAAAAGTGTTTTGTAAGGAATACCACCCCCTAAATATATATATGTATGGGACTATTCAAAATATTGAGATATATAACATGGAGGTATTTGCAATAGACTGTTAAGTAAAACAAACAAAAAAGCCTCAGATGAATTTCTAGAAGTGGAAGTGCTGAAAAAAAAGTGTTTTATGGGTATAAATATCTTAAGGTTTTTGTTATACAGCAATATATTATCTACTCTCCAACAGCCCCCACTCCCCCAATCCTCACCCCACCAAAGGCTGAACCAACTTACACCCTTTACCAACTACATACAAATATCCCCATCTCTTTACATTCTGGGTGTTGACTGTTTAAATCTTTTTCAATTGAAAGATTTAAAATAATGGCATCTCAATGTTGATATAATTCCCATTTACTTAATTTGAAAGGTTAAAAAAATTTAGGTTTACTAGCCATTTCTCTACTTTTCAACTGCCTGTTTATATTACTCTATTTTCTACTGACATAGGCTTATGATAAAACCTACAGCTTTATTGACATATAATTCAAATACCATACTCTTTTAAAGTATAAAATTCAATAGTTTTTAGTATATTCACAGCGTTGTGTATCCATCCTCTCATTTTAATTTTAGAACATTTTCATCACCCCAAAAGGAAACCTTATACCCATTCACATTAACTTCTCATTCCCTTCTCCCCTGCTCCCAGGCCCAGGCAATCACTATAATCTACTTTCAGTCTCAGTAGATTGGCTTATTCTGGACATATCAAATAAATGGAAATGCAAGACATTTTTAAGAGCTCTCTAAATATATAGAATTTAAAACTCCTTTTATATACTCCAAATATTTTCCCATCTTTCATTTTATGGAGAAGTAATAATTTTATGCAGTCAAACCTATCTTAAGGCTTTTACCTTTGGTGTCATGCTTAGAAAGACAGTCTTGATCCCAAATTAATAGATATCTCCTGCATATTTTCCATTACTACATTCATAGCTTCGATTTTAACACCTAAATCATTACTCCACCTAAAATTTATTATGGAGAAGTGTATGTAACTCACTTTTTCACCAAATAATCAGCAAGTTGTCCCTCATTATTTCTCAAGTAACTATCCTTTACCACTGATTAGAAATATCGCATTTATCATACTCTAAATTGAGTTTGTCTCTGGATTTTTAAAAATCCTGTTCTTTTCAAATCTATCAGTTCTAGGCTCAATAGCACACTATTTTAATCTTGGTACTCCAATAATACATTTTAAAATCTTACAGGGGACATCATTCTCATTGCTCTAATTTTTCAAAATGTTCTTGGCTAGTCTCACATATTTGTTCTTAGGTTTACTAACCTTTAGAACACTGATATTGCATTTAAATGTATAAATTAATTTAGGAAAAATTTACAGATTGACAATGTTGAATCTTCAGAGGCAACATATGTGGTTCTTTAATCATAGTTTTTCTTTTTGTCATCAAGTTTTATCATTTCTATTTATATCTTTTGTTATTAACTTAAATGGAATTGCCCCCATAATGTTTTTATTTCCAACTGCTTATTGGTATACAGGAAAGTTGCCAACTTTATTTAATGCATAAACATTCAAAGGCCTTTTTAAATCATTTTATTAATTTTCATTATATTAAAGCCTTCTACTTAATCAACATCTAAATATTATAAGCTGAATAAAGCATACAGAAACACAATCTAAATATTATAAGCTGAATAAAGCATACAGGAACACAAGCATTATTCATCTCTGACCATACTCAACAAGCTAAATTTCTCAAGGAAGACCAGAGACATTTCCAAATAAAGACCAGCAAGAATTACACAGTCATGACCTTGGGAGAAGAGGACCACAGATGAAAGTTAATGGAAAAGAACCATTCCACTCAGAGTCGTTAGACATAACTTTCAATCTTAAAATGTGACATTACTTAACTTTGAAATACTAAATTTGTCTAAAAAACTAATATATATTTGTTTTCAAAAAAAAAAAAAGTATTGTCATACCACAAAGATGTATCCTTGTTTAAGAGGAATCTCACTAAATCTGGAATAGATTATGATAGAAAAATCATGAAAATCTTTTCAGTGGTGAGCCATCCGGAGTGATTTTTGTGTTATACTGTTAATTTGGGGGCAAAGAGGGTAACTGTTGTTTTCCCTTCTTTTGGGCATTTGGTTACCCTTTCAGAGACTTGTGATCAAAATAAATGACCTCTTGAATTATGCTGCTCATACATAATAAATCTTACCACATTAACGGCTTCCCTACGATTAAAGCTATTAAAGGCTGACTAGTACTAGGGCAGGCTGGGTAAAAACATAGCTTTGCTTCCTATTGTTTTTCCTGTTTGACTCTCACAACATTCTTGTATGTCTTAAACATTTCACTTAAGTTTCCAGCCAGGTCTATATTATAAGAATTTCCATGAGGACAGATTAGCTTTTAACACAGGCAATTTGCCCAAATGCTCCTTTTTCATTATTCAAATTATACTTCTGCAGGCTGTACAGTTAAAACAAACAAACAAACAAAAATACAGAAAATTAAGCAATTAACATGAGGTTCAAGTAAATTTATGGGTACTATAATTGTTTCTGACAAATTTATTACTTTGATAACTCCCCATTACATTAAGCAGAGAATATTTAAAAATCCAAAATTGAGACTTTTAATCCTCATTCCTCTCATAATAAACCTATGGGAGAGGTGGTGGTAACATTACTTGGTAAAAGTAAATCTTAAAATTTCTAGCACCAAAGCCACTAATCCTTACTGTCATTAATGTATATCATAATGGCCAATCACTTTAAATCTGACTATTCATTAGCTATAAATCTACAATTAACATCACCTACCTATTTCTCCCCAGAAGAGTTTTAAGAATCCTAGAATTTCTGAGCTGGGGGATATCAAAGATAACCCATTTTAACTTTTCCATTTTAAAAGCAGATAAACCAAAATCAATTCCACTAAAGTACTTAAAAGAAACTAGATAAAATAAAACAATAAAATACTAAATAAATATAAAGATTAATTATTAGTAAGAAATAATTTCTACAGAAGTTTAGAGAAGATGGAAGTCAGTGAAGGCTGAAATGATATGACTTTTAACAAGAAGACTTTAGGTTTTTGTTTTTATTTTTCAAGTACACTTGACATTTAATATTATATTAGTTTCAAGTGTACAACACAGCAGTTAGACATTTATATAACTTACAAAGTGATGCTCCCAATAAGTCTAATATCCATCTGGCACCAATCATAGTTATTACAATATTCTTGACTACATTCCCTATGCTGTACTTTTCATCCCTGTGACTATCTTGTATATCTTAATCCCTTCACCTTTTTCACCCAGCCCCCCACTCCCCTCCCATCTGGCAACCTGTTTGTTCTCTGTATCTGAGTTTGTTTCTGTTTCGTCTATTCATTTATTTTGTTTAGATTCCCAATATAAGTGAAGTCATATGAACATTTGTCTTTCTCTGTCTGACTTATTTCACTTAACATAATATCCTCTAGGTCCATCCATGTTGTCTCAAATGCTAAGATTTCATTCTTTCTATGGCTGAGTAATATTCCATTGTACATGCATAACACTTCTTTATCCAATCATCTAGCAATGAACACTTAGGTTGCTTCCATATCTTGGCTACTGTAAATAATGTTGCAATGAACATAGGGGTGCATATATCTTTTCGAATTAGTGTTTTGGATTTCCTTGAATAAATACCCAGAAGTGGGATTGCTGAGTCATATGGTAGTTCTATACTTGATTTTTTGAGGAATCTCCACACTGTTTTCCGTAGTGGCTGCACCAATTTGCAATTCCACCAACAGTGCAGAGGGTTCCCTTTTCTCCACATCCTGGTCAACGCTGTTATCTCTTGTCTTTTTGATGATAGCCATTCTGAGATGTATAAGGTTATATCTCATTGTAGTTTTAATTTACATTTCTCTGATGATTAGTGACGCTGAACATCTTTTCATATGTCTACTGGCCATCTGTATGTCCTTTTTGGAGAAATATCTATTCAGGTCCCCAGCCCATTTTTTAATCAGATTGTCTTTTTAGTGTTATATTGTATGAGTTCCTTATATACTTTGGATATTAACCCCTTATCAGATGTATCATTGACAAATAGCTTCTCTCATTCAGCAGATTGTCTTTTTGTTTTATTGATGGGTTTCCTTTGCTTTGCAAAAACTTTTTATTTGGATGTAGTCCCATTTGTTTATTTCTTCTTTTGTTTCTCTCACCTAAGGAGACATATCCAAAAAGATATTACTAAGAGCAATGCCAGAGAGTTTACTGCCTGTGTTTTCTTCTAGGAGTTTTATGGTTTTGGGTCTTACATTTAAGTCTGTAATCTACTTTGAGTTTATTCATGTATATGTTGTAAGAAAGTGGTCTAGTTTCTTTTCTTTTCTTTTTTTTTTTTTTTACATGTATCTGTCCAGTTTTCCCAACACCATTTATTGATAAACTTTCTTTACCCCATTGTATATTCTTGCTTCCTTTGTCATAGATTAATGGACCATATAAGTGTGGGTTTATTTCTTGGCTCCCTTTTCTGTTCCATTAATCTATGTGTCAGCACCATGTGTTTTGATTACTATAATCTTGTAGTATAGTTTGATATCAGGTAGCATGATGCCTCCTCCAGCTTTGTTCTTTCTCAAGATTGCTATTCACAATCTTTTCTGGTTCCCTATAAATTTTAAGATTATTTAATATAGGTCTGCAAAAAATGCCATTGGTATTCTGATAGGGATTGCATTAAATCTATAGAAGGCTTTGGGTAGTATAGACATCTTAACGATGTTAATTCTTCTTATCCATGAGCATGCTAAATGCTTTCATTTATCTGTCTCTTCTTCAATTTCTTTCTTCAATGTCATAATTTTCTGAGTACAGGTCTTTTACTTCCTTGGTTAAATTTATTCCTAGGAATTTGTTGTTGTTGTTGTTGTTTATGCAATTGTAAATGGAATTGTTTTCTTAATTTCTCATTATTATAGTTTGTTACTGGTGTATAAATGCAACAGATTTCTGAATATTAATTTTTTATCCTGATACTTTACTGAATTCATTTATCAGTTCTAATAGTTTTTTGGTGGACTCTTTAAGGTTTTCTATATATAGTATTATATCACCTGCAAGAAGACTTCAGTTTTTAAAAAAAGAAAAAGAAAGGAAGGGCAATAAGGGTATGTTTATTTTCTCTCTGAAATTTACAAACATTTATAAAAAGAAAAAACAATTATTATAGGAAACTCCACCCATTATGAAACTAGGTAATGGCTATAATTTCATACCATAGATAAAAATATATGTCCAATACCATGAAATAAGGACAAAATGAAAAGTGGAGCTCCCACAATTTCACTAGTATCAAGCAAAGTACAGATTTTTAAATTAAATCAGAGTTCAGAAAAGTGCTATTAACAGCATATAACAAGATACCCAAATACACCTCTTTCTCAATCTTAGCTGAGGCTCCACGGCACTATCTGCCAACTACTTCCACAATGTGAAATGAAGTGCTAGACCACATAAACAAGACTTACAAAGGAGGTTTTACGAACTTAGTTGATCATCCATCTCCAACTATTTTTTTAAAGAGTGGAGGTGGGGAGGATTTGAAGCAATCTAAAGAGGATATTGAAACTGGGGAGAGGCATTTCTTTAGAGAGAGTTGTCAATATGACTCTCAAACCAAAGAGCAATGGATTGGTGCTTTACTCTCCCCTCTAGCCTAGTAAGGGGGCCTTCAAAGATACCACTCTGAAAACTTAATATCTGTCTATTGGAGAATAGGGACTCTGTAAACTGGTTATCTGACTTCTACCCAAGAAATCTAAAGACTGGAATTTGATTGAAGTGACCCACAGCAGCAGAACAGAAGACTATAATTGCAATGTCACATATACCTTATTTCCCCTGTCTCTGAACTTCTCATGTATGTAGGGTCTCTGACTCTCGTGTGTGCGGTTCCCATGCATATGTATATATTAAGTTTAGTTATTTTCCCTTATTAATCATTAGACCAGCCAAAAGAACTTTGGAGGGTAGAGGTTAAGTCTCTTCCTCCCCCACAATTTAATACCTGATCTAATTGCAATTTTAACCTCTCCCAGAATGATCATCTTAGTCAGTCTGAAATTTTCTGGTCAAATACCAGGAAGGTAATCTGTCACATGGACCCACTCCATTCAGTCCCCCCACATCACAAAAAGCTAAGCTCAAAGAAAAACTTATACTCTTGAAGACTTTATACTAATATTAAAAGAGTGTAAATGAACCCAAAAAGTTAGATTTACTTTGTTTTCTTTCTCAGGAAAGTAGAAAGACAGAATAATGAAGACTAAGCTAGCTTTTGGTGGTGGCCACAAATTCTAGGCTGCATCACTCCAATCTCTGCTTCTGTCATTACATGGCTGTCTTCTCCCTGTGTGTTGTGTTTCCTTCACATTGTCTTCTATGTTCTTATAAGGACACCAGTTATAATGGATTAAGGGCCCACCCAACATCAGTATGACCTTATACTGGGGTTAGGACTTCAATTTTTTGGTAAGATAAATTACCAAAGAGTGGCAATCGGAAAGGTCCTATCCAGGTGAATTATATAGACTTCGAGAACAAATAATTTCAAGATCAAATTATACCAGAACATGGAGAAAGAGGTAGGCATTTGTTTTTACCTTTTTTTTTCATTTTAAAAAGTCAACATAACACTATTATCAAAATCTAAGACAAAATAGCTCATTATAACTTATGAATATTAATAAAAAATCATAAGTAAAATATTAAGAAACAAGATCTAGATGTTTTCAAAAATTATTACCAAGTCAAGATTACTTAAAGGACTGTAATAATGTTTAAATATTAGTAAATCCATTTCTTTAATTTACTATGGTAATGGGTCAAAGAAGAAAAGCAACATGATTATCTCTGCATTAGACTAAAGGTTGTATCTCCCCAAAATCCATATGTTGAAACCCTAATCTCCAATGCGATGGTATTTCAAAGTAGGGCATTTGGGAGGTATTAGGGTTAGATGAGCTCATGAGAGTGGAGTGCCCACAGTGGGATTAGTGCCCTTATAAAAAGATAAAGAAACCTGAGCTCTCTTTGTAAACCAGGAAGAAGGCCTTAAGAACCCAACCATACCGACACCCTGATTTTAGACTTGCAGCCTCCATAACTGTGAGAAATAAATGTCTGCTATTTAAGCCAACCAGTTTATAGTATTCTGATATAGCAGCCCAAAGTGACTAAGACAGTCTCAGATAATAAAAAGCAAATGACAAAATATCCATTCCTGATTTAGAATCTTGTTTACTTAAAAACAGTTACTTCTTTAAGATGACAGAGTGAGAGAGAGAGAGAGCGAGGCAGGGAAGGAGAGAGAGGAGGAAAAAGGACTAATGTTTGGTTGGACTAATCTGCACTCAGTGTTCTTTTATTGGAGCAAAATTTATTAATATCTTCTAAAATTTTAAGTGTATATCCTCTCTGACCCAGATTATTATGATCCTTTAGGTATTATGCTACAGATGCAAAAAGGCAAATATACCAGGAAGTAGGGAGAGAAGCTTGTAGAAAAAAATAACTAAAAATGAAAAACTTATCAGGGTACTGATTGATCAAATTATCATTCAATAAGTAGTGTACAGCAATTTAAAGGGCATGCAGTCATTTAAAGAGTAAGGGAGATCTGTTTGGACTGAAAGAAATATGAATATTATATGTTAAGTGAAAAAAAGAAGTGCAGCACACTGGATATGATCTGATCTCTCATTCATGCAAAAATATGCATGTTAGCATAAATAGAGCAAATCGTTTAGAAAGCTTTATTAGCAAAGTTCATCTCAAAGTCAAGGTAAAGACACACAGAATTTTTGTGTATAAAAGTAAATGATGAAATTAGTATCTCAGGAAGATTACTAATACAATAATAATAGGTAGCACTGGGTTGGGCAGGGAAAAGGTTTCTCGCAAAGTGCTATAATGAGGTTGTCTATAGTGGGTTGTTACTGAGATTAGTCTAAGGTGTGACACAATAATTTTGTAACTAGTAAGAGGGATACAAATGTTATCACATCATTCACCTGCTAAAAATACTTTAATGGCTACTATTCATTACAATTCTAAATGATTTACTTGTTCCAGAGAGACAGGATAAGGAATGAAGTTAGAGAGAGCCAGTGGGAAACCATGTGTTACCTATAATCATTAGGTTAAAAAGACAAAGAGAGGATTGAACATCACTGTGCTTTATTATTTATTTACATATAATAATGAATTTTCACATTCTCAGAGCAATAGTCCTTTAATAAAGGTTCACAATCAAATCACCTAAAAAGCCTTTTCGAACTATCTATTCCTGTGAGTCCTATTCTCCCCAAAACTTCTGAGTCAGTAGGTCTGGAGCAGAGTCCAAACAAAGGTATTTTGGAAAAAGCTCCCCAAGTGATTGTGATGTGTATCTCTGGTTAAAAATTGCTATTTGACTGCAAAATGGCTTCTCAAAAAATCAATTAAGTATTAAAATAAAAAGAAAACTAAAACATTCTTCAAACATTCTTCAAAGGCCTTGGCACTATGTCACAACATTGTCATATTTTTACTTCAAGGACTGCTACCAGCACCTGTGGCCAGAATACAGCTGCTGGATTCAAATCTAAAGAGATGCCATTGTTTATAACTCTGGGACTCATAGTAAAGCAGTACTGTAACACGATAATGCTGTAGTCATAGGAAAGCTTACACACAGTTTACACAATAGCTGATTGATAAGCAAAAAAATCCCCACAACAGTGTTCTGCAATTGTGAGTGGCAGTTTGAATTAAACAGTTTTGTAACTTGCACAGAATTTTTCTATTGTCATAGTTGGCTTTCTGTCATACTTAAAAGATTGCCATTTTAAATACTGTAAATGCAAGATTATTTTTTAATACCTTAAAATGTTAGATTCTTTTCAGAAGATTCAGAAACATCATAAATTATTTTTGCTAAGAATTCTTTTTCTAATCAAATGTTTAGAAATAAGTTACTTTGATAAATAAATTTAATAGATTATGAAAAAAATAAAGTAGCACTGCATATGTCAAAAAGATTATATATTGAAAAATCTGGAAAGATTATTATATTTTATCTCTGGAAAATAGGATTACGCTTTTTGGTCTTTAGTTTCAAAGTTTTATTTACAACAATTAGTGCTATTGGTTAAAAAAAATGGAATGGGTAAAATGGGTGAAAAAAGAAAAAAACAAACATAATAATGGGAAAAGGAGGCAATGCATTCTTCCCCTTTCCCCTCTGCCTCCCACAACTTACAGAAGAGTTGAAATGACTGTGATCTCAAGTAAAGTTCAATTTCTTAAAATACAAAAGAAAAGAAATAAGTTACTTTGAGATATATACTTTCACACTCTACATAAAGGAATTCCTCTGGAAAGCAACAGAAGTTTTGGAGACCATACGACTTTCACATACAAGCTACCCTTCTAGTTCGTTTTTCATGTCAAAAAAATGATGTCAGTGGTTACCTTTCTAACCTCTTATGAAATGAATCAAACACATAAAAATATAAGTATATAATGCAGTCCTATATACCCATCACCTAGTTTCAACAATTATCAAAACTTTGCCATTCTTGTTTCATATAGTCTTATCCCTTTTTTTGCTGATGTATTTTAAAGCAAACCCAGATGCTGTATTATTTTACTGATCTTTAACAGATAAGGAATTTATCAGAACCTCTTTATCATTATCACTCATAACAATAATTCCTTATAATCTCATAACTATTTCATGTTTGACTTTCCCAGACTGTCTCAAAAATGTATTCTTCACAGTTTTGTTCAATATAACATTTTGTACCAAATTGTGATAAACTAAAATATCTTGCCTCAAAAGTTAATGCTAAATATACTATTAGAACATGTCACATTTCTTTAAGAGGTTCTCACTATATTTCTATGATAATCCACCAAAATCCTTAACATGATAAAGAAAATCTTACCCAATTCACAGCCTCATACGACTGAGACCTCTCCTAGTTCCATAATAACCCAATATTTTCTTAATGGTGAACAATGATGGACTAAAAGAATCAAGAATGTATAGTAAGCAAAAGGTAATTAAAAAGCAACCTGCCACATGAACCTTTAACTGGATACTGAATCAAAGAAAAAAAAACTACTTATAAAAGACATTGTGAAATAATAGAAAATAAATACATATTGGTCTCTACCCCCAGTTCCTGGCACAGAGCTTCTAAAACCCTTGTAATTTCCTAAGTGATAAGAACACTAGGAACCAGGAGCATCTCTTATTCTAATATTTGTCTTTGAGCCCATTCCTGACACAAGGCTCCTGAAACCCTTATAAATTCCTAAGTGATAAGAGCACCAAGAGCATCTTTTGTTCTATTGTGGCAACGCTGGATGGGTTCCTAGATAGGGGCTAGTCACCACAAAGAACAAGCTAAGATTGAACCTTGGAATTTTCAGTCCCTACCTCCTTCTCCAAAGAGGGGAGAGGGGCTGGAAATGGAGTTAATAATTGATCGCGCCTACTACATGAGGATGCCTCCATATAATCCCAACTGTACAGGGTTCAGAGAACATCCAGGTGGGCAAACACATTGACACTGTGAGGGTGAGGGTCCACAGGGACAGAAACTCCTGTGCTCAGGACCCTCCCAGACCTCACCCTACATATCTTTTCATCTGGCTGTTCATCTATATCCCTTCTCAAGTCTTTTAATAAACTGGTAAACATAAGGGTTTCCCTGAGTACTGTGAATCCCTCTAGCAAATTAATCAACTGGACCTGAGGAGGGGCTGATCTATCAGAAGCACAGATGACAACCTGAACTTGGAACTGGCATCTGAAGTGGGGATAGAGAGGGGCAGTCTTATGGGACTGAGCCCTTAACATGTGAGATCTGAAGCTATCTCTGAATAGACAGTGTCAGTATTGAGTTAAATTATAGCTAGTGCAGGAGATTTGCTTCTTGTGGGAGAAAAAAACCCACAAGTTTGGTGTTATATTTGGTGTCCAAAAGTGTCAGAAATGAAGTGTTCTGTGTGACTAGTAAAGTAGACATTCAGGGAAGAGAGACACAGTAGGGAAGAGCTGGGATTTTCCCTACAACAGGAGGAGGAAAACTGAGTTTTTCCTTTATAGACATTACTGGCACATCTGGGAAAATTTGAACATGTACTTAGTGTTACAAATGTGGTTATGAAAGAGAATGTCCTCATTTTTAGTAGATACGTGGCGAACTATAAAATGATTCAGAAAAAAATGTACCTGCTATGTATTTATGTACGTATGTATGTGTGTGTATGTGTAAGATAGAGCAAACAAATGTACCAAAATAGTAATGACTGATGAATCTTAGATGAGGTTAGATAAGTGTTCATTGTACAATCCTTTCAACGCTTCTCTAAGTGGTGGAAGGCAGAGGGGAAAGGGGAAGAATGCACTGCCTTCTTTTCCCATTATTATGCTTGTTTGTTTGTTTCTTTCTTTTTTTACCCATTTCACCCACTCTGTTTTTTTTACTGACAGCGCTGATTGTTGTAAATAAAACTTTAAAACTAAAAACCAAAAAGCATACTCCCATTTTCAGAAATAAAACATAATAGTCTTTCCAGACTTTTCAATATGTAACCCTTTTGACCTATGCAGTTTCATATTATACATTCTAAATTACCTTCTATAACTCACTTTTCACATAATATATCATGGACATTATCCCCATAAATTGAGATCTAGAGTGTCATGTGGTGCTCAGCAATGGAGACACATTCTGAGAAATGCATCTTTAGGTGATTTCATCATGTGAACATCATAGAGTGTATTTTCATAAACCTCTAGGCTGGTTATACCATATAAAATCTGTACAGCATTTTACTGCACAAAACAACACAAGATCAAATCAAACATAAGAGAAAATGCTGCAATCAAGAGATGCAATAAATATGACATGTATGAGGCTGCTGCCAGTGTAACATATGGTTTTACAGCAAACTTTGTTTTTATAAGTAGAAAGAGTACACTCTAAAATAACGATGAAAAAGTATAGTATAGTAAATATATAAACTAGTAACATAGTCGTATATATATTATCATTATCAAGTATTATGTACTATACATAACTGTATGCGCTATACTTTTAGTATAACTGCGGCATAGTCACTTTGCACCACGATAACCACAAAGAGATGAGTAATGCCACTATGACATTAAGATGGCTACTACGATGTCACTAGGTGATAGGCATTTTTCAGTTCCATTATAATCTTATGAAACCGTTGTCATATACGAGGTCTGTTGTTGACCAAAACGTCAGTTATGTGGCACTTGACTATATCCTCATTCTTTTATGAAAGGCAGAATAGTGCCATGGTTTACAGCAAGGGCTAGCGAACTTTCCATAAAGAGCCAGATAGTAAATATGAAACTTTAAAGGCTATACAGTCCCTGTTCCAACCCCTCAATTTTGCTGTTGTAGCAAAAAAGCAGCCATAGATAATATGTAAATAAATAAGCAAGGCTGTGCTTCAATAAGACTTTATTTATAGACATTAAAGTTTAAACTCTGTATAATTTTCATGTGTCATAAAATTATCTTTTGGTTTTTTTCAACTTTTAAAAATGTAAACCTTAGTTCACATAGAAATGACAATATAATTTGTGGGGACCAGTGCAAAACAATGAGACCTCTTATTTAAAAGTTAAGAAATTTCGAAATACTGATAGTGGAGCATTAAACAAGTACAGGGCTTTTCTAAGAGTGGGGCCCACCCTGACTGCATAAATTATATAAATTAGAATGGTCCTAGTATATATTAAGTGCTTTCTAAGTGTTAGCTATCACTATATTTTAATAGCTAAACAATATTATACTTAGCCAACATTCTACTTGCACAAGTTTTCCTATATGTAAACAATCTGATAAATTTATCTAAGTATCTTTGCTCATATAATTTTGTACACTTTTCCTATTATTCCTTAGGAGAAATTCCGAAATGTAAAAATGCTGAAACAAAGAAGATATATTTTTAAATTCTGAGATATTTTACTACTTTGTCCTTTGCAAAAGCTCCACCAAACCACACTCTTTCTAACAGTATGAGGACTACACTTCCCCAATGCTTTCCAGTAATAGGAACTCTTTTTTTCTATTATTAATTTTTTTATGGTGACATTGGTTAACGAAATCCAATAAATTTCAGCTGTATACTTTAACAGTAAGGCATATATATATTTACACTGTGTTTACCTCCCATAGTTAGATTTCTTTCTGTCACCACATATTTGACACCCTTTACCCCACCTACCTCCTCCCTCTCCTCTACCCGACCCTCTATATAGGAACTCCTAAAATTATTACTAACTCACTTTACTTTTGAATATTCAGTCTTATTGCATCTTAATAATTTTTTCATCATGATTTCCAAGGTACTTTTGGATACAATGTACAGCAGATTATACACATATTTTCCAAATACGTGTCATATACACATCCACAACACCAGGCCACACATGGTCACCTGCAACATGACCTTGCCATTCCACTAAAAGACTGTCTTAGATTTTCTAAGTAGACAGCCAACTGAAAAGTTAAGAATTTATCAAAGTGACAGGATATGAGACATTTTTTAATTTTTCAATACAACTACAATAAGCATTAATTCTCTGAATAGTTCAGTGTGTGAAATTAAATATAATTATTTCCTTAGAAACCTCATACATAAATATTCTGGTAGCCCAAAACCAAACTAGTCTGAGTCTCTCAAGAACTATGACAACTACCCAAGAGGACCTAAAAATTTTGTTTGACTTAGTTACAGTAAGTCCTCACTTAACATCGTGGGTAGGTTCTTAGAAACTGCAACTTTAAGTGAAATATATGACAAAAACCATTTTACCATAAGATAATTGATATAAACAGGAGTTAATTTCCTAAGACATATTTTTGGTCACAAAAACATCACCAAACTTCTAAATAAAGACCCAAAACACTTCTAATATTAAACTGTGAAATAAATGTAAGCTATACATACATTTAAGAAAGATGAATAAGAAAAAGTAAGATAATTATTTCCAACCCGCTTATTCCAGTTCAGGATCACAGGTGGCCAGAGCTTATCCTGGCACGTCAGGGCACAAGGCAGAAACTAACCCTGGACATGACACTTCTATTGAAGGGTGCACTCACACACACCCTACAATCAGTCAGACTGGGACAACTGAGACACGCAAATTCACCTCACACGCACATCTTTGGGCAGTGGAAGTAAACCGGAGGACCCAGAGAAAAACCATGCAGACATGGTCAGAACACACAAACTCCACACTGACGGAGTGGTGCCAGCAGGAAATCGATTTTTTTTCTTATTAATGGTATAACAAAACCACAAGGAACGAATCAATGTTATTTGAGGACCTGCTGTACTCTGTTGTGAAAGAAAATTTAAACAAGCCTTAGCAGCTATCGTGTGTTACTTATATTTTTGCAATTCATCAATAATACAATAACACAAAAATTCCTAAAAGAAAAACTATGTTATGTGAAAATGGAAAATGTATGACTATTTTATGAAAGTAATTTGTGGCAACAAAAGTCTGTAGCTCAACTATAGTGTGCACAAGGAATTGTGCAGAGAGTGAAAGGATACAAAGACACTAGTGGACTTTGTCCCAAAGAGTTTATAATCTAAAGGGGAAAGTAGTACGAGATCATAACAGTTTGTAAGGTAAAATTACAAAAGGCTACACAGAAGTGCCAATTCTACTTAACAGCTTCACTTAGGTGTCTACTAGGTATCTCAAATTTAACAAGTACAAAACTAGAACTCAATTTTTAACAAAAACCTGTTCTTTCCTTGCCTTCCCCTTATTAGTAAACAATACCTCCATTCACTCAATTGCTAAAGCCAAAAATGTCGTTTATTCTTCCCTATAAAAATTCAATAGCAATTCTTATTGATTCTACCACAAAAATTATCTCCACTATCTCCCAAGTCATCTCTTGCCTGGCTTAGCCTGAAAAGTAGTTTCCTGCAATGGCTTCTTTACCTGGTCTCTCCATATCTCACCCCACTACAACCCATTTTCCAAATAGTAGCCAAAATATTTAAAAAATATAAGCCTTATCATTTCTCACCATTGCTAAAGCTTTCTAATGACTTCCTATTACACTAATCATAAAATCCAAACTCCTTAATATGGATGATGTATAAGGCCTAACATAATCTTGTCCCTGCCTCTCTCTCTGCCTCTCCCTGCCTCTTGTGTCCTACCACTATTTCTCTTGCTCACTCTGCTCCAGCCCACACTGGCCTTCTTTCTGTTGAAGATCAAGCTCCTCCCCACTTCAAGGCCTTTGATCTACAAGCCTCTCCCTCCCCCTGGCTCCCCATCTATGGCACCAGTGATCAAACTTTACATTGTCAACAGGAAGACAAACAAACTTCATGGGACTCCTGATTAAATGATACATTACATCACCGCCTATGAGTATTCTTGCCAAAAATGTTTAAACTGAATCTAGCCAGAGGACACAATAAGATAAATTCAGGAAGTGGAATATTCTACAAGATAATTTTTCTACACTCATCAAAAAAGTAACATGAGAATGTTAGTTATCATATTATCTATAATCCAGAAAAGTGGAGGAGCAGTACATCCAACACAGGAATAAGCAATAAGAATTATGCCATAACATCTTCATAGACATATAATACCACCGTATTTGAAAAACCATAAAATCTTCCTGGCAATATGGAAATTGTATAACATACTACCAAATGCAAAATAGCAAAGCTACCAAAAGTTCACACTTTGATTATAAGAAAATAATGTGTAAACTAATGAACATAAACAGGATCTTTGGCCATATTGCAATCCAAATTGAGACTTTTGGGAATGTGGGAATGGGGTGAATATATTTTGCATGTGGGACAAAGGTGAATCTTTGGGAGCCAGAGGGTGAATGCAATGGACAGAACAATGACCGCTCAAAGATATCAACATCCTAAACCCCAGAACTTGTGTATATATTAGGCAAATTAAAGCAACAAATAGAATTAAAGTTGATAATCATCTGACCCGATCTGGGTAGGCCCAATGTTACCACAAGGGTCCTTATAAATGAAAAAGGGAGACAAAATAGAGAGTATCACAGTCAATGCTGGATTTGAAGAGAGAAGGAAGCTACAAGCCAAGGAACATGGGCAGCCCTCTTAAACTGGGAAAGGCAAAAATATAAAGATTCTCCTCTGGAACTTCTAGAAAGGAATGCAGTTACCACAACACCTTGATTTTAGCTGAGTGAAACATATTGAAATTCTCACCTCTAGAACTGTAAGATAACAACTTTGTATTGTTTTAGACCAGGGGTCCCTTCCCCAACTGGTTGCTGTCCTATTAGGAACCCGGCAGTATAAAAGGAGGTGAGTGGCAAGAGAGCAAAGCTTCATCTGTATTTGCAGCCGCTCCCCAGCACTAGCATCACCGCCTCAGCTCCACTTCAGATCATCAGGCATTAGATTCTCATAAGAGCACCTGGTGCCAAAAAAGGTTGGCGACTGCTGTTTTAGACCACTAAGTTTGAGGTAATTTGTTATAGCAGCAACAGGAAACTAATAAAACTTACTCCATGATTTGACTTAAGATGATCATATGCTATTTTATCTACCTAAAAAAAGAAAGAAGGGACCATCTCTAGAGAAAGATAACATCATCCGAAGCATCTACAATTTTCATATATAGTATACAGCATTAAATCAAAAACTGGGCCCACGAAAAGAACTTTAAAAAAATTTAAAAAACAAATAGACCCACGGATTATCTATATATTGGTTTTGTTAGATGCAACTAAAAGTTGTAATATTCATGAAACTAGACAAAAATATGTAAGAAACAGATGAAAAGTTGGCAATTTCCACAAAAGAACAAGAATCTACAGAAAAGAAAATCAAATGAAATTTCCTAAAGTTAAAAATGCAGTTGAAGAACTCCAGTTTATATACAACAGAAGATGAGCTTAATAAACAGGAAATATCCTAATTCTCGATGAAGCATAACATTTCAGAAAAGAGCATAGAGGTGTGTAGGATAGCAAAAAAAAAAATCTAACATATGTGGTACTGAGTCTCAGAAGAAGAGAAGAAAGTGAAGCAGGGGCAATATTTACAGAGATCATAACCAGGAATTTTACAAGCTAATGAAAGTTATTCTACAAACCTCACACAAAATTGAAGAAGCTCTACAAGCCCCAAGCAGGATGAATACAACAGAAACCACACCTACACCGATAGTAAAACTGCTGAAAACCACGGGCAAATGAAAAAAAAAAATCTTAAAAGGAGCTAGAAGAAAAAAGATTCATTATCCTCAAAAGAGCAACAATAAACTTGTAACAAATTATACATAAGACCTTTACTGCTCTCCTACAAAGCTGAGTGAAGTCTGTCCATCATCTACAACACTGATGATTTCCATTTTTACAAGTAACACATCTAATCTTTCATGCATTTTAGATGCTCCCAACCAATAGTTTATTTCCACATGGGAAAGCCAACACCATCGCTAAATCATCCAAGCTACTCTTCAAGGATGCAAGAGAAAGAAAAAGGAGAATTAGCATTATTAAGTGGGTATTCCCTACCGACTGTGAAAGACACTGAATTCTCAACAATGCACTATTATTCTCATTTATTTAGTCTGGAAAAAAGTAAGAAATTTGCCCAAGGTCTCACAACCAATAAGTAAAAAAGAAGTCAAACAGGTAATCTTCCTTGAAAGCCCACATACTTGGTCCATACTCACTACCCTAACAGATCATTCTATGATATAAATTATGCTTTGCCTATCAACAGCACAGAAACTTCCAGTTAAATATCACAGATTGAATGCACCTACTTCTCTCCATTTTCTCCAAAACTGACTAGAATTTTTTTTAATGGGAAAAAAAGTACTAATCCACAAGGACAAAAAGCAGAAGCCAAATAGTAACAACACAATTCTAAAAACTGAATGGCAGATAAAAGGCTAAACTCACTCAGACCAGAGAAAGCCAAAACCTAAGTCTTCAAAGTGCACTGGTGAAGCCAATTTGAAACAAGAAGATTCACCACAGAGAATCCCAAGATGGTTAGAAGGATAAAAAAGCCATATGTCTCAAAATGCAGGGAGGAAGGAGTGGGTGGAAAAAAAAAAAGAGGTGAAATCTTGTATTTATAAAGAGCAATTAGACTTCTCAGATGCTCACTCTACTCCTCCATCCTGACATGATGACCAGTCCTCCCAGACCCTGACTAAAGATCATAATGAAATCAAAAGTATTGAGTAAAAGCCAGAAAAAGTCTCAATGAGAGTGAGAACTCCCTACCCACAGCCCTTCTCCATCCCCCTTACCTACCTAGCTCAGCTCCTTCAAAGCAAGCATTTAGGCTATATCTATCAGGCAGAATGGGGCTCTTAAAGAACATCTGTCAAGTAAACAAGAGACCTAAAGATACTGACATTTGAGAGTGGTCCCAATTAAAATACTACCTTGTAGTGAAATCCACCAATCGACAAGCCATAAGAAAGTAGACCATACTTCCAATAACCTTATAAGTACCTCATTCTGTGATGTGAAAAGAGAGCCAAGGATCAGCAGACACATTTAAGGAAGACCTCAAAAATAATAATAATAATAATCAGAGACGAAAACAAACAAAATAAGACTTGGAGGGAAGAGATTACTCAGAGAGAAAAATTTTAACTATGATTAATTTCTTCAGATGTATAAAAAATGTTAAAGAATGGGCCAATATATAATATATGTATATATATCCATTTTCAAGGCTTCTGATCAAGATGGTGGAGTAGGTAAATGCTGTGCTTGCCTCAACCACATCAAAACTACAACTAAACCGTAGAACGGCCATCACCAGGAGTCGCCTGAAGTCTAGCTGAACAGAAGTCCTACAACTGGGGACACACAGAAGAGGCCACCTCAAGACCGGTAGCAGGGGCAGAGACACGAAACAGGCTGATACCTATACTCACATGTGGCATTTGAGAATCAGGGTTATTTCAGCTGTGGAGGTCTTCCCAGAATAGCAAGAGTCTCAGCCCCACACCAGGCTCCCCAGCCCAGGGTTCCATTGTTGGGAAGAGAAGTTCCCACAATTTCTGGCTGTGAAAACCAGCAGAAATTGTGGTTGGAGTCACAAACATGTCTCTGAAGGGGCCCATGTATGGACTTACTCAGTGATAGACACACTTGCTCTGAGCTTCAGCTTGGCCTCCTGAGGCACCTCCAAGCCAAGAGCAGGTGGTATAACCATC
The DNA here is from genome assembly GCF_902729225.1 of Pteropus medius. NCBI lineage: Eukaryota > Metazoa > Chordata > Mammalia > Chiroptera > Pteropodidae > Pteropus > Pteropus medius. The sequence goes on from NW_024353517.1 coordinate 10,937,499, forward strand.
TTCAGATTGCTTCGTAACTCTTGCCAGGTGGCCCTGGGCAAAGCCCAGGCTGTGGCTGAACTTGGCCTGCAGCAGGGCCCCTCCCAGGAGGCCCTTGGGCTGACATACCCAATGGCCAGCTTCAACCAGACCCAGAGTACCACCCAGGGCTGTATCTGAGGAGGACACACCTTAAAGGTAGACTGGCCAGGCACCAGAGCCTTGCTCCGTAGGGTCAGCCCCTCACCAGACCATCCTCACAACAATTCAGGCCGAGTATCAATCCGTCACATCTCCAAGGCTTAACTAAAACAAAAGGACACACACAACCCACAGAAGGGACACACCTAAAGCACCCAGCTCAGAAGACCAGGGAAGACTGCACCACTGGGACCCACAGAACACCTACTACATAAGGCCACTCTACTAAGAGCATGAGACATAGGAACCCTACCCAATACATAGAAATAAACACAGGAAGGCAGCCAAAACGAGGAGACAAAGAAACATGTTCCATATTAAAGAACAGAACAAAGCTCCAGAAAAAGAACGAAACAAAGACAAGCAATCTACCAGATGCAGAGTTCAAAATGGTTATAAAGATGCCCAATGAACACAGGGGAAGAGTAGAGGAACTCAGTGAGAAATTTAACAAAGAGATAGAAAACAAAAATGGAGAACAAAAACATAAAAAAGAACCAATAAGAAATAAAGAATAACCGAAATGAAGAATACATTAGAGAGAATCAACAAATTAGATGAAGCAGAGGATTGAATCAGTGATTTAGAAGATAAGGTAGCAGAAAACACTCGATCAGAACAGCAACAAAGAAAAAAGAATCCAAAAAATAGGATAGTTTAAGGAGCCTTTTGGGACAACATTAAGCATAACAACATCTGCATCACAGGAGTACAATAGAGAGAAGGGAGACAGCAAGAAATTGAAAACCACTTTGAGGAAATAATGACTGAAAACTTACCTAACCTGGTGAAGGAAATAGACATACAAGCCTAAGAAGTTCAGACAGTCCCAAACAAAATGAACCCAAAGAGGCTCACACCAAGACACATCATAATTAGAATGGCAAAGTTTAAAGACAATGACAGAATCTTAAAAACAGCAAGAGAAAAGCACATGGTTGACCACAAGGGAGCTCTCACAGACTGTCAGATAATTTCTAAACAGAAACTTTGCAGGCTAGAAGAGATTGGCACAAAATATTCAAAACAATGAAAAGTAAGGACCTACAACCAAGATTACTCTACTAGCAAAGCTATCATTTAGAATCAAAGGACAGATAAAGAGCTTCCCAGACAAGAAAAAGCTGAAGTTCATCAACACCAAACCAGTATTAAAAGAAATGCTAGGTCTTCTTTAAGAAGAAGGGGGGAAAAAAAGATTAAAAATGAATAATAAACAGCACTAACTACATATGTATAAACAATTACTTAAATGTAAATGGATTAAATGCTCCAATAAAAAAAACAGGGTGACTGAATGGATAAGAAAACAAAACCCTTATATATACTGCCTACAACAGACTTACTTCAGATCAGAACACATACACAGACTGAAAGTAAAGGAATGGAAAAACATATTTCATGAAAATGGAAACAAAACAAAAAAGAAGGTAAGGTAGCATACTTACACCAGACAAAACAGACTTTAAAACAATGGCTATAACAAAGGACAAAGAAGGACTGAGTAATCCCACTTCTGTTATTTATCCAAACAAACCCAAAACACTACTTCCAAGGGCCATGTGAATCCATATGTTCACTGAAGCATTATTTACAATAGCTAAGATATAGAGGTAACATAGATATTGATCAATAGATAAGATAAAGAAGAGGTGGTACATATATAAAATGGAATATTATTCAGCCATAAAAAAAAGAAATATTGTCATCTGCAACAACATGAATGAACCTAGAGAGTAATGTGCTGAGTAGAGTAAGTCAGACAGAAAAAGACAAATGCCATATGATTTCACCTACATATGGAATCTAAAGAAAAAAATAAACAAACAAAACAGAAACAAACTCATAGATAAAGAGAATATTTTGATGGTTGCCAGATGGAAGGGGAGTTGGAGGGTGCATGAAAAAAGTGAAGAGATTAAGCAGTACAAATTGGTAGCTACAAAACAATCGTAAGGATGTAAAGTAGAGCATAAGGAATATAGTCAATAATATTGTAAAAACTCTGTATGGTGTCAGATGGGTACTCGATTTATTGGGATGACCATTCCATAAGTTATATAAATGCCTATCGTCATGCTGTACACCTGAAACTAATATAAGATTGTATGCCAACTGTCACTGAATAATAAAAATTATTTTAAATAAATAATAAAAATGAATATTCAGACAGTAAGAAAGAACCCATGGAAACTAGGGTTAGAAAATAAGTTGGATTTATCATCCAGAAAGAACAAAAAGGTAAATAAATAGAAAAAGAGAGAAAAAAGAATATTAAAGGATTAATTCAAAATACAAACATAATCAAAATTCTATGAAAAAATAACCAAAAAAAAGATAATCAAAGAAATAATATTTTTACCCCTATCTACCTCTCTCCTCTCCCCCTTCCCTCTGGTAACCACTAATCCACTGTGTCCATGAGTCTCTGTTGGTCATGTTTGCTTGTTGCTTTTGGTTTCATATCCCCCATATGAATGAAATCATATTGTTCTCAACTTTTTCTGACTAATATCGCTTAGCATGATAATCTCAAGATCCACCCATGTTGTGGCAAACGGCAGTATTTCATCTTTTGTTATGGATGAGTAATATTCTGTTGTATATATGTACCTCATCTTCTTTATCCAATCTATCGATGTATACGTCAGTTGAGACATGAGTTTTCAGAATGAAAGGAGTATCCAAGACAACAAATAAAAAAGACCCACTCAAAGGCATATCATTATGAAATTTCAGAATACTAGAAATAAAGAGAAAATCTAAAAACCTTCAAAGATGAAAAATGAAAAAGGAAATCAAAACAGCACCATATGTCAACAATAACTTTGAAAACCAAAAGACAATGGGCAGTGCCTACAAATTCTGAAAGAAAATTTCAACCTACTATCCTACAAACATTTCCAGACATGTAAAGCCTCAAAAAAAAAAAATGTACCTTTTCGAGGGAAGGTAAGAAAACTATTTTCTGTTGAAACAAGTAAATAGAAAAGACGACAACATGAAAATCAAGGAAAAGTAAGCCCAATACAGGAAAGATAGTGAGAATTCCCATATGAAAAGTAAAAGGAGGTCATGCCCACCCTTAACGTGCCTGATCTCGTCTATCTCGGAAGCTAAGCAGGGTCAGGCCTGGTTAGTACTTGGGATGGGAGGCCACCTAGGAATACCAGGTGCTGTAGGTGTAAAAAAAAAAAGTAAAGGGAATCAAGAGATAAAAAGACAAACCAGCCAGGGAGAAAATATTTGAAAATACATATCTGATAAAGGACTATTATTTAAAATATATAAAGAACTCTAAAAATTCAACAATAAGAAAACAAGCAACCCAATTAAAAAATGCGCCAAAGACCTTAACACATACCTTGCCAAAAAAGATATACAGATGGCAAATAAATACATAAAAACATGCTCGACACTGAATGTCAAAAGAGAAATGTAAACTAAAACAATGAGATAACACTACACACCTATCAGAACGACCAAAAAATTGAACCCTGACAACACCAAATGCTCTTAAGAATGTGGAGCAATATTGTGGTGGGAATGCAAAATGGCACAGTCACATTGGAAAACAATTTGAGGGTTTCTTATGAAACTAAACATATTCTTTCCATATAATCCCGCAATTGCGTGCTTTGGTATTTACCCAAATGAGCTGAAAACTTAAATCCACACAAAAACCTGCCCATGCATGTATACAGCAGCTTTATTTGTAACTGCCAAAACTTGGAAGCAACCAAGATGTCCTTCAGTATGTAGATGGATAAACTGTGGTACATCCAGACAATGGACTATTTCAGGGCTAAAAAGAAATCACCTATCAAGCCATGAAGATATGGAAGAAACTTAAATGTATATTACTAAGTGAAAAAAGTCAATCTGAAAAAGCTACACATTGTACGACTCCAACTATAAGACATTCTGTTTAAAGCAAAACTATGGAGTGTATAGACATCGGTAGTTGGGGCATGGGTTGGTGGAGAGAGGAATAGGCAGAGCACAGAGAGTTTTTAGGGTAGGAAAGTTAATCTGTAAAATACAATAATGAATACATGTCACTATATATTTGTAGAAATCAATAAAATGTATACCATCAACAGTGAACCCTAATGTAAACTATGGACTCTGGGTAATAATGATGTAACAATGTAGGTTCATTGACTGTTTAAGAAATGTACCACTCTTGTGAGGGATGCTGATAATGGAGTAGGCGATGCATGTGTAGGGGTAGAGAATACATGGAAATTTTCTGTTATCTTCCTCTCTATTTTGCCGTAAACCTAAAACTACTCTAAAAAATAAAATCCATTTTTTTAAAAAAAGCAAAGAGAACAGTCATAAAATATGTATTTGATATACATACTCATGTATCTAACTATATAAAGAACTTCAAAAATAAAGATAACCCATTTTTTAATGGGCAAAAGATGTGAACATACACATCACAAAAGATATTCAAATTGCCAATAATTACTTTAAAAGTGCTCACCATCAGTATTTAATAGAAAATTTAAAAACATAACCACACTAAGACTTCTGGATCTGCATGTAAGGAGCTTAGAAATCACCACTCCATCCTACCAAGTAAAAAGCTGAACAAACAAAACTCAACAACTCTCCTTAGATCGATCAGGGAAGTGACGTCACAGGGAAAACTGCTGTCTCCAAAAGTGGAGAGACAGGTGGATAGTGGAGTAGAAACTTCTGTTGGAACCAGTGTCACATCCTTTGAAGCACAAAAGTTTTAAATTTTGATGAAATCTAATTTATCAATTTTTTTGTCTTTAGTTTCTTGTACTTTCACGTGTGATACCTAAGAAACTATTGCCTAATTCAAAGTCACAAAGATTTACACCTACATGTTCTAAGAATGTTGTAGTTTTAGCTCTGACATTTAGGTCTATGATCCATTTTGAGTTAATTTTGAGCATGGTGTAGGAATCCAACTTCATTCTTTTGCATGTGGATATCCAGTTATTCTAGCACCATTTGCTGAAAAGTCTTCTTTCCCCCAATGAACTGTATTGGCAACCTTGTCAAATATTGGTTTATTATAAATGTAGGGGTTTATTTCTAGACTCTCAATTGTATTCCACTGATCTATATTTCTGTCCTTATGCCAGTACCACATTGTCTTGATTACAATAGCTTTATATTAAGTTTTTAAATTGGGAAGTGAATCCCATACTTTGTTCTTCTTCCTCAACATTTTGTCTATTCTGGGTCCCCTGTATTTCTATATCAATTTTAGCATCAGCTTGACAATCTTCAAAGAAACCAGTTAGAATTCTTTGAGAGGGACTGTCTTTAATCTATTGATTAATTTGGGAAATACAATCACCTTAATGACATTAAGTCTTCTGATCCATAAACATGGAACATCTTTCCATTTATTCAGGTCTTTAATTTCTTTAAATGACATTATATAGTTTTCAGTGTACAGTTTTGCACTTGTTTGGTAAATTTATTTCTAAATGTTTTATTCTTTTTGATGCCACTGTTAAATGGAATTATTTTATTTGCTAGTATATAGAAATACAAATTATTATGCACTAATCTTGTATCTTGAATCGTGCTTTGTGCTGAACTTACTAGTTCTAATTGATTTTTGTAGATTCCTTAAGATTTTCTATATAAAAGATACATAATCTAAAGTAGAGATAGTGTTACTACTTCTTTTCTCTTATGGATGCTTTTTATTTTATATTCTTGCCTAACTACTCTAGCTACAACCTCCACTACATTGTTGAATAGAAGTGAGGAGAGTGGACTTCTTGTTGCTGATTTTGGAAAAAAAACTTTTAGTCTTTCACCATTAAATATAATACTAGCTGAGAGTGTTTATAGATGTCCTTTATCAAGGTGAGGAAATTCTCTATTCCTACTTATTATTTTCATCATGAAAGTGTATTAGATCAAAAGCTTTCTCTTAATCTATTAAGATGATTATGTGGTTTTTGTCCTTTGTTTTATTAATATGGTATATCACATTGACTGATTTTTGCATTCATGGGATAAATCCCACTTGGTCATGATGTACAATCCTTTTTATATGTTGCTATATTTGGTTTGCTAATATTTTGTTGAGGATTTTTATATCTGTATTCTATATACTATCTATAGTTTCCTTGTAATACTTTTGGCTTTGGTAGCAGGTAATATTGGCCTTATAGAATGAGTTGAGAAGTGATACCTTCTCTTCTATTCATGTTAGAGTTTGCGAAGCATTGTTAGTTCATCTTTAAACATTTGGTAGAATTCATAAGTGAAGCCATCTTGGCTTGGGCTTTTCTTTTTAAGAAGCTTTTTGATTACTAATTCGATCTATTTTTTATGTCTATTTGGATACCCTATTTCTTCTTGAATCAGTTTCAGTAGTTTGTATCTTTCTAGGAAAATATTTATTTCACCTAGACTATATATTTATTGTCATAGAATTATTCATAGTATTCTCTTAGAATCTTTATTTCTATTAGACAGCAGTGAGGTCCCCTCTTTAATTCCTGAATCTCGTAATAGGAGTTTTCTCCCTTTTTTTCTTGGTCAGTCTAGCTACAGGATTATCAATTTTGTTGATCTATTCAAATAACCAACTTTTAGTTTCAATGATTTTCACTATGGTTCTAGTCTCTATTTTCATTTATTTCTTCTCGTCTTTTTAAATTTCCTCCTTTTCCTGCTTTCAAATTAGTTTGCTCTTCTTTTTCTAGTTTCTTAAAATGGAAGGCTACATCACTGATTTGAGATCTTTCTTTTTTTTTAATATAAGTGTTTCTGGAGAGAACATTTCCCTCTACGTACTTCTTTGGCTACATCCCATAAGTATGTTTTGTTTTTGTTTTCATTTGTCTGAAAGTATTTCCTAAGTTCCTTGTGACTTCTTCTTTGAGCCATTGGCTATTTAGGAGTGTACTGCTTAATTTTCACTTACCTGTGAATCTTTCAGATTTTCTTTTGTTATTAATTTCTAATTTCATTCCATTGTGGTCAAAAAACATATTTTATTATTCCAATTCTTTTAAATTTATTGAAACTTGTTTAATGGCCTAACACATGGTCTATGCTAGAAAATGTTTCATGTGCACTTGAGAAGAATGTGAATTTTGCTGTTCTGTAAAGTGTTCTATAAATATCTACTAAGTCTTCTTGGTTTATAGTATTGTTCACATCTTCTATTTCCTTACTGATTACCTGCCTAGTTGTTCTACCTATTACTGAAAGTATTTGTGTCTCCAACTATTATTGTTGAATTGTCTATTTCTCCCTTCAAGTCTGTCTGTTTTTGCTTCACGCATTTTGGGGCTCTGCAAAGTGCATATGCCTTTAAATGTTATGTCTTATCAATGGACTGACCTATTATCATTATAAAATGTCCTTTATAACTAGTAATTTTTGTCTTAAAAGTCTATTTTATCTGATACTGGTATAGCCATTCTGGCTCTCTTTTGGGTACTGTTTGCATGGTTTTATCTTTTTCTATACTTTTACTTGAAACCTATTTGTGTTTGAAACTAAAACATGCCTCTTGTAAACAGCACATTGTTAGATCATCACTGAAATTTTACATAACAAAAACTTTAAAATAATAAGGCCAAAACCTAGAAAGGCATACTCTCTTCTGAAATTTAAAAAACTACTGTAAAGACAAAATATTCAATAGCCATTAAATTTTTTAAAATAACAAGAAAATCTGTCCTACCAGATATCATATACACAACAGACTATAACATACTCTAACTAAAATATTAATGGCATTTGCAGGAGAATAGACAAACATATTAGTGGAAAAGAGTAGAATCCAGAAAAAGACCTATGTATGTGTGTATGTGTGTGTATGTGTGTATAATTTTAAGTCAATGGAGAAAGAATGGATTATTCAATAAAAGGTGTAAGGACAAGTGACTTTTATTAGGAAGAAAATTATATTATCTCTCACACTCAAAACTAAAATCCAGTTGCATTACATGAAACTAAAAATTACTATAAAATCACACAAAATATTCTATAATGATAAGATAGGACTTTTCTAGATAATACACAAAAGCCAGTTTTTAAACATCTATATGCTAAAAGACACATACAAACAATTAATATTTATTATTTATTGCATATTTAATTAATGCAATAAAAGCCTGTGTTCTGAGAGATAGAGTTAAAGTGAATTTACCTCCAGATGCACCATTTGAGAGTCCGCCATTAAGACAATTTAACTTCTCAAAATATCCAGTTTGAGAGTTTTTGAACATTTTTAAAATAAAGATATTAATTTCCACCTCTTGAGACTGTATATTTTAACATTAAATGAGAGAGTAACTATAAAGGCATCTAAGTATAAGGCTGACACATTATAAAAGCCTGTTATTCCTTACTTGAACTTAAGTTGATACTACATTAAATGAAGAATTAGAAAATGCAGTGAGAAATAGCAGGATTCTTTTTGTAACTCTAAGACCTCTAAAGGTATTCAACATAGTGCCACCTCTGAGATAAAAACATTTTTCCTATCATCCTTGCCCACTATATATTTTTCATGTAGAAATTACCAGCGGTTAAGAGTGTATCTATTCTAAAGATGGAAGGTAATGACAAAGCAGCCAAGGCTGGCACAAGTTTAACAGCAAAACATAATCAACATATTGTTTACATTTTATTCCAATGTCTTTCACCCATTAAAAACTTTTGCCCCAAAACATCTTTTTAAGATTTTTATCCTACGTTTCTGAACAAAGGTCATACCTGAAATAGAATCTACAGATTAAAAACCTAAGAATAGTGCACAATAAACATTGTTAAGGATAAAAAATATATATATTAGATAAAGACTAAAGTGCTTGAAAGCTTGCAAATACCAATATTTTTATTTTTGAGCACTGCTTACAGCAAAAATCTTTCATAATTCAGAAAGCACTGGTTGATTCAACTTTTTGTTTCAAGCAAAATATTCATTTCATAGGTAAATCATGTTTACATAAAAGAAAAGCACAATTTATAAAATCTTAAAAAGCAACTACTCATACAACTTACAGCCCAAACAAGTTTAAACTTCAACAAATGTTTGTCAAAATGGAAAATTCCCACTTTAAAAAAGTACACTTAGACATTTACTTTCTTGTAGATTTTTAGATGAACAAGATTTTGACCTTTAGAATGGTATTTAAAAAACTAAAAAGGCAACCCAAAATTACACAAAGAAATGTGCTTTCCAATCAAAAAAAAAAATTCATCCTAATATAAAAGTAGCCAGGACTTTATTCAAATTACTAAAGACAATGTTGCAACTGCAAGATCCTCCTCTCCCTATTTCGACCAGTCCTCCTTCTGTTTTCCTTACGGAATTAACAGGAAAATTAATGTTTAAAGCTGGAACACTGGTGAAATTTTTCTTTCGCAAGACCTGCCTTGCATTAATTCTACAGCATCCAAGGTAGTTATGACCACAGGCCAGGCTCCAATGCCATAAGATTCATTTGTGAATTAAAATAAAAATAGGAATTGACTTAAAAACAGCAAAATTGAGCAGGACACTACAAGGAATAAATAGGGTAGATGACTTGCTATCAAAAACATAAGCCCAATCCTCACAAATCTTCTGTTTTGATATGAAAGTTTCAATATATCACTCATAAACATACATAATATGCTTAAAAATCAAGTTTTTCTTTCACATAAAGCACATGAATAAAGACATCTGAAATATGCTTTTCAAATGCTACAGAAACCTACATACTAATGGGGTTATAGAAAAACTAAAAATGATAGACATTTCTTGGCATTCTTCCTTCTACTGCAAATCTAATCTGGGCCCAAAAATGTATACAAAATATTGGAGTTTTTTTTAATCTGGATTTCTCTTCCCAATTTGCAGCCAATAATAACTGGAATACTGGAAACAAGTCTTGAAAATCTCTACTATCTTAATTAAAATAGAACAGATTTACATTCGAGTTTAACAAAAGTTCACTATAATATTCCATACAACTTAATCAGCATCTTTCCCTCTTATTCTATATTCAATGATTCCTTTATTTCAAATACAACAATATCACATGGTCTGTGACCAACAGCAGTGGTAAGACGCTTTCCAAGTCACCCCTCTCAACTTGATTTTTTTAATCGAACTTTAAATGTGAAACAAACAGCACAAGGCCACATTCTCTAGGAGAAAATGATGTGATTACTTCATTAAAAAAACAAATAGCTGAATCATATTAATAAAAATTTCACGAAAAGCAGTAGAACTTTCCAAGGCATACTTTAAACTACTTCATTTGCCACATGCTCCTGGAATCTAACCTGTAAAGCTGTCCTAGACTATCCATGTGTGTTTCCTGAGTCCTTCGAATCATGCAGAAAAGTTTCAAAAACTAATATCAACAACATTAATCAAACCAAGTGCAGCTTTTTACAAGCAATAGCCCTAAACTCTTTCAAATAAAATTAACAACAAAACAAAAATCAAAGGTCAAAACCAAAATTGTTCTTAAATTTTCTCTTAGAAGTAATTGTTCCTTAGTTTTACAATACTTTGCTTTTCACTGAAAAAAGAATGGGAAATCTAATTAACAGTGATAAGGATGGGAACAGTTATTTCTCAGTCGGAAGATCCAAAAATTTACAACCCAGGCTGGCCTAGGATCAGCAGGCGTGCGCGCACACACACACATACACACACACACACATGTCACACATATACACACACATACACACACACACACACACACACACAAAATGTCATCACTCCCATGCTCTATGGAAGTTTTCAAGAAATGTCACTATCTAACGGAAGTTTTAAGGCCTTATTTTTTTTTTTAAGGCCTTATTTTTTTTTTAAGGCCTAAGGACAGCCCTGTAAATGCACTGTAAAATAGAACCTAGCAAAACTCCATTCTCCAAAATAATTCAAGAGTTTCCTACGATGCCCGAAACGGAAAGAGCATGTACTTTGAACGCCGTTAGGACTGTCGCCTCGCACACAGGAGGGAGGGTAGCCCATGAGAATCGGAGTGCCACCAGGTCAGTTTATGTGACAGATCCGCTGGGAGCATCCCACTGTGATTCCGGGCCCTCCCAGGCCGACGCTACTGGAAGAGGGACGTATATGAAATCTTCAGGGTCCTCCTACTTCCATCCTCAAAACAGAAATGCACTGTTTCTCCGACTCCTCACCCCTCAACCCCATACCTCTCGACAGCGGTGCCCCTTTCGAAGAGCTTAAGTGGAAAGCAAAGCAAGACAGTCTCGGACCACAGTCGACAAAACGTGGTTGGCCAAACCACTCCCACCCCCGACTCCCGAGCAAATCACCCGCTAGGGCCTTCCTGAGAGTCCCTCTGGCAAGGGGTATGCAAGCGGCAAAAGTCCACATCCCAGCTCGCCCCGCACCGCTTCCTCCACCCGGTAAGGGGAGCGGAAAAGCGCAAAGAGGAACTAAGTGAACTGCAAGAGGGTGCCCTGCAAGCTCCCTTCAAGAAGGGGTTGGGGGTGGAGACGAAGAAGGGGCGGAAGGAAGGGGAAAGGATGAGCTGCAGGAGGAAGGGGACGACAGCGCGCTCCTGACAAGGGCACGAGTCTTTGGGGACGCAGCTGCACCCCAGATTCCCCGAAGCGAAGCGGGGGCGCCCAGCCTCTAAGGCGCTTCGCCCAAAGCAGAGGACGAGGAAGGGGAATGAGGACGCAACGTCCCCTCTCGGCTCAGCCTCGCCGCTCAGGAAGGACCGGTCGGGGTTGCAGTGCCCTCGCCGGATGGGGAGTGGTGGCAACGGCCGCTCGCCCCGTCGGAAGGCGCGGGCTGCGGGGCCCTCTGCGCGTTCCACCCGCCGGCTTTTACGCCCCCACCGCCGGGAGAGACAGCTCCGGCGTGACGCCGGCCTGGCGCCGGGTGGCTGCGCCGGTTACCTGAAGCGGGGCGAGTCCTTCAGACACTCCTCGAAATCCACCGTCATCTTCATCCTGCCTCCTCCTCGCCTCGCCTCGCAGGCGGCGCTGGAAGAGCCAAAGGAACTGGGGAGCGGCCGCGCTGGGGACCCAGACGGCTACTGCGGGCGCACGGCCGCGACTAGAGCTGCGCGGAGCTGGGGAGGACGCCTCGCCCGCTGGTCATAGCAGCCGCGAAGACGGCGGCGGCAACGACGGCTAGTCAGGCCCCAGTCCGGCCCCTCTTCCTCCCACCCCCAGCAGAGACCCGGCCTCAGGGAAGCGGCCCGGGAGTGACAGTCTCCGCCAGCCAGCCACGAACCCAGCGGCCAATGGGAGGGGCTTCCGGCAGCACCGCCTGCGGGCGCTCCGGCAACGCGCCTGAGCGACCGTAGCTCAAGCCAATGAGCAGCGCGACCGTGGGTGCCTTCTTGCCACATGCGTTCCCGAGTGCCAACCGGAATGCGCAGGCGTTGTTAGGCGGGATGCAGCGGTTGCTGGGAGGCCGGCAGCCGAGGCTCCTTGGGAAGGAAGTCACGTGGCGGCGCGCTGCGCTTCCCTCCGAGCCCCCGCCTCTCTTCTCCTGCTTCTCCAGCCCCGCCCTGATTAGCTGCCAACGCGAAGGAGCCGCCTCCTGCAGGTCTGAGCAAGGAGAGTTACGTTTTAAGGCAGCTTTGGCAGAAATTTGAAGGAGTTAGGAGTAGAAATGATAAAAAAGACAGGCTAAACTAACGCTTTCTTTCAGTTTAAAGAAACTGAGGCCAGGAAAGGAGCTAGGGTAAGTTTGGTGATAAAATCCGTCTTTCAAGTATTGGCTTCATCGCTTAATAATTGGAAATATCTCCCATGTATATCTTTTTGTATAACCAGAGACGGCTTCCTAAAGGAGCTGGCATTTGGGGTGGGCATCGAAAAAGCAGACGGATTTAGACAAGTTCCTTCGTGTGGAGGAACCATTCTCAAAACCACCTTTCTTTCAGGAGACTTTCGCCTGTTCTAAGATGATAGGGTCTGTAAATCAGGCTCACTTACTCCAACCTGCAGCGTGGATATGGATACCTTATATTTAAATGTATGCTTTTTTAACCCAACCTAAAAAGCATAGGCGTATTCATTAAAATGCACACGTGGGGTGTTCTAACAGCATAGTGGCTCTGAGTTAGAGTTTGGAGGCAGAGTGCCTGGATTTACCTCCTGACTTTCTCACTGTAGAAGATAATGAGGAAAATGAAGATAACATCACTGATATGATAGAGTTATCCTGAGGCTGAAACAGAGAAGACCTCTAAAGGTATTCAACATAGTGCCATAAAGTAGTAATTCGGTAAATTTTGATTGTTACCATAATTGTACCGCGTACTTCTTCAGTGCCATAATCGACTATTTAAGCCTTCAAACTTCTAATGCCTAAAGTCTTATGTAACCCCTTGACCATCTGGCTAAGTATAGTATGATGGCTTGTTGCTTTTCATAACTGATGATTATGTCTCAATCTTTTTAGCACCTTTAGGAATTAACAGTAAAAGTAGAACATTTCAAAGAATATATAAACTTTATAAATGTTTCTTCTCTAGTTATAAACTTTTTAAAATTGAATGGCATATTCCTGGAATCTACACAGCTTTTCTTGATAACTAGAAACTATTGATGCTTAAACATTAAGTGTCCTCAGACACTTCAGTTAATCAAGCCACCTTCTACTAGATTCTATATCAAATTTAGAAAGAGTTGGCTATCTCTACTTTTAATTGCATTCCTGATGCATGACAAATAATCTGTATACAATAATTTAATTGTTTCAATGCTTCAACACAGTGTAACTTTTTGGAAAATGCCTAAAGTGACACTTTGGGATTCAAATTAAAATTCAACTGCATGACACCATCAATGAAATAACTAAGCTAATTATCAGATGAACATCTTTATGTGGATAGCTAAATTTATATAAATCCAGTTAATGATAACACTGTAAATTTTTTTTCTCTGCCCCACGGAAAAGCAAGCATTACAGAGTGTCAATTGTAAAATATGTCCTTAATTAAGAAATATTAAAAGTGGAGTAGAGTGGGAATCCCGAAGTGTCACAGATCATAAAAATAAATTTCAGGGCCACTCTGCAACTTCTGCTATACACTTCTAGACAATCCTTGAAGTATCCTTTCAATCTATGCTCCTGGAGTTTATCATTTTAATCTGTCTCCCAATCCCTATGTCCCAGGAGAAAATCAGATTAACCCAGCTCATCTTTTCTTGAGGGATCCCACAGTCCCTTGGCAAGCCCGATAGAGAGGTGGGATCATTCAACTTAATCATTTGTACAGGAATGGGGGTCAGGATGGGGGCTGCAGGACAGCTGACTGGTAGACGAAGAGGTTTCCCTAAAAGAGGATGTTGGCCACTGGGCCCCATAAAGCACAGCAATTAAACTCTCACATTCATCCAGGACTTTGGCCTCTGACTCATATTCCTTCACCCCAACTCTTACCATCAGTTAAGGTTATTTCAACATTCACTCATTCTTTCATTCAACAATATCCACTGAGCATGTACATAGGACCAGACCCTATGGTAAGCTCTGAGGTTTACAGGTAAAATAAAGTGTTTCCCTTCTAGAGCTTTCAAAACAGGGGTGGGAGGTGGAGGTGCGGGGATAGGGAGCTTACCAGGAATCTTGGAAAAATAAGACCCAAGACAAGGTGAGCAAGGACCTTTAATCACCGGGAACTATGTGACTAAAGCACAGAGGTAAACAGTGACCAAATACAAGGACCTTGCCTGCCATATTAAGGAATTTGTATCTTAAGGCAATGGGAAGCCATTCAAAGAATTTGAGCCTGGAAGTGACGTGATCTGATTTGAATTTTAAAGGAGAGTAGGGCCAGTGGGTAGAGCTATTAGGCCTGAGTCTAAATGCTGTAGGCAATTTTGAGGTTTTAAACCAAGGCAACTGCAATCAAGAGATATTTAAGAAATACAATTGAAAGAATGTGATGGCTATTGAATGTGAGGAAAAAAAGACTAAACTCTAGGGCAGGGGCCCCCAATCCCCGGGCCACTGACTGGTACAGGTCTTTGGCCAGTTAGGAACTGGGCCACACAGCAAGAGGTAAGCAGAGGTAGGAGGGAGCAAAGCTTCATCTGTATTTGCAGCAGCTCCCCAGCGCTAGCATCACCACCTCAGCTCCACCTCAGATCATCTGGCAGTAGATTCTCGTAGGAGCACCAGTCCCTGGTGCCAGAAAGGTTGGGGACTGCTGCTCTAGGGTGACTCTAGATTTCAGGTGTGGGTGACTGGTGGGAGGTGGCACCATTCCCATAGAATCTCTTTGTCTTAAAATATGTCACTTTAGGAAGTATTTAAATGTTCCCTCCTTAAACTTTGTCTCACCCAGAACATTCCATGCACAAGCTCTTCCTTGAATGTTTCTTGCTATCTAGCTCCCACACATTCACTCACCACCCCCTAACCCCCAGGACTTTTATTTTTTATCTCCCAGACGGGCCATATCCTCCTGCTATGCCTTCCTCCATCACTTCAACAACACTCTTTACAATGCCTCCATACCTCTCTTTTGGTTATTCCCTGGCAATGTCACACACCTAACACTGGATCAGCCCAAAGATTTCCTTCATGTCCCCCACTCCTACTTGCCAAGCAACACTAGAGACAGTTTATCTCTTAAAGCAATGGGAGCCACTGGAAAATTTTCAGGAGGGGAGTGTGGTGTGATCTGATTTATATTTTAAAGGGGTCTGGATAGGAAAGAGTTGAAGGCTTTTAGGGTTGAGACTGTATCACTGCATTCAGTGATACAAGACCACGTTACTACATACTTAGGATTTTCAACTGTCTTTGCATTGTTTAGCTGTGGCCAGATCCCTGGCCCACTGGAACAAAGGCTGTTCCCAAACTTTGCCACCCAAGCTACGAAGATAGACTCTTCACTAGATAGATAGATAGATGATAGATAGATAGATAGATAGATAGATAGATAGATAGATAGATAGATGTAATTAGGCAGGAACACTCTTCCTAGCCCTAATACACACACTCATCTACATTCTTTCTTAACTTCTTCCTTATCCACATTATCTCAGAGGAAAGTACACTTCTTCCTTGCGCCCCGGACCACACCCCTTTCATTCCCTGAGAATGGCCCAATCATTTAGCAGCTCTTTCTCCGCATCCTTAATCTTTCTCTCAACTGGCCCTTCTTTTTGAAGGAAAGAGAAAGAAAGAAAAGCATACACCCTCCATATCGAAAAGGATCATTTTTATTGTAAGAGAAACTATTCGAGGAAGGCAAAAATAAGGAGCTGATGATCAGATAGGATGGTTTCACCCAGAACCAGATGGCAGGCTTTTCATGGACCTTGGGAAAAATTTGGAACCAGGGCCTATAAAGCCTGGTTGTCCTTGCCACACATCTGCTTTGTTCTTTTGCATACCTGAAACTAATTTCATCTGCCTCCGCAGGCCCAGCTCCCAAGATTAACCAACCAACGGGAGAAAAGGGGTTTTTACTCTTGACCCAAATTCTACATTTCTTGGGGAAGTATTAGCCGAGCTTAGATGATGTATCCCATCAAGGGCCAATCAGCTTCAGCCAAGGGGTCAGCCATGTACAAACATAGCTTCAAGAAGCCCTCTCCTATGACCATGTGGATGAAGGAGATCAGTTAGCAAGGAAAGGAGACGTAAGAGTTGGAAAAATTCCCCTTTGGCGTTTGCCAAATCTCCCTCCACTGCTTTCTATCTAACACTCTTCAGAGCATAGTCTGCACATTTTCTATTCATTTCACTATCTACTGAATTCTGTTTACTCCCTACCCACCCCACATCAACTGTTTTCAATAAGGTCACTTTCCAATTGTCAGACCAAAGGACACTTTTCTGTACTTGTTTTTCCTAACATCTCTTCAGCACTTGACTGTTGTCAACTATTCTCATTTTGAAAACTCACAGCACTCTCCTGCATAAAAACTCTTCAAAGGTTTAATATTACCTAAAGCTCTGTTTTTTAAACTTTCATTAATCATGGAACCCTTTGTTTAAAAGAAAAAGTCTTTCACCAATGCCCACCATCAAATAGATAAAAGAGGAGCTGGTGTGGTTGAAACAAAGGTGGGAGACCCAGAGCCTGGCCCCCTGGCCCCATACCCCATTCCCAGACGACCCACCAGTGGACTCTAAGGAGTACACACAGCTTCACTGAGTATAATTTGAAAAATCAAATCTGTAGGATGAACTCCAAATTTCTTAATTTCATAAATTTGTTCCCCTCAATATCCAGTACCTGCCAACCTTTCCTACCTTCTTCACTACCAGTCTCTCTGTTCCCAATGGGTTCACCTATCCATAAAGGAGTTCTCTCAGCTGCTTCAGTGTGCTTCTTTCTGAGCCCCACCTTGGTCCATGATGTTTCCTCTACCTGAATGGGCCTCCTCACTTCGTGTGCCTGGTGAGCTCCAATTCGTTATTTAAAACTTGACTTAAATGGAATCTCTTCAGGTACTTTCCCCATCACAGTGTGACTTCTCCTTTGTGCTCTGGTTGTTCTATCACCTGTTGTACATAACTATTAAATCAGAGTCCAGTGCAGTATGATCATTTGAGATTTTTATAACCATTTTCTCAGACTTGGAGTTTCTGGGTGGTGACGTTATGGTCTTTTCATCTTTGTATATTGAGAACCTAGCTCAGTGACTGGCACTTATTAAGTACCTGAAAAATGTTGAACAAATGAAAGTATTTTTCTCCCAAAGCGATATTTTCCTATTCAAATCCCCATGATTACTGTGCATATGTATGTATTTTCTCACAAGATTATGAGCTCAGATAATGATATTTGTATGTTAGGTGATTATGACAAATAAGATATACATAAAAGTGCCTAATAACATAAAACTGCCTGTTCTACCTGGCTGTAAAACAGAATCCCCTGTAGAGTTTTTCTGTGATTTTTTGTTAGTTTGTTTGCTTTAATATAAATTGTGGGCCCCACCTACTAAATCAAATTTTCCAGAAGTGGGGTATACAGATAAGTCCCACAGGTGATTCTGATGCACAGCTTCATAACTGAACCTCAATAAATGCTAGCTGATGTTCTTTTTGTAACTCTAGGACCTGGCACAGAGACCAGCAATATAGTGGGTGCTCATTAAATATAGGCTGAGTTGAAACTGAAAAATATAATGTTTTCAACATTTGGAACATAACATTTTTTATATCTAACAAGCCAAAGCATTGAAATGAAAAGGTAAATTTAGGCTACAGGTATCCAGACCACAACTTGATTCTCAGTCCCTCATTGTTGAGTCTGTACTTCAGTGAGCCCTCTGCTGCTTTCCCTTCCACCCTCTTCTACCTTCTTGCCTTTGTACATAGTGAAAAGACTTACTTTCTGCCCAACTACAATCCCTATACATTCAAAACAAGATTTCTAAGCAGTTGGTTCCTAACTTCTTGATTTGGCTATGGTCTATCTCTGAGAGCTTTCCTGGAGTCTTTCTCATAACAATAACATTTAATTGATCTTCAGATCCCATTAACTGTTTCCCATGTAATAGCTCTTGAATTTATGCCTAACTTCCAAAACTCAAAGTGACTGCCTTGGCTCATGCCTATAGTATTCCAAATAGCATCCTAACTGGGCTCCTTGCCTATTATGGGCTGAGTTGTATTCCCCCAAAATTTATATATTGAAGCCCTAACCCTCAGTATTTGGAGATAGGGCCCGTAGGGAAGTAATTAAGGTTAAATGATGTCATAAGGATGGGGCCCTGATATAATATGACTGGTGTCCCTATAGGAGGAGGAAGAAATTCCAGGGATGCAAATGCACACAGAGAAAAGGCCACGTGAGGACACAGAGAAAAGGAGGCCATCTACAAGCCAAGGAGAGAGGCCTCAAACCTGCCAACACCTTTCTCTTGGACTTCCAGTCCCCATAATTTCTGTTTAAACCACCAGCCTATGGTATTTTCTCATGGGAGTTCTAATAATCTAATACCCTGCTACAGCCTCACCCTCTCCAACTTACTCGCTGTACTACTACTAAAAATTATCTTTCTAAAAAGCTAATCTAGTCATCACTCCCTGGCTCAAAATTCTGTGGTATCTTACCATTGCTTTTTTGGCACAGCACACAGTAGATGCTCTGGCCTTTTCTCAGCCATCCCATCTTTGATCCTCGTACCATCACTTCCAAAATTCCAGTCATACAGACCATTTCAGTCATGGTCTTTAAGTTTAACAAGCAACAGAAACCAGCTCTGGCTAGTTTAAGCAGGAAAGGAATTCCTTAAAATGCTGTTTGTATTAGTCTGCTCAGACTGCCATAACAAAATACCACAGATTGTGTGGCCTAAACAACAGAGATTTACATTCTCAAAGTGTGGAGACTGGAAGTCCAAGATCAAGGTACCAGCAAGATTGGTGTCTGCTGAGAATTCACCCCTTGGGTTGCAGATAGCACCTTCTCACTATGTCCTCACATGGCCTTTTCTCTGCTCATGTGGAGAGAAGGAGAAACAGAGCAAGCTTTCTGGTGTTTCTTAATAGAACACTAATTCTTTCCGATCAGGGTCTCACTCTTATGACTTCGTTTAAACTCAGTTGCTTCCTGAGGTCCCATCTCTAATACACCCACTCTAGGGGTTAGGTTTTCAACATATGAATTTTAAGGGGACATAAACATTCAGTCCCTAACAGTGTTCATAGAAACATTATTTATAATAGCCCCAAATGGGAAACCACCTAAATATCTGTCAACAGGTAAAAAGATAAATACAGGTGGTCCAGACTTACAATGGTTCAACTTAATGATTTTTCAGCATTACAATGGTGAGAAAGTGATACTTATTCAATAGAAAGCATACTTCAAATTTTGATCTTTTTCCAGTCTAGTGATAAGCAGTAATATACTCTCCCATGATGCTGGGCAGTGGCAGCAAACCACAGTTCCCAGTCCGCCATGCCATTAGAGGGTAAGCAACAGATACTTAACTGTATTGTATTGCCAGCATTTTTTGAATATTGTGTTTAGCATCTCCTCATGTCTGAAAAACACCCATCCCTGTCTCCTGCTTCAGGTGAGAAGAAGAGGAAGGCAAATACTAGAGATGAAACTCAAGATAATTGCCCAGCTATAGGCTAATATAAGTGTTCTGAGTATTGTTAAGGTCGGCTAGGCTAAGCTATGTTGTTCAATGATAGTTTTGTATATTTTTGGATTTTATATAAATGATATAATACTATATGTATTCACCTATAACTTTTTTCTTTTAGCTCAAAATCATGTTTGTGAAATTCACCCATATTAATGCAGTTTTAGATCATTCATTTTCACTGCTGTGTGAATATTCTTTATTCTCCTGTGTACATTGAGTTGTTCACAGTTCTTTGTTTTTAGGAACAATGATGCTATGAGCATTCCTGTCCATATCTCCTTGTACACACTTACAAGAGTGTCTCTAGGGAATGGAGTGGAATTGCTGAGCCTGGGGTTTACATATCCTCAACTTTGTAATGTAGAGGCAACTTGTTTGCCAAGTGTAAAACCACTTTGTACTCCCTCCACCCTGTATGAACTCCTATTAATCTATATCTTCTCCTGTACTTAGTACTATCAGATGTTTTAATTCCCGCCAATCTAATAGTATAAAAAAGTTCTAATAGTATAAAAAAGATATTTGAAATATATATATATATAATTTAATTTCCCTGGTTATTAATGAGACTGAACAACTTTTTACATGTTTGTTAGTCATGCATATTTCCTTTTCTGTGAAATGTCTATTCATGTCTTTTGCCCAGTTTTTAAAAGTCATTTTTCTTTACATGCAGAACTTCTTTATATGTTCTAGATGTTAGTCTTTTGTCTCTTGTATGTGTTACAAATATCCTGGTTGTGGATATTCTTTTTTTTATGGTATCTTTTGATAAACAGAAGTAATTGACTTTAATGTAGTCAAATCTATCTTTTTCTTTATGATTTGTGCTTTTTATGTCTGAAGAAATTCTTCCATACCCTGAAATTATGAAGACATTCTTTTTTTCTAATTTTCAATTACAGTTGACATTAAATATGGTATTATGTTCATTTCAGGTATACAGCATAGTGATTAGACATTCATATAATTTACAAAGTAATCTCCAATAAGTCTTGTACCCAGCTGGCACCATACATAGTTACTGCAATATTATCGACTATATTCCCTATGCTATATTTTACATCCCCATATGAAGACATTCTTTTATATGATTTTCTAAGTTTTATTTTTTGTGCAAACCTTTAGTCACACATGGACTCGATTTTTGTGAATGGTATAAGATAGCTACCTTAAAAAAATATATATGTAACTAACTGTCCCATTGCCCCAGTGCTCTGCATTGAAAAGTAGATTGCTTTTTGTTTGTTTGTATACCTATGTACCCCTACTAGCTCATGAATCCTTTAAAAGCAATGACAATGTCTTATTTTTCTATGTATACTCAGCGCCTAGCATAGTACCTAGCATTGTAAACATTCAGTACATATTGTTGGGTTAGCTTTTGTACTCTTAAATCCATAATACCATAAACCATCTGAGCTAGAAGGAACCTAAAAATATTATCTGGTCCAGCCTCTTAATTTTACGGGTAAGGAAATGGAGGCACAGTGGAAGTAACCTGTATAATTATGAGAGCACATGGGGATTCCATGCCAGAGCTGGGGGCTCAGCACACAGTTTCCTGTTTTCTCCTAAAAGCCCAGACACTGAATCTAGCTCCAGTAACCATGGTCATCCAGCACCTGAATGAAGTCAGGGCCCAGT
Organism: Pteropus medius; assembly: GCF_902729225.1. NCBI lineage: Eukaryota > Metazoa > Chordata > Mammalia > Chiroptera > Pteropodidae > Pteropus > Pteropus medius. The sequence goes on from NW_024353517.1 coordinate 10,959,414, forward strand.
CAGCAGGGACAGAGAGGCACACTAGTGTACATCACAGTGGCAAAGGATGAATGTGATTAATGCTGACAAATCAAAAAGAAAAAGAAGGAAAAGACCAAGATTGGTCATATTAAAAGGTGGAAGAAATACAAACAAACAAAAAAATTATTGAATTCAGAAATCAAACACACACAAATTAGAATGACGTATCTTTCTCTCCCCTATCAGACAGTAAAGATGGACAAGAATGCCTTAGAAAATAACCCATTAGAATGTAAACTTCCTGTGAGAAGGGACTGTCTGTTTTGCTCACCATAATGTGGCACAAGGCCTGGCAGGTAGTTGAGGCCAATTAATATTTAATATTAAATAAAGGACTAGTGGACCTGTGAGATATGGGCTTTCTCATTACAGAGGGAGGTAGGCAAATCCAAGTCCTCTTGCTACACACAATAGCAAAGGAAAAGTCTGTTGTTCAAAAGCAGCATGGCTGATAATGCTCCACAGTTCTGAAAGCTTTGGCTCGTGAGAGGATAAACCATCTTCAAAAAAGGAAACAGGAAACATGTATAACAGGAAAAAATTAAGTAAATATTGATGAGACTGTGCAGATAGAGGTTGTCAAACACTGTTAGTAGGAGCACAGAACTTTTCTGAAGGACAATTTGGCAATAGGTATCAAAATGCTAAATATGTATATATTTTGAATTTATCTTAAGAAAAGGACAGGATACATATACACATGCGTGTTTGCTAAATGTTTTTTCTAGAGAAAAACAGTCTATGTCCTAAATTACTAATAAATTGTTTAAATTATAATATATCCATACAATAGCATATCATGCAATGTAAGTTTCTTAGGAAAAAAAAGAAATAAATCTAATGTTAGCAGTGATTATTTCTTTTGCTGTATTCCTTTAATTGCTCCTTTTTTTGTAGATATGTAAATTACTTTTATCATCAGAAAAAAATTTTTCAGACCTATTATTCCAAGAAAAGTGGATCCTGAGGAGCTTCAAATTTTATCTATTTACTTTATTTTAATTATTTACACCTTGCATTTCTCCTGAATTTAAAAAACATATTAAATAAAAGTTAAATGAAAATTAAAAAAAAAAATAAACCTCATGGAAAAGAGAGTAAAAAGTTACATCAAGAGCCCAAGCTTTTTTGTTGTTTTTACAAGATTAAAAATAAAATACACTGTTCTAGTTAACTGAGGAAAGAACTCATACCAGTATGGCAGGAATGATAAACCTGAGTTCCAAGAGGAATTTATAAAGCTAATTTCTATTCCTATTAACTATTAGCCAACTAACGTGCACTTCTACTCAAACTTCTCGTTAATGCTGAATCTGTGGCTTCTAAAGTGCTTACACATAAGGATGTGGTATTATCACAAGGACGTTTCGGTACTTCCTTTTAGTGAGCATCAAAACATATGCCCTATTTTCATTGCTTTTATTATTTTTAAGAAAATTTTGTATTTCCAAATAAGAAAAATAAAGTTTAGTCCAATTATTGGGGGACTTCAGTTTCATTGCTATTGTTTAGTATTTAAATACTTTAAATGTTTGCACATGCAGTGAAGGGTAGGGTGATGCCAGGGGCTGCTCAAGTCGTGGACTTCTCTGCTTCTCTCCTCAACTTCCAAAGGCCACCTACAATCTTCAGCATGAACACTTAATGCTTTTCTTCTGAATATCTTTCTTTTCCCTTTAACTGTCTCCAGACCCTTGGCAGAAGTGTTAGGGAAGAAGAAGTCAACAGAAATGTCTTCTTTTTCCTCTTCTTTCTGCACATGATAGATAAAATCAAGCTATTCTGTGGTTAAAATTAAAAACTTTTCTTTAATTTTTTTATCAATAGTACACATAGAGCCAAATATGTCCCTTACTAGAAAAGCTAAGAAGCCACCTACCTCAAACTATCTGCCAAAGTGTTTTGTATATGCCTCATTCCCTAATCTCCTAATGACAAGGTGGTTTCTTATTGTTAAAAGGGGTTGGGGAATGACAAATTCTACTTATTTATTAGTTCCTCTGAACACACTGTCCTATGTTTTGGTTCAGATCTACACTACAATTATAACTTCAAAAAAATGTCTTTTAAAATGTCTGATTTTGTTTCACTAGAGGGAGTATTCACTGTAATGTTGACATTACTAATAGCCTTTTGTACCAAAACGAATGTTTGCCAAAATGCTGTAAATCCAGAACTACACATTTAAAACACCAGATGTATGTGCTGTGGGAATGCAAGGAGAAGGATGATGTTTCAAGTGAGTAAAAATAGCCAAAACAAAAAATAAACTTGTAGAGAAGTGATAGAGTCCTGGAATACAAGGGGTTAACCCCAAGAAGTCGGGGTCCTTGGTACCTTAAAGTATAATGCTGTTCAATGCACTGTGATTTCTACATGATTGGTCACAACATAACTAAAGACAGAAATTGTCCAACTTCCCTGGTCTCGCTGACTAGTTCCTTTCATCACAGTTCTGACTCTTAGCTTTCTTACCTCCCTCAGAGAATTAGAAGATTTGTTAGAGCAAAACTAATAGATGAGCTAGTGCCAGCGGCATGCTGCCACTGACAAAAGGGGTGTGTAGCACCACTGGCATTTGCTAAATTGCTCCATACATATAATTAGCTTGAGTCAACCCTCCTCTCCACCCATGGAGCAGCTGACCAGCAAAGAAGTTCTGCAGAGATGACCATCAGGCATGTGGAGACCTCCAATCTTCTGATGTACATACCAGCCCTCAGGGTTCTCTTCAGCTAATTCCATAATTGACAGCTGAAAGGGGCCAGAGTGGGCAGGGACACTGCTACTGAGCTGTCGGCAGCTTGTCGACATGACTCTTAGAGGCAGCAGAGGTGGGTGGCACTATGGAGATAAACAATTCACACCTCCCCATCCTTCCTCCCACTCCCTAACTGGGAAACACAGTGTGCTTTGGGATCTGGAATCAGCATCCTGCAGCTGTTCTGCTATGGCTTATACCTTGCCAACTGCTTCCTTGGGGCTGTCCCGTAAGGAGTGGTTGGGTTTTGCCTTTTAACTCTTTATGTCACAGCAAGACCTTTGGCCACACACCCAAACAGGGAGAATTTTCTACAGCTAGAGTCATAATTTACAGAGCATAATAACCATAAAGATCCTAGAAAGAACTCACCCAGAGTGACACTGTTAGCTCACAGAACAAGAATTAGAACAGATCCCATGAAGCAGTGTTTCTCAAACCTGTAAAACCATGTTTGATCCATGGCCAGAAATACATTTTACAAGCTGACCAATGAGTGTAAGTGTAATATATACACATGTGAGGATAAATATATCCAAATATGTAATTAAAACAGAAATGGCATGACATAGTATTACCCTTCCCAAATGCTATGCTCCGTTTTCTATTATTGTTTCTTAAAAACTGTTTTTGACCCACAAAATTGGTCTATAACCACATAAACAAAAAGTGTTATTTCATACTGAACCATCTAACTCATTTTAAACTACGTAGTAAACATTTCTGAAAATTAGAGTAATCGTCACTCGTAGTTCAAAACAGGTCTCATATTTCATGTAAAGCCCTCTTCAGAAGACAGGTTATTTTCCCTGCTCATCATTCTCCATACATGCACACATAGCCATTGCGAGGCTTTTAAACATAATTCCTACTATGCCAGTCCTTTGCATAAAATTCCTGAGTGGCCTCTGTTTGCCAGTAATAATAATATCTAACAGTCACGTCACGCTCTTATAACGTGCCTGGCCATCTTCTAAATACTTGACATGTGTTCCCCTCATTTATCCTTCCCAATAACCCTGAAAGGCCAGTTATTATCACATATATATTACAAAGAGAATGAGCAACCAGCCCAAAGACCACTGCTGGTCGGAGGCAGGGCTAGGATTTGAACCCAAGCAGCTGTCTGGTTCTCTTGGTCACCATGCCACACCTCCCCTCAGCAGCTAATAGTGAATCCAACTAAAATTAGTCCCCTAGCCTCATCATGCTGCCTCTGTGTGCTCTGGCCTCCTGGCCAATTATATGACCTCACACATGCTGTTCCCCTATGTCTAAAATGAGTTACCACCTGCATTTGGTTCACTCCTATGCAAGCTTCACTCTAGGTCTTCCTGCATTCCCTTACACTACCTTAGATGTCCCCTCTGTGTTCCCATAGCACTCTCTCTTTCCCTCCTTCCTCCTCTCTTCCCCTCATTCATCCATTCAATTCAATTGATAAATATTTACTGAGCATTTACTCTATGCAAGGAGACACAGTAGCAAAAGTGACTAAGTCCTTGCCCTCATGGGCTCATATTTTCCAAAAAGTGATAATAAACTATTAAATAATATGTTAGGTGGTGATAAGTGTTAATTTAAAAAAAAAAAAAGGCAGAGTAAAGTGGGTAGGGCATGCGCAAGACAAGGGACATGTGCCTATTTTATATTAGGAAGATAGGGAAGGGCTCATTGAGGAGGTGACATCCCAATAGAAAACAAAGGCAATGAGAAACAGCCATGTGGATTTCTGGAGGAGGAACAGTCCATAAAGAGAACATCCAGTGCAAAGATCCTGAGTGGGGAGAGCACTTGGAGGGCTCAAGGAACAGTAAGGAGGCCAGTGTGGCTAGAGCAGAGTGAGCCAGGGTCGATCAGAAGACAGTGAGCCCAGAGGCGCGGGGCTTTGCAGATCACTTTGTCTTGTACCCTGTGTGAGATGGGAGCCACAGGAAGGTTCTGAGCAGAAGAGTAAAATACTAGTTTTCTATTCCTGCTCTAACAAATTACCACAAATGTAGTGTTTTAAAACAACGTAAATTTATTATCTTACAGCTCTGGAGGTCAGAAGTTAGACACAGGTTTCACTGGGTGGGATGAAATCAAGGTATTAGTAGAGCTGTGTTACTTCTGGAGGCTCTAAGAGAGAATTCATTTTGCTTTTTCTAGCTTTTAGAGGCCTCTCCCTCCATCTTCAAAGTCAGCAATGTACATTTCTATTATTATTCTTCTGTGGTCACTTCCCCCCTCCCTCCAGAGTCAGGAAAGGTTATCCACTTTTAAGGATTCATGTAATTAAGTTGGGCCCACCCAAATAATCCAGAATAATCTCTGCATCTCAAGGTCCTTAATCACACATTTTATATTATATCACCTCCTCAATGAGCCCTTCCTTATCTTCCTAATATAAAATAGGACACCCCACTCCCTTAGAGTCCTTTGGTCATATAAGGTCACATATTCATAAATTCCAGAGATTAGGACATAGACATCTTTTGGGAAGGGCATTATTCTGCCTATAACAAATGACATAATTTGACTTTAGTTTTACCAGGATCACCCTGGGTGCTCTGTGGGCAATAAATTGTACGGGACAAGGGTGGAAGCAAGGAGACCAGGTAGGAGGCTATTAGAGTAATCCAGGTGAAAGTTGATCAAGGCTTGGACCAGGGTGCCAGCAGTAGAAGTGGCAAGATGGGGTCAAATTCTGGATGTTTTGTGAAGGTGGAACTGACATGATCTGCCGATGGATGTTGAGTGTGAGAGGAGTGGAGTCAAGGATAACTCCAAGGTTGACACCCCCACTCCCTTAGAGTCCTTGATATATGCTGTGTTTATTTAACTATCTTCCTATTGGACTAACAGTCCTGAGGGAGAAGGGCTCAAATCTGTTCATTGCTGTATTCTCACATCAATGAATGCATAGAACATAGCAATATAGTTCATAACTACTATTTATTGACCCATTACTATATGTCAGGGACTTTATATAATCTTATTTAATTATCAGAATAGCCTTGTGAGGGAGATACTATTATTACCCTCATTTACTAAATGAGGAAACTGAGCCCGAAGAGATTAAATGATTTATATTAATAAATAGAAGAGTGGGATTCAAGCCATATTAACTAAATATTAATTCATTCAAATTAAGCAAAGACTTGAGTTTAGCTAAATATTCTGACCACATATGGAATGAGAGATGGAGAAAAGGACATAGGCTTATAAATATCAGTTTTAGCCATAGAAAATTCATGTCAAGAAACAGCAAAAGTTAGAGCCGCTAACTTAAGAATTCTCAAACTAGTCAGTCTAAGCTGTGGTTTGGTTGCTGGGATGAGTAGTATGCAGACAGTGATTTCAGAAATATTTTGTAACCACTCTGGAGGCAAAGAAGAGAAAAACAGATTACATCAGGCCAACCATGGTGGCACCATGAAAAACGCCTGGACCTGCAAGTGAAGAGGGAGGGATTTTAGTCTCATTTTAGTCCCAACCACTTATTAGCCAATACATCTGAGGTACTTATTTCATCTTTCTCAGACCATCTCGACTATAACAAGGATATAATGTTTTCTGCCTTATCTACTTCACAGACTTTTGAGAGAAGCTAAATGTTTTTTGTTCAACAAATACAAAGCACATACAATATGGTGTCTAGGCACTGCTGTAGACACCAGGAACACATCATGAACAAAACAGACAAAATCCTCACCCTCATGGAATTTGCATTCTAGTGGAAAGGATGACAAAAACCAGAAGTGATAAGTACTATGAAGAAAAATAAAATAGAAGTTATAGGGTGATCAGGGAAGAGATAACACCAGAGATTTGAATAAAAAGAGAACAAGCTAGACAGTAATCTGGAGAAAGGGCCACCCAAGCAGAGAAACAGAATTTGTTAAGTATGAACTTGGGGTTCATGTCTAAGGAATAGCAAGAAGTGAGTAAGAGAGGAGAGTGGAGGATGACACTGGAGAGGTAGGCAGGAGCCAGGTCATGCATAATAGCCTTGGAGGCCAGGGCATAGAGCCTGGATTTTATTATGCACGTGGGAAGAAGAAAGAAGCAAAATTATACAAAGAGGAACACAGAGAGTAGATGAAGGAGGTGTAATGTGGACTTGGGCAGCAATACAGCACACCTGTTAAGAAGAGCATGGGCTCCAGAGACTGCCTGGGGTTGGAATCTCGGATGTACCATTTATTGTGTGTGGCCTTAGGTTACTAAATTTTTCAGTGTCTCAATTAGTTCACTTGTAATATAGTGTTAAGAATAGTACCTACCATATATTAGGATTGTTTTAAAGATTAAGTGAGATATTGTATATATAACCCTTAGAATTTCTAGAACAAAAGTGCTCAATAAATGTTAGCCATTAATACTATTAGTTACTGAGTTGTAGAACTAAGAGTTCATTAAAGTAAATTCTCTAATCTAGAATCTTCAATTTAATTTTTAAACAGAAAATTCACATATAAAACATTTTAAACAGAAAAACTAAATATATATTTCTTACATATAAAAATTAATTATATAGTTCTTACAAATAAATATATTTCTTAAATATAATTTTTTGTCATAAAATTCATACAATAAATGAAATTAGCCTCCTCTCAAAATTCTGAATGAAATAAAAGAGCTTAAATATAAAGGGTTTGAGTAAGCACCCTGAAGGGCTTTCTTTGCCCATTGTTCCTTCCTTCAGGGAACAAGCACCGACACCCCCCACCCCCATTCTCTAGTGATGCTTCTTGGTCCATATAGTCGTGGTAAGAAGTAAAGATGAGATCCAGCTCTGCCCAGAGTCCTGCATCCGCACTCTGCCATCTGCATTCCTGCCCCCTCTCTCCAAAGTATACACACAGTGATTGTTCCAAGAAGGAACAGGGCAAAACCCAGACTGGGCCAAATCAGAGTCCTCCTTGGAATTTCTGCCGAACTGCTGGGGAAGGATGCTCTCTTTCTGGCATCTCAAGCCTCTAAGAATGTTGTAGAACAGGTACCAGCAGCCAACTCTACCACTAGGTGGAGAGAATGAGGCCAACACAGAGAGAAGCAGAGTCAAAAGGTGAAAACAGAGCCCTGAGACTTCAGCCATACCTAATGTCAGATCTACCTCTGGGCTTTGCAGTTAAGTGAACCATAAATTCCTGTTTTGCTTAAGAATTTGGTCTCTTGCACCAAAAGTAACATTTGCCCCCAAAATGACACTCTAGATATACATACCTATGAAAGACTCTGCTTTTCTAAAATATCTGTAATTGTCTATTTAACATTCTTTATACGGTGCTTCAAGAATCTGATAAATTTTTAAGAAATCAATACTGATGTTACACAATGGATAAAGATGAACGTTAGAATTCAATTGTAAGTTTAGCTGATAAAGCAAGGCACAGACTTTGTCAACATTGCTGGTAACCCGTGTTTTCAGATCTACAGAGGACCTCATGCTAGTTTTTGAGGCACCTTAGGAATGACCTATGTCATATCAAGCTTTCACTATATTTGTTACTTTTCAGGAAAAGTGATTTCAATCTCAGTAAAACCTTATACATGTAGTACTATGGCAGTGCTATTTCTGCCATCTTCGTGTAATAAAAAGGCACCATCTGTTTTCAATAGTGTTATGTAATTCCATAACCACAGATTCACCCTATTTCATATTTTTATAACTTCTCCCTTACTTTTACAATATTTAGCAAAACTTATTTTTGCTGTTTGAATGTAAGAAGGAAATTGGAGTAATGTGTAATTGCGGCAAACCAGATTAAGAACAAAGCTATTCTAAAACCCAGCTGCCAACCAGCTATTCAGTCACTCACCTTACTTAATTTGTTCTCTTGGAATTGAATAGCAGCCAAAAACAAATTCTCTTCAAAACTTCATCAAGATGCATGTGGATGACAAAATGCTTTTAAATAAGTCTTCCCATATCAACAAATAGCTTAAAAGGAAAGAGGCAGAAGAAAAATCCCTGGGAATTTATGAAAACTTGGCAGAGGTGTTTATCGTTTGGGTAACGCAAGAAACTATCCTGATAATAAACACATTGAAAAAGTCCTTGTGTAAAGCACAGCATATTTTACCACCATTTGAAAAGTATGTAAAAATATTTTTGTTTTTATTTTTAACCTTTCTAAATTCAGGCACCCAGTGCCTTCGAGAAGCTATTTTTGGTGATGATACAGTGTTCTGACACCTCTTCCCATAGTAAAACTGACGAATCTGCTGAAATTAACATTTTTATCTCCATGGACCCACATGTCACTGAAAATACAAAATATCATGTGTTTTTCTGCTAATCGGCATTTGGAAGCAGACAGCTGTTCAAGCCAAACTTACTCTAGCCCTCTGAGAGAGGGACCATTTTATAAATAACCCCTATCTCCTTTGATTATTGTAAGGCCTTGCACAGAGTGGATAAACTCAGCTCAATTTAAACCGAATAGATGTGTCTGTGGTAGCCCAAATTCCATCTGTTGGAATCTGCATATAGATAATACCTTGGCAATCCAGCAAGTTTGTTTGGTGCCTAGCTCTAGAGAAAAGAGGAAGGAAGAGCAATGCAACTATGTTTTTTTTAGGTTCAACAGAGAAACAGGTTCAAGGCATTGGAATCTAAGCAAACTTTCTTCTTGGTCCCTCTACCCACATCCGGCTATAAATTCACTCTGGGACTCCATCATTCCAGGTTGGAATTACATACTAATGCTTCACTAAGTAATATACCTCAACACTCAAGAATAATTAAATATTTATCTTGTACCTTCCTATATGTTAGAAAATATAAAAAAGATGCGATTAGTCCAAAGAAAGAGAAGACAGGTGCACAAATAGAAACACAGAGCAGAACAACATAAGGAAGAAATGAGCATAATGTAATAGAGATTCAAAGGGGAAAATCACATATAGAAGCTTAATGAAAGAGATAGAATTTCACTTAAAAGACAGAAAAGATCAGAATGACAGAGCATAGATAAAGAAAAAATGAAAGGAAGAGTTATGTTGGGGGAAAAAAAAAATAGTCCAGCTTCATCCAAACCTAGAGGACATGTATAGCGTAGAAATATGCCTGGAAAGGTGGGCCAGGGCTGGAGCATAAAGGACGTAAGGGCTGAGTTTTGATTTTATTCCGCAGATATAAGGAGCCAAGGGCTTCTAAACCAGGAACACTTAATGTATGATTTCATTTGTTTTAACTGGAAATTAACATCTAGGAACAGGATGGATGTAGATGAGCAAGGGTGACTGAGGAGGGATTGAAGGAATGAGCGATATTTTAAAGGTAAATGTTGACGGTTTTGTAATTTATAAGATGTCAAAGGAGGGCATCAGAAATGATTTTGCATAGTACGGTGACAGGAAGATATTGCTCCATAATTATGACATTGTTTGGTAGGGTAATTTTATGAGTTTAGTTTTGTACACATTGAGTTTAAACAAAAAAATGTAAACTTAAAATCTGCTTTTTCTCAGCTATCCTTTTGAAAAATTTTGCTTTGACTGCTGAGTTCCAAAATTAGCTACAAATTGTCTAGTTCTGTGCTCAAATGTCTTGTTTTGGGGCACTGGAATATCCCCTTTCTCTAAGACCTGCCATTTTTACTGTCTAAAATTTCACTTAACAAAAAAATAGGAGTGGTAATTTAAAATGTTTTTCTCAATAGCCTTTTCTTTTTGCCAACAGTAGATATTTTAATTTTTACTATAACTAAATTAACAACTTTTGTTAATAATATATGTGAACAAAGAACCATGAAGTTTGGGGTTCTAACAATATATACCAAAGCCTCTGACTCTGAAAGTGAGTCTTTAGTTGTGCCATCTGTTTAGAGACTAATTAATGGTTTAAAAATAGACGATCTTTTGAAGGCAAATGACATGAAAATAATAGAAAATATTAATATAGATCTCATAAACCTACACTATCAAAAACAATGATACACTTTAGGCATTGCATTGAAAGAACAGGCTGAGAAGATACCCACGATGAGAAGATTAATAAACATCATGTGTACATTATAATGTGCACTAATAGGGAGGTAGCTACCTCAAAGAACAGCAAGGGAGGATTATTGATTAGGTACTTTCATAGGTCTCTTTTCAAATTGTTATTGCTGGTGATTAATTTTTAAACTTTAGTAATGAATGCATTCATACCTATATAAATTCATACCACTAACTAAAAAAGATGAAACTTTTCTTCCTATCTCCTGTCTATATTAAAACATTTCTAAAATATATACAAATTTCTGCTTTACTTCAACTATTGTTCTATACCCTTCCCTTTTACAACTAAAACTTAAACAAGCTGCCTACACATGCTGTCATTTCCATATCTCTCACTCATTCATCAGCCCCCTGTAATATGACTTCCACCTTCACAAGGCCAATGAAGGCAATTCTCATCAAAGTCATCATAATCTAGGTGAGCCTAAGAAGACTTTATCATGTTAGCCCTCTTGTTTTGGGGATTAAGTAAGTTAATTCAAGTAATACACTTAGTAGAGTGTTTGAAATACTCAAGATATGTTCCAAACTCATATCTTTTATTGGTCTATCAATACCTTCTAATTATACATAAATCCAGCAAATGGATCATTTCATCGTTTAAGTAACTGAAAAGTCATCATATTTTTTGCTCACTTGCATTTACAACTAATCCAGAAAAATATCTAAAAGAAGAATATGGTAAAGTATGCCCTTCTATTTTAATTCTTCAGAAGATTATTACCAACATATGTAATTTTCTGGAATTTGGGCAGAAGAGAAAGCTTTGTTCAAAGTATTCAGTCTGTTCTCAAAATTTGAAGAACTTTTCGACACATGTTCTAGTGGGGCCATGGAACTTGACAACTGCTATCTTTTCAAAAGTGTAAAGACCTTCCTAAAACAGGTAGGGTTGGGCAAAGTTCAAAGAATATTATATTACAATAACAACCCATTCACCTAATATGAGCCTTTTAGCAATTATAGCCAGTAACAAAGACAGGAAACTGGAAATAAAAACAAGCCTTTTGGCATCAAGGAAGTCACGAAGCCCACTTCCAGAGGCTGGTTAACTACCTTCAGATGGTAGTTACTTTTGAACAAGACCAGCAGGCTTAGGGAAAATCCCTTCAGTGGACTCTTGAGGGCAAGATCAATAAGCAAAGATTATGTCTGGGGTCCTTGGTTTGTGAATATTGGAAAATGCACCATTCTTCAGAAAGATTTACTTTCAAAATGCTTAAAAGTCAGAGATTTGGTACTAGGGCTCAGTTTTGAGAAATTTTACTTGGGCGAAAGAGCTCATTTTTGGATGATCCTGAGTAATGAGTTCTTAACTCCCCCCACACTGAAAAAATAGAACCACTAAGCCAAGACAGGGCTGCAGCTGTTCAATCCATGGAGAGATTTATTGTGAAAATAATGAATAAGGGAAACTATATTCTAGTCTCTTGTCTGCCAAAAACCACTTCTCTTTGCCTGGGTTGACATCTCTGAAAAATAAGGACATTAGACTAGTTGATTTCTAAAATCCTTTCCAGTTCTAAAATTTAAACATTAAGTATATAAGGATGCTAAAGGATAAGGAAAAAGTACATCACATTATGAACAACTGTCTTCCTTTTACTCATTCAACCCACATTTATGAGGTTTCCATTGAGCTGGCTCATAGAAAGTTCTGAGAATACTGGAGTAAGAGAGCTCCTTCCTTCATGGAGCTTTCTACTTAGTAAGGAAGTCATGCAACACACAAGCAAACCAACCAGAAAAGGAAATAAGAATCTGGAATAATAGAAGAAATATTTTTTAAGTAGGTTAGGCAGGGAAAGGCACCTCTGGAGAAGTAACATCTGAACTTAAATAATGAGAAGGAAAGCCATATGAATTAAGAACATTTCAGGCAGAGGGACTTGCTAGTTCTAAGCTCCAAATAAAGGGAAAAAACTTATTGCATTGGGAAACAAAACAAAACAAAAAAGTATGATTGTAATAATTAAGCAGGAGGATGACACATATTTGAAGACATAGGCAGGGGCCAGTACAATTTTGTAGGCCATTCTAAGAAATTTGGACTCATTCTTAAGTGTGGTAGAGAAATCACTGAAGGGCTTTTAGTAGGGCAGCAACACTTGCTGTTATGGAAAATGGATTGGAATGGGATATAACAGAAGTGGGGAAATCGCTTAGGAGGTTGTGACAGGAGTACAGGAGTACAGGAAAAGTATGATGATGGCTTAACTAGGATACAGCAGTAGGGATTAGAGAAGGGGAGAGATTTAAGATACCATAATGGAAGTAGAGTCAAAAAGGTTTACTAATGGACTGTTTTTGCACATTTTCATGCACATTGTCCAGCAACTTCTTGAGCATATAGTTGGTGCTTAATAAATGTTTAATAATGTTCTCAAAAAATAAACATCTTTCCCCCTCAACTTTCCATTTATCAGTGTGCCCTCATCCAGACTATATTCCAGATGACTCTAGGTCTACAGAACAAATGCCTGAAGCTTATAATAAGAAAAAATACTATTCTGGGTCCAATTCACTTTGCAATCTGTCCCCCATCCCCCCGACTTTCTACCCCTACCCCAGGGATGCTTTTAAGATTCCTAGACTGGATTCCATACTTTGTGATTTACCATGAAAACTCAAGACACTGCAACTTGGGGAAGTGGGATTTGCTTTTCAAATTTAGCACAGGACCAGAGCACATTTTCTGAGTTCGAACTAGAGTGGGACTGCCATAATTGTGGTCCTGACCCAGACCTCCCCACCCTACCAACCCCAATAAACTGATTTAGGGATTACTAAAATGACAGCAGAAGCATAATTGGCAACAATCCACAAATACGCTTCAAGTTCAACTTCTGAGATCCAATATTTTGTATTAGGTTTTGTTAAAATCATTTGACATTTCTGATTTCTGTGGGATCTAGCTTGCTTAATAATTTTTTGGTGAGTGACTAAAGAGATCTTAATTTGGTTTTCAGGGAAACTGCATAAAAACCTGCTAAGAAACAAAGTCTTCCTAATTATAATTAGCCCAGCCTTCCCTACCAGAAAGGCCTCCAAAGAATGGCTGGAGAAGCTAAGTGTATTAATTACTTCTTCCTCATTTCCCCAAAGCAGTGCTCTCTGCTCTGTATGTACATGAAAGTTTGAAAATCTTTAAAGGCAGGGAGTCTTATGTTCACATTTCTCAATTAGCTTGGCGTGGTGCCCTACAATAAAGTGCTTGCTTTTCACTTGGGTATCTCTTATATGTAGGGAGATGAAAATACATTGTCTTTTATGTAATTGCTTATGTTAGACATACTCAGATACCGGAAAGTGTAACTAAATAAAAACTAAACTTTTTTCTTCCTGTTTGTTAGGTGTTATTGGTTAACACTTTTTCCAACTGAACAATTTTATCAGACCAAAGCATACTGCAAAGCTGTATAATCCTCTTTGCCTAAAAAGTGAGGTTAAATGATATTAAATACGAAAGATAAGCCTGCACAATCCTCTTCTATTTCTAGTCAACACTTGGTCATCAATCCAAAAAGAAACAGAACACAAATTTATAGGCATTCTCTTCCAATTCCAATTCCCATTGGTAATACTATTGAAATGCTGAACACTCACATGGCAGACTCACTGAAAAAAAATTCAGATTGGGCAGTTGAGATAAAATCATGACTAAACACTTGCCAAATCCCACCCTCACCTACTCTCAAGCATTCTCTCTCCCAAACAATTCCTCAAATAAAAAAACTAGATGAGTCAAACCCAAATTTAAAGTGTAGGAGCCAAATCTTCTACCCCTCCAAAACACATTGCTAGGGTAGCTAACCAAGGCTTGGGGGTATGATCCACAAACCAGGGAGTTTTGCTATCTGCTCTTTTATTTTCCCAATGAGTAGCAGATGTGCTCTCGTCAGCCAGTTATGCAAGAGCAGATGGAGAGGACAAGTTTTGGAAAATTGCTTAAAGCAGCAAGTCTTTGAGCAAGAGGCATACCTCAGATATTATGGGTTTGGTTCCAGACCACTGCAATAAATCGAGTCACACAATTTTGGTTTCCCAGGGCTGGTGGAGGGTCTTGCATTTAATTGGTAAAAAAACACTGTAACTGCGAAATGCAATAAAACAAGGTATGCCTGTAGTCACATCAATACTAAACCACAGCAGCTTCTCTCAACCATATTAACCATACTATCATCTGTCCTGGATATGTATTTTACAATTTCTTGACTAAGTTACCAAAAATTAAGGTCTTATGTTTGGCAAATTATATGCAACTTACACCGTGCAGTTATTGCGACCATGTCTTCCCTCTTTCAATGGTAAACTGTTCTCTTCCTCTTTCAAGAAGTTCAACTTTTATATGATATTGGAGACTTTGGCCTACTTCCCTACCCATATTTGGGATGCTACTTGAGGTTAAGGGGAGAGGAGTTATGATAAAACGTTTTAAAAATGCTAGGTAAAACCAAGTTTTAAACAGGCTCTTTACGCAGGATTTCTCATGCCCTTCAATATAATAATGTACATTATTATAAATCTCCAAGGGGTAGAATAAAGTATATACCATGTGCAAAGTTTATTTGCTCATGAAATACTTTTTCATGGAACGTGCTATGGGTTTGAGGGCTTCATGGAAATGCTGGCTTAGGTACATGTTAGTCTTCATAAGCTAGCTTGGTACTTTATAACACTGATTGCCTTTAACTTGCAAAAAAAAAAAATGCAGTATCTGAAAGATATGTTCTGAGTTCGAAAGAAATTATAGTTTGAAACATCCTGCTTAGAAACATACTTGCAGAATGCAAACAAAACCTACGCATTGTCTTTAGACATCTCCAGCCACTGAGTATTTGCACTTTTGAGATTTTTCCTAAATGGCTTATAATTCTCAAAGTAATTTCCAAATTATTTTTCAGGTTAAATAAAAAATAAAAACTCTCCTAAAGCACAGGATATGCATCAATAATCCAAATAAAGTTTATCTGTAAGGTACAACTTCTAAAATGAGAGAATTTCCTGTCTAAAAAAGCATGCATAAAGAGCATGGAATTTATAGTTAGATCTCGAATTGAATCCTGTAATTTAGCATGCATGAGACATTGAGACTGAATAATTTGGCCAAGAGCATTTTCCTCATTTACAAAGTGCTGATAAGAGTTAACTTCTTTGCATGGTTGGTTTGAAGATGATATATTAGAGACCTAGTAAAATGCTGGACAAGAGCAAATAAAAGGCTCCCAATAAATTGTATCTCGTTATCATTTCTACCAAAACTAAATAAACTACCCTGCCACAGCATAGTCCCAGAGCCTCTCCTGATATTCAGAACACGTGGCCAATAGAACATGGTCCTGAGATAGCTGGGTACCAAGAAAGTAAAATCCAGACAGGCAATTGGCATATTATTGTATTTTATTACAATATGTTTAGTGTATCAATTTAAAGGGAAACGTAAACAAAATAAAAGTCTAGGGGAAAATGGCACTTTGTTTAATATTTAATGTTATTCTTACTTTAAATTCATTTATACCATTACATGTCTGATTTTAAAGAGCTTCACTGCTGAATTTCAGACTGAAACATGAAAGAACAGAAAAGATGACACCAAAAGAGTTAAGCAGAGGAAGTGATACTGATTAAAAAGTTGAATGTAAAATCTACGTTGCCTAGTACTGAACACTGACAGGTAACTTTCTCCAAAGGAAAATCTAACTTGAATCATAAAAGTTCAGTTTTTATAGTCCAATACCATGTCAATTAGGAACTCATGACTTGATGAAAGAGCTTTACTCAGTTACATTTGACTACATAAAATCCCAATGAGCATGCTATTTGCCATGTCTTATGCTCCCGAGATAACTATCTACGCTTCCTGAAATTAGAAATGAGTTTGCCTGCGATTGAAGTTTCAAGAAACAGTATGTAGAAAACAACAAAAGTTGTTAAAGGTCATACCTTTTCTTCACTGTACAGCAGCTATTTCTACAAATAGAGTATGTGGATACTTTCTAAAAACTTAAAATGAGAAAACCAGAAACAGAAGTCTGGGTCTATGAACATATATATGTACATATGTGTAAGCTTAAATACTCCCAAATGGGTTGTAAATTCAAAAACAGAGCTAAACACTGTTTTGTGGTATTACTAGTTAACATGTTTTAGTCAGAATACTACACTTGCAGTTCGAAGTGCTTTGATTGGATCTCATTTAAAAATGACATTCGAAATAAAAATATTCTTCAGTAAAGAGTTCTCTCACTTTTTATTTTGACATACTGATATTTCCATAAACTTCTAAGTAGAAGATATGCTGTTTAATAAAAGCCATTTCATATATACAATATACAGAAATTATTTAAAAAGTCTGTTCATATAATGGAGTCTTTGGGTACTAACACAAAATTAAGATGCAAATAATTGACAAGAAATGAAACTATCACTAAACCAAGGTACACAGGAACTGCACTTCATTTCAAAAAAAAAATCTCAATTTTACTGTGTTAGAAGAATAAAGTACATTTGTCATAGTATACATTATCATATTCCCTTAAAGCAGGGATTAAAGGTTTTAAATTAAAAAGTGTTCAGGATTACTTGTCTGTACATTCAGGAACTATCATCATATCACTGGTTACACACAATTCTCTCATCATGCAAAAAAATCTCAGTTGTTTTCTAAGGTCTAATTAAGTCAAAGAATAAACTAGCAATAGCAATTTAATTAGCAAGCTCTCAATCAGAGAGGTGTAGAGATTCTGCAGTTCAACTGTATCTCCTGTCTATAGTACTGCTGCTATTCAATCTATTTTCTCCATGTATTAGAAGAAAAAATAGGAATTGATAGTCAAAATAAGATTTTCATGGTTGCAGCAAACAATAAATACGTGAGAGAAGGAAGCGTTCCTAAAGTGATGACAATCTTTATGATCCTTTATAAAAGGTAAAGGATTGTGTGATGTGGAAAGGAATAAGAAACAAAGGCAGGTGGTTAAAACAGGCATATGAAGAGAATGCCGAGACTGTATTAGAATTATGTTTAAAAACTGATCTGAAGTCTGCCCATCGAGTGTACAAAAAAGAGCAGACATTAGTGCAAGTTTAACCTGATAATTTATTTGTGAAAAAAGCTAGTTTTGGTGAGAAAAAGTTCAATCCTTTCCTTGTAAACATAAAGAAACTCAAAAAGAATTTTAAAGGTAGTAGTAGGCCAAAAAATGCAACAGTAACTCTTATAATCCTTTTCAATTAAACAAATTAAGTTGAAGATGTGCTAAAACACTTTTCAGACTATTTTATCAGCCTATATAATGTTGTTCCAATTGGATTATGATTAAAAACTAAAAAGTTTATAAGAGCTATCACATCTAGAAGTGAATAAATTAGATCCCCATCCCCCAAACCCAAGATATTGTTTAACCTCTAAAGCATAAAAAGCTATATAGTATCTTATACAAATTAACCAGTGTTCTTACAAAAGTAATGAAGTTTTGGACTGATATTATGCTGTATTTGTTGTGAAGTACTAGGCACAAGAATATATGTATCAATTAGGCATTTTCAGTCTAATAAATCTCTAAAGTTATTTAATTCTTGGCAACATATAATAACTGGTATGTATTTTGGTACTTAAGTCATGAATTGTAGAGAACAAGAAGCAGTGTATTATAGTAACAGGATTTGTATCTGACAATTACAGTGCTGAACAAATCTCTTCTATGAACTCTGCGATTTGTTTTGCAGTTGGTCACTTGTAGTAGATCCTGCAAAGATAAATGAAAGTCAACATAATTTGTTGTATACTGCCAACCTTAGAACTACCTGAGCTAAAGTTTCCTTCCATTACCATAATGATAAACAAATATAAAGAGCTAAACAACAAATAAGGCACATTTCATGTCGGTAGATTAGTATTATATGAAAGAATCTGCATACCTCCCTAAACAGTCTAAAGAGCAGAACAGGAGTGTCTGCTTGGTGACAGGACAGATAGATTTCAGACTGAACATTTCTGTGAATAAATCATAGGTGGATAGCTGAGTTTATAACAACTCAAATATGCAAAGCTATAAAAAGATCTGAATTTATATGAAAATTATAAAATATTTTCTCAGAATATAAACATGCCACTTTTCTCTTTATAAAAATGGACAGGAGTTGGGGGAGAGGGAGGAGAATGACAATGCTCAAAAAATAATGGGTACCATGGAACCTGGAGATTTTAAAAGCTGGTAATATTTTTTTAAGAAACCAAAGATGGTAGAGGATAAAGAACTTTCTTTCTATGCCTTATCATGTAGTATTTTCTATTCTTGTGAATTTTATGAAGCTAAGTAGAATATACTCGTACTTCACCTCCACCAAAGAAAAATCAGACACCGAGCTAACATAAATTTTAATCATTATCTTTAAACAAAAAAATATATTTTATGTACTAGATGTGTGAAATTTAATGTCTTACAGGTAGAGATAGACAAAAGGCCAGAGTTATTTTTCAAGAGCCATGGCTTAAAAAAAAGCCTCTTTAACCTTTGGAACAGTAGTGCTGGTGCAAATTTTCAGTGGCAAATTAAGGGTATTCCCAGAGCTTGGCCAGAGTCACTAAGAATTGATATTGAAAATCTCAGTAGAAATTGATGAAAACATAACTAAAGAAACATTCACTTTGAATACAACAAAATAAATCACCAATATATAGGTAAATGGGAAACAAAAGCCAATTAGAAGATAGGTCAAAATGGATAATAAATTTTAAAAGAGGAAGAGAGAGACATAGAACAATAATTGCTCGAAATAAAGTTTGCTCAAGTTAAATATAAGCTAGACAGACTATGGCATATAAAATGGAAATGAAATGCTGTATAAAACAAACTACGAAAGGCTAAAGCCTAATACAGCAGAAAATACTGTAATCCTGACATTATAAGACATAGCCATCAGGTTCTAACTCAGAATCACTCGTATTTCATATATGCTCACCAAAACGATAATATAATTACTATTTACTTTCCTAAGACTTAGCCATCCAAGGCACAACAAATAAAGTAAGTTTTATCTCTATCGAAAAGCATCAGTTTGCAAGTACAAAGAGTAGGTAAAATGAGCACAAAATCTGTATTAATAGTATAGAAGATTCATCTTCATTGAATACCAAAATAAGTTTATTAAAAATAAATAAAATCTGTCTACGGCCATGCCACCCTGAACAAGCCTAATCCCATCTGATCTCGGAAGCTGAGCAGGGTCAGGCTGGTTAGTACTTGGATGGGATACCACCTAGGAAGACCAGGTGCTGTAGGTGTAAAACATGAAATATAAGGGACTGCAAGCTGACAAAGTCCTTGCAATCTGTGAGGTCAACCAAGGGTTGCCTTGCCTAAAAATATAAAAAATAAAATAAAAAATAATTAAAAATAAGAAATTTTTGAAAACTAAGAACACTTACTAAAATAAATAAATAAATAAAATAAAATAAAATAAAATAAATCTATTTCCTATGACTGATCAAAAGTTGGTAGGCTGCAGGGGTAAGTCGTCCGGGACTTAAAAAAAAAACAACACAAAACAAAATCGAAAATCAGCCAAATAACTTGTCAATCCAACAGTCAAAAGAATCAACGCTGGAAAGATGATATACTTTGTACTTGAAGGGATGTTAAAAGAAATCTTCCATATTAAAAACATGGTTCCTTAAAAAAGTTTAAACCTTAAGTTAGATTATGACAGGTAAAACAGGGTCTAAAACATGAAAAACAAAATATAGCTTAATAAGAAGACAAACGTCATTGTTTAAACCCAAATAAATTAAAAAAAAAAAAGTCATAAAACATATACAATCTTAAATCAACTCTAAGCATAAAAAACATTATTTTGAAATTGGCCACAGGGATTGAAATTTTAGAAACTTTTGGCATAAGCAAAACTCAGCAAAATATTTTGAGGTTCTTCAAAAGTTTAAAGCAAAATAAAGTATGTTATTCAGGCACAAAGGACTACAAGAGTCTCAGTGATGTTTCTGAAACATCTAACCTTGATTTGATTCTTCCACATTCATGCTTTCTCCAGCTGCAGTCTCTGACATTTCTTCATCATCTTCGTCCTCCTCATGTAGGTCTTTTGAAATTAATTGCCTAGCTAATTTAATATTCAGTCCTTCATTGTAGTGAAGCTTCCTTTTCATTTCAAACTGTCGCTTTTTTTCTGTACAACACACAAAAAAATAGGTTTAGGAAGTCTTTAGCTCAAGGACTGGCAAACTACAGCCTCTGCCTGTTGGTAAGTAAAGTATTACTGGAACATAGCATCGCTCATTTGCTTTTGTAATGCTTAAGGTTGCTTTTGTTCTCAATGGCAGAGTTGAGTAGTTGTAATAATTAACAATGGTTAATTCTGGATCAAGGACCATAGGGTAATTTTAATATTTTCAAGTTATCTATTTTTATAATTAAGAAAAATACCTTTAAAAAGTCTTATGCTTCATTCAGACATTGCTATGATTTAAAACATTGCTGGCTAAAAACATAACCTCACTCCCAGAACAATTTTAAGAAAAATGTGTTATAAGGAATAGTAAAGTGATTCTAGACTATTCTTTCATTTATAGTCTTCACCACAGAAACACTGAACTAGCAGCAAATCAACACATCTGATCACATTTTATTAATGGCATTTTAAAGATCAACTGCTTATAAAGAAATAATTATAAGATTTTAAAATTTCTTAGACCAGTAAATTAAAAATAAAAAAAGGGGACTGATATAAAATTGCTACCTGTTTTTTCAAATAAGAGCAATAAAACTCATTCATCAGTTTTATTATGGTATTCATAAAAATATCTTAATGCCAAAAAAGCATAGAAAAATACAAATCTCTCAGAATAAGGCTATTCAAAGTATGTTCTCAATATCCTCTTATTCTGCTGTTTTTATCATTATCTGTACTTATTTATATTTTAAAAACAAGCATTTACAGTTCAGATCACTACTCATTAATCATTTTTCAGGAAAGTTCTGAGACCAATATCCATGTCGACATCCCAAAACATTTGTTTCAAAATACCAATATCTTGCCAGGCATCTTTCTTCTTCTCTACTTATAAAATTACTTTGTGGTTTATTTTACTTTTTGAGAGTTCTGTATTAAGAGATGTAAAATTAAAAAAGAGAGACCAATTAAAGGGCCAAATCCTCATAACTAAATTTTTTAGTTATGCCTTTCAAGTATTCAGTTGCTGTGCAAGCCAATATTAAAAAACAACAAAAAAATGGTTCTAATTGCCTCCAATACCAGATAAATTTACTAAAAAGGTAATACTTTTTCTCATTACAGAGTAAGAGAAGTTCATGGTAGACACTTAAAAAAAATCACTCTTAATTTCCTCACTCAGAAATTACTATTAATATTTTATGATGACTTTTCTAAAAATATATTTTTTATAAAAACAAAACATATATTATTAATATATGGTGTTTTTTTCACTTATTATATAGTTAGGATGACCCTAAGTCTGTGTGTCCAGTGAAGTTTCAGTTTATGTCTATTGTCTGATGAAACTATAATACTGATCTTTCTTTCAATCTTAAAATGACTGAGTTTAGACAATAAAGTATATAAAGACAGTAAAATTCTGCCATGTACGTAGCACATTTATATAATTTTAAAATGGTTATAAAGTACTATTAATCCCCCATTCTTAGTTAAAGGATTCAGATTCCCCCCTTTGTATTTTCAATGTTTTTAGGATGTAATACACATATTTTTGTACATTTATTACTTTCTCAATACTAACTAGTGTTTTTTCAAAGTGTGCCTCGTGACCCTTTAGTGAGTCACAACCAGCATGTTTTTAAAAATGAAGTAAAACAGAATAAACTGAAATACATCACATATAGCAAAGGTGAGTACTCTTTTATGAAACTTTTATTTTTGTAATTTTATGTATACATATAGTGAGTGGGACTTGGTCAAAAGAGTTTAAAAGCATTGGAATAAATCCTGGGAATCTGAATTGCTAGATCTAAAGATACATTTTTTAAAAAGTTTTTGGCTCATATATTGCCATAATGCACTCCAGAAAAGCCAAACCATTTTTCATGCCTACTAATTATATATGAATAACCTATTTCTCTACTACATTCACATCAAAAGAGAAATAGTCATTCTTTTTAATCTTTATTGATCTGAAAGGTACCATGACACTATTTTAATTTGCAGTTTCTTGTTCCTAGGTGTTGATATTACAATATTTCTCTTTTGTGAATTATATCTGTAGTCTAAGAAAATTATTTCTTTTTAATTCTAAGAGATATTGAACTTGGTTTTACTTGTTACAGATATACTCTAGTTTGGCAATAAAAATTTATTATATAATTTAAAATGCACTACGTATTCATTGCTAATATGAGTGGTCTCAATCATCTCTGAATTTCTATATTCATTTTATTTACAATCCTTGTATGGCAAAGCAAAATAATGCAGAGTATAAGAACATTCAGGTTTCAGGCCTACCTCTAATAATCATCAACTAACCATGTGGATTATAGAAGGAAATCATCCTTTTTATGTTTTCTTTTACTAGTCTACAAAATAATATAATGGAGAATATACAAATTATTTTAAGTTATTAAGTTAATATTTACTGAGCACCTACAATATGCCAAGAATCATTTAATGCTAAATGCTTTAAATTATCTAATTTAATACTCACCAAGGACTAAATATTTTTATAGTTTTCAATTTAGAAATGAGGAAATCAAAGCTCAGAAATTAAGCAAATTAGACAAGTGACATATCTGAGTACAAATTTATATCTGTTTGACCTCATAGCCAAAA
Source organism: Pteropus medius (assembly GCF_902729225.1). NCBI lineage: Eukaryota > Metazoa > Chordata > Mammalia > Chiroptera > Pteropodidae > Pteropus > Pteropus medius. The sequence continues at coordinate 10,983,007 of NW_024353517.1, forward strand.
GCCTGTTATGCTATCAGTTACAAGATAATTTTTCCTAAGAACTTCTATCAATAAATAAGGGTTTTCAGACATAATTTGTTTAAAAGCAATAGACATCTATACATCGGCATCAGTAACTCTACAAGAACTGAATGTGTGAAATTGTAACTATTCAATGGTTCCCCCTGCTGGTTAATTCATGGAACTACAATTAGAGGAAAATTTCCTTAATGAAAATTTGTCAGTGTATGTCTAACCACTATGTTGGACACCTGAAACTAATATAAAATAATATTGAATGTCAACTAGAACTGAAAAAAAAATTAATTCAGAATAAAAATAAAACTGTCCCTGTAGAAGGAAAAAATGAAGTACATGGAAAACTATAGTTAGCATAGGTTAATAACAAATTCCTTTTTCTCAATAGATCATGTTTTTAAAGAAAAATGAAGGAACGAGCTCTAGAAACAATTTCTATTTGAAACCCTTCTCAAAAGCCTTTTAGGGTATACTTTGGGAAAATAAGTCAAGAAGTCACTGAGGGTAGGAGAGAATACAACTTGAGATTATGCTACATGTAAAATTTCTCTCTTATACAACAATTAGGCTCAGACCATCATAGTTACGTTGAATAACCTATATTCTGAAGATTACAGGAAGGAATAGCAAATTATACCTTAGCAGCTACATATGACAAAGATTCTGACAGTTAACTAGCAAATATTCGGAATCTTGGTTCTAAAGTTTACGAACTTCTTTACAGTATAGGTAGTCCCCACATTTCAAGGTTTCAAGTACACTACTACTCTTTCTCTTTTTCTGTGAGGATGTATGTGTTTTTCTTCCATTTTTTTCCCCCCTACACACAGGCTTCGTTTTTCCTTTTAAAATAGCTGAAAATAAACTAGATAATTTTTAATTCTTAAGATTATACTTCGCAAGGTTCAAAAAAGTATAAAAAGCAAGAAGGTGAAACATCTTCCTTCTCTCTTTACCTCCATAGATAACCACTGTTACTTGTAAAAACAGAAACCACAAGTAGGTAGTAATGCCTTAACTGTGCATATGCTGTAGAGGCTACAAGAGCCTCTTCCATCCTTGTTGAGAGGTTGTCTTTATCTCCTTTCCTACTTTTTTTTTTTTTCTCTTCAATCTAGATTTTATTTTTAGGGGAGAAACTTTTTTTTTTTTAATTTAAAAACAATTTTTAAAATTTAAGATTATTAGACATTTATATAATTTACAGAGTGATCCCCCTGATTTGTCTAGTACCCACCTGGCACTATACATAGTTATTACAACATTATTGACTATATTCCCTATGCTGTACTTCACATCTATTCTCTAACTCTCAATTTGTGCTTCTTAATTCCTTTACTTTTTTCACTTAGTCCCCCAACTCCCCTCCCATCTAGCAATCACCAGTTTGTTCTCTGTATCTATGTGTGTTTTCATTTTGTTTGTTCATTTATTTTGTTCTTTAGATTCCACATATTAAGTGAAATCATATGGTATTTGTCTTTCTCTGTCTGACTTATTTCACTTAGCATAATACTCTCTAGGTCCATCCATGTCATTGCAAATGGTTAAGATTTCATTTTTTTTATGGCCGAGTAGTCCATTGTATCTATATAACTTCTTCATCCAATCATCTATTGATGGGCACGGGCTCTTAGGTTACTAACACTAGTTTTTTTTGTTGTTGTTCAATAGGACCTAATAAGAATCTTCACACTATGTCTGACTATCTTGGTTCATTTGTTAAGTTTTACCATGTCTTAAAACAGAAGAAGCACAAGCAACTGGGAAATTAGCTTTTACTTCTACCTGCTTTAAAATCATCCAAACACTCAATGACTCTAAAAGCATTAATTTAATAAACATTTACTGACCATCTAACTCTATATAGGCACTTAAAAAAGTACAAAGGAAGGAACACTAATCATTACTTTAAAGATAGTAATATTTTCCCAAAGCTGGGGTGGTGGGGGGAAAGCTGTTATACAATAAACCCACACAAATAGAACCTGAACTTTAAAATTACCCACCATCCACTTCCCCAAAAGGAAAACTATCTTCCAAATAATGAATGAACTTAACAAAAATTATTAGCATAAGCTGAAAGCAAAAGGTAAATAAACTACCTTGTTCTTCAGGTGAGAGGTCACTGTCCTCATCTTCACTGCTTTCTTGTTCATGGACCTGACACTTTGGCTCCGAGCCTTTAGCAGCAGCTAATCTAAACAATCATTTAACAAAGAAATCAACACTGATATTCTTATATTAGTTGAGTGACTTTTCAACTTTTGAGTCTCATAAAAACATCTACGGATCATTAATATACTAGCTATAACCTGATGAGGAAAATAAAAAGCAAGTGAGCAGGCGTTGGTGTAGAAACCAACAAACAACAAGAAAAGTGGAGGGTGACAAATCGATAAACAGTAAAAGAATAGAGCTTTTGTTTAGGAATTCACTTATTTTTGCCTTTCTCACTTCCATCTTTAAAATCTAGGAGGCAGGATACTAAAAAACAAAATAAAACAAACAAAAAATCCGCAGGGAACTGACACAGGGAATCTGTGTACTAGGCTTGGTACTCTAATCTTTCTGCTACCTGAATATCTTGATTTTTTAAATCTAGAAACAAGGTTATATAAGTTGTTATGAAAATCCAGATAAACTTAGCACATGCTTTTTATTTACACTTGTACAACTAAAGTAAAATGTGTTTAGCTCTGCAAAATTAAAAACAGCAGAAGTAAAAATGTTTTATTGCCATCAGTACTTACTTCTTAGCTAATATATCTGGGGTCAGGGCTTCAGTGTTTTCTGAATCACTCAATCCATCCTCATCGTCACCTACCATACTAGGATGACAAGCAGATTATAATTAATACCTGAAATATATAACTTTTCAAGCAGAAAAATAAATATAATCCTATTGACTTAGTTTAAAAAGTTAAAATATCAAAATATTTATAGCTCTGTTGTCATCTTTGAAGTTTAATTTTAGTTTCTATTCAAAGCAAATATTTAAAACTATAGTCCCAATCAAGAAAAGCCTTCAAATGATTTTAAAAACCACTACTCCAACTATGAAGATAAATATTGAAAACTCGAATCATCTGAAAAAAAAAAAATATTTCAATTACTCCATCCAGTGGGAGGGAATAAATAATGCATCCGCACCACCTGATTTTAGTATATATATTGTTACTTCAACCTGAAGATAGAGACGAATGATCTATGCAGACAAGAGGTTAGGTAAAATAACAAAATTAGATCCTAAAGACCTAATTCAGAAAGTTTAAAAGCTATTTAGCTTTCTTAATCTATTCTTTAATGAAAAATTTTCTCCCCACTTAATTCCGAAAATGGGCATCTTTAATTCTCAAGGCACCAATGAGGTAGAATTCAGCTACATATATATATAGATTGCTGGTTTGTACCTTTCCTAGTTAATAAAGACAAGTTAAATAAGTGCTATAGTTTAGATGATGCTCTTTTTTACAAAGGAAGCTTAAATAAATACATTTACATTACTGGATATAATTAAGTCAAGTAGGGTAAAATTATCAATTTGTAGAATTTTTCTGTAGAAAAGTCTACAAATTTACAGATGAATTATATGTTTATGTATGTATAAAAAGCAATAACTTTTATATTAGCATGTGAAATTCCTAAATAGTATAACATGATCTTTCTATAAAAAGCATCTTTTTCTGTTAAATAAAACTCTTAAAAAAGGCATAAAAGAAACTGGTAAAACTGAGCAGTAAATTGATAAAAGCTGAGCACATATTACTGTACATATACATCAATCACTTAGGAACCAAATAACTTTAGGGACTCTCAGAGGAAGAATATGGGTAAGGTAAAGAATGAAACAAAGTAGCATCAAATATCTACCATTCTGATTTATTATATTTTAAACATAAAGTCGAAACATAATGGCTACAGTTATTTTTTTTTTTTTAAATCATGTTTGATCTTAACTTTTAAGATAGTTATCTCCAACCAACACAGATAAGCACGGGATATCTACTACGTTTATTGAAAAGGAAGAAACTCTGACTGGCTTCTGGTACAAAAGAAGTTTTAAGATATGTTTTAAAGTACATGCCTATAATTAGGAGAAAAATAAGGATATGAACTTTTTGTAAATGATGTGTCTATTTCTTCCCTTAAGTTTATTAACATTGGGGTTTCAGTATCTGTACCTATTTCATTATTTCTTTCTACTCATGCTACAATTTTCATGTTTATTCTTGTTTTTACTATTATCAAGTTATCTCAACTTTTCTTCCAAAATTTTCATCCATTGATTTAAAACACATAATTTCTTAACTCTATTTTAACAATAACATCTGGATTTATGTTGTCTTACTTTCATAACAAAATATTTCAGTTCTGGAAATCTTTATTTCTTTCAATACAAGTTAGGGCATGATCTGAATTAGGTATTTCTACTTTTTTAGAACTCCATCTTCTCATAATGCTTATTGGTACATTATTTTTGTCTTTATACTCATCACTGCCACACATTATTATTTTAAAATTCAGTAAAAAATTCTGGAAGACTTGAAACTGCCAACAACTACAATGTAATTATCTGAACTACAATATGATATAAGTTCAAAATTAAGGATATCAAGAGTAGTAATGACCATTTGTGTCTCTGAATGGGTTAAAAAAGTTACCATCTGTGAAGTTATCCTTTTCTGCAGAGACTGAGTAAGACCCTGATTTCTAGTTAAGAAGCAAATGAGTCCAATCTTCAACTTCTTTTGTAAAGATTATCTTAAGGAGGGCAAAAGTCACTAGCTTCTGTGCATCATTAGCAGCTAGAGACCACTGACGTGCAACAAATCAACATTAACTACTACAATTATAATGAACAAAATGGATCCCACAATTAGAGTTACATACTACTTCTATTATTACACAAAAATATGCAGTTGGGTTATTAATTATTCCTCTAGTAATAAATATAAAACATACACAACTTCGAATCAGCTGTTATACAGAAGTTCACATCAATGCAAAACGTAAACAAGTCAAAAAAGGAATGATGTCTATAAAACATTACCTATGGTAAGGAGTGCTTGGTTCATCTATTTTCATTAAACCATAGTCTTTGTCTGCTGGGTGATATGTCGCCAGGATGTTCATTTCATCCCACTTCTGGGATTTTTTACTAAAATTAAAAAGAATTTTTCCTTAATACAGCAAAAAAAAAAAAAAGTGCACATCTAAAATCCACAAAAATCCAAATCCCACATTTCTATTTCCATTTGACTACTAACTTCTATTTTCACATCTGCTTGAAAGAGAAATTGACTTAAGGTATAAGCCATAAGTAATTACAATAAAATGTCAGTAAATATTTTATATAGAATACTTAGTGCCCACATATTAAAACCATATTTATTCAGAATCTTCACCAGGCGTTCAAAATACTATCACATTATGACATGCTTAGTTTTCATGTGGTCTATAGAATTAACAGCAAAAACTGAAATTTATACATCGTTTGATCAAAGTAGTTAAGGATTCATCTACTATATATTAGTAAGTTTGATAAATATAACAGGGATATTTCCTTGGCCTAAATTTTTCAAAGATATCCATAACAATCAAAAGAATCAGAACATAAAACTATAGGGAAACTTCGTTATTCATATACCACTAAATAAAGCATTAGGCTGCAAAAAAATTAAACTATAGCTGCTTTTTTTTTTTAATCTAGAAAAGATTTTGCTAATAAATGCTACACAACAGTCCCCGTTTATCCATGGGGAATATGTTCCAGGACCCTCAGCGGATGCCTGACACTGTGGATAATACTGAAACCTATATAGACTATGTTTTTTTTTTTTTTTGTATACATACATACCTATGATAAATTTTAATTCATTAATTAGGCACAGTAAGAGATTGACAATAATAATAAAATAGCAGTTATAATATACTGTGATAAAAGTTATGTGAATATGGTCTCTCAAAATATCTTATTGTGGGGGTGGCTCCATAGTGTAGTGATGAGTATGTCTGCTTTACACACAGAAGGTCCTGGGTTTGTGCCCCAGGTGGACCCACACAGACCATACACTGGGTGCACCAGGCCCCGGGTGAGCCAGGCCCTGGGTGTGCACCACAAGCTTGCATTGGTGGGGAGATGCCCTGCCTTCAGAGATCCAGTTCTTAAAAAAGAAGAAGGCAACATCCAGGGGTGGAAGTGGGGGTGGGGGGAATTAAAAGGGGAAAAAAAAAAATCTTATTGTACTCACCCTCCTTCTGATGTGGGATGATATGCCAATGTGATGAGATGAAGTGAGGTGAATGAAAGAGCATTAGGCTACCATAAGGGTTACTTGGACAAAAAGCAATGTGATAGCACCAGTTGATTTGATAACCAAATGGCTATTAAGTGACTAATGGGCAGGTAGGTAGCATACGGTGTGGATACTTTGGACCAAAGGGATGATTCACATCGAGATCTCACCATGTTACTCAGAACGCTGAACAATTTAAAACTTATGAATTGTTTATTTCTGGTTTAATAGTGTTTGTTGGACTGTAGGTAACTAAAATGGTGGAAAGTGAAACTGCAGGTAAGGGGGGACCTACTGTACTCAGATCACATGGGATAATCTACTTAAGAGAAACAGAAATGCTTTCTAAGTGCCTTATGAATATCCATTAACATCCATTCAACAAAATATTTGCACAACTACTAAGGTGCTCAATCATTAAATGCCTTAATTACAAATCCTTATCTACTCATTTAAAGGACATAAAAGATCTCTCTGTCAGACAACTTCCTTTCAAGTCAACTTACCCTGTTTTATTAAGAGGCAAAGGCTGGCCCAGGCATATACCCCACAGGTGACTGAAAGTACAACTCTCACTTTCCCCCTCAAACAGAAGTTGCCTAATGTTTCTTCACCATGAAAGTTGAAATCTTAAAAGTTTAAAGAAGCTAAAAATTAAGACATATGGGTCATTAATCTTAAGCACAGAAACAAGATTTCTTCTTTAAAGAACTGCTGTTTATTCATTCAGCATGGGGCTCAACTAAATTTTCAACTAATCATATTTAAATGTTGCTAGTATTAAAAAATAAATAAATAAATAAACTTGATCAAACTAGACTGGGAAAACTGACCTTGCTTTACAATATGGACTTCTTCAGATGCCTAGTTTCCGACTGTCTATCATAATAACAGCTGGTCTTGTGGCAGGAAAAAAACAACAAAAATTTAAGTGGGATATGAATGTTTATGGTTCAGTTACCCTTTCATTAGTCCTGTGACTATAGACAAGTCAAACAAACATCCCTCCGTGGTCTACATTTACTCTTCATGGAAATTATAATAAAATAGAGTTTTAATAAGTTTTTCTTACAATATATAATTGAGAGAACCAACTGAAATTGTGTTTGTGTAACCAAATTATAAAAGCACCATACAAATATAAAGAGTTTTTATGATTTTAAAATCTAAAGTTTTGGGTTAAAAATCCTGAAACCAGGCCAATCTTAGCATTGTGGAAAATGGTTTGAGATAAGGCATTCTAAAAAGATATTTAAATTGCTTTTGTTCTAAATGTGTTCTACCTTTCCCCTGCAAGACTCAAAATTTAAATGATTTTGAAATATTTAAGATCTGCTGCAGAATGAGTTTTTCTAAAAAGTAATTCGTTTTCTATTTGACTAAATCTATAGTTTCAGACATTTTATTTTGCTAAATAGTTCTATTACCTAAAAATTTTTGTAAATTTGTAAAGCAAATGATTATGTCTGCTCATGGTCATATTCTATATAAGGAAACTCACAGTGAAAAGAAATACACTTCTAAAGATTTTAGATTAGCAGAAATGATCAAGAAGCTTTGGATTAGAAGGATAATGAAAGAAACGTATTCTAGTTTTAAGAGAAGTAGATTAATTTTGTGAATAAAGCAACTCAATTAATAAAAGAAGAGAAACCCATGACGCATTTACTAAATGTTCTCTCCTATGAGAGCCAGAGTTAAGACCAAGTCAGAAACAGAAAAGCACAGGTAAAAGTTTCATAAAACCTATATTAATAGAAAGTCTTATTTCTAAAAAAGACTTATTTCTTATTTCTAAGAAAACTAGCACATCTCTGTATAAAGTTCAAAAGCAGGCAAAACTAAAATGTGTAGGAGATATATACTTAAACTACCATAAAAGTCAGGAGGCATTTCTGAGGTAATGGAAACATTCTTTTTTTTGACCAGGATGGTGGTTACAGAGGTGTTTGCTTTATAATAATTTAAGCTTTAAAATGACATTTAATGTACTTTTCTGTATGTGCAGTACATTATAATAAATTTTTAAAAAATAAACACATTTTAATGACCTTGTTGGAAGCTTCCTAATCTCAAAAGTTATTTCCTAAATAATGTTAACAATATTGAATTAAAAACGATAATTTATCATCATTACTGCTTAGGAAAGAAGAATGAAGAAGGTTCTTTGGAGTTTAATAGAGAGGGAGAAACAAATACTTTGTAAATCTGTTTTGCGAGCTAATGATAGGAGAAAAAGAATTGTAGGATACAAGCAGAAATGACGTTTTCTTAAAATTAAGGATAAAATTTAAAAATTGCAACCCCGGCACCCTAACACATAAACAATTTTAATTTCTACATATTCTTTCTATTCTGTGTAACACATATGAAAAATACATAAGCTATCATTATATATAGAAATATATACTGATAGGTTTCATATCAGTATATGTGTTTTATAATAAGCTGCTTATTTTCTACTCTATCTTTTCGATAACTGCATGATATTCAATAATAAACTATTCACCTAATGTTAGATATTTAGATTGAATCCAAGGTTTTCCTATTTAAAATAAAGCCAAAAGGAATGTATTTGTGCATATTGTATTCAATGATGTTTTTAGGATAATTTGTTAGGACAGGCATACCTAGGTTAAAATTTATCAAGAGTTTTATAGTTCACTCCATGTTGCCATATAGCTTTTAAAAAAGGGAGGACTATTTGTAATGTCCCCCATAATTACCAAAACTTATTGTTTTGGGTGTGTGTTTTTCCTCCTGAGTACGTATAAATTGGTATTTAAAAGCTGGTTTTTGTTTCTTTGTGTATTAACAAATAATGTGAAAGAATGCTTGTTATTTTACTTGCTTTGTATAAATTGTATCTTTTGCCTATCTATTGGAAACCTTATAAATTTGTAAGAGGTTTAATCCACATTATACATAACCCAAATTTTTCCCAGTTTGCCAATTACTCTCCACTGTAAAAAGAATTAAAGTTTTATATATTTAAAGCTTCACTCTACTTCAGCACAATATTAAGAAAAAAAGAAATCCTTAAAATTATTCAGATCCAAAGAGAGTAACAATATCTTGCACAAACATGAATTTAAATTAAGGGCATAAAACAACAGGATCCTACAAATGTTAGAATTCTTAGGTGGAAAGTAGTGAAGTAGAAGAAATTGCCAGCAGAGTACACTGGACGTGGAAACTAGCATCTCTAAAGTTTTGGTAGAATTTCAGTTGTAGAGTAACAAAACCCAAGGAGAGAACTCGAGTTTAATCCCAGCACTATCAGGAACTGTTCCTGCAACCTTTTTTGAGTCATTATCTTCACTTACAAAAAAACGGAGGCACCACCACTTATACGCAGATCTGCTGTGAGGGTGAAAGAACCTGCTGGTTTCAGTACCCACTCCCCTGCTACTCCCCCAGCTTGAATGACTGATTTTCCTGCAGCCTAAATCTGGTCCAGAAAGTCACCGCTTCTCACTTTCACTTTGATAGCTCATATGATGCCACTGAAAGACCTACTCATACTCCTGGTTACTTGTGACTTGCTCATTTGATAGTTTTATTTGGTCTTGGAGAGGGAAGCTGGATTTTACTTCAAGGTGTTAAACTTTAATTGCACATTTCAAGAAATGGTTTTCTTTAAATGAAGATTCAACTTAAGTTGACAAAGTACAAAACTTTAAAGCTTGACACCATTACTGAACAATTAAAGTAAGATTTAACAATAAAAGCAATTACCAAACAAAAAGTCGCCTTTGGAAAATTTTACTCAGTGGGCCTTTGACTATAGTCTATATCCCTTGAAAGGCAGAAAAAGACAACATGAAGCATGCTTATATAAAATTATATCAAAGGAAATTAATTCAAGCACAATTTTTTCAAACAGAATTTGCCTATTTTATCTTACTATAGAATTCAAATTGAATACAGTGATTCCAAAGCATACTGTGTAACACAACCCACTGAGATGTGGAAAAAATTAGATTTTTATATTGATTTCCTAGAATGAGACTAACATTTGAGGGTGAGGTACTGGGTTAAATACTTTATATCTATTCACTCATTTAATAGTTAAACTAGGCATGGATGTAATGAATAACTCACTGGAAATCACAGAACTAGTAAGTAGCAGACAGGACCTGAACCCAGACATTCTGGTCCCTGATTAATCATTAGCCTATACACTTCTCATAAGATAGCTTTAGAAACATTTAATATCATATTTTCAACAATTCCAAATGCATATTTTCCTCATTTTAATATTGTGAAAACAAAATATATCTTTAAATGGACAGCATCCTATAATTGGCAGGGTTTTTTCCTTTCTTGATGGCATATAAAATCAGCTTAGAACCAATGGTGTCTTTTCATGAACTGCATACTTACTCATTAGATCTGCTATGTTAGACTTTCACTAGTTATGCACTATATTCAAGGTATCCTGAAAGAATGAGAATTCCACAATCATAGGAGGTTAACGGTGCAGTTCTAACTATCTGAACAGTGTGTTGCAATGTACTGAGATTTATCTATGCCTATTTATGTGGATTTAGATTCTATCCAGTTTTAATGGTACTTGACCAATGTACCTAAAGAAGTCACTCATTGAAGACAACAGTACAAAGTATAAAGAGAATAAGAAAATAACAGCACAGAGACATGAAAAAATAAATAAAAGATAGCTTGACAAGAACTATATAAAAAAATTCTAAAGACTATTTGAAATATGGCATTACCTCAACATCGCTAGCTATTAAGGAAATGCAAATCAAAACCACAATGAGATACTACCTCACACCTGTTAGAATAGCTATAATCAACAGAACAAGTAATAACAAATGGAGAGGATATAGAGAAAAAGGAACCCTCATATACTGCCGGTGGGACTGCACATTGGTACAGCCACTATGGAAAACAGTATGATGATTCCTCAAAAAACTAAGAATGGTTCTACCATATGATCCAGCAATCCCTCTACTGGGTATTTACTTGAAAACTCATATCCGAAAAGATATTTGCACACTGATGTTCACAGCAGCATCATTCACAGTGGCCAGGATATGGAAGCAACTGAAGTATCCTACGATAGATTGAATAAAGAAGCTGTGGTACATACATACAATGGAATATTACTCAGCCATAAGAAGAGACAACATGGATGGACCTCAAGATAATCATGCTAAGTGAAATAAGCCAGACAGAAGAAGTTGAAAATCACATATCACTTATATGTGGGATATAAACCTAAAAGCAACAAATGAACAGGACAAACAGTCTCATGAACATAGACAATGGACTAATGGTTACCAGAGGGTGGGGGGAGGTAGATGGAGTAAAGGGGGTCAAATACATGGTGACAGAAAGAAATCTAACTATGGGAGGTGAACACACAGTGTAAACATATATATGCCTTACTGTTAAAGTGTACAGCTGAAACTTATTGGATTTCATTAACCAATGTCACCACAAAAAGAAAAAAAATATGGTATTATATAAACCTTACTTTAAGTGTATATTTAGTCTTGAGATATGATTTAATGATATCTGCAGTATATGTGCATGTATGTGTATGTAATAAACAAACATATTTGAAGCACGTTTGAATTTTTCCCTACTAAAAAGGTAAACAATCAAAAAGTTTAGAGACCACTGGAATAAGACAAATCAACTTCTGGCCTTAAACAAAAAATCTCTTGGTAACATCTCTTTTTATTAAATAAAATGTTATGTTACATAACATCCACTCACAAGTGATGGTATGGGGAGGAAGTGGTATGTACAGAAAAAAGAAAACTACCACTGTATTTTACATGATAAATGTACCAATAAAAGGTATGATTATTCACGGATTGTGCATTTGCAAATAAACTACCTGCTAAAATTTATCTGTAACTACAAAATCAATACTCAAAGGTGCTTTCTCAGTCTCTTAAAGATATGTGCAGAGCAGGGAAAACTGAGTTACCTGATGCATGTTCCCAGATGAGGTTAAACAAGAGATGCTTTACCTTGTTTCAGCTCTCCTACAGTAAATAAGTGTCCTTTTTGCAGTCTGTTTAGTACCATGTTATTTGCTTTTTTGTGCTTTTTGTTGGTGAATTTATTGTTGAAAGTGGCTCCCAAGTGTAGTGCTGAAGTGCTCCTAAATGCAAGAAGGCTGTAATGTGCTTTATGGAGAAAATGTGTGTTAGATAAGTTTCATTCAGGCATGAATGATAGTGTTCCTGGCCATGTATTCAATGTTAATGAATCAACAATATATATTAAAAACAAACAATTCGAAAGGTTATATATTGATTGGTTGATGAAAATGTAACCAGAGGCTTGCAGGAACCTAACTCTGTATTTCCCGTAGAAGCGATGATTCAGTATTCACTAATTCTGTGTTTATGGTGACTATATAGAACACAGCTACCAAGAATAACCAGAACTGACTTAGATGTCTGGTCATTTTCATATTAGATTATTTTGCTTTATACTCCATTCCAACATTTAATGTTAGATCATTACATTTCACTTATTAGTTTTTGAATTCGAAGTGCATTGTAACTGAATGAACTATTTATTTCAGACCTTTCATATGAAAGGAGGAATATTGGTTGTAATTTTGTAATTAAACATTACAAAAAATTTGTTTCAAAAGTGTTCAACTATACTATTTCTGTTCAAAGAGATGCATAGTCACTAATACTGTTTGCATGAGCTGTGATACAAATACATAATAATGTATATTGTACAGCTGACCCTTGAACAACGCTGGGTTGGGGCACTAATTCCCCTAAAATTTAACTGATAGCTTACTGTGACTGGAAGCCTTACCGATAACATAAAGTTGATTAACGCATATTTTGCATGTTATATGTATTATATACCATACTCTTACAGTGGAGAAAAGAAAATGTGATTAAGAAAATCATAAAGAAAATACACTTACAGTATTGGGAGAAAAAAGAAAACACATATAAGTGGATCTGTACAGCTCGAGTGAACTGTATTACCAATAGAATGTTTCTTTGCTTTAGTCATATAACACTGATCATGAAAAACGCCATCCCCCTTTACTATTTGAATCAGGGCTTGGTAATTCCCTTTAAAGGCAGGACTATAACCCTCTAACAAGCCAAGTCAGTCAAAGTCACTCGCTTTGCAAAAGGTTCCTTTTAAATGAAATCTGCCTTGCTAGGAGCTCCTACAGGAGCAGACCTATCTAGGTGAGTAAGTCTGGCATAGTGGTTTTCAAGGCAGAAAAACCTAGAGGTAAACCCCAGTCAATTACAGAGAGGCCAATCCTGTACAGGGTTGGGCCAACAGGAGTTTATGGCAGATCAAAGTTGAGAATAAACAAAAGTTAAGGAAGCAGAGAAAGATAGAAGAAAATTATAAGCCACTTGGTAGCCCAACAGAAAGCTTGTACTAAAGCGCAGCTAAAAAACAAAAATGCCAATGAGAACCGTACTCCTGCGGCTGAATACCTTGAAGCTGCTTAACAGCCTTCTATAGTTTGTTTGTTTGTTTGTTTGAATTATCTTGGTCTTCCTGCTATACATATGTTCTGGGAAATTCTGTTTTCTTAATCCTATGACCTACAACCATTGACCATCTCTCCATCCCCACTTGAAGTGATTTATCCCAAACAGAGGTTGGAAAATTGAATTAGAGAATGTAAGAGTCAAGCATCCAGAAGAGTGGGAGGGGTAGCTGTTAGACAAACTAAGGTCTTTTCCAATCCCAAGGTCATGATTCTAAGCTGCGTTCCTATTTATGTTTTCTTCGCGGTAACAGATATCCCCATAAATTTACCATCATCATCAAGTAGTAGTTTCTTTTATAGTGCTAAAGTGATCCTTTCAACAGGTGCGCCCTAGTTCCAACATTCTAAGTTTTCTTGAACACCCTCATTTTAGCTTTATAACTTTACAGATTTCAATGATAATCTTTCTTAAGCTTTACTTCCAGAATGTAGCATCCTTATTTTTTTAGTACCTTATTCCACGCTCTCTAGCACTGCTAACCCAGTGGCATATTTTTTACACCATATATATTGTTATCACAACTTTTTTTATCGAGCACTGCACCTTAGATGTCGGTCTCTGTACATAAACACCTCATTCTTTTTGAAAGGCTGGTACATTGTTCCATTACGCAAATGTATCACAATTAATATTTCACCAGTCTTATTAATGGAGTTTGGGTTGTTTCCAATTATTTACCACTACACACAATGCTATGGGTCAACATCTTTTTATATGAGTACCTGTGACTATATGAGAGCCACTAAATTATCACTGGATCATTTTCAGTTGCTATTTTCTGATCTGTTCTGAACTTAGATATGTTTCGCAAGAACGAAGTCCAGAAAGCACTTAAACTCTCCTTCCAGATGCAAAAATAATTAGCAATAAGTAGTTTTCCCACTAAGTATATTGATCAAAGACTCAGAAAATTTTGGTTCTTCTTAGGTGCAGAGATAAGAAACTTGGACCTAAGAAAGTAAGTGTGGCATGATGCTTTTGATAATGCTCACATATAAAGGAATGACTGTGGAAGAAGAACAATTAGAAAAATGGAGAAACTGTCGCTATTTTAGAGGCATCTCTTATTAGCTTGAGACTAGCGTTCCCAAGCCAAGAAAATAATTATTCAAGAATTTTAGCTACCTCAGTTACGAGGTTAAGAAATAATAAAAGCTTAACAAGTGAAGCTTTGAAACTTCAATTTGATTCTTCACTGTTCTCAATATCCGGAAATTCAAAAGTCATGATGTATGTTTTAAAAATATTATATATGCGTTTACACACACACACACAAAAAAAGAAGATGATGATGATAAATACGTCATAGTTCCTGCTTTCTTTAAAATCACTCTACCCCCTCAGCCTGGCTAGAGAAAGGAGACCAGAGAGGCGCGGGATCCGCATCCAAGCAGCCACCCTGCCTGCGGGCCCACACCTGAGGTCCGGGGTCTAAGTCGGTAACCGCGGCGCGGGGAGGGCGAGGCCGCTGGGGCCGGGAAGGAGGAGTTTCCCAGGCAGAGCCGGCCGACGAGCGGCCGTCCCTCGAGACTCTCACCTCAGTTCTTCATCCACACTCCTACCGGGCTGTTCGGCCGGGGACACCACAGAGGAAGTCGTTGAGCTCTTGTTCTTCAGGATCCCCTTGATGGGCCGGTGCGAGGCCGTCGAGGCCGCCATTGCCCGCCGCTCCGGCGGTCGGCTCAGTGTCGCTGCTTGGCGTCGGGTCCAGGAAGGAAAGAACTGGGCGCGAGCAGAGACTCGCCAGGCAGCCACTGAGCCCGCTTGGGACTTAAGCGGCCGCACCTGCTGTGTCGGAGATCGCTACTGGCGTCGTTGTCACGACACAACGACCCTGACGCTCTGGCGTCTAGCTGACGCCGCACGGCTGGTGGCCCTTCGCGCGCCCTTTGCTACCACTTTATCAGCGGCCCGCGGGAGAGATGCCGGCCTAGCGCCGCAGCGCGGGAGGACGCCGACGCCGAAGCCAAGCGGGCCCACCCTCTCGCGATATCTAGGGCGGGGGTGGGGCGGGGCGAGAACAATGCCAACCTTCTCGCCCCGCCCTCGCCCCGCCCTCGCCCCGCCCTCTTCTTGTCCTCTTGGTGGGCTCGCACCTGCCCAGGATCCCGAGCCGTGATCGCTGGAGCTGTTGCAGAAAAACTTCGGAGACGTTCCTGCTTTCTTCTGTACAAAGGTGTACATCTCTCCAGGTACCCTGCCCTCCCCACCTTATGAAGTCCATATAGTCATTTCTATATTATATAGATCAGAAAACTGAGGCTCAAAAGTGACATCATTTCTCAAAGATATTAGCCGACTTTCAGAGAAATTATATATGTCTCTTCTTCCATTTAACCTGCATAAAGTTAAACTATTATAAAATCATGGAATGTCAGCATAGATCCTTAGAGATCTATTATAACATCATAGACGATTGGCTTTTATGAAATCATAGAATATCAGCATTGAAATAGTCTAACTTTTTACCATTGGAGAAATTGAAGGACAGAGGGGAAATGACCCGACCACAACTGTCACACAGCCTATTCGTAGCGCGTGGTCGTAGAATTTGAGATTTTTTTCTTTTAGTCTGATGTTTCTGCATTTTATCAGATTCTCCCTCTGTGTTGGTAATTCCATGGAAGGTATTGCTGGCAGAAGTACCTAGAATTGTGATTCATAATCTTTCCCCACCCCTACTGCCATCCTGGGAATTTATTTAAAGTAACCATCTGTGCAACACTGGGTGAAATAGGCCAGAAGCCTTGGGAGCTGTCTAGGTCTTTGAGAGTCCCAAGGAGAAAAAAAAAACCCTCACACACATTCCCCAAGTTATTCTGTCTGTGTCTGGGTGTGAATAAAAGATCCCAGGGAGGACTTTGATAAGAGAGAGGGAAAGAGCTCAAGGCTCTAGGGTGTCAGGATATGTGGGTATTGGGGTTGGGAGTGCTGTGGTGTCATGAGAAGTGTTTCTAAGGAGCACAGGGAAAGGCAGAAGTGTGAAGCCCTAGGAACAATATCAGAACTATGCTGTATTTAAATTAATCTAGGGCCTTTTTAAATTAATCTAGGGCCAGCAGAGGTAGTGGTGTCCCCTATAGCCACCCAGCCTCTCTCCATGCAGTGCCTATGCTGGAGTTATACAGGTGGGAAAAAAGGAGGTTTCAGAAATTAAGCAAATTGCTTCCTGTTGTGGGTCGAATTATGTCCCCCTAAAATTGAGCTATGTTGAAGTTCTAACTTCCATTACCTCAGAATGTAACCTTATTTGGAAATAGGGCCATTGCAGATCTAATTAGTTAAATTAATATAAGTTCATACTGGAGTAGGATGGGCTCCTAATCAAATATGACTAGTGTCCCTCTCAGAAGATGGCCATGTGAAGATAGACAAGGAGGATGCCATGTGATGACAGAGGATTGAAGTGATGCATCTACAAGCCAAGAAATGTTTGGGGGCTACCCAAAGCTGGAAGAGACATGAAACAAATTCTCCTTTAGAACTCTCAGAACCAACCCTGTCGATACATTCATTTTGGACTTCTAGCCTCCAGAACTGTGAAACATTAAATTTCTGTTGTTTAAAGCTATCCAGTTTATGATACTTTGTTATGGCAGCCCTGTACACCTCCTCCCTTTCCATTCCTACCCCTAGTCTCGAACTTCCTCATCACCAGGCTTTTCCCCACTACCTTTTCGTGATCAGGCCTCGTCATCATCCTTATGACAGGCCAGAGTAAAGCAGGAAAGTCCACCCAGAACTGGCTCCTCCAGCAGACCAGCTCCCTGTGGATTCACAAACCACTAGATATGGAAGAGATCTGATTAATTCCATCAAGTAGCTATCCAGCCTCTCCTCCAACAACTCTGGTGGTCAAGAGTTCACCACCCCACAATGCTGCTCATTTTATCTTTAGACAGCTCTAGATTGAGCTGACACCTGGTTCCCAGCAGTGTCTGGCCACTGGCGTAGAGGATGGGAAGAGAGAATGTGGATGGGAGAAGGGCTGTCTCTACGCTACTCCGATGTCAGTAATATTACTCGAGTTTCTTATCTCTGGGCCCCATATATCTCATCTCCCTTAACAGAGCCTCTATGCCTCAGGGAGCAACACTCAGTTCATTGTCCTTAGAACTTTGCTCCGCAGAAACAACTTCAGGGTTCCTGAAAATGATTGTTTTCATTGTCTGGCCCCCAGCCTATAGCTGAATTCCTGGCATACAACAGGGCCTCGGTAAAGGAATGAATACTGAATGGAGATAATAGAGGGGGAGGTGAGCAGGAAGGGCAGAAGAGCAACAACTTTGCAAGTCTGAGCTGCATGTGTTTTCCAGAGATTTTCCCAGGCAGAGGCCTCCACAGCTACACCTTGGCACCATTCTCTACTGGCCCATCCTGTGTTCCTAGCCACAGATTTCCCACTGCCCAGTAGATCTGATATCATACCCTGACAGCCATGCCCAGCCCCTGGAGCAGAGAGAGGGTTCTCATTGAAGGAGAAGCTGGAAGGTCACCTCCCTTCCTGAGTCCTTTTTACCACAGGTTCCAACACTTGCCTACCCTGCAGGAGCTCAGGTCAGCGGTGGTAATCCTGTTTTCAAGGGGATACATAAAACTTACCTTCATATTCTAAATTATTGGGCAGATTTGCTTTGTTCTTGCTTGTGTCCAGCAGTCACCTCCCTGGACCTAACTGTGACTGGGCCCTTAATTAAGCACTGCTTTGCTTTGAGACCTTATAATGAAAAGGGCTGCCACAGTATGACATAATATGTTTAATTATAGTTATTATAAAGCATTGGAACAGGAGGTGATAAAGAGTTCTCTGAAGAAGCTTGAAAAAATATTTCCCTCATCAAAAGTCAAACTTTTGCCTCTTGTATTATTTCTTCCACTCCCAACCCCACTCAGAGTGAATGCAGATGAAGGGAACGTTCTTAATATTTTAAAACATAATGAAATATTAGTTTGACTACAAGACTGTGAGTGTCAGTCCAGCTTTTTCTTATATTATAGTGTAATTGAACCACACTATTCCTCACTGTGGCCCAAAGATTTCCAAATGCCTCTAAACAGAGCTCTTTTTCCATGCTTCGGCTGAGATCTGCTTTTGTAGGAAGTCATCTGGACCAAATAGCTCAAGTACTGAATTTTGCTGTATTTGTTGTATTTCCTGTGTGTCCACGGTTTGACTGCCAAGAGATAGATTGTGGATAAAATCTTCCATTTTGCTTTCAGTTTCTGAAGGCAGCTATTGAGCTCAAGGCAAATGATATATTTAAAAATACACACATGTTTAAGGATTATCTGACAATTATTTCTGCTCTCTTTTGGAAAACTTCATCAATAGTTGCCTGATTCAGTGCTACATATGGGGGGAGAAGAGACACTTTTGATGTACCCTTTACGTGGCTGAGCCAGTTGGCTCTGTGCTCATCGGAATAGGCTACTAAGGTCAGCACCACTTAGCTTCTCACCGAGAACAGAATTCCAAAGCTGGAAATCGCTTCTGTGGCTGGCTCCACCCAGACTGCCTAAGTCATCAATGAGGGTTCACTAAGCAGAGATGTGATTGTGGCCACCCCTCAATCTCTGAAAAAATACTCAAAGATTGTCACTTAATGACCAGCGAGTCAGCAGCAGCTCTTTCCTTGCAAAGAATAGCACTTCGTTCTTTTCTTTTTCAGGTAATCCCTCCATTGGACAAGAAAACCACAGATTTCATAGTACATGGTAGAAATTCATGGTAACAGGGGCAAGATTATTTAAACAAAATACGAAAAGTATTAAAAAGTGAGAGAGAAAGCCAAGAACAAAGGTTAATCATTTTCTGCTTACAAAATGGCTTTGATTTGTAACTAATGGAACTCTCAGCTCTTTCTCTTCTCTTCAAAGATATCTACCAGAAGGATTCCGTGGCCTCACCACAAATGCCTCCAAGTTGCCAAAATACTTTTCTGGAGAGACTGCACACCTGCTGGGTACACAAAGCTTTAATTAGTTCCTAAGTGTTTCCCAACCCTTTAAAAACCCTAGTTAAATCAAAGGAAGCTAGAGAAGTACTTATTTTTTTCAAAACCTATCAGACCAAATTAAAAAAAAAAAGGAAAGAAGAAAGCAAGATAAGTAGTGTGAAGAGACTTGGAATGGTGAGTAGGCGATGTGCTTTTTTTTCTTGGCTAAACAACAATTTATCTTGTGCCTGCCAGAAATCACTCAGTTTTCTGTGACTATAAGTTTTCCGTAAGTGTCAGCTGGTCTGGTTTGTTAATTATTACAAGAAGCAAGCGATGCCATGTATTATAATTTCATTGTGCTAATTTTGCCAAATTCTATTGCATTTTATTGTTCTGTAAACTCATAATGGAATAAAGAATGTAGGCTTAGATTCAGAATACATGTGATATTAAAGCCTGAATTGTCATTGTTTAAAATAGGGAGACATTTTACTTTAATAACTGTATTTATGTCGCTTGCATTGGTTCTAGTTTGAAATTGCTCAGATATGTAATATTATTGGCCCAGGGACCAATCTCCCTTTTCTCTACTGTCCATTTGTCTTCATACTGCTCTCATACAACAACAACAACAACACAAATAGGTCACATAATGACCCTTAATTTATAAGTTCAGTTCCACTTCACCAGGCACAGTTAGGCACCTTTCTAATTGTCTTTTGTTCCAAGAACTCAATCTTCAGTGACTGTTTGTTGCATAGGATAAAAGTCCAAACTCCTTGGGCCTTGAAAATTTGGTTCCATCTGTTTTTCTAAGCTCCCTATCTTATCATATCCATTTCCTTTCTCCCTGGTGTGGTTCTTCACACCAGTCAAACAACCCTTCTAAGGTGAGGGAGAGCACCCTGTGTTTCTTTCTTCTTCTTCTTCTTCTTCTTCTTCTTTTTTTTAATGCCTTTATTAATCCATGTGAAATGACATCCCTTATTTTTGTACTGGAATTATCTCAGATCAAAGATGACCTGCTTCCCCACTCCACTCAGGCAGAGTTAGTCTTTGGCTCCACTGAGATCCTGAGAAATGATTTGTATTCCTCTATCTCATAGTATCATAATTCTCTAAGTGTCTGTCTGTCCCATCGTGGCCTTTTTAGGAGCAGGTACATTTGTCATAACTCCTCGAGAGCATAACTTTTTGAATGTAGTGTTTGTCCATGAGAACCTCTTGGTTAAATGTTGGCCGAATCAGTGAATAAATGAGTAAACTGCTCTGAAATTTTCTCCCCAAATAATGGTGCCCTTAAAAATATCAGTTTCTTGGAAAATGACCTGATTATATATCTTGTTCTACATGGCAGAGTGAAGTATTAACAGTTATAATGCTGGAAAGGAAATAATAGAAATAAGAAAGACTGCTGAATAAGGTAGAAAAGGCATTAAAAGAGGACGTTTTGTTAACGGTCAGTCACAAACCTTTCTTGAGGGCTTGCTATGTGACAGGCCCTTTTCTAGGTCCCAACTATTGCTTGGTTTAATAAGTTGAAATACAGCAGGTATTTTCTTTCTTTTCATTTTAAATTCAGAATGCTTACTTAAAAAATTGTTTGTTATTAGGCAGACAGACAAACGGACACACGCTCACATGCACATACACACATATATGCACACACATCTAGTTTTAATTAGGTCTCTCCAAACTCTGGGTCTGTACTCTGAGAGAGCAATGTTGCTGTTTTCGTGAAATACATTTTCCTATTCTTGTCAGTCAGATGTTCTTATGAAGTGGGCCTGTGCTTTGCATAGGATTCCAGACCCTCTCTGTTCTCCCGTGGCTGAGGCATGTGGGGTTAGGGGGAATTCTTCAGCAGGAACCATGAAGTTTTCACGAGAGCAATTGTCTAATTGTTTTCTCCCCATGGACTGGAAGTCAGGAGAAAGCAAGGTAAGGGAGACTGCAGAGAAAAGCTCATGCTTGGGAAATCAGCAGCAGGGCCATGTGGGTTGGTGGAATGTGCAAACATTCTCACCTATGAGACATACAGTAGAAAATGCTGAAGGTTTCCAATAATCTTTTTTTATGTCTCCTATCAGGAACTTTCTAGGGCACAAAAGAATTTGCTTCTCACTGTTTCTCATATATGGGGTTTTCTCGGTAGTGTCTTGAACAGAATTAAAATAAAAATAAAGCCAAAGTGAAAATGAGCTTTGCCCCTAGAATTTTTTTTTAGTTGTGGCCCCAGTAGTGTTTTTAACTAACTAGAATGTTTTTTTCTAATTGCCTGTCATTAGTGGTTACGTACACGGAAACCCGACTCTATCTGATAGGCCCTTAGTAGATATTAATTTTATCTTAATTTTATAAAGGTCTGCCCTACTACTGATATTCCTACATTCTTAAATACACTGCTAAGCTGTGCTTATCAAAGGCAATTGCATTTATCATATTTTGGATCAGAGTCCAAGAAGCATGTTTGATTCTGTGCTAGAACTGACTTGGTGAAGAATCATGGAGCTCTATGGGTGACCATAGCTGAAACTCACTTTGCTCTTGCTGGATCCTTCCAAATAGGAAACAATGAATTAAGGCTCAGGATAAATTCCCATGGACTTTTTCAGGGTCAAAGAGAACATTAACTGCTTTTGTTTCATGTTTCTTTTCCCTCCATGGTGGAACATAGAAATAAAAAAAATTTTATACACAGTGAGCAGGAATAAAATCTTCTGGTTAATCAAGTTAGCATACATATTAAATGTGATATAATAAAATTAAGCTAATGCTAAAACAAATCTAAGCAGAATTTAGCACAAGCGTCTTTTGCTCCCCCGTCACAGGCAGTGAACTCCACTTTCAATCTTTCCAGGCTCTGGGGCCTGGCCAAATCTTTCCCTCCTGAGGCAGTTGCTTTCAGGAGCCAACTAGGCTGGCTGCGCTTCTTTCCCACCTCAGCCAGCTTTCAGAGAGATCAAATGGCGCAGTGGACAAACCCTTTCATACCCAGGGCCAGTTCCACTTACTAGGCCTCCCATCGCTGTCACTGTTAGACTCCTTGGATGGGCAGCCTCTTTCTCCACTTTAATCTTCAGGAGGCGTCTCAGTCTCTTCTCCTCAGCCCTGTCTGCCAGGCACTCCAGGCTCCATTCCTCACAAACAAACGTCTCATACTCTGGGCAACAATCAGACTATTTGATAACCAAAACAGTGTGGGCTGGTTCCAACCAAGCAGAAAGGAAAATGGCCATCATGTAAATGTGGGTTCATATAATTCATGGAGGCCTCTGCTGTACTAAGTGTTACCCCTTTAGTTTCTTGGCTCACGGCGAGGACCGAATGGCGGTCAAGCGATGGGGAACAACACTCTGGAGGCTCAGAAGAGTGGCTACTTACCAAGTTGTACTGTTGTGCTGATATGTACTTGCTGGTACAAGCCCAGCTAAGACCCCAGATGACTTTCAAGAATGTTGCCTGCATTCTTCACCTTTATAGAGTTTGGGTTTTTCTCTTCCATGCAGCTCTTACAAATCATGGCTGGCAGTTCACCCATGTGTCATGGAGCATAGGACTGGGAAAGGACGGGGCTTTCTCCTTGACTCTCAAGGCTGCTTTCTTCATCATCACTCCCCTTACCCTGGCCCACCCTCCAAGGTAAAAACTCCTTCCTGAAGCTCATGTGAGCTAGTGCGTATCCCTGTCTGTGCCTTTCAGTGGCTGCCATCTCATAAACTCCGGTCAATCTCCATATTTCATCAAGAACTTTGGCTCAGGTTTTTCTCATTTGAGAAATCTTTATTAAGAGTTCACTGTGCCAACCAGTGTGCTGTATGTACAAAGATGTGTAAGATATGATTCTTGTCCTTAAAGATAAGCTTATAGTTTAACAAAGAAATATAAAACAAAGAATTACCAGACTGGATGGTAAATGTCCAATGCACATACAGTATTTATAAGCATGGAAACATAGATGCGGAGAAATGATTGGTATATTAGTTTCCTGTGGCTGCTGTAACAAAGTACCACCAACTGAATGGCTTACAATGACAGAAATTTATTCTCTTACAGTTCTGTGGCTAGAAGTCTGGAATCAAGGTGTCAGCAGAGTCATGCTCCTTCTAAGACTCTGGGTAGAACCCTTCCTTCCTCTTCCTAGCTGCTGGTGGAAGCTGTCATTCTTTGACATTATTTAGCTTGCATCTGTATCACTCTAATCTCTGCTTCCATTGTCACATGGTGTTCTACTTGTGTGTTTCTATCTTCACATGACATTTTCTTCTTATAAGGACACAAACCATATTGGGTTAGGATCTACCCTAATGACCTCATCTTAACTTGACTATATATACAAAGACTTTATTTTCAATCTTTCCAGGCTCTGGGGCTCAGGGTTAGAACTTCAACATATCTTTGAGGTGGGGGACACAATTCAACCCATAACAGTTGGGTAGGAAGGAAAGTAAGGGAATGGCTAGAAAAGGCTGGCTGGTCAGAATTAGTGAGCTGGTAAGTTGGAGTCATCCAGGGAGAGCAGAGGAGGGAGAGGGGTCATGTCATCTGGAGTAATGTGTACAAATGGACAGAAGCCTGAGAGGATGGCATCTTTAGGAAAGTGCAAGTAGTTTTTCTGGCAGATGTAATGAATCTATGCTCAATAGTGGCAAGAGATGATCTTAAAATGTAACAGGAGCCAGGTCATGAATCTAATCAGCTTCCTGCACATACATGCCTTCACTCCTTTACTCCCCTTTTTTGGCTTGTGGCTTTCCCATCACTTTCCATATCTAGTTAGTTCCTAAGTCTACCTGATTCTGCCTCTTAAAAATCTCCTAAATCTGCCTTATCCTTTGCATCCCCTTAGTTCGGGCCCTCATGATCTCACACATTAGTACAATAGCCACCTCACTAGTACTCCCACTTTTAAGCTCACCTATCTCCTTTCCATCCTCCTCTGTTGCCAGAGCCATTGTTCAATATTATCAGGACAGTGCCCTTCCCAGGGGAAAATGTGTCAGGGCAGGTGGTAGAGGAATCCCCGCTATATAAAGAATGAGATTGCCTTAACCTGCTGCCTGAGCCTCACCAACCCCTTCCTCCTCAGTTCCTGGAATCCCCTGTAGCCTATCTGAAGGCAGAGCATTTGCTTCCCAGAGGACTCCAGCCTCTGATCTGCTCTTTAGGGAAGTTTTTTTCACAGTGAATTAATAAGTTGGTATTCCGATTTTGTTTTTTAAATGCAGATTAAATTACTTCCTAGATTTAAATCCTTCAATCACTCCCCTTCATCTTCAGATTGGAATCTGAACTCCTTGGCATGATACAAAGCTGTCAGTGACCTGAGCCTTGGCCACCTATCTAGCTTCATATTCCATGGCTCGTCCACAGACCCTTAGATCCTAGATGCTACTTAATTCTCTGATCTGACAGTCTTTTGCACGGTGTGCTGCCTCCTTGCCCTTCTATTTCTGGCTAAATCCAGCTTGTTCTTCCAAACGTGGCTCAGGACTTCCTCCTGAGTGAAACCTTCTCTGTTTCAGGCCAGGGTCAGGTGATCCTCCTCTGGGGTCCCATAATGTCCCATTCGAACCTTGATCATAGCTTCCCAAACCTATGTGGTCTCTGAATCGTAATGGTTGATTTTCTTGTTTATCTTTTCCTCTAGACTGTGAGCAATTGGAGCAGGCTCTTGGTCAGTTCTCCTAAAAGCAGTGTACCTAAAATACTTCCCTTTTGGCATAAGTGTGTGGGGTTGGGGGGGCGACCTGTGATTTTATTGCCCAATTTTTGGTGTTTTTATTTATTTTTTCTTGATGGAATTGCTGGATTTCCACAGACATTAAATGTGGGTTCTAAGGCACCTCCCTTCAAGGAGGTAGTGTTTGTAATTATTCATGATGGAGGCTGAGCAGCAAAGCCTGAACAAAGTGGGAAAGGAGAAATTAGTAGGCAGTGGAAGCAATGCTGCAGATAAGATGCTGAGATTATATAGATACACTGAAGACTACTGTCTGTGGGTGGATCCTAATTGTAAATGTTTGCGATAACTTGTTTTTAGTCACTCACAATGTTTGGTACAAATTAGTGTTTATAATTTATAGTATTTAAGTTAGCATTTCAGAATCTAGTATACTATTTAGTGATATTGAGATCTTGATTAATAGAAAATAAAAGAAAAAGAACAGCCACAGGGAATTAACAATACTCTTCATATAATGTTGCAAATCTGTCATGAACTGATTTGAAATATAAAGTCTGAGGACCTTTTGATCAAAATATTTTTTTAAAGTCTTTAAAATGCCAAAAAGATAGGAACAAATAATAGAACAGGTGTTTTGGTTTTTGTTTTTTAAAAGTACTCAAAAGAGGATTGACTTTTGAGCCAGGCTACACACCCAATCATGTGTTAATTTCACTCCTCTGTACTAGAAGTGGGGGTACAAAAATGAATAAGACAGGGTTTCTGCTCTTTAGGCCCTCACCATCTAGTGGGGGAGACAGGTTGGCCAACCAACAGCTAAGAGTCAAGGAAATAATTTAGAGTTGACACATGGAATCTGTCTTTGGAGGCAGTAATTCCAAGAACAAGAATAACTGCCTTCCTGCCAAAGCTAATATGTGAGCTGCTGGCATTCTTGGCCATAATTCAAATAATGTGTCAAACCAGTCCTTAGAGCAGATAACTAAAGACATTGCATAGATTACCAATTTTTGTCCCTTAGGCAGAAAACTACCTTACTATTTCTTGACTATCAAATTCGGTGGCTTAATGTAATGTTTTCTGGGATGCTCTATGGATTCTGTTTCTAGAAAGTACTCTACCTGAATGATTTCCTTTTATTACCCTGAAATAATAATATTCTTCATTTCAAATTGCTTTGCTTTGTGATTTTTTTTTTCAGTTTTGTGTTTAAAATTTAAGATACCATCATTCTGTATTGAAAATGGTCTCTTAGGAAGCCATGCATTTAATTGTTCTTTGTGACAACTAAAGATGCCTTTAAAATGGTGATGGAAGTGGTTACTACAACACTAGACATAATTAATGAATATCAGTTAATGATGAGGTTTATTTGAGAGCTAAGACAGAGTCTCTAAAATAGGCTATTCTTTAATAAATCGCTCATCTTCATAGAGTCTCCACTTACAGTGAATAATTCTTTTGCTGTTGGCGGGCAGTGAACTTACTTATGAGAAGATATAGCACCTTGGTTTTTATTGTTTGAAATGCAAAAAATTCTTTCTCCTTTCAGTGACAGTGATACTCCTCTATTATAATTCAAAACATGTTTCAGAAACAATGACACTTTCAAAGAAAAAGAAGAAGAAATGAATGAATGAGCTGGGGTATACTTCCTATAACATACAAAGGAAAAATGAAAACTGGACACAGATAAAACATTCAGACTCATTAAGAAATTAGAAAAGTTTCTAAATCAAAGTATTAAGTAAATATAATCAGCATTTGTCCCTCAAATGACAAGGAAGCAGCATAGTCTCATGGAAGGAGGGGAAGTATTAGAAGCTCCTCTTCTTCATGCATCCTATACTGTCTCCTCCAGGTGGCCCTAGATGCTGAGAAGGTCTCATGAAGTCAGTCAGTCTCCTGCTTCCTGATGGAGTTATACCTTAACCATATAAAATAATAACCTTAATATTAAAAATAACCAGAGTCTGAGTCCAAGAGTTTAACGTTGACCATCTTGTGTACCTGGTAGCCCTAGGGAGCAGGACGTCCTTTCTTTCATCTCTAATAACATAAAGTATCCTCAAGCTTAGCAAAAGTTGCCTCCTTAATAATTATTCCTTGAAACTAACCCCTTATGCAGTGATTATTGACTTGCCAAATATAACATTGACTTTGTACCATAGTTTTTAGTCTTATGGAGACAAAAACACTTTTCTCATAGGAGGTATTTTATTGTTTTATTTGTGAAGAAAAGGAACAAAATGAGATAAAACCCCCAAATCATTCTGTGAGTAAATTATTTCTCCGATAGAAATTAGGGTCCCACATTTGTTATGACTAGTCACAGTTTTGTTCGAGTCACTTTGCTGGGCTTCAATTTCGCCAGTTGGAAAATGAATGTACATATGAAGGGGATGATATTTCAGTGGTAAATGTGAGAACATAGAGGATGTAGCACATTGGGAAGAAATTTTAGCTGAATATGTTGAAATGCATGAATATAGGATATTTATATTTATTTGGGTTTTGTTTTCATTTTAGTGACTGATTCTTTCTGAGTCCTGGGGCATTTATTCAGCCTCTGTACTCATTCATTATTTTGTTCATTCATTTATTTGGTAAAATTTATTGAGTGTCTAATATGTGTCAGGTACTATCCTAAGCTCTTAGGATATAAGAGTGTACAAAAATATAGGGTTCTAGTCTTCTTAGAGCCTAAATTCTAGTGGGAGAGATAGACAATAAATACATAAGTAAATAAGTAAACAAGACAATTGCAGAATGTAAAAATTAGTAAGAAAGAAATAAAAAAGGTGATGGGATGAAAGGTAACTGAGGCAATCACTTTTAGGTTGATGCCTGTAGAGATGTCATCTAAGCTGAGACTGGACAAATGAAATGTCAATAACATTAGTTTCTAAGCCTGCCAAGGTAGAGAAGTTATTCATATTAACAATCCATAGGTGCAGGAATCACCCATCTAGATTGTTTCTCATGCACAGTGTACTTTGTTGACTGAATGTCATTCAGCAGAATGCCACAGATGTTAGCCTCAGTTTTGTAGATTTCCACATGATTTTCCAGTAGGGTTGGTCCTGGCCATTCCAACCACTCCCTTATTTAGGCAGGGAGTCCTCTGACTTTGTGGTGCCTGCTTGGACTAAGCTGTAGGCAAAGAATGAACATGTGCTTAACCATAGCTGAACTGCACTAAAAAGGGAGTGGCCACCTGCTTCCTCCAGCCCATTCCAGCCAGGGAGCTCCTGAACCTGTTCGTCACCTCCTGGGGTCTAAGCTGACTCACAGAGCACTGGCAGCTCTTCTGACCTGGGAGGGGTTCAGACAGAAGGCTTGAATTAAAAGCAGGTGGAGCTGGTGGCTGCCTATGTAATATGACTGGAATTTTTTTCCCCTGACTTGTCTTCCGTGCTTGAAATTCTGTTGCTAGAATTTAGCCTCCAATCCACTCAGTTTTGAAAGGTTTGTTTGGATTTTAGTCTTCGGGTCTCATTAATTTTTGGAGGAGGCTCCACTTTTTAAACATTATAATTAAGATCTGAAAAGGAACTCACAATTCTAGAAATGACAAGAGTCAGGTTATAGGTATCATTCTCTGGATCTCACCTTATCCAAAATTGCCCCACCTCTGAAATGACAAATTCATACACCCTACTCTTAGAGCTTTACTACTAGTCTTCTAATCTTCCCACTGAGTTACTCCCATTATACTGCTCTGAACCTCCTGGGGACCACTCTTGCCATGAGAAGTTCATGGTATGGTCTGACGTGAGACATATGCACATATAACTGTAACTCAAGTTAGAGAGTCACGAGTCTATGTCTGCTATCTCCCATCATTCAGCTAAAGAGAGAAAACATTACTGTGGTAGGCTGAAAATGCCTTCCTTCCTAAAGATACCAGGTCCTAATCCTTGAAACCTGTAAATGTTAAATTTGGAAAAAGAGTTTTTGCAGGTATGATTAAGCTGAGGGTCTTGAGGTGGAGAGATTATCTTGAATTATCCAGATAAGCCCTAAAAGCCATCACAAGTGTCTTTATAAGAGAGAAGCAGTAGGAGATTTCACACACATTTGTACACCCACACACATACACACACAGTCACACACACAAGGTCTTGTGACAACAGAGCAGAAAAAGATTAGAAGATTGGAGTGATGTGACCATAAACCAAGGAATGCTGAGAGCCACCAGGAGCTAAAAGATTCTCCCCTATGGCCTCCAGAGGGAACACTGCCCTGCCCGCACATTCATTCTAGCCCAGTGATATTGATTTTGGACTTCTGGTTTTCAGAACCAGGAGAGAATAAATTTCTCTTGTTTTAGACCACCAAGTTTGTGGTAATTATCAGTATCTACAGGAAATTAATGTAATTATTAAATCAATGGAAGCCGCTTGTATTTCCCAACCCACTTGCAACTTCCTGGAGGTAGTCAGAACCTTAAATCTGGTGTTACTTATTCTCTGAACTTCATTATACTTATATTAAATATGTATTATTCTGAAATAATACTCCACTTATATATAGTATCATACTGTATCCTTCTGCATATTGGTTTTTGCTTTTATCTTTCTGTATATTTTTATATATAAATGCATATATTATAAATTATATATGTTGATACATGTAGCTCTAGTCCATTTTCACTGTTGCATAGTATTCCAGTGTGTGCCTGTGTACCACAATTTTAAAATCAATTCTCTTGTTGGACATTCAGGTTGTTTCGGTTTCTCGGTCTTTCAGACAGTGACACAATTAATATTTTTTGCATATTTCTCCTTGTGCTCATGTACAAGAGAGTTTCTAGGATATTTATCAGAAAATAGAATTACTAGGTCAAAGATTGTGTCATCCTCATCTCTGCTAGATTTTGTCAAATTGCTCTGCAGAAATATTGATGTACACTTGGTGGGTTGGATTTTGACAGCCGAAGATTTCAGAAGAGGAATGATGTGTACCAAGGTGTAGAGATGGGAGACACAGGGAGTGGTAGGTTGTCAGTTCTGTCTGACAAGGCACTGGTTCTCATTTGAGGCATGAGAGTAAATCTGAATTGCTTGAGAGAATTTTTTGTGATCTTTGCGGTTCTGGGATGTCTTCCCAAGGAACTGATATATTCTCCCAGGCAATTGTGGCATGCTTTGGTTGAGAATCAGTAGACTGGTGCCTGAGAAGGAACAGAGAGAGAAGAGGCAGGAAAGCTGGGCTGGGAGGACCACTGAGAGAACTGAGATGTCAGGCAGGAGAGTACATGTCAATCAGGGGTATCAAAAGTGTCTGAGCAGAAGCCGAGCACCTACCCTTCTGCAGATATCCGGAGGCAACATTAGGGCTTCAGCACCCTTAGGTTAAGAAATTTGGAATGAAGTTTTGTGTATTTTACCATGTGTGTCGAGATTTGGCCTCTGACAGCACTTGTCTCAAGTTTCCTTCTGGTTTTCAGAACCATTGTATTATTTTATAATACAATGAGCAACTGCTCCCCTGGGTCTCTACATCATTGAAGATGCTGAAGATTTTGCTTAAGGTTGGCATTTTTATATTTTAATTATAATTATCAGCCTAGGAAAGTTCAGGAGAGTTAAATATAATACTTCAAATGCATTTATAGAATATAGCATGTTATGTGAGTATAATGCGTGTGTTCCTTTAGAAGAATGTATACATCTAAATAATGTATAGTATGAGAAAAGACATAGATATTGATTAAACAACGAAGTGTGTGTGTGTGTGTGTGTGTGTGTGTACCTTGATAAGGATTAGATGAAGGCATAAAACAACGCAAAGAGTTGGTCTTTTAAGTTTATGGCTTACTTTCCCTAGAAGGGTACAAGTACTTCCTCCTTCTTAGCAAAAAATATACTTTATTAATCAGGTACAAAAGTACAGACCTATAAATGTTTGACCTGGAAGAGTCCTTAGAGATAGATACCTTATCTAATTTGGCTCTTTCCGCGACGACATGCAGGAGAGGTGAGCTGGAGTAAGTGACGAGGCAGTCTGTGACTGGGACTAGCACTAGATCCCTTCCCAGGGCACTTTCCACCACAGTACCTCTTAACATTACCAACGGTTCAGATTACCCCATTCCGCTGGAGAATATTAGATAACTCTTGATGAGCTTATTTGAATTTCATATTTGGCATGTAGTCCAATTACTGATTTTAGCATAAAAGTTGACCATATTTAACAAATATTAAAAATTTTTAATAGTTTCTCATAATTATCAAGATAAGTGATCTTTTTTGGAAATCTTTTATAAAATAACACAGTTTAGACAACTGTGAAAGTAAAAGCTTCCTAAGTTACTTGATGTCTTGCTTCATGTCTCTCAGAAGTGTACAGAGGACCTTGTACATTGCTTTAATAACACGTCCTACATTTATAAATCAAGCCATTATCTCAGATGTATTGGGAGTGTGGTGGCATGGGAGAATAGTTCAAGAAGGTCTTGAAGTCTGAGATAATTGTTGGGAGAAGAGACTTATTCCTTTCGGACTTGACACTGGACTTGCCAGAGAATCAGATTGAACTAGAAGGACGTTTTAGGATGTAATAGCCACCCCAAACTATGTGACTTTATAATTCCAGTTTTAGGGCCTACACGACAAAACCAGTAGCAAAACTGAAAACAGGAAAAAAAAATCACCTTGTAATTCTACCATTCTAACACATTACTTGTTTTCATTTTTTCTGTTCACTTTCAGTTCTTGATTTTATGCCATCATTTCATGTAACTTTAAATACAACATAGTTAAAATGATGCATTTTAATTTTTTTTAACTGAACATTATATTGTGAACACTTTTGTCTTAGGGCTATTTTGGTTGCAAGGAACATTCATTTAGTAAAAAATGAATGTTTTAGAAAAAAGTTGTGTGTGTGTGCCCAATTTTACGGAAATCCAAGGACAGGAACCCAAGATAGCAAAATTCTACAGGAATTGGAGCTAGGACACGGAAAGCCAGCAGCTACTGAAGCTGCTCTGTTAGGGGCCTTCAGTGGGGTCTCTGCTTATCTTTGCATTTCTGTGCTGTACTCTCTTAACTTTAGTTGTGCCTTGCCAATAATAGCCCTCTCAAACTATGTGACTTTATAATTCCAGAGTTTTCAATCATCCTCTCCCTAGGTCTCTTAAAGTCAAATCCTGATTTGATCGTCCTAATTTATCTTTCCCATCCAGTTAGACCACAAAAATCAGAGGTTTCTGTTCAGACTGTGGATTGGTTGTCCCTAGCTCAGGTGGACACACCTCGATCTAGTCGGGTGTGTCTAGGGAGTTGGTGCTTCTGATTCTAGCTCTGCAGACAGCAAGGCCATATGCAGGAACCCTCTCTCCCTCCCTCCAGCACTGTGAGTGTGGGTGGGTAGACACCAGCTCCCATGAGGTTATGTAGTCTTCATAACTCTGAATTTTAATGAATGCCCAACATTACGTCAACTAGCTGTTACATAACTTATGATCCCATCCCTCTGCTGTTTTAATTTAGCTCCTTTCAGTTTGGGAGCTACCAGTAAAACAATGATGAACATTTTTATTCATACATTTTCCCCTTCATCTGGATTATATAAATTAATCTTTAAATTACATAGCAACTGCATTCTCTGAGTATCTTTAGGATATAAAACATAACCCTGCTTTTTTTGTTTGTTTGTTTAAAAAGCGTCTGTATTTGCTAGTGATTTATATGTAGGTAGTTATGGGCAAAATAATAGGAGGCGATATTTGGGATTTGCTTCCAAGCACTTTAGGAAAAAGATTGGAGGTGGTGGGTGATAGGTGAAGCAAGGTTGATGAACTGTTAATGACTGTTGGAGCTGATGATGGGTACAGGGAGGTTTAATACATACTATTGTCTTTATTTTGCTGTTTACTTCCCACTCGCCTTCTCTTCCTCTCTCTTCTGGATTTTTTGTTCTTTTTCCTCATATTTCTTCTGGATACTTGCTGTCCCCATGCTGCCACCTGGATTCCCCAAAGGTTTTCTCAGGGTCAGTCACCCCTGTTACCTGCTTCATAGTTTCCTTTTCCTTTATCAAAAACTTCAAGTCCATCCACCTATCCACCCACTCAGTAATTTATTCACATAAAAAATTTAAGCCTATGTATTGGGCAAGGCAGTAGAAAAGGTGCAAAATATAGTCACTTTCATTGCTTTAGATGTTACCAGACAGCTGTTAAGAGGAATACAAGCACAACTTGTTTTGTACCCTAAGATAAGAAATAGATAGGCAGCTTATCATTCTTGGGAAGAACTGTATTTTAGAAGAGAAGCCAAGTGCCCCCTGGTGGGTGGGAAGTGTGATAAAACACACTTCAATACCTCCCTCCTCCATACTGCCTTTTTCCCCAGTGGTATTCAGCCTTTAGGAATTTCGAACTGAAAGTTACATTTTGAGGTCATATTTATTTAGTAAAATGAAAATTGTACATATTAAGATCCTTGGAATTTTCGTAACCTTTAATATAAAGCAGAGTCTCAAGTCTCAAGGAAATTATATTCATGTCAAAAAAGCAAAAATCTTAACAAATGGCTTAATTTTCTATTCATTTCCCGAAATATCAGTAGATTATAAGTGTTATGTGAGCTAAATGAAATTGCAGGGTGAATAATTCTAGAGTCTCTTTCATTTTGAAAGTCACAGTGTAAAAAATAAATAAATAACTCAAGGTGGATCTTGACGCCCTGAAGCTGGAACTTATAGGGGTTCCTGTGTCTTATAGGGGTTGAGATTTTCTCGGAGCACCCATGGCTCCCTCCCTCTACATCCCTCTACCTTTGCATTTTTCAGCTTGGATTATAATTTCATCTTTACTTGTCAGTGTCCCTTACCAGTCTTTGAAATTCTGTGGGAGGACAGAGATTCTGTATTTTTCAATGTCTGGAATGCAATTGGGCCTCAGTAAATATCAGTCAAATAAAAGATTTTTTAAAAATGATTTTCTTTGAAAAATCCCCATTACTTCTCCCTGGTAGATTCTTTACTTCCCTGCACAGACCCCAAGATGGTCCCATTCTTCAGCTTGACTCTGAAGACCTCCTGATGAGAAAATAAATGCTTCAAGGAAACTGCCTGTCAGAGACTCTAAAACCCTAAATGATTCCCCCTAAAGGAATGCCTACTGCAGAAAGGGCCACCTGGATTTAGCTCATTCAAAATATACCTTTGTCATCAGTTTTCTCTTTCTAGAAACAAGGTTGTTACTTTTAAACTTAAACCTGTTCAGTGCTTAGGTTTTTTTTTTTTTTTTAAATAACCATTTAATCATTTCCAAATGTAAGGTTATAATTAAAAACCCACAATAATTGATCCACTTCAGAATTTACCATGATCACAGCAGATCAGCAACAAGTTTATTATTAAGCTCGCAAAGTAACAAGATAGTGAATGGCTAAGTTTTTGAGCCAACTTTCCTTAAGTTCCTCTCCACTGGCTTCTGCTGCCAAATTTCCCTTCTGGTATTTGCAATGATTTGCCATGGTGTGTTGGTTTGTCTTTATGAGGGGTTGGCAGGGTGGGGGAAGCAAAGCAAAAGAAAGAATATGGGGGTGAATGCAGCCTCCCTTTAGAAACTCGTTACAGAAACTCGGGGCAGTTTGCCTGATCTGTGACTGTCATTTTCTCGATGTCAATGTTATTAGAGGTCAGGATATCTTTTAAATAGGTCACTGTTTCCTGAGGAAGGTAAGGGTTTCTTCCCAAGATCCAAACGTGATCTACGTGAAACAG
The DNA here is from genome assembly GCF_902729225.1 of Pteropus medius. Lineage (NCBI taxonomy): Eukaryota > Metazoa > Chordata > Mammalia > Chiroptera > Pteropodidae > Pteropus > Pteropus medius. The sequence goes on from NW_024353517.1 coordinate 11,018,222, forward strand.
CCAGAGGATTGTGGTACAGGAGTACACGAGGGCGTAGTTCTTGTAGTCGGTGGCCAGGACCCAGTATGGAGCTGAAGGCATCACTGAGAACCAGAGGAGGGCAGTGTTAGGAGGGATCAGAGCAAGAGAAACCGTCATCTCCAGTACCTGGAAGCCAGGCTCTGCGGTCTTGGTTCTTCTAGATCAGCAGTTCTTAATTCTGGCTTTATGTGGAAATCATATAGGGGCTTTGAAAAATACTAGCCCCAACCTGCCCCTCCCTAGATTCTGATACGGAGGTGGTTGGTACTTTTAAAAGCTCCCCAGTGATTCGAATGTGCAGCCAGAGTTCAAAGCTAACATTCTGGATCCTCCCTGTGAGGACCTGGTATTGAGTTGGTCTCTGGAAGCCCATAGTAACTGGAGGTTTGGCTGGAGCCTCTAGACTGTCAGGCTGCACTTAGCACTAGTGCATAGGGAAGCACCATTTAGCTAAGTGCAGTCAAGAATGTAAGGTCAGGGGTCTAATGCTTTCTGAGTCTGCACTACCCAGCTTCTTCTCAAACTTGATCAAGAAAGGAGGCAGTGGCTGGCTAGCTTTGGTTCGTTTGTTTTTCTTCCTGCCTTCCCTTCAAAATCCTTCCATTCCTAAGAATACGGTAAATGAAGCAGTAACAGGTTATAAGCTCTTGCTTACAAAGGGCCTATGGAGATCCATTGGCTGATATCTGCATAACATCAAAAGCCCAAGATTAAAGGGGTCCTTAAGAGAAGAGAGAGAGGATTTACCCTCTCTACCTGAATCCAGAAACTTCCTGTGTGAATTTGAACTCTACAGCCAAGCTCCAAGCCCAGGAAAACTCATAGCACAGCTGGTTAAGGTTAAGTGGAAGACAGACCCACATGGAAGAAAGCTGTGTGCCGACCCCATAAGAACAAAAGGCTTGGACACATATGCAGTCCTGGGTGATTTGCTTTCCTGGGTTTTAAGCATCCCACCCCCTCTACTCAAAAATAATCCCACAGTTTGCCAAGTCAAACCAGAGCTCAGTGCTTGTGAGGGACCATGCCTGCTGGACAAAGGCAGTGTGTGAGTGGTTTGAGTTTGGCTGGGAGTCAAGGACTGAGCTGGGTTTCAGGACCACACAAGAGAACTGGTCCAGATGACCACCCAGCAAGGTGCCTCCTACCTCTCACTTCCCACCTGTTCATAAATATGAAAACAGAATAACGCTCGGAGGACATCTGGACGGAAGCCTGGACAAGGCTGCAGGGCCTAGACTGAGTATTGTTCTGACTTACTTTTCTAGCACTGTTGGTGCCACCTGCTCGAATCACTCATGAGAGCATATATTCATCAAATATCTGCTACCGTTGAACTTCAACTGCTTTGTGTGTTTTTTGCTGGACTGAGAGTTCGTCAGCTCTGAGTAATCTGCGGAAAACACATCTTCTACCTCCTCTAGCAGCAGCAACAGCAGCAGCAGCATCGTGTCCCACTTGCATACAGTCAGGCAGACACATTCTGTCTTCCTCCCACAGGGTCTAGCGCTCAAGCATAAATTTGCTCAGATATTTCCTCTTAGTAAAGAAAACTTCCATGTCTTTATCAGAAAACTTTAACAGTCTCCTATTGCTTAGGGAAGGACCTTTAAACTCTCTAACACAGCATCGGAGGCCCTTCCCAGTCTTGTCTCCCGCTCCGTGGACACTCCTATGTTCTAGGGTTTTTCTCCAGGCCTTTTCTCACCCCATTTGCTCCACTTGGAATATCCTTTCCCATAACTTCCCATACACCTGCAAAACCCAATGCAAATATCTGATCCCTTCAACCACAATAAATCTCTTCCTCCTCTGTTTCCCCAGCCAACTGCTCTGGCCGGTCCTTTAACTCCTGTCTCAGGCTTCCTAAGAAGGTCGTACACATAATATTTGACCTTCACTGCCATCCCCATCCCCCAATTGAGAGTTTGGAGACTTAGGTTTTAGTCCCATCTCTACCTCTAATTAGTCCAGTGACCCAGTTTTTCTGCCCTTCTGCTTTCTTATTTGTAGAAATAACAAGAAAAACTGACCTGTAAAAATCCCTTTACAGCTCACAGAGCATGTATTATCTAGTTTATCTTCACAACACTGGGTGTAGATGCGAAGTTAGTTTGCCCATAGTCATATATGTGGGAGGAACTGTTTTCTTCTCCCAGTATTCCTATCTTGGTCTATAAAATAAGAACTTCCTCTTTGCCCCACTCTGGGGCCTGGATCAGAGGAGGAATGGAGGAGGAGGGTAGTGATTCCTCTTGCAGCTAGTGATTTTAATATCTGCCCCGCAGATGGGGAGAGATGCTCCCAAGTACTTTTGGCATTAGAAAGCCTCACAGTTTTGAGCTGAATTCTCCAGTGTGTCTATCGCTGGTAAAACTAATATATGGTGCTTTCTCTGGTGCCTGTGTCCATTCCTTGCTTAGCCCAGAACTCAGAGGGCAAATGCCTGTGATTAAATCTCTCAAGGACCCCAACAATGTGGCTGGAAAGTGGCAGACAGGACAATGACTCAAACTTACCTTCGCTCTTGCTGTCTCTTGCCTCCAAGGTTTTGTACATATTAGTTGTCCTGCTAATAACTACTAGTTTTTCAAGCCTCAGTTTCCTCTGGAAAACAAGACTAGATTGGGTCTCCTACTGCTCAAGCACTGTGTGCTCCAATCTGTGCTTCCTCTATTGAAATGTTCACTGTAGTTTTAGAGTAAATTGCCTGGATGCTTGTCAGTATCTTCACTGGGATGCAACCTCCTCAGGGACAAGAGCTAGCTCTGTCTTCCTCATCATGGCATCTCCAGCATCTAGGCCAGTGCCTGGCATGTGGTAGGTGCTCAACAAATAACTATGCATTGAATCATTATAGATGACACTCTGATATGACATAAGTGCTCCAACCCAGAGCTCTAGCCTTTAGTTTGCCTATCTCCTGTCCCTGAAACCTTTTGAAAGTGGATACTTACACCAGAAAAACTTCACTCCCAGCTTGGCAGCCTCTGTGAGGTTGGCTTGGGAGGCTTCACCTTCAATTTGATTCACGGTTCCATCGGATCTGCAGTGAGTTAAAAATCAAACAAACAACAAAAAAAACGAAACTCATTGAAAGCCAAAAATCAATAAATGGCAAGATTTGCGGCACTGAGAACCATGGTGGCCGACATTGTGATTTCTGGTTAGAGAGGCTCTGGAAGGCAAGCTAGACTCTCGTGCCACTCCTTCCCCTTTTTTTGTGACTGTCTCTGAGATCAGGCTGAGGAAGATGACCTTGGGTGGATGAGAAGCAGGAATTGCGATTGGGTAATATGTTAGGTCTTGCACTTAGACTGTTTGCAATAGCCTGCAAGGCCATTCCCTGCTCCCAGGCTCTGGAGAAAGAGGGAGTAAAAGAGAAGGAAAAAACAATCAAAACAACCCAATACACTGAGAATTCACTTCTTAAAAGTGAATCACTTATTAAAAATGAGAAGAGGCCAAAGGAAAAAACAAAGACTGACTTGATTACTGAAAATACTACAAAACATGGAGTCTGGAGATCTGCAAGCTTTTTCCCCTTTTGGGGCCTCAGTGATCTCGTGTGACATCATCTGTCTCATAAAAGGGTTTGCCCACCTGAACTGAGACCCCTTCCATTTCTGCAAGCTTCTGACTGAGTATGAGAGATTTCAACGTAATTCAGGTAAAAGCAGGCAGTGAGCATTTACCTTATTTCGTGATTCTCAGGTGTATCCAGGTCTCAGAGACATTAAATGTGAAGAAATGTGCATCATACAATTAATGCCACTTAATATTTATGTCATTTCTTTCTTAGTGACATGTAAAATGGTGGTGTGTCTTAAAAGTGATGGTCTTAGGTAAATGAAATACTTCCACTCTTCTGAAGGGAACTGGCCCCATTTCTGGATAAACTCTCCATGACCCCATGGACCCAGGAGAGAGAGGAATGGCCTGGAGATGGAGGCCGTGCAGGAAGGGTGCTCAGACATTAGGGCACTCTCTTTAGGAAGTCAGGAGAGGATCCGCTTGTTCACTAGTCCTCAAGGGGGCAGACAAACTAAAACTAGAGCAATAGTATATGTCAGAAAGTCAGTAGGCTATGGTTAGTGGTGATGGATGTCCTAGAAACCAGACAATAAGCACCAGATAAGCGAGGGTGGTAAATGTACTCTGATGGTCTGCATGCATTGTCTGTTTATCATCAAGTAGGGCCAGAGACTGTGCCCTGCTCTCTCACCTGGAACTCAGCCAGCCTGGGAAGATGGCCCCATTTCTATCTGCATGCAGTTGCTTAGCAACAAACCAGTCCCTTCCCAGCAGGCTTTCCCCCTTTTTAATATCATTTGCGTTGTGCTCCAGACCAGCTTTTAAAACACTAGCTTCTGATCATTAACTCACAACTTGTTCATGGGAAAATGCATGAGTATTTTCAAGGGTAGCAGCAAATTAACAGTAACAGTGATATCTATTAAATGGTTACTATACACCAAATGCTTTACATGTGTTGCCTCACTAATGCTCACAGAGCCTTCTGGGGGAGGCGCTATGCTTATTGCCATTTTACTGAGGAGGAAAGGGAGGCTGAGAGGATTATTACAATTAACCTAAGATCGTGTTGTTAGTAAGTGGCAGAACCAGGGTTTGAGACTCAGCAGCTAAACTCCAAAGCCTGAGCCCTTCAGTTCCCGACCCTGTGCCAGCTACTTTGTCCTCAAATTCTTTGACACTGGCTAAGTGTGTTCCGCTCAGACTCTCTGCAGTATTCCTAGAAGGAGAAATGAGACCATTTTCCTGAACTAGCAAATCTTTTTCCATGTTCCCTTTTACCTTAACCAGATGTGACCCTAGGGGCAAAGTGACCTAACAGTCAGGATCCTGGCCAACTCCAAAAGAGAGGTAGCGGGGATCACATAGGTTTGGGGGTCTGTGTCATTGACTTTTGACCTTAGAATGGAACAAAATATTTGAATGAAGTTATTGCCATTTGGGGGCCTACAGAATTCCTGTCAGATTTTCTGGGTGTCTACATCTCAATTCCTGGGCTCTGAAAAAGCTGGATTTTTTTTTAGAGGCTCTCAATAGCCTTACTTTGTTTCTTAGGTTTATACAGGGTCGGGAAGTCAACCCACTGTGTTTTGCTCACAGGAAGCTTAGAGGATAATAAGATGGTCTCAGAAAGCCCCTCTGAGCCTAAGTAACATCCAGGCTAGCTTATAGTTTTCTTCTTGGAGTTGAACATAATTCTCAGATCCTGTAGGGAACAGGAAGGACAACCCCTCTTCTCAACCTTCCTTTCATCTGTCTTCAGTCTGCTTCCCCATTTCACTTTTCCTTGGATTGGAATCTCAGCTTTGTCACTTATAAGCTGTGTGACCTTTGGGAAAATTATTTCTCTGTACCTGTTTCCTCATCTATAAAAATGGGGTTAATAATAGTACTACTTCAGGGTTGTTATGGGAGTAAATGAATACACACACACACACACACGTATACACATATACACACAGAATAGTGCCCTGCACATAGGAAATGCTTAATAACTATAAGTTACTGTTGTTTATTGTTGTCCTTACCTTTGTTGATGGAAGGTGGGTAAGTTTTTCTGAGGCTTTTTAAAGTTTGTGCTTTTCAAAATGTGAATTTGAGGATCAAATATCAATCTGTGAGAACCCTCAGCCATAGAAAAGTATACTTCTATAGAATATCCTGTTCGCATAACTTAGACTGTGATTACATATGTATTTGATCCTTGTTTAATAAGAAAAGGAGTTTTCTAATAGTTAAAGCTGTCTGGAGATGAGATAAACTGTCATGGAAGGTGATGAGCTACCAGTTGCTGGAAGCTTCAAACATAGCTGGATGCCCTCCGTTAGTAGATCATATAGAAAGGTCTCCTCCCTTGGTTTAGACATCTGACAAGGTTGTCTCTGGTGTCCTTTGCTACCAGAATCTCTATTTTGCAGTGAGAGCAGGAACTCTGCAGTTTGGGTCACTGTTGAGTCCCTAGTGCCTCTCACAGGGTCCAAAACACAGTAGGTGGTCAGCAAGTGGTCATGGAAATGAGTGAGCAACCTCTAGTCCCCACTCTCCTGCCTGCCAAAAGCTTTCATCTCAGGACCTGTTATGAGCAGGCAGCCTAGGCCCAGAAATGATCGTGTCCTCCCTGAACTAGACTGCAAGGACACCCAGTCACCCCAGGACAGCTCTCTGCAGGATCAGCCCCAGGATGTGCAAAGCCTTTGAAATCACAGCCACTCACCTCAGCTCCTGGTTTAGCACTTTGATGTTTCCGTTTTCCATTAGTGAGTAGTTGGCTTGGATGCAGCTTCCCTTCTCAAAGCTTACTGGGATCTTCTCAATTTCATACCATTTTCCAAGGTACTGCAGAGACAACAACAAGAGCAAAACCCTGTGGCTCTCTGGGGACCTGCAAACTCTTCTCCATTGTTGTCTTTCAGAGAAGAGCCCTTTCCTGAGAAACCAGGCAAAATGGGCTGCATTGTTCCCAGTGCAACTGAGCAAGATATTGATTTAAATAAGAATAAGTGAATCGGATGTGTGGGCATTGGTTGAATGCCACATTCTATTCCTAAAGTGCTCTTTATTTAGATATGCTCTCAGTGTCCCCTTCAGCCAGAATCTGTGAGATATTCTAAACTCTGTCAAAGAAAGAGATTAGTTTAGGTGACGTAAGGTGCCATCTCAAACATTTTGATTCCACAAGGCATCTCTGAATTGTCTACAAAGTCAGATATGTTCACTGCGGGGAGCTGAGACTCCAGAACTGGTTGAATTCTCCTCACATGACCCCATGCAGGGAGTTAGTCACAAAGGCTTTTGGCAAATGATCAGGACTTGGAATACCTGCATCATTCTTTCACAGTGGGCTTTCCTTCGGTTAGTAATTTTGGTGTACAGAGTCAGCTTTAAAGGAAGCGCACAACTGTGTGGGTGAGGACAGGCATCCTCCTGCTTCCATATCTTGCCTTGAATAGAAGCCACACCAATTTACAACCTTCGTGAAGGGCATTTTGGCAATAGCTAGCAAAACTAAAAATATATATACTCTTTGGCCCAGCAACTTCACTTCTGGGAATGTATCCACCTGGTAATAAGAAATGATGTATGTGTAAGGTTATTTGCTGCAGCGCTATTTATAATAATAAAAAACAGGAATAAGTCTCAGGGAGCATTATTAGCAGTGGACTGGGTAAATAAATGATGGCACATCCATACAGTGTAATGTTATACATTTTTTTTTAAAAAAGAGAGATGTGCAATTATCTCCAAGATACATTTAATGAAAAAAGTCAGGTGCAAATAATGTATATATTAGGCTACCTTTCATGTAAAAATTATCAGTTATTTAGAAAAAGTTATTAGTTTTCTATTGATGCTATAACAAATTAACACAAGCTTAAAACAACACAAGTTTACTTTCTTATAGTTCTGCAGGTCAGAAGCCTGACCCGGGTCTCACTGGGCTAAAATCAAGATATTGGCAGGGCTATGTTCCTTTCCAGAGACCCTAGAGGAGAATCTGTGTCTTGCTTTTCCCAGGTTCTTGAATGTCAGTTTCTCTGCCTACATAAGGAGAATGCAATATTTAAAAAGAACCCTAGGAAGGACGAAGTATAACTATCTCTATTTGCAGATGACATGATTTTGTACATAGAAAACCTAAGAAATCCACACACACACGAAAACTATTAGAGATAACAAATGAATTCATCAAGGTTAAAGCATACATCAATATACAGAAATCAAATATATTTCTACACTTACAATGAACATTCTGCAAGTGACATTAAGAAAATTCCATTTACAGTAACATCAAAGAATAAAATAGTTAAGAATAAATTTAACTAAAGAAAAGTAGAAGTTGTACTCTGAAAACTGCAGTTCTGAAAGAAATTAAAGAGAACCTAAGTAAATGGAAAGATATCTTAAGTTCATGAATTGGAAGACTTCGAATTGTTAAGATGGCTATTAAAACTCCCAACTGGCTTCTTTGCAGAAATGACAAACTAGTCCTAAAATTCATATGGAAATGCAAAGGACTCAAAATTGCCAGAAGAACGAAGTTGAAGACTCACATGTTTGGATTTGAAAAACTTAACTACGAAGCTGTAGTAATCCAGATTATATAGTACTGGCAGAGGGATAAACATATAGATACTGGAATAGACTTGAAAGTCCAAAAGTAAACTCTTAAATTAAAAAAAAATTAATTGATTTTTGACAAGGATGCCAAGACCATTCAAAGAGAATATAATAGTCTTCTCAACAAATAGTTCTGGAACAACTGAATATCCACATACAGAAGAATAAGTTAGACCCCTATAACACACTATATATAAAATCTAACTTAAAATGGATAAAAGACTTAAATGTTAAGTCTTACTTCTATAAAATGTTTAGAAGTAAATATAGAAGTAAATCTTCATAATCTTGGATTAGGAAATGATTTTTTAAAGTAAGACATCAAAAGCACAAGCAACAAAAGGAAAAATAGATAAACTGGACTTTATTGATATTAAAAACTTCTGTGCTTCAAAATACACAAGACATTAATAAAGTTAAAAGACAGTCTGTGGAATGGGAGAAAATATTTACAAATCAGTATCTGATAGGGACTTGTATCTAAAATATATAAAGAATTCTAATATAGCAATAGTTAAAAGATAGATAACCTAATTTAAAAATGGGCAAAGGACTTGAATAGACATTTCTACAAAGAAGACATACAAATGACAAATAAGCATGTGAAAAGATGCTCAACATTATTAGCCATTTGGGTAATGCATACCAAAACAACAATGAGATACCACTGTACATCCACTAAAAATGGTTATATTCAGAAAAATGACAATAACAAGTATGGGCAAAGATATGGAGAAGTAAGAACTATACATTGCTGGTGGGAATACAAAATGGTGCAGATCTTTTGGGAAACAGTCTGACAGCTTATCAAAAGATTAAACATAAAGTTACCATATGACCTAGTAATTCTATTCCCAGGTATATATATACCCAGGAAAACTAAGAACACATGTTCACCAAACACACACACACACACACAAACAAGCAAACAAAAAAACCTTGGACACGAATGCTCATAGCAGCATTATTCCTAATAGTGAAAAAATGTAAACTATCTAAATGATGAACAGATAAACAAAATGTGGCATAATTTGTTGAGTAAAATATTATTCAGCCGTGAAAAGGAATGAAGTTCTGATATGTACTACAATATAGATGAACCTTGAACACATTATGCTGAGTAAAAGGAGTCACAAAAGACCACATATTGTATAATTCCATTTTTATGAAATGTCCAGAATAGGCAAATTTATAGAGACAAAAAGTAGATTATTGGCAGACAGGGTTGGGGGAAATAGGGAATAACTTTTAATGGGTACGGGATTTCTTTTGGGGATGATGAAAACGTTCTAAAATTGATTGTGGTGATGGTTTTATAATTGAATATACTAAAAACCATTGAAAGTGAAACTACTTTAAACAGGTAAATTGTATAGTATATGGACTATATCTCAATAAAACTTATTTTCAACATTCTGCTTTACTCCTCAAAGGACTTTTGTAAATACAGATCAACTATAATTTCCAAAGCATCTTGGGATTTTTACCAAAAAAGCTGAAATGCAACTCAAATTACTTAGGTTTTTTTTTTCTATAAAGCCACCTGTGGACCACCAGGGTTACCTGAATAAAGGGATCAGCCCTTAATAATTAATAGAGTAAGTCAATGTAGACTTCAGTGTACTGTATCTCCCCTTCCTACCTCCCCTGTTTGAGCTCTTTATTGACGGTGCTCCTTCCCCATCCCCCTCAGACTCTGAGCTCTCTTCCCTCACTCCTCTACCTAACCCTACCCCCAAGAGGTCCCAACACTCACCTAAGTGTGAGTGACTGATAACAAGGTTGATGTTACTATAACAAGTGCCACTGCCACTACTAAGAAGAGACTTTAACAGGGAGTGGCAATGGGCATCTCTAAGTCATGTCATCCAATAGCTGCCTCTTTCTGCTGCTCCACCCCCCTGGCCATACAGATATCCAGTAAGGCTGGGCCTAATCTGAAGAACAAAAGCCATAGATGGGGGAGCTAGTTATATTGATATCTCTTTAGTGCAGGTAACAAGAAAGCCCATTGGGGAGTTCTGTCCTCTCCTAGGCCGTTCGGGTAATCCTTGGGTGTCCTGCACTACTAAGAAGCCTAGTTTTGAATACCCGTCTGCAATTACCAGCTGTGTGGCAATGCAGCTTACGAGCTTTCAGACATTCGGCTTCTTCATCTGTAGAATGGGGATAAGATTACTGCAGCAGCTGCTGTTGATGCCCTGTCTGTGTCCTCTCAGCTCACCTCTGGGTTTACCTCAGCCACGGTGGACGATTCCCATGCAGGCTGCCTCTGTGTCTCCTCTGCCAGATGGCTTTGCCCTGGGAGCTCCCACGTCTACTTGCATTCATTTGCAAGACAATCTGAGGCGCATTCCACACATTCCCTGAGAGGATCCCCAGCAGGATTGAACCCCATTGTTCATAGAGTAACCTGCTCCTGAAAGTACGCTTTATTGCTTTCCTGCCGTCTCGGTCTCACTTTCCCCACATGCTCACTGTGCTTCCTGAGATCATCTTCCAGAAACTCCCTGCTGCCAGTTTTGTCTTGTCTCCCTTGAGAGAACTGCGGATAAGGTATGTACCTACCCCCAGGCATGCTGTGGCCATCAAAGCAGAATGAGAAAACTGAGCCTTTGTAAGGTGCTTATTCTAACAGGAGACAATAAAACAAATGCGAAGTTAGCCTTTTACCACACCTTATTCACATCGAAATTCTTCTGCACAGGAGGAGTCGGGCACTTCCCAAGGTGGAATGCTTGTCCCTTTGCCACACCAAAGAGGCCAGCCAGTGCGGAAAGCAGCAGCAGAGCAGTCACCATCTTGGTGGCTGGGTGGCTGGAGATGGAACCTGGAATTGGAGCAAACAAAACGGCTGGAGTCTTCTTATCAATCATTGGAGAAAGATTTCTGGGCTGGCCAGTCCCTCTGTGGGCAATCAATCCTCCCATTCAGCCATCTGAACCCCTCATCCTCCAGTGCCACCTGAATTGTCAGCACTGCTGGGAGGCCTTCCTCCAGGACCTTTGCACCTCCAGTGGAGCATGTTCTGCCTGGTATTGGGGTTTGTTGGATTTATTTTGTAACCACTCCCGCTCACCAAATTAGGCAGTTTTCAAAGGTGGACACTGTGTCTGTTTCTCCTTGGACTCACCCACAGAACCTCTCAGTGCCAGGCACAGTAGATACTTGAATGAACAGAAACAATGTGGCAGCAGGGGGACAGGCAAAGGGGGAAGAGATTGAAGCTGTCAAGTGAACCATTAGAGAGAAAAAAACAAAACAAGCCATGCACAACATTTAGCGTCTTAGGTGATTCATAAGAGAAATGCCTCGCTGACCGCCCCTCCCCGCCCCTCCCCGCCCGCCCCATCTTGCTGGGCTGTTCGCCAACCCAGGAGTAGGCCTGGAAACCTTAACAGGGACCCCCGGAGCGCTGGGGACACCAGCGTCACCCTGACTGGGTTTGAATTTTGACTTTGCCACATACTAAGTATAACTGTGTCCAATTATGCTTTAGTTTCCTGGTCTATTAAGTGAGAATAATAATCATACCCCGCTCATGAAGTTTTTAGAGAATTAAATGAGATAATTGAGAGGGCATTTTGAGTAGTGTCTGACACAGAGAAAATGCTCAATTAATGCTAGTTACTGTTACTATGAAAAGCAGAAACAAATGATTATTTCCTGAATTTCTTTTTTTAAAAATTTGTTTTACATTCTGTTGGGGATATTTTTCATAGATGTGTAATTAACTAGAAAAGGACTATAACTGGCATAAAATTGTGCAACAAGCATTTTGGCCCAAAAGGTTCTTCGGGCAGTGGAAGCTGCTTTGAGGAGGGGCAGAGGGCAGGGGTGGGAGGCTACAGGGCTGCTGGCAGGGTATGGGTGTCTCGGTTGCTCCCTGCTTCTTTCACTGACTTGTTTTCAGTCTGTTCTCTTCCTTGTGACTCCTTACCTGTAGCTGCACAAGAGCTATTTCCAGCTCTTCGCTTCTCTCCCCGTGATGAGGAGGACTGAGTCAATGCAAGCAAAATGTTCTCAGATTTGAGCATTTAAAAGGATGTGTCATCGCAGGAATAATTATAACCACTTTATTATGAGTCTCTAAACCTTCAAATAACCTTTAATAATCAATAGCTTTTCTTCTGGAGGTTTCCTTGTCGGTTTCAAAAGAAAAATTGCATAATGAGTACAAGCTGCCAGCAGGGGTCAGGGGGGCCCCAGCTGAGCCCCTCTTTAGCAAGTATGCAGCGGGACCACCTTCCTTAGTCTCTGAAGCTCCGTTTCCCACCTGCCCCTACCACCACTTAAACAACACCTGTCTTTTAAACTTTCCAGGGATGATGGATTTGCAGAAACCCAGCCTAAACCCACAAAAATTTGCATCCATTTCCAAGAGGTTCTCAGAATCACTGGAGCTCTACTCTGCCCCCCTCCCCCCACCCCCGGAGGTGCCAAGCTCAGTGCCTAACCTCAAAGGATGCACACTCTACAGGGCCCCTCAAACCGTGCAGGACCTTAAAGGTCATTTATCCAACCCCTCCCCCACCCAGGTGTACAGATGGGGAAGCTGAGACCTAGAAGGGCAAAAGGTGGGACTCAGGCCCCATATCCAGCTCTCCATTCTGCCCCTGAACCATGCTTCCTTCTGCACACCACCTTTGGTGGCTTTCAATAAATCTACCCTCTGTTATCTGATGAGTCTCGTTTCACCATGTGACAGTTACACCAAAAGTTAGTTCTACATCTTATTCTGACAACTATCTTATTACAAAATGTTCTATTGTGGGCTGAAACACATTTTTTTCAGCTTTGTAGGAGGATTTCAGAGCAAGACTAATTCCCCTTAATTGCATCTCTTTTATAGATGCCTCTTTATTGTAGAAATGTTATTCCTATAGTTAAATTGTTTTGTGAGAGAAAGGGTTGATACCATCCAAAATTTTGTGTGTCCCTTCCATTCTAAATTACATTATTAACATGTACCTATGAACTTAGGTATATAGGACATATTTTTGTATATTTCTAATACTAATGGGAAGATTGACCTAATGAGGAGAGTTTAAATACTTTTAAAAATAAATACAATTTAGATATTATTTTGACTGAATAGTAAATAATTTAAAAATAATTCTATTAAAGTTACTTAGCACCTACCCTGGGCCAGTACCAACTCTGAGAATCACTGCTCACACTCACTGAACTTCCCCACCAAAAAGTCCAGGCGTTAGTATTTTCCATGTGCCATGCACCAAATCTTCACAACATCCTATCTGAAAGAGTCCTACGCTGGCATTCTCTTCGTGCACAATGAAATTTATTTGCCCAGATTACTTCCTGGTGAGCTGTGAAGCCAGAACTTATGTCTAAGAGTCTGAAGTCAACTCCTACGTGTTAGCTGGGACCTAGTCGCTGATCTCAAGGAGCTGTAGAGCATTAACGACCAGATTTTTAGATTTCGCATGATAAAATACAATGCATTTCTACAAGGGGATCTTGAAAACCCATTTAGCTATTGAATCTAACAAGAAAATGTATCTTCTGAAGAAAATATTTTTGTGCCATATTGTTAAGTTCATTTTCTAGTCACAATGAATTCCAGTTCACTTTTCAGTTAGTTTTATTATAATGCACAGTTGGATAACAACTCCCTGATAATTCATCTAATATAGTATTGGTGTGGAAAATGTTCTCATCATCTCATATAGTATAGATGTGGGTGCATAGTGCCCCACTCAAAGCAGAACACTTTAAAGCAAGTCAACATTGGGTTGGTACCCTAGCTCTGGCATTTGTTGGCAGTCTTATCTTTAGCCTTGCTTAGAATATCTGAACCTCAATTTCCTCATCTGAAAAACGGTACTAACAATATCTACCTTGAAAGGTTGTTTGAGGAAAAATGAGACTAACTCTGTGAAGCTACTGGCACAAGCCCTCAATCATGTTATTATTTTTAGCTGAAAAGAGGCAATTGAAAGTCAACACAATTTCTATTTTTAGGCATTATTTATCATAAATGAAAATCAAAACTATAGTACATACCTTTTTTTAGTCAAGACGTAGGCAGTTTCCACATGCAAAATCATCCGACTTCAGATGCCTTGTCTTTGGTGGTTGGCTTCTCCCAAGTTGTTTTATAAGCTTCATCAGGTCATTGATGTTCAATTTTATGCATGCCACACCCCTACAGTTCAGGAAGGCTGACCTAAAAGCTTAGCTCTGTATAAAACACAAAGATGGAATGTTTTGTCCATCTCCCTCCCCCAATTTCCTTCACAGCTGCTCCCTGAAGAAGAAACAAGGAGATATTGTTTGTGTGTGTGTGTGTGTGTGTGAGAGAGAGAGAGAGAGAGAGAAAGACAAAGTGCATTTCATTCAAAACATCTTTTTTTGCTATGTGGATTTTCTAATTTAATTTTCTTAGACTGCATTTTTAAGTTCCAGTAAGATGAGTTGCAACATGTTTTCAAACATCTGGTATTTATTTTTCATTTTTGTGTAAATGAAAAATCAACAATCCTATTTCCTGAAATGGAGCATGAATTCCAACCAATGTGGTCCCTGGTCTGGAATGTGGCTCAAACAACAGAGTGAAAGTTAGAAATTGGAGGTGGCTTTCTATGTGATCCTGGGCAAGCCACTCACCTCTCTGCGCCTCAGTCTCCCCACTGTAAAGTAGAGACTGTCATTTCCATCTCCACCAGAGCTGGGGGTATAGTGGAGATACCAGTTCTAAAACATTTGGGGCTAAAAGTTGAGAATGCCAAAGGTGTCTTCTGCAGTGTCTTCTGCAGCAACTCTCCTCTGTACCTTTGATGACCCTCCCAGTTACATATTCTAGGAAGCCTATTACTGCTTGGGGTGGGGGTTGGGGGTATAGATTTAAGTCCAGGGGTACTTCTGGTTGAGCATCACCTTTCTCTATGGAATAAACAGTTTTGACTCTCATGAATTGGATTCTATACCTTTGTGATAGGTGGGAGGTATTTTTAATGGCTATAGATAAGACAGTATGTTTATAGCAGACTTAGATCCTAAATAAAATTCACTCTCAAATTTGTAAGCAACTGAGAAAAATTTACAGCATTGAGCTTTATAAACATTAAAACAACAACAGTAAGAGTGAATCCTTAACATACCAAACTTTGGGAGCTCTTTCTTTGGAATGTCTTTTACCTTTTCAAGAAAAGAGGGGGTTCTTATTCCTTTTCAGGGCTCTGACTCTCGTTGTCCTCCTGTAATGCTTTCCCTCAGAACCTTGCAGGGCTTTCTCCCCCCTCCCACATCCCTACTCAAATTACACTTTTTAAAAAAGGCCTTCCTGACCTTTCAAAAATAGTACTCTTGTCACTACCACTTTGCCTGCTTCATTATTTTATTATATCCTTACCTGAAATTATATCTTTATTTATGTATTTTCTTGCTTATTATATATATTTTTTCCACTAGGATATAAACTCTATGAGTGTAGAGAATTTGTCCCATTGACTTATTGCTGTACCCCCAATGTCCGGGGCACATAGGTGTCCAACAAACACTTCTAAATTGAATGGAAGAGACATGTCTATTCAAAGAATTTACTAAACATTCTAAGATATGCAAAAGGAGCTAAAGGTAATATTTAAGAAACTTCTATTTGAATTGTTTCCCGGGAAAGAACTAGCCTGTAAGTTTTCATATTTTCCTTACTTGTGTCACATTTGTCACCAAGAATTGCCTGTCATTGAAGAAATACACAATTAGCCTCTCGTCAACATCATAAAAAAAATACACGGTTAGTCTCTATTCTGAATAGTTTGCACAATTTCCCACAAGGCAAGTCACTAAAGTTTCCAAATGTGTAAGTTGGAGATTGATATATTTATATATTTTATTCCTCCACACTGAATCAATAACTGTTGAGCTGAAGGTACTAGTGTAAAAGTCACAGCATGAGAAAAATCACATTGTCTTTCTGGGTCTCCATTTATTTTTTTCTGTAAATGTTGTCAAATCATATAACTTAAGGAAATCCTCCCTTCACATGTTTCCGGAATGTGGAGCCAAGTGCAAGTTCTACGATCTATGATGGACCCGAGATGCTTTGTTCTCGGGTCCATCATAGATCGTAAAACAAATCTGATCTATGTTCTAAAGAAGTCTTTGTTTTTTAGTTCCCAAACAATGCACATTTGTTGTAAACAATTAAAATAGTACCAAAATATAGGACTCGAAAAGTGTAAGAGCCTTATAATCCCACACCTCAGAGATAACCATTGTTATGTTCGCATTTATTTTCTAGGTATTTCTATACAGATCCTAACATAATAACAATAAGAGCAAAAAATCTAGTGTTCTGGACCTTGCTTATTTTCATGTTAAAATTTATCTCTCCATATCAACACACATAGATCAACTTCATTTTTTTAACCTGCTGTAAAACCTTGGTTTTACCTGACAGCTCATTTCTTCAAGGAAATGGCTTGTGGTTTTACAGGAAAGCAGTTCTGTGGTTAGATGATCTTTTATCATGTAGGTAATTGCTTGGGTTTCACTATAAAGCCCTCAGGGAAGATGAAAGGATTTTGGTGGGCTCTGTAACAAGAAATAGAGAACTATCCCATCTTAAAAAAAAAAAAGTTTTCCCGATGAAAACTTCTCCATTTATTAATAAGTGGTTCTTTCGATCAGAGTCATCCTGTATACTATTCTAAAGTTATTTTTCTTTTGTCGGTTAAAATAAAGGGGGAAATAACTGTACTTTTCATGTGAAAACCAAGACTGTAAGAGTTTTCAATAACATAAATTTATTTAAGACTGACCTCAAAAGTTCTACTCTCTAGAATGTCTCCCTGAATTCTTGCCCATCCCATGCAGCATCTCTCATTCTCTGCTTTATGTTTCCACAGCACATGATGCTTTGTTCTCGGGTCCATCATACTGTGTTAGACATCACCCTAAGGCTCCTCAACTCCTCTGGAGACTGTCAGGTCTGAGTAGATTTGTCTTTTTATCCCTGGTAAATTGCATAATGCATGATATGCGGTAAGTGTTCACTAAATGTTATTGGATGATTAAATGAATAATAGAATGTGTAATTCTCATTACTCGTGGAGATTTATTATTTACTCCATGATTTATTCAGATGTCCTCCTCCTTCTCCTTTTTGACCCCTTGTGACCATTTCCTTCATCACTAGGAGATGGAACCACTTGAGAGTTCAATGGCACCAAGCCTCTGGTGAACAGCAAGAAGCAATCAAAGTGATGAAAACTACAACTTGACTTGGTACAGGGAAAG
This sequence comes from Pteropus medius, assembly GCF_902729225.1. NCBI lineage: Eukaryota > Metazoa > Chordata > Mammalia > Chiroptera > Pteropodidae > Pteropus > Pteropus medius. The sequence continues at coordinate 11,035,658 of NW_024353517.1, forward strand.
AATATTGAACTGGAAGGCAGGATGCCTGGGTTTTGGTCCTAGCTCTGGGGTTAATTCACTCATTCATTCACTCTTTCAACAACATAGATCAAGCCCTGCCATGTTCAGACACTGTCTTCAGTCCGGCTGATGTAGTAGTGAAAAAGAAAGACAGCAAACATCCTAGCTCTTATGGAGCTTATCTTCTGGAGGAGAGTGAGACACACAGGTAAATACAAGAGAATAGGATGATGTGCTTGGGCTTGACTGGGTGGCTACCTCACCTGGTGGTCAGGAATAGCCTCTGTAAGTATTACATTTAGGCTGAGATGTGAACAATAAAAAGAAACCGTTCAAGGATTATGGAACTAACAGTCCAGGAAGAACTGTCAGTTCTAAGACTTTTATTTGAGTTGTTTTCCTGGGAAACTCTCTGAGGGAGAGAAACACAACCCTACCAGGGAAATTCTTAGATCCATTTCCTAGAAAATTCTTAGAAGCTTACAAAATGTTCTAAGATGGGAGCAGACTTTGTGTTTTCAGGAAACAAAAAGACCAGCATGGCTGAAATGGAGAGGGTGAGGAGGAAAGTGATTCAAAATGAGTTTGGGAGTAGGTAGAAGCTATATTATATCTTGCTTTGAAGAATTTAGATTTTATTTCAAGTACAATGGGAAGCCATGGGAAGGTTTTAAATAAGAGCATGAGTAGATCTTTCAGGCTGAGCTGTCCAGAATAGATTGTAGAATGATTAGAGAGATCAGCTACAAGGCTATTGCAGTCATTCAGATAATGATGGCTTGGACAAGAGTGATTTTAATAAAAATGGAAAGTAGCTGAATTTTGGAATACGCTTTGGACATAAAGTGGACAAGACTTGCGGATGGGTTGAATATGGAAAGTGATGAAAGAGCAGGATCAAGACTGACTCCTAGATTTATAGGTTGAACAACTAGGTGGATGTTCATGCCCATCACTAACACTAGGAAGACTGAGGACACCTTGAGTTCTTCACAGATAAATTATGTCTGAGTTGCCTATTAGATATCCATGTGAAAATGTTAAGAAGGCAGTTGGATATTCAAATCAAGTTTTGGGGAAAAGTCAGGGCAGCGGTTAGTGATTCGGGTATCATAAGCACGTAGATGGTCTTCAAAGTTATGAGACTTAATGGGGTTACCAAGGGAAAGCATACAGTAACAGAAGGAAAGGATGCTCAGGACAGACCCCTAGTACCCTCTAACCTATAGAGATCTAGTAAAGGAGAAGGAGCCAGCGGAGGAGACAGAAGGAAAAGAGGACAGAGCCAAGGGAAGAGAATGTTTCAAGAAGGAGGAAACCCATCAACTTTTGCTGAGAGGTCAAAGAAGATAAAAATAAAGAAGTGGCCACTGGATTTAATGACACAGAGGATATTGGTGACCTTGACAAGAGCAGTCTCTGATGAGTAGTGGGGATAGAAGCCCAATCCAAGTAGGTTGTGGGTGGGGAGTGGAGACAGCAGCTCTCTTTAAAGTTGAAAGAAAGCAGAAAAATTACTTAACAGCTGAAAGGAGAAAATTACTTAACAGAGTTAAGGAGATGCTAAAGGCATGCACATGGGGATGATCCAGTTGAGGAGAAATAGTAACTGCATATGAGAGGGGGATGGAGATCACAACAGCAATCCTGAGTAGGAGAGAGGGATGGGACCCACAGCATAGGTGGGAAGGATGACTTTTGAGAGGAGCAACAGTTCTGTTTCCATAGAAACAAGAGGGAAAACAAAGAGTAGGCCACCAGATACAGGGAGGTATATAGATTTGGTGGTGAGAAAATGCAGGATTTTCTTTTTGTGCGACTGTGGTCAAGTCACTTATCTTTCTGAGATATGTTGGAGAGACGAAACAGGTCTGCTCTGATCATAGTGGCTTCTCTGAACACAGTCACTCCGCTAATTTCACCTGCCCTAACATCTGCTTTATTCAGTAAGGGACGTAGAGGAGAAGGTGCAAGGTTCAACCTAGAACTAGTTATAATAATAGCTGCTAACTATCAAACACTACGCATCAGGTCTTGTATAGTTGTTTTCCATATATTAGCTCTAATTGTTACCACACCCTGCAAGGCGGGTCTTAATGCTATTCCCATAGAGAAATGAAAAACTTGAAGTGGGAAGAGGTGGTCACACAACTTTTCTAAAATGATGAAGTACTCGAGTATTTAAAGCCTGAGTTGTGACTCCAAATCCATACTTTTAACCATCGTGTCCTATTGTCCCCACATAGAAAGGAGTCAAAGGGTTCAGCTAGCGGCCAGGGGTTAATGCCTCAGGATAGATACCTTATCACCTTCTCAGCAGAGAAGGATGACACCAGTTGCTCGCTCATTCCTTCCTTGGAAAAGGCCACCTGAAAGTAGAGATGAGTCCAACCATTTAGTCCACAACCTAACACTATTATCTTTCAAATTCCAGGAATTGAAATATCTGCTGCCACTTACCAGCACTAGATGAATTCTCAGGCAAGTTATTGTGGCCTTTAGCTTTTCCAGATGTTTGTTGGGCTACAATCTTCATCCAGTTTTGTAATCCTTAAGGAAATGTGGTCAGTTTTCATGAATACATATAGGACAGCAGGGCTTCGTCCATACCTTTCAACATAGACAAAATCAGGATTTTTCCATGCAGAAGCAATAATATTTCTCTTTTGTTTTTCTTAACTTTCTAAAGTAATAAAGAAATTGGTAGAAAGAGCCCAGGTCCAGGCATACGGGGCTCTTGCCCTGACTCTCTCGCTTCTTAGCTGGGTGACCTCGGAGGGTTTCCCAAGCTTTCAGTGAGGGGTTCAGCTATCAGGTGTTTATAAAATCCCGTGGAACTCTGTGGGAAGTTGATAAGACTGTATTTCAGTATACTCAAATCCCTTGGTGATCCTGTACCTTTTATTTTATGTATTTATGGACACTTTTGCTAAGCTGCCGAAGGAATCCGTGGAACAAAAAGGTTAGGAATCTGCCAGAGAATCGGTGGGGTTCCCGCTTGATTTGACATAATTCTATTAGCATACCTTCTGGGAAGTAAACCTCTTTTAACAAAGTTCAACGGAGTGTGGGGAATGAAGGGCAGTTTCCCGACATTGGTCAGAGGGGTCAATAAATAAAAGGTAATAAAGCATCATGTATGGGTTGGGCCCAGGCCAGCAGAGGGAGAGACACAGGCTCTTGGATACCGTCATCAACTGGGTAGAGGAGCTGCACCATTCACACCCTTGGATGTGCAAGTAGGGACCAACCCTGAGAGCCAGGAGCATCCTGCAGACTGAAATGTCTTGCGAGCCGTGTGCTGCCTTGAGACAGAAGAGAAAGTGCCAGCAAAAGGAAAGCTACAACCTGGCCTGTCCTTCTACCTCCTGAGTTATTTTCTCTCTTATAACAGTTTCTGATAATAGAGTATGATGTTAGAATAAATTCTGGTTCAAAGAATTATCATTGACTAATGAACCAGCTGTCAGATATTGACACCTGTTATATACTCAGTGTTCTATATATATCATCTCTTTTAAGCCAAGAGCAACCACATAAGGTATATATAATTATAGCTATTTAATGAAGGAGAGAACAGACTCCCAGAGGTTAGTATTGTGCCCAACATGGTGCAGTGAGTTGCTGAACTGGAATTCACACACACTTCTACTTTCGCCTCTTGTGGATGGGAGCTATTGGCCAGTCTCTGGGTCCAAGGTAGTCCCTCTCACTTTCACATTGAAACAGAATTTCTATGACTTCATCCAAGGCTCTAAGAAAATGGCCAAGTTTGATTTATTGGTTTATTATTTACTTTGTCAAAAGTTTGGTTGTTCGTGTCTGGAGTTTTGTTTGACCTGGAAGCCTTCTTTCAAGTTTTATGAAATTAGTATTTACAAATAGGACCTCATCAGAGCTATGAAGAGAGTATTATTGGATTTGAGAACCACAGCACACTCCATTAAGAATGGCAAGTGGGCTATATCTCCTGGAGGGGGCAATGGGTGGGAAGAAGAATGGACGTGGGGGAAGAAGGTCACTGAGAACCACAGAATTAATTGATTTCTGAATTCAGGTTGAGGCTGTATAGCAGATCCTTTATAGACGAATAGATCAGTGTATCCCTTGGTCTTGCATGCTTTGCATAGGCTCTAAAGCCAATGTTTCAGAATTACTGGTAGAGTGAATTGTTATAGTACTCTTTGTGCTTTTCTTTTCCAAACATCTTGTGTTGGTGACTCTTCCTTAGGCCCGTGGTCTTTAACTCTGGTTACATATACCTTTTAAGACTAATTCCTGAGCCTCATCTCCAAAGAGATCTGACTTCATAGATCTGTGTGAGAGTCTGCGCATCAGTAATTGTTAAAAGCTCTGCCAATGGTTTTAATGTGCAGCCAGAGTGAGAACCACTGTGCCATGGTCTTGCTTGGCTTTGGCCATCTTGCTTGCTGCTCCCTTACTTGGAAGGCCTCCCTGCCTTCTCACTCAGCTAACTCTTGCTTGTCTTCCGGGAAGTCTTCTCCAAAATCCTGGCTGGGCTCCGTGGCCCTCCTCTGTGATCCCAGGCTGCCCGCACCAACTCACTGTAGCATACCACACAACGTTCCGGTCTTTGGTTTGTCTGTCTTTCCTATAAGACTGTATGTAAGAAAAAAATATGAATTTATTTCTTTGAAGCTCCAGCTTCTGACACAGTGCATGGTACAAGGTAGAAGCTTGGTAAATGTTTGTTGAATAAATGAGGGATTGAACACATCTATGGGAGAAAGAATTAGAAATGTGGCCAGACTCAGAATCCTTGTCTGGTCCTTCCCAGTTCCCCAAAGTCCCCAAAGATATCCCAAGAGAGCTTAGTATGAGTGTGCTTGGGAAAGTCTGAGATTGAATGTGAACCTGACTTTTAGAAATACATGTGTTCAGTTTTTTAAAAGGTTTCCTACATGTCGTCATAATGTATATCACAAGTTTTGAAATCTCGGGAGCTGCAGCCCCAGCTACCACTGTGCAGCCATAACCCAGCCCATAGTGTTGGCTTGGCTTGAGTGAGGCTGCTTCTTTGTTCCTCAGAGATATTGGCTCTGCCTCAGAGGAACAAAGAAAACATTCTGACTGTGAGAGAATGGCTTTCAGGATTTTCCTGATGCAGCCTGGAGAAAAGACACTTTTATTTCTATCTGTTCAGTGGAGACCGGTAGAGGCAGGGATGTGTTCGTGGCCTGTAATTGTGAGATTCTGATAAATTCACCAGTGGCAGAACCTCCTCGGGATGGGCACTCTGAAGTTTCCAGGTGGGACAGTCCTACCTTTAATGAAAATGAGAGGGATGAGGAGGAGGAGAAAAGCTGCTTTTATTAAGAACTTACCCAATGGCACTCAGATACTATTCTTGGGACTCTGTGTGTGAATTCATCTACTCCTTACGGCAATCCTGTGAACTACTGTCTCTATATTATTTTCACCTTTGAGTCACTTTTCTTCAACATTTACATACTTTCATTCTCTAAATTCTGTCCATCCAGCTCCCTAAATTTCTATTTCATCCTCTCTTTCTTTTCCCAGTAGTAATGCCTTAGCTCAAGCCACCATCTAATTTGACATGAGAAGATTTAAGTATCACTAAGCTCACACCATACATCACGACTTTAGTGGGAGCTGCATTTGGACCTGGGTCTTGGATTAAAGGGACTTTCTCTGTTGAACCAATGATTCTGAGACTTACTGAGATACCCTTGCCTTCTGACTAATACCTTTGAACTTCCTCCTTCTGTCTTTCCCACCCCCAGGCCTGAATCTTTGACCTGATTGCACAAATCAACCACTTATTAATATAACAAATGCTTACTGAGCACTTTCTAAGAACAAGGCATTTTGCTAAGCACCAGGAAGATTTGACGTACAAGCTACTCCCTCGTGGAGTTTGCTATTCTAGACCTCTTCCTCTCTGAGTAATTGCTTTGGTCACTTGCCTTCAGCTTCTCTCAACTGGCGCAGTGGCCTTTACTATTGAAGATAGACATGGCCGTTAACCAAGCAAACTCTCAAATTCTCAGGAACTCTGCATCTTGTTGCGAAGGGCCTGGGGCAACTCTGTTCTGCCCATCTGGGGGCTGCAAGTAGTCTCTTCTCTTCCCCCTCCCTGACACACCCCCACTCAGGAGAAGGACAAAGGTTAGGGGCCCTCACAATCTCAGGCGCCTAGCTCCATCATGCAGTTACCACTCTGGCTACTTTGAGACTGCAAAGGGACTGTGGTCTCCAGGGCAAAGAGCCTATTGACCTGAGATGAGTCAGGAATCCTCTTATCGTTAGTGTCATGAATTCTCAAGTAAGCATAACTTATATACATTTTGCCTTTAGTTGTCAAATATCTGCTTTCTTGGTACTTTTTGCTTCTTTGACCTGGGCTTCTTTGATGTAGTTACGATAATGAAAATTTAGGAAAACAATCTTAACTCTTAAAAGAAAAATATGTGAAAGAAATGCTTGGCTCATCAGATCTGCTTCAAATAGGAAAATTCCAATCATGAATAGGAGGCCCATGACTTTATTATAAAGGCCAAGAAAAGGCTCATCTGAAGAAAAACTCCTGGGCCTGAAGGAGGTTCCCACTCCTCAATCCTAAGGGATGAACGTGAACTGGCCTTTTTTCTCTTAAGTTTGGCCTGAATGATCTTCACGTTGTCATAGTAACTACTCTAGGTTGAAAATTTCACTTCTTGGAGATTTACCCACACTCAGAAGAACCAAACTGATGCCCTAAAGACTTAGGCATCAACCTAACTCACCCCCCAGTCCCTTTTCTTCCACTAACCAAAGACCAGGGTTGTGAAATTTTCCAGAGGCTGGTGCCTCCACTTGAGGGGAAATGGTTGGATTTCCCAGGACTCTCTCACTTCAGTAGGGTCTTTTGAAAAGATGTCCATGATCTGCTTAGGGAATAATGATAATGCAGGATGTGCTTGGGCAAGGCCAACTTCAACTGAGGCCCTGAGGGACTGGGTTTAAAGCTGGGGAGAAGGAAGAGTAAAACAAAACAAAACAAAACAAAACAAAACAAAACAAAACAAAACATCGACCAAAAAACAACAAAAACAAACAATGGTACAAAAGAAGCACTGTCTTTGTGAGCAGATTAATTGTGGGGTCAGCCCAGCCCGGGTCGCTGTACCAGGCCTCCTACAGTATCCGTGTTGGGTTGGGAGGAAGCACATCTCTGGCCCAGAGAGAGTATGGGCCAAGGAAATGGTCCAAGGGACAAACGGTTACATTAGGACATCCTGAGGAACAGAGGGATACCCACAGGACTTTAGATTTGAAAACCCAATAAGTGGAGGGTACTTTCCAGTTCTATTATATGAGACCTGCAGTGCAGACTACCAAATAGAATAATTCAAGCAGTATAGTGTATATTTCGGCTTGAAATTTATAGCTTACCTGCTGTATAAGTATATTCTCATTAACCAGATAACTGCCAAATCTTCAGGCTTCACCCAGAAATGTGGACTCAGGTGTCGGTTTAAATATCGGGAGGCTGCCTTCAGACCTGCAGCTACTTCTAATATATATGACCCTATACACACATGACAGTTGGTTGTTCTGCATGCTCTTTAAGGCCTCTTCTTTTCCTAAGCATCTATGATTTTACAGAGACTGGGCGCTGAACAGTGTTAGGCATGCTTGAAATCATGCTACGAATGGTCGCTGGCTAGACAGCAGATGGAAAGAATTTATGTGACTGAACATGTCCACTGTGTTACTAGACCCTACTCAGATCCCCTGAGAATCTTGGGGATGAGGAACCTTGTAGTCTCCTGTCAATGATGGTATAGCCAACTCAGGCTTATCTTATTTTGTTTTATTTCAATTTTGGTATCTTGACAGGGGTGTTATTATTTACACCCAGGGATCGAATCTATGAGAATCTCCATAACATCTCAATTAAAGAATCTTTTTCACGTCAGGGCTTCTAGAAAGAGCATAAGTCTGTGAATCAACACAGGAGGGTTCTAGGCCCAGCTTTGTTATCGGCTTAATGACTGACAGTGACAAGTCTCTCCCACTGCGCAGATCGAAGTTTCATCCTTTTGCCACTTTAACATTCTATAACTGTGATTTGGTGCCTAGTATGGGAAGAAGACAGGACCCCAGGCAGGTCAGAGGAGTCTGAAAAGGAAGTTAGAGGAGGATCATATTAGCTTGTAAACTATTAAAACCCGTGGATGGCTACATAACTGTACATTTCTTTAAATGAAGTCTACTGGCTGCACTTCACCTCCCAAACTGTCAGCTCTCAACAGGGCCTGTGGGTCCCCATTTCTTTCCTATGCTTGCACACAGCATGCGGGAGGGGAGCCAGAGAGATGGCTAAGAGTGGGGAAAAAGGGCACGTGAAGAGCGCAGTTGGAGAAGATGCTTCTATTTGGAAATCATTTGTTGCAGGTCCTCCAGCCTTGGCGCCAGCAGGGTACTATAGTCAGATAAATAGTATCTGCTATTCTCTTCAGATAAATTGTTTATCTGAAACAGGAAATGCAAACCCCGGTTCTGTTTTTCTGCACTAGGTTACTCTGATAGGAATAGTGCTGCAATCCTGAAGTGTGATTAGTAAACTTATTTTATGCTCATAGAAGAGCTGTAAGGAAGCCAAAAGGCACAGATTCCCCAGGGCAGTATTTGGAAATTTTGCAAATTTCAAGCTATTTTCCTGATGAACTGTAGTAACCCAACCAAGTCAAACTCCAAGTACATCTTGTTCTCATAAAGTTTGTTTTGATACCAGAAGAATTTCATCTTTGTGTTTTTCTCATGATCTTACCCCTACGAACTTGTTCAGCACTCAGTCTAGCAGACTCTTGATGAATGTAAAGATCTGTCTCTCCAGCACAAGATAACTGGCTGAGAAAAGTCTTTTTTTATGAAAAGACTCGAGAGGTCAGATCAGAATCAGCCTTGGGATTTCAGTGAGAGCCCTGAGCCAACCTAGAGAGGGTAGAAAGAAGTAACTGGCTGATTTTGGACAGGTTTTTAGGGGGCGAGGGGGAGATCATGCTCTCATTTAGGGCAAATCAAACCTGGAACTCAGTCACATACAGTGTTTCCATAATTCTCCTCTTGAAAGAGGGCTGGTCCTTTCCCTTCCTCATGCCTCTCAGGCAGTGAGGGTCCCTTTTCTGACACTTCCCCTGTCTCTATCCTTCACATCTCTTCCTACAGCTGCCTTTGATGTTCATTTCACCCACTTTTGCCTGGATACAAATAATGGAAGAGGGCAGTGAGCTTGTCCCCACACCACCCTTCACCCCTCAGGAGAGCCCTGGGCCTTGCTTGGCTTGTCTGAATCACCAGACTTGGAGATAAAATAAGGAAAAAGCCTGAAAGAAGAAAAGTAGAGAAAGACCAGGGCTGTGACTTGGGGACAAAAGTGAGCTTGCCTCTTTTTGACTCAACTCTATCAAGAATCAGGGCAGGAGGAAACTTATACAATATAACTTAGCTGTCCAAAGTCTAGGACAATCTTAACCTTTCATATCCACTTTACTGAGGCCACGTCTACTGCTTTGTTTAGAGAGATTTGGGTGAAGGAACTTTGATCTTCTTTATTGTCAGTAGATTTCAATTAGTCATAAAAATAGAGATGAGTTACAAAGCATGGTCCTAAGATATGCTCTGGTTTTAATTTCAAGCCAAATATTCAGTTCAATTTTCATTTTTTTACTTTATACTGCTTATTAGATCTATGACACAGTGATAATAGCATTTTTCATATCCCTGACACCATTTCTTCACATCTTTTCTTTAACTTTCAGCCATACAATTCTGCAGGTACCATACATAATAAATGGAAAGTTATCTCCTTTTGTTTTATTAATTTATTATATTTTTGTGGACAATTAAAATATATAGTTTTTTAGTTGATATAAGGTATAATGATCAAAGAAAGTCTAATTCAAGTTGAAAACTAACATATGGCAAATGGTTCTATGTCTAAAAGAGATTCTAGTACCAAATACAAGTAAATATTGTTGATATACCACAGGCATCTCACTTGCCAATGATATTGTAGCTTAGAAGTAGCATCTATACTTCAAGTGGCTCATGCTGAGATGTAAGATGTTGCTGGCAGTATTTATTTTAAAAACACACAAACAATAGTTCTCTTATCTTTTGCTCCAGTCACCTTAATTATAGTACATAAAAGTACTTTCATAACTGTTTTGTATGTGGGATGATAGATGTAATTTATGTTCAATGAAAAAAAGATGTGGAAAACACAGGAAAGCACAAAGAAGAAAAGCACAAAGGAGCCAGTAATCCTACCAGTCAGCGAGGACCAATTTGGTATTTCTGATATATAGAGATGGAGTCATAGAGGTAGACAGGCATATATCTTTTAAAAAGAAAACGAGATCTTATGTAGGGGTAGGAAGACAAAAAGGTGACAGAGATGCAGCAAGTGCATCAGAGTTCATGCAAACCTTCTGACAGAGAAGTGGAAAATCTGAGCTAGCTAAACCTTGAGCTCTACCAGGACTAAGTTCTACGAGTCTGACCCACTAAACTACCTCAGGGTGCAGCGTGGTTATGCTTCAGCGGTTCTGGTTCTGGGGTGTCCAGGTTTCACAGCAGGTCAGTGCCCCTCAAGGATTCACTCTGCTTTGTAGCTCCCCACATGAACTTTGGGGAAGGTCATTAATAAAATGCTTCTAACTTTTCTTCTCTCCTTTTTTCCCCTCCGACCAGGATTCTCGGCTCTTAATAGCTGATCTTCTTTGTAATTCGCTTATTATTTGTGATACTTGCTCTGCTGTCGCTACAACAGTTTTATATTTTGCTCCCCTGAGATACATTGTAAGAGAAGAAAATATGTTTTTTCTTTTGTTCTATTTTATGCCCCAATGCTAAATGTATAATATGAAAATGGCCCCTCATGCATTTCTCACACCCGATACCAAAGAAAAGTTTCATTCAGTGTGTCTTCTGATGACTGCACACAGGTCTATTCAATATTATTTTCGAAAGATCTTAATAAAAACCTACATGAGCCAGGCATCATTCTATATGTTGGGGATACAACACTGAATGAAATAGACAAAAATTCTATTCCTCATGGAGCTCTCATTCTTGTGATACCAGATGGACAAGTGCCTCTTGCTACCATGGCAGTTCGTTCATTTGTTCGTTCCTTCCTTCCTTCATTCATTCATTTAACAAATTGTGAGTGCCTACTATAATGGCTTTGTAATGTGTCAACTGGCATGGCTGAAACATATTTTCCAGGACTTTTTTTCCTGTCTGTTTTTGGTTAGGGTGGACCACCAGAGGGGTTCTCGTGTGATATTCGGAGGGTGGAAGTGAAGCCACAGCCATCGTGTAGCCTGCATACATTGCCTTTATCTGCTGGCTCACTTCATTGGTATGAAGCAATGACCAGGCTCGCAACTGCCCCCAGCCCCTCCCCTGGATCCTCCCTCAACTTCCCTGACTCCTGAGCTAGCTATGGGTGTGTACCGCCACGATGACGGGCACCTTCCTTTGACTTGTCAGCCTTGTTATCTGCTCCACTAACCAAAGACCCAATTCTGACATATCTGGCATTGCTTACACTCTTGCTGTGTCCTACCTTTCACGTTTAATTGGTTAAACTCATGATATATCACTTATTATGAACATTCTACTTTATTAAATTTTTCATTCAACAAATATTTTAATGAGATTCTCCTGTGTGGCAGATGCTCTGCTAGATGCTTGGAGTATAGTGGAGAGCAGAACAGACATGGTCAGCCCTCATGGAGCTTATAGTCCAATGGAGGAGGACAGACCAAATTATCAAGTAAACAAATAAAACCGACTTAAAAATGAATGGGGCTGTGTAAATAGAGAAAAGTGGGCCAAGGTGGACAGAAAGCTAGAACCTGAGATAGACAGGAAGGTCTTTGTGTCCAAATGCATTTTTAAATATTAGAAAATTAAAGGATATGGATCCATTAAGAAAGCAGTTTTTATTAGAAGTATTCATTCATTTGGAAAATACTTCATAGGGTTAAATTTGTTGAGAAGAAATATGAGTAGAGATGAAAAACTGCCGGTCTGAGAGACTCACGTTCAGGAGGAAAGAGACAATCATACAAGGTTCATTGGGAGAATAGGAAATGTTGAGTCTTATCTTTTTCTTCCCTTTTGTTTTAATGTTGAATGGGGGAATACATTGAAATCAAGCCTTACGTTCTAACAGATGATTTATTAGGAATTATTTATTGAAAGTGAGTCCAGGCCATACCATCAAATACCTCTCAATTAAGACAGGAGTCAGGTGAAAGAAAAGGATATAGGGTGGACTCTGAAAGAACATGCTCGAGATGAATAACTGGTGTGTGTGTGTGTGTGCGTGCGTGCGTGCATGAGTGCACGTGAGCATGTGCACACACACATTCTTTTTCTCACACAGAAAGCCTGCTAGACTTGCCCCCTGAGAAAATGAGTAAGGTGATGGCTCTGCATTTTCTCTGATGATGCCCTGGAACCCAGGATGAGTCCACTCAGACAGGCTGTGAGCACCAGGTTTTATTACCTGAGTTGGAACTGTTGCCCAGGTAGAGTCAGTTCCTGGCCAGGGATTCCTGGTGACCCTGGAATAATTAACATCTGTTAGCAGAGTGTAAGGGCCATGGCCTTATTCCTTTTGTGTCTCCTCATAGTGCCAAGCGAAGTGCTGTGCACCCAGCAGGAGAATCAGTGCTTATAGATGACTTTATACAAAAGCTTTCCACTTGTGGAAAGTCAGCTCTTACATGTTGGGCCCCGAAGTGTGCACTCAGGACACAGAGGCCCCAGCAGGGAATTAGCAGGTCTTCTAATTTTTCTCACGACTGCTCCAGGTGTAGTTACTGGCTTTGGGTCCAGAGGAGCTATGCTCCTCATGTTGGGAATTCTATAGATTAGGGGAAGAACTCACACCAAAAAATAGGAAACAAGCCAATGGGATGAGGAACAAATTATAGCCCCTTTCTTTTTAAAGACACTGCTTTCAAAACAAGGATGAATACTGTGCTTTAGAAATTCCAAGTTCTCCTTATGGTTTGCTCTCCAGGCAGTTTCAGTATCCCACTGCCATTCATTGGCTTCTTTAGGTTTGCTTTAAGCTCCTTTAGCTAAGTGCCAGCATGCTGACAGGTTATAAAGAAAACACAGGAAATCTAGGTAAAATTTTTATTTGATATTTAATGACTTACCTTAGAATCTGACATTGTCTCATCGGTCAGAATGTTCAGAGTTTCTGGTGTTCATCTACCCCCAGGAAGACCAAGTACCAAACATTTCCCAGACTTCTGTTACAAAGGTTTTTGTGAACATGGACCCATGCAAGAAGCTCCACTGTCACCTTTAAAAACAATAGTGTTCCTTAGCTTTTACAGTCTGGCCCTGATTAGCAAAGACATAAATATCATGACCTTGTCACAATTCACTCACCTTGGCTATTGGCCTTTACATAACATAAAGCAAATTACCTGTCATGGATAGGGTGAGAAAAAGAAATCATTAAAATTCAAGCAAAAGGAGGAATATGTATGCATATGTAAAGGTTTAACCCAAGGTCACCGGTCTGAAGCTCTCAGCCAGAAATATGTCACAATATTTGCTCCCATGAAGCATTACTGGGTAGAAGACAGAGTAAGCAGCATCAGTAGAGTCTACCAAAGTGTAGCCTTCCCACAGTTCCAACAGGGAAGTGACAGCCTGAGAGACCCTTCCTCCAGCACTAGGATATGCCCATGACCTGGCTTCCATCTAGGACTCAGAGGCTAAAGCCTGGGACAGCCTTGATTCACCATTCTGCACTGTAGCAGATGCTCAAGGCAGTTTAGCTCAAAACTCCATGTTTATTGCATAAAGCACTTTTAAACTCCTTTGTTATCAAAGCCTTTGCCTAGAGCCTTGGAGGAGATTACAAAGGAATCCTCTCTGTGCTTTCTTCCTTCAGTTTATTTCTTAGGAAATTACCTCCAGACCTGCCAAAGTCTCAAAGAGCTGAAGGATTTCATTGGTGCTTTCACACAGGGAACATTTGGATATCCCTCATGATTGTTTCCACTCCTATTTCCTGTGGAGAAAAAAGAAGATCTAGGAAAGAGGAACTGCCTGCTTCTGGTCTCTTGACTGCCCTGATTAAAGAAAGACTCTAAGTGGTAGTTCCAGAAACGAGGCTGGGACAATGAGCAGACACATAATTTATTGCTTACACCTTTGTGCTTCACAGTGAGTGGCTCTACTGTCAGGGGAGGGATGCACTTCTTTTGTCCAAGTGTTTTGCCTTCAACCTTGTTTTGTCATCACGATGCCCCTTCTTTCCTGCCTTCCTTCCATCTATCCATTCATATATCTATTCACTACCCATCCATCCATCCATCCATCCATCCATCCATCCATCCATCCATCCATCCATCCATCCATCTATCCATTCAACCACCCTTGCACCCATTCATCCAAAACTGATGTTTTACTATGTGCCAAGCTCTGTGCTAGAAACTGACTCTAAAGATAAACAAGAACAATTCTTGCCCCTAGTCTTGTGGGGAAGGCAGACAAATGTGTAAATAGCTCTTGATATGTGCATAGGTTGAAGTGTGCATGAGACCAAGGTACTGATGGTATTCAAAGAAGAAGCATCACTTCCAGCTGTCACCTCCTGTGGTAGACTTTCTCTTAAAGTGGCCCCTATCATCCCAACTCCGGGTGTTCATGACCTTGTGTGATCCCCTCTTGTTGAGTGGGTGGGACCTGTGACTTGCTTCTAATCCATAGAATATGGCAAAAGTGACAAGATGTGGGTGATTATGGGCATGTGCTTACATTATGCTACACAAAGTTGTAGTGCCTATCTTTCTGGTGGCTCTGTCTCCCTTCCTGGCAAGTGACCTCATTGGGGATCCTCACATGGCAGGAAACTGCAGATGGGCTTTAGATGCTGAGGGCAACCTCTAGCCAACATCTAGTAAGAAATGGAAGCCCTGCATCACATAGCCACAGGAGCTGAACTCTGCCAACAATCTGAGGGGCTTGGAAGTGGCCCCTTCCCTGGTAGAGCCTCAGCTGAGACCCAGCCCCAGCTGACGCCTTGATTGAAGTCATGCGAGACCCTCGAGAGAGGATCCAACTAAGCTGTGCCTTGACTCCTTACTCACAGAAACTGTCAGATAATACATGTGTGTTGTTTTAAACCCCTAAGTTTATTGTAATTTGCTACGTAACACTAAACAACTATTATACCTCCTCAGGAGCAGCTGTCAGAAAGTTCTGGAAAAGAGCGGACAGCTGAGGAAATACCTCTAACTTCCATGTTCATTCATTCATTCATTCATTCAGCGAGTATTTATTGAGCATTTCCTATGCATGAGACACTGTTCTAGGCACTGTTCTTGATATATTGCTAAACAAAAGAAAAGCCCTGCTCTTATGAAACTTACATTCTAGTCAAGAAATACAAACATTAAATTAATAAGTTAGTTATATCATGTTATCGGATGATGAGTACTATAGGAAAAAATAGATAAAAGGGCTGAAAAGGCCAGTGAGGTGAATTGAAATTTTTCAAGGTAGGCCTCACTGAAAAGCTGACACATTAGTAAAACTTGTTTTGACACGAGGAAATATTACAGCAGAAACTCTAGGCATCTTCCATATGTATGACTTCGAGCACAGGTTCAAGGTCTAATCCTGCTCTGGGGAGTTGTGAGGGGGTCATAATTGCCATTTTCAACCTCATTTCCCACCTCTACCTCTCCACTGCCCAAGTCTACTGTGCATCCTCACCTCCTAGCCCTCTACCATTTCCCAAACCTCACTCCTCATTCTGTTCACCTGACAAAATGCTTCTCCGCCCCATTCACCTCAATAGTCACTCCACCCTGAGGTCTTCCCTGCACCCTCCACCCTGCAGAATGTCAGCCCATCCTCTGTATTTCCTCCAGCTTTGTTTATGATTTTATTGTGACCTTTCCACTTTCCATGTGTGTTACAGCTGGTTGTCTTTGTCTCTTGGAGAGATTGTGGACTCATTGAGCACAGGGACCTTGACTTGTTATTGCTGAATTTCCAGACTCTGACATACTACAGGAGGTATGTGTTTAAAAAAAAAAAAATTAGTTGGATGTCAGTCCTCTGTGGTTTTCTCTTTTTTTTCTGCCTCTCTCTCTTTCCATTTACCCCTTGCTCTGACACCCTTGTCTTTCTTTGCACATCTCTTTCTGCATCTCTAAGTTTCTTTTTCTGTTTCTCAGTCTGTCTCTGTTTCTCTCTCATACACATGTAGACACGTGCACATAGACACTTAAACAATAATATGCAGAAATTTCTTTTGAGCATCTTGTCTTATGGCAATAGGAGGACAGGTGGGAAAGAAATGAGAGTGGAATGGGATAAGATTGGGGTTAAAGAGGAACCTTTACTTTAAGAGAAAACCTAACTATATACCTGGTTTAAACATTAGGTTAAAATAACCACATTATTACCCCCATATCCACCTATGGAGGAAAGTCATTCCTCTTACCTTCATGTAACACAGAGTTTCTCAACGGTGGTCCTATTGATATTTTGGATTAGATAATTCTATTGTGGGAGAATGTCCTGTGTACTGTAGGATTTTTAGCAGCATCTCTGGCCTCTAACTACCAGTAGCAGCCTCCAATTGTGACAATAAAAAACGTCTCTAGATATTGCCAAATGTCCTTGAGAACAAAATGCTCCCTTTCACCACTGAGAACATTTTTCTCACAGGATCTGAAGGCATTCATCTGCAATTTTTCAGGCAGCCTTTCAAGCATATAATTTCTACAGGGTGCAACAGAGAATACAGTGCCTGGATTCACAACAGAACAGCAACCTCAGCCTGTTCTCAGTCTTCCCGAAGTCTGGGTCTGACCTTTTTAGATCAAACGTTGACCTTGTGAGGCCTCTGGTGGCTTACAGGGTACATTTGTGCTGCCCCTTCTGTGAAGATCATCTCTAAGTCAAGACACACAACTTGGATTTCAGTTCCCATTCACCAACACAACTAGGCCATTATATACAGTGCACAAACTGCACAACAGTGTACTGTGGCCCTAGACACAACCTCCCCTTTTGCTACTAAACAGTGGGATTGCTACCAGTGAAGTTGTTCTTCTCAAACAGCCCTATTCTTCCCTAACATCACCATAACCAAGGGGATGCGTGCCAGTGGGGGTGAGATGTGGAGAGGCACTTTTTTTTTTTGCTGCTTAAAGCATCGGACTGTCCTTGCTGAATGTAGTTCATTTAGTAGCAAAATTTGGTTAGACTAGAAGGAAAAGGAGACTATATTGTTGTGAAAATCTAGGTAAACTCAGAAAACATCAGGATGGAAATGACAGATGACTAGAGAAATTGATGACCCACAATGACAAACCAGTTTCTGGGACTTTGTACGACAGGAGTCTCAGGGACTTGCAAAAGTAAATTTGACTATGTATGTGACCTTAGAAGAATTCACCCCTTGAAGATTTATGTAGTTTGATCCTGATCCTGCCTAATTTTGTAGTCAGCCTGCAGTGGTGTAAGCACTGGCATTTTAGTACGATGCCTAAAATGTTGTTTAGAAATGTTAAAGTACTTAAAGGAAGTTTACGTCAATTTTTATTTGGTTTGTTACCAAGAGAGTATTTGGATCGAGTATTATTTGTTTTCCAAATTCTACTTTCGAGCCAACTTCTTCCACAGGCCTGACCTTCCTTGCAGAATTGCACACACATTCAAGACACAGCCTTGAACTCTGAAACAGGTAATTTATGCTGCCACATATGTTTTTCCCAAGGAGGTAAAAGATAGAATAATGACTTTTAAATGTCATTAGCAAACAGCTTGAGAAAGAAATGTTTTCTTAAGTACAGAGCTTCAAATATGGTGATTAAAAAGTCTTGCTATTTAATTACTTTTGGCAATTAAAAATTTAAAAAAAAAAATACAACACTATTGTAGGAAAAGTCTTGCTGATGGAAGCTTCAGTCTGGAATTCAGGCATCTGCATGTCCACAATCCCACTCACCACGCAAGCCAAGGACTGGAGGAAAGATTTACTTTGCCTCTGATTACATCTGATTGTCATCAGCGATGACAGTAAACAAGGCAGAAAGGCCAAATGATACTTGTGGGAAGCCCTAAAAAGGGCCTGGGAAACATTTTCAGTTGAAGATACACAAGAGAAAAAAATCAGCTGAGAGTCACGTAGATCAAAGGCAAACCTACTTAAATCAGTCATCAGAGCAGTAGAAATTAAAATAACAAAGAGACAGCACTTTATACCTATTAGATTGGCAGTTGTTAGCAAGTTGAATAAAGCCAAGTGTAGTGGGGCAGTGGAAAACTCCTGAACTGCTGGTGGAAGGGGCAGTGGTGCAGCCACCCTGAAAAGAATAAGAATTTAGTCAAATCATGTATATTCTATGACCCAGCAATTCCTCTCCTGGTTTATCTCAAGGAAAAACTCATACAGGCTCATAAGGGGTCACGTAAGAGGATATTTACTGCAGTGTTATTTGTGGAATTGGAGGCGATCTGAGTTCATCGCTGGAGTAACGGAATAAGTCATGCTGTATGCACACAATGAAGTACTATGCAGCACTTAGACGCAAAAGAGTAGTTGCATGCATAATGACATAAATAGATGTTAAAAATAAAGTGCTGCATTTAAAAAGCATGAAATCAGTGCTCGCTTTGGCAGCACATATACTAAAATTGGCATGAAGATTAGCATGGCCCCTGTGGAAGGATGACATACAAGAGACAAACAAAAACTCATAGACACAGAGAACAGTTTAGTGGTTACCAAAGGGAAAGGCGGGATGGGGAGAAATAGGGACGGGTAAAGGGGATCAAATATATGGTGACGAAAAGAGATGTGACTTTTGGTGGTGAACACACAACACAATATACGGATGACATATTATTAAATCATACACTTGAAATCCATATAATCTTATTAACCAATGTCACCCCAATAAATTTAATAAAAAAATATCAAACCACACATGAGAGAAGGCATTATTATTTAGTCATGCCAAACTCCTCACGGTTAAGTGTTCTGATCGGAGATAACCCAGGGGTAGCAGATGAGCTACCTAACAAAATTCTTTGTAAAGCAAGTTTAGCCATGAATACTTTTAGGGCATTCAAAACTAAAATAAGATTAAAAAATAAAAAATAAATAAAATAAAAAGTATGAAACCAAATAAGATATAGACCACATTAGCGTTTATATGATTTAAGACCATATTGAACTACAAAATATAGTTTGTAAAGACATAAACAAAAAGATCCACATTAAACATATTAGGATGTTTACGTATATAGGGAACAGAAAAAGGAATGAGAGTTGGAATTGAAATAAAAAGGCATATATAAATAAAATAAGAGGGGGGTCTTGTATGTATTTGTGATGACAATATTTTATGAATCGGAAAAGGCAAGGAACCAGGTCTCTCCTAGAAAATCCAGAAAGGAATGCAGCCCTGCAGACACTTTGATTTTAACCCTTTAAGGCTCACTTCTGATATCTGACCTCTGGAACTTTAAGATAATAGATTTCTGTTGTTTTAAGCCATTAAGTTTGTGGTAATTTGTTACAACAGCAATAGGAAACTCATACAATAACCATAATTAATATATTAAAGAAACTAGTGAGAAGATGTACAACAGACATAAACAAATGGGGAATTTCAGCAATGAGATGTAAGCTATTCAAACTAGTCAAATTTAAATGTCATGTGACAAGCACAATATCAGAAATAAAGAATTACTTTGACATTCGTATCAGCAGAATGGCCACAGGAGAAGAAAGAATCAGTGGACTTAAAAATAGGTGAGAAATCATGCAAACTGGAACACAAAAAGTAAAAAGGGTAAAAATGCAAAACATACATCCAAGAGCCCTGGGACAATATCAAATGGTTTAATATACATGTTACTGGAGCCCCCAAAAAAGACAAAAGAGAGGCGTTGGGGCAGCAGAAATATTTGAAGGGATAATAGCTGAGAATTTTCCAAAGGTGATGAAAAAAAAAAAAGAACCAAGTGAAAAACAAAACAAAACAAGAAAACAAAGTCAACAGCTGAGAAAACCTAAAGAAAGATTAAACAAAAAGAAAAACACTTACTAGGCACATCATAGTCAACTTGTTAAAAATTAAAGATATGGAGAAAATGTTAAAGGAAACCGGAAAAAAGAAAGAGAAACAATAAATCTACCGACTTATTATCTGTTTTCTTTTTATCTTTGTTGTTGTTTTTCTTTTTTCTTTTTTTTTTTTAGGTTGACTACTTGTTACGATTTCATTTTATTGGCTTATTATATTGAAAAGTGTATTAAATGTAAACAGACTACACACACCAATTAAAATGCAAAGGTTGTCAGATTGTACTTAAAAACTAAGATCTAAAAAAAATAAAAAATAAATAGAAACTAAGATCTAACTATTTGATATCAAAATAAAAATCAGCTTCAAATATAAAGATATAGTTGGGTTAAAATAAAAAAATAGGAAAAGATATATCATACTAACAATAATCAGAAGACTCAACATCATTTAGATGTCAGTTCTCTCCAAATTAATCTATAAATTCAACACAATCTCAATCAAAATCCCAACAGATTTAGTTGTTTTTGTTGTTGGAACTGATAAGATAATTTAAAAAATTATATAGAATTGCAAAGAATTGAGAATAATAAAACAATTTTGAAAAGGAAGAACAAAGTTGGAGAACTTCTACTATCTGACTTCAAGATTTACCAAAACACTACGGTAATTAAGACAATGTGGTAATAGTATAAAGGACAGACATATAGATCAAAGAAAGAATGGACACCTGAAATAGATCCATGCATGCATGGTCAATTGATTTTTAACTAAGGTACTAAGGTCATTCAAAGGGGGAAAGAATAGTCTTTTCAATGAATAATGCTAATACAACTGGATATTCATTTGGAAAAAATGAAATTCCACCCATACCTCACATCATATATAAAATTTAACTTGAAATGAGTCATAGACCTAAACACAAGAACTAAAACTAAAAATTCTGAGAGAAAACATCAGCCAAAATCTTTGTAAACTTGGGTTAGGTAAAATTTTCTTTGGACACAAAAAGCATGAACCATAAAAGAGAAATAACCAACAGGACTTTATCAAGTTTAAAAATATTTGCTCTTCGAAAGACATTGTTAAGAAAATGAAAAGACAAGCCACAGCCTGTGAGAAAAATATTTGTGAACAGATATGATGAAAGTCTTATATTCTAAATATATAAGAAACTCTTATTAAGAAGACGAATAATTAAAGAAATTCACAAAAGGTTTGAACAGACACTTCATCAAAGAATATATATGAATGGCTAATAAGCACATGAAAAAATACAAATTAAAACCACAATGAGATATCACTCCATATCTACTAGAATTATTAAAATGAAAAAGACTGACCATACCATGTGTTAGTGAGGATGTGGAACAGTAGGATCTCTGAGACATTGCTGGTGGGAAATCAAACTAGTACAGCCAGTTTGGAAAGCAATTTGACAATTTCTCATGAAGTTAAACACACATGTACCATATGACCCAGAAGTTCCACTCCTAGGTATTTACCCAAGAGAAATAAAAACGTATGTCCACATAGAGAAATTCAACACGAATATTCATAGCAGCTTTATTCTTATTGATCCAAACTGGAAACAACTGTAATATCCATCAACTGGTGAACAGATGAATATCTGTGTGGTGAATATCACAAACTGTGATAAATCCAGATTGGAATACTACTCAGTAATAAAAAGGAACAAACTACAGAGACATACAAAAACAGATGAATCTCAAAAGCATTTTGCTAAGTGAAAGAAGCCAAACACAAAAGACTATACAGTGTATCATTCCATTTATATGATATTCTAGAAAATGCAAAACAATAGTGACAGAAAGCAAATCAGCAGTCACCCGGTGTCAGAGGACTAGGGAGGGGACTTGCTGCAAAGGGCGCCAGGGAACCTGGTAACAGAAATGGGTGGTAGAAGTACTTAGTCTTGGTATGGTGGTGCCTTCCCAAGTGAAAACATTTGTCAAAATTTATTGCACTGCATCCTTAAAATGAGTGAATTTTATTATATGTAAATTATATCTCAATAAAGCAATAAATATTAATGTATATACATGAAATAATGCTTCTTAAAAAAAAGTAGAGATGAGGTAAGAGTTGAAAGGAGGTGAGGAGAGGGAAGCAGAGAGAAAATGAGAGAGAGACAGAGAACCAGAAAGAGAAGACAAAGGCAAGAGATGCAGAAAGAGATCTACAAGCATAAGGGCAAAACCACCGGCAACAGAGACATGCTCGGAGAAAAACAGAGAGAAGGGAAGAAAAAAAGAATAGAGACCCCCTAGATGATATGATAAATGATGATAGAATAATATTTGTTATTGTTACCTTTGGGGATATCAATAAAAAATAAATGCTGTGTTATAGTTTTAAGCTATAGCTTCATACAAATTTAAATTTGGTAGGATTTCAGTATTAGAAAGAGTCCTATAGGTTATGTAGTCAACCTCTGACACAGGGCAAGAATCCTCTCTGCAGCATCCCCAAAGCCTGGAAGATCAGCTCTTCTTCATCACTGTCAGTGGAGGGTGCTCAGACTTCATCATGTAGGGTCCAACAGCTGTGACTCTGAGAGTGAATCAAATCAGCCTCTTCCTTGCACATTCTATCCCACTTTCTTATTCGGGATCACATGGATTATGTCTGCTTCCTGCCCCACTCAAGATATTTGAAAGCTGTGGTCATATGCCCCTTGGAGTACTCTCTCTTCAAGTTAAATATCTCCTGTTACTTTAACTTTCCTTACTCAAGATGGATCCTGGGCCCTTCCGCAGCATTCCTGCCCACTCCCTTGGACTCCAGTTTGTCAGGGCCCCCTGGGGCATGTGGTACCACCATCCAGCAGAATTGAGAGACTGATCACTTTTCCTGTCTGGGGCACAGTTTTTTATTAATGCAGCCTAAATTTCATTTAAAGCACCCTCCTGCTCTTGTTGACAAGGGTGTTTCAAATTGTGAAATATATCGGGTATGTAAAAAATACCGACTAAAATAATCACCTAAGAACCCATTGTCTGCTTTGACAATCTAATATGAGACCACATTTGCTTCAGACTTTTTAAGTCACATTTTAAGCCACATTTGATTCAGCCATTACAGCTACAACTGAAGACCCCTAGGTACCCCTCTCACACTCCTTTCTCTCTTTCTCCTGGAGAAACCATTATCATGAACTTGGTATTTACTTTTCTCATGCATGTTTTTATATGGTTAAATGTATGAATTAGAAAAAAATAGATAGCACTGTTTTTCATGTTTTAAACTTCATGTAAATTATGACACACTATATATATTTTCCTATAATTAAAGTTTTTGAGATTTATCTATATTGATTCATTTAACTGCTATTTAACAATCCATTCAATTTTCTCCAATGTATTTATTCATACTCCTGTTGATAGGCATTTAGATTGTTTCTAATTTTCCCTGACAATGTTGCAATGAACACTTGATCATGACTCCTTGAGCTTGGGTGTGGGAGTTTCTCTAAGGTCAGTAGCTGTGGCTGGAATGGCTGAGTCATCGTGTGTTTCTCCTTTACTTGACATTGCACATTTACTTTTTTACCATCTGATTCATGCTAAGCTTGTGGTCAGCTGATTTATCATATAAATGCCCATCGAGTGAGATCTGCCCTAATACATTCTGTTTTTAAAAAGCCAGCATTGTACTCCCTCAGCGTCTCCTATATGTAAGACTCTGTGCTAGGCATTATGGGCATACAGAAAAATGGTAGGTTTCCTTCACAGAACTTACAACTAAATGAAGGTAAGTCGAGGACAGAGCTGGATTTGCAGATGGGGAGGGTCCTCACCGATGCTCTCAATAATTCATGAAAACCCACTGAGGAGATGCATGCCCTGCCACTTGGGAAGGGAGCAGAGAAGTAAATATGATGACAACACCTTTCCTTCAAGGATCATCTCCTTCAGTTTCATAATCCTTTACACTTGTGTAGTGCTTCATTGTGTACAAAGTGCTTACATACACATTCCCTAATTGCTTATAATATCTTCCCTGGGAGGCCGAGGGCACCTATCATCATCTCCCTGTAGAGAAGGAACTGAGGCACAGTGGGGCAAGTGAATTGTACCACATCCTGAGGCAAGAAATGGCAGAGCCGAGTTAGACTCAGGTCTCCTGGCTCCAAATCAGTGCCTTCCCCAAAATATCACCGACTCCCCATAGCTGGAAAACCCTGGGGTGGGGAGGGGGGACTATCTGTCCTTACATCAGACTGAAAGGTGGATATTTAATCAACAAAAGTTCACAATATGAAGTCCAGGCTCCTGAACTCCATGGCTGGCTAAATGCCCTTGACAGCCAGGTCACAAGTGCTTCTAGGGTCTCCCTCTTCCCTTCCTCTCCAGGTCTGGGTACTCACGACCCCCAAGGAAAAGAACAATTCCATTTGTGGTTGGAAGCATCTGTTTTCTAGAAAACATAGTTATAACTACGTTTATAAAACTAGTCTATCTGTATTAGATGCTAGAGCTAGAACTACTCATTGGTCCTCAAAAGGCATCCCCACTTTTCTTCTAAGAAACTTTGCTCAGTTTCTTCTCTTGAGTGCTCTCATCTCCATTTCTGCCTGTTAAAATCTTACTCATACTCAGAATAGCCAATACAATATTGAAGAAGAATAAAGTCAGAGGATGGACCCTATCCAACTTCAAGACTTACTACATAACTACAGTAACCGAGACAGTGTGTCATTGGTGACAGAATAAACACGTTGATAAATGGAGGAGTGTAGAGCCCAGAAATAGACCCATACTTAAGTCTCTCATCCATTTCAAGTTGATTTTTGTGTATGGCCTAAGGGTCCAGCTTCCTTGTTTTGCATGTGGATATCCAGTTTTTTCAACGCCATTTGTTGAAGAGACTATCTTTTCCCTATTGTGTATTCTTGGTGTCCTTGTCAAAGATTAGTGGACCGCATATGCATGGGTTTATTGCTGGGATCCTTAGTGTGTTCTGTTGGTTTAAATGTCTTTTTTCATGTCAATACCATGTTGTTTTGTTTGCTATAACTTTATAATATAGTTTGACATCATCACCAACAAGGAAAATAAATAAAAATCTCAGGAATATTTTGTATTATTCCCTGACACTTTAAAGAAAATCTTCGAGGTCAAGAAGAGCTGAATAACAGCCTATCCTGGTTACTTCCTTTCTGGCACAATCTGGATTTTCGACAGTGATGAAAAATACTGAGGAATGTACTTTTTTGAGGGGTGGGGGGAGGGGGAAATGTAAGTTTTTGAGAGAGAAAGAGGAGAAATATAACAGCTTGTGCTCTTAGTAGACACTCAGAACTGCTCATGAAAGATCCTTTCTTCAGGAGTTTATTAAAACAAACAAACCAGATGACTTTAAATGGTTATTGTGTTTCAAAATGTTGACTTCTTACATCCAAGGATCCTCCCTATGTTCCAGAAAAACAATTTCTCCCGAGAGGCAGCAGAGTCTTATTGCAGTGAAGTTAAGAAGTTAATCTGATTGGATGAGTATTCCCTAAAGCACCTATCATGCGCCTCATGTTTTGGTTTGTTGGGGCACACAGATCTAGGGTGAATCATCATGGTTTCTGTCCTTAAGACACTGATACTCAAACTGTAGAGCTAGTGTGCAGCTGGGTGAGTATATTCATATTATTTATGTTAATAATATTTATGTGAAATACTTTGGTTCTGCTATTACATAAACCTTCACTGAGTGTGACAGCATCAGCATCAGACTCATAGCCCATGAGGATCCCCAGCTTAGATGGTCTGTCAAAGAGGAACACTAGGTCATTTTATAGTTGGGCAATAGGAAAGGTAGGTGCTGCAACATACCATATTTGTGGACCTGCCAGGCTACCCTGGGCTTTATGTAGAACCATTCTTACCTGTTTTCCAACTGAAGACACAAATGGCTTTACTTCACTTGAGACACGTGAGCACAACGTGTGTAACTCCAGCCAAGGTCTGCTTTTTGGTCTGGATGAAGAAAAGCTTGAAGTCCCACGGAAGAAGTAGACCTCTTTGCCCATTCTGAAGACCCAAGTCAGAAGGCTCATGGATATTAATATGGCATTGCTTTAGTGACTAAGGGACTGCTTACAGGGCTCAGAGGTAATGCTTGCTTCTGTTTGTTTTTGTTTTGTTTTTGTTTTGAGGCCCTTGCCTAGTTTGAAACTTTTCAGCCTGGGCAGTTTTCTTTTTGGCTCTGGGTCTTTGTTGGAGAAAGGCAAGTAGTTCTCCCTTGATGCAGTGTGCGAATGTGGCCTCGGAAGTGAGCAGGTCTGAGGTTTCTAGTCTGGTTTCAGCAAGGTATTTAATCTCCCTAAACCAATGTTCTCATCTGCATGCAGAACAAGCCCTTCTGGCTTCCAGCTGAAGATAGGTTGTGACCAGAAAACTAAAGATTGTAGAACTGCCTCGTGGAAAACCAGGAGCCAGCCTCTTTTTACATAGAAGCCGGCTTTTTACAAAGAAAACCAGGCCTCTCTGAGGAAAACTTGGCTAAGAACACAAAGGAGAGAGAACCACAGGCAAAACATGCTGGGGCCCTTCTTGTGAGCCTTGAATCTCAGGGGACACCTGCATCTGCCCCCCCCCCCCCCCCCCGTCCCCTTTAAGCAGCGTCCATATCTGCAGAGAATAACAGGCCAATTAAAAATGGGTGTGGGTAGCACTTCACAATTTACACACATTAACTCCTTTGCTCTCCAGACGCACAAGCTTTTGTTGTTTCCGGAAGTTTCATCTCTTGTGGATAGTAATTCTACCTGGATTAAGTCTCTCTCAGCCCTGCCACCAGGCAGCTCCTCAGATCCCGAGGCTCTTGACTCCCAACAGAGCAAAGCATCTTCTCCACAAGAGGAGAGCTGGGACGAAAGAAAGGACGAGGAAGGTGGGTGCCTCCTCCCATCCGCTCACATTTCACAGTCCAGTCCAGCCCAGCCCAGTCCAGCCCAGCCCAGCCCAGCCCAGCCCAGCGCTGTTTTTCCTAGCAACCTTGGGCCTCCTCGGGGTTTGGTGGGCTCAGCCTCATCGTCTGCCCCGAACAGCGCCTTCAAGCGGGCTGGTCAAGGGCTGCCACCCCTGAACAGGGACAATTGGCCTGCCTCTCGGTGTGCCATTTAAGCAGAAGCTTGAGTTTTTCCTTCCGCTACACCTTGCCTGATGTTGGAGAAGTGCGCCCTCTAGTGTTAGTTCTTGGAAAGACTCTGCGGCTTCCTCCACCCTAAGTGAGGCCCCTTTTTGATCAGTCCCGCTGGGATGAGAGGGATGGCAACTGGGTGTGGCAGAGAAGTGAGGAGGATGGACAGAGGAACTCTTGAGCTTCAGGGAGCCAGGCAGTGCACCCTTTGCCTCTCAAGCCTGCTCGTGGGCCGCACACATCTGTCCCTGACCCTCATCTCTTGTAATACCCCAAACTCAGCCCACTTCTCACCCCTAAGTCATCTGGCCACAAGAAGCTAACCTGCCCTTGTGATTGAAGAAGGGAAAGATGGGAAAGGCATCAAATCGTGTGTCTGGGTATGAATGAGGGCACCTGGTTGTCCGATGAAAGCACCAACTCTCTGGTGGTCTCCGTCTGCGCCTCTGTAGCCCTGCAATGATCAGTCCTATCTTCTGCAAGGGATGTGGGGGGCTTAGCAGATGTAAACAGGTAAATATTGGATGGCATGCCCTGTGAGGGTGGCGGCAGGACTGCCTGGTGACTGTGGCTTTTCAGGGCCCCACTGTCTTCATCGACACTACCCCATTCTTTGAGAAGGACAACCCACAATTTTTCCAATCTTCATGGAAGTGCTACACAATTCAGATTAAAGCCCCCCTCCTTCTCTTCCTTCTAAACAGATGACCTTGCTTATGCCCCTCATATAAGGAATTTTAGAGCTGCCACTGGCCATAGGACATGATGCTTGTGGTGCTCAGGAGGCAGAGGATTTGGGGAATGAAGTGGTAGAGGATGTACTGTCAATACTAGATCCTCTTCCTTCTCAATCTTGCAAATACATTCAAAATCTTTTTTGTTGCTGTTGTTTCCTATGAATTATAATCTATCTTCAGCTCTATGTGACTTTACTGAGTTTAATCAGACCCCAAACTACTGTTCCTACAAGGTCAAATTGAGTGTTAATTGTATATAATTTTTGCCAAGTATATTTCCAATGATAAATGTATATAATTTTTGCCAAGTATATTTCCAATGAAAGCAAATTTTAGACCCACTGAATCAGAAACTGATAGCGAATCTTCCTTCTCAATCTTGCAAATACATTCAAAATCTTTTTTGTTGCTGTTGTTTCCTATGAATTATAATCTATCTTCAGCTCTATGTGACTTTACTGAGTTTAATCAGACCCCAAACTACTGTTCCTACAAGGTCAAATTGAGTGTTAATTGTATATAATTTTTGCCAAGTATATTTCCAATGATAGGTAGGGTGACTACCCGTCTGGGTTTGCCTGGAACAGTCCTGGCTTACATCTGTCACCCTGGCATAATTATAAATGGTATTCCCTTTCACTCTGAAGAGTCTCATTTAGATAGTAAATTACCCTGTCGCCCTAATCACAGATAATCTTTATAAGAAAACATTTAGGCATTAGAATTTAGAGGATGTGAGATAATGTTACCAGGAATTTGAGATTTAAATGATTATTATAATCTTGGCATAAGTGGCTCTAAGCTTCCTGGCAGCTGGAACGAAAGAAAAACATGAAGGGTTAGGAAGTTGATTCTGTCTTGTAAAACGATGCATGTTATATCATCTGGAGGGACATATTTATCAGGCGCTAAATTTTAGGAGGAATTTTTCACATAAATGTTATATCAGGGATGTAGAGTAACATAAGGGACTATGTCTTCAGTAGAAGTTTTTGCAGATTTTTCTATGTGACCATTTTTTATACTGATCCTTAAAAATGACTGCTTTTCCAATTTTCTCTCTTTTTCTGTGAAAAGTGGGGAAGGAATAAAAATTATTTTGCAGGGAATAACTGAGATGTGTGTACGAAGTGCCAAATGAACTATAAATAGCAAAACTGTCATTTTCATTCTTATTATCTTGTCCAAAACTCTCCTTTTATTGATGTAAAAGATAAGGCAGACGGAGAGAGAGAGAAGTGATGTGGCTAGTTAGTGGCAAAACTGGGGAGAGAGGGAGGTAGACGGGGTAAAAGGGGTCAAATATGTGGTGACAGAAAGAAATCTAACTATGAGAGGTGAACACACAGTGTAAACATATATATGCCTTACTGTTAAATGTACAGCTGAAACTTAATGGATTTCGTTAACCAATGTCACCATTAAAAAAAAGAAGAAGAAGACTTCTGTTTAACTCTAAATGCTAAGAAAACCTCACCAAAACATTTTCAGATTCTGGGGGTTGGGGGTAGGGAAGATGATGAAGAAAGGAATTCAGTAGTGGGTGTGGCAGCCCAGATGCAGAGGCTAGAAATGGTGTTTTAAGTCATCATCGTCATACAAAAAATGTTATTAACATAATTTTCTTTTAGCAAAGTAAAAAGTTTTTCCCGGTATTTGTTTGAGTCATCCTGGGTTAAAAGAACATGGCATCCATTTTTTGCAAGTTAAAAGAAAGGCTGTTCCCAGTGTTTCCAGGGCACAGCTCCTTGGGACTAGTTCCAGTGCCAGGTTTTCCAGCATTACAGCACTACCTTCTTTTCAACTTCTTCTCCAGTCCAGTGGGTCTCAAAGTGTGATCACACAGACCGGCAGCAACAGCATCACCCAGAAACTTGTTAGATAAGCAAATTTTAGACCCACTGAATCAGAAACTGGGAGCGATTCTTCTGCACACCACGGTTTGATGCACACCACTGCTCCAGACTGTTCTTAGGGCCCTGACTGGCTTGATTTTTTTTTTTTTAGGTGAGGCAAACCTTGGTTGACCTCACATATTGCAAGGATTTTGTCATCTTACAATCCCTTATCTTTTTATTTTTTATGCCTACAGCACCTGGTGTTCCTAGGTGGTCTCCCATCTAAGTACTAACCAGCCCCGACCCTGCTTAGCTTCCGAGATCAGACAAGATGGGGCTTGTTCAGGGTGGCGTGGCTGTAGACCTGACTGGCTTCAAAGAGAGGAGAGAAGCAAACTCTTGGCAATTCTCCCCTTGCTGCTCTCTCCCCGCCCCCAGGCAGGCCGTCCTTTCAAGCTCCTGATAATTGTTGCTTTTTCAGCTGTGGCCATTGCACCCGGACTTGCTCAAAAATGAAGTGGCTTGGCCTTTGTTTGATGTTTCGCCTAGCCCATACCACCTCTGAATAATAAAACTACCTTTACCGAGCACTTCGTATGTGCCAGATTCGAGACCGCTACAATCTTATGGCCCAGTTTAGTTTTGTTTTAAAGAAAAAACACTTATCTCTTCAATCTCTGATATGTATGGCTGATTTCCAGTTGAATAAACTAAAAAGAATCACATTTTTTTTTTTAAGGATAATTAGTTCTCTAGGAAGTGAAAGCTATAAAAGTCCAGGCTGTAGAATTCTGTAGAAACTGCTACTCCCTCCTACAAAAAGCTTTTCACATTTCTAAATAGCTCTCAGCAGAAATAGTTTATCTGAGCCTGAAAGATTGCTGATTCACTTTTCAAGGCACAGTGAGCCTGAGCTTCACCTGCATACTCTGCTATTGCAGCAGACCAGTGTTGTGAGTGCAGACTTATCAAATGGAGAAAGAACCCTTCCCCTTCCCCTTGGAGGGCTTTTCTTGACTAAAGGCAAACTAAAAAAAAAAGAATTCTGGCTGTGTGGGCCTCGAATTGCCCTGTTCTGTGTCTTTCTTCCCAGTGCAGCTCTTTGGACTACTTAAGGCACTCTTCCTCAAGATGTATTTTATATGCAGTGTGCTGCCAGGAAGTGGGAATTAATTCTACCAGGTGGCAGAGGGGAGGCTGAAGCTTAGGAGAGTGGAGCTGAGTTCCTGTGATGCAGGGCAGGGGCACACACCCTGGAGAGCTGACTTCTATCCTCTGCCATGACCAGCAAGCACAACCCATCTGAGCTCTGGCACAAGCTGCCCTAGCTAATAGCCAGGGGGATAAGACTCTTAAGAACAAGGGAGAGAGTAACAGATGGAGATAAGAGAATCAAGAACAAAAATGTCTTTCCTCTAGAACACTGATTCTAAGCCTTGAGCTGCACATTAGACTAATGTAGGGGAGATTTCAAACTTTCTGACAACCAGGCCATACTCTGGACCAATTAAATCAGAATCTCTGGGAGTGAGACTCAGGTATCAGCATTTTAAAAAGCTCCTTTAGTGGTTCCAATGTGCAGCCAGGATTGAGAACCATCTTTTCAGCATTCATTCCAGCAACCGTTGCTTTCCTGCCTCCTCTCAGGAGAAGTCTGCATCAGGGCATGGGCCCCTTCACATTTGTCTTACCTTATATTTTCTTCATCTTCTGGCCTTTGAGGACCATGATATAGAATCAGGGGCATCTTACGCTAAGTGAGAATTTATTCTGAACTTCTTTTGCTCAGGACCCCTTATTTCCCTTTGGATCTTGTGTCTTTATCAAACACTAAGTTGGGTCCCAGAAGAAATAATTGGTTTTATTATTTAATAATAAAATATAAAGACGGACCTGTCATTTGACTTTGAACTTCCTGGTCTCTTCTCATTGAGTACGATGAACAAATGAGCCCCTCCTGGTAAGACTGTGCTTCATGATAGTAGTTAAAGAAGAGTCTCACCAATAGGGTAGACTCTTAATGTTCTACTGGAGAAATATGGTGTCCCCTTTCAAATGTGTATCACCACGGCCCCTTCCAAATTGCCATTTTAAAGTTTGCTAACTTATAACCAGAAGATCTACCTTCCTCTCCCTTGCTGCATGGTGAGGTCTTGTCTTTTTTTATAAGGCCTCTCCTTGCCTGACTACAAAGCCATTCTTGGAAGGGGTCTTGCGTTGAACTTGTATGTAAAAGAAAGCCTGTGATTTTGGAGTCTTAAGGAACTTGGTGCGGTGGTCACCAACTTTTGTCTAATGAACACTCCCATCCTTTCTCGCAGTGCAACTCTTCTTCTGAATCTTAAAGCCTTTTAAAAAGTTCTGAAACAGGTTCCCCTACTCCCTCCCCCAAACCACATCCCCCTTACATACATTAATTCGTCATACTCTTGGCAGGATCTGGAGCATCATAGATATGAGAAGAGCAGAAATATACTAAACCCTGTGAACCAAGCAAGCATAAGATACATTCTCATCTCCTTCTCCTTTACTCCCCTCTGCTGCCTAAGATTCCTCAACTAAGCATCATCCTCAAGCTGTTTTCAATTTTTAAAAATGTGCTGTCATTTTTAGAGAGGGACTATACACTGGTCCCTGGGTATCCCAGGGGGATTGGTTTCAGGACCCTCCAGTGGGTACCAAAATCCAAGGATGCTCAAGTCCCTTATTTTACATAAAGGCATAGTATTTGCATATAGGCTACAGCAGGATATGCTACATATCACTTCGTTCACACAGATTCAGTATAGTGCTCGGTGTGTGGCAAATTCAAGTTTTACTTTTTGAAACTTTCTGGGATTTTTTGGGGGGGATATTTTCCACAGCTGTGAAACTTATAGATATGGAGGGCCCACTCTGTCTTGAACCTGTTAAATGCCTATTTAGCCTTTGTGTTACTCTCTTCCTAACCTCATATCTTTCCATAAAAGTTGAGCTTGCCGTTTTCATCCCCAGGTTTACTCTGGGCATTCTCCAGCCCAAGGGCTAGGAAGAAAGCCTTTCTTCTCCAACAGGTTAAATCGTTTAGATCCCTGCCTTAGCCCAGTTCCCCAGAAAATGGAGCCTGAGGCAAAGTTTACATGTTAAATTTTTAAGGCAGGGAGGGCTCAAGTTCCAGGAAAGTATGAGTGAGGAAGCATAGCAAATAACAAGGTAGCTCATTAACAAACAGGCCAAAGCTTCTCAAGCAAATACAGCTGGTTGCCTGGGGAATGGTTGTTGACACAGGGGGCTGGGGTATATATAAGACTGGCTAGGCAAGATCTGACTGACTTGGATGCCAGGGGATGAGGCAAGTTCTAAGGTGGCTCCTAGAAGCCTGGCAAAGTGATAGACAATGCCAAGAGCTGAAGTGGGAATGCCCAAGTTGCCCTGGCAGATGGAAGTGAAGGAATAAAAAGGCTGAGTGAGGAAAGGGGGCACACCGGAATGGACAGAGATGTGAGGCAAGAAGACCCACCAGGGGAGCGTGTTCCACTGGGGTTGCCGCTAGAGCAGGAAGGTGAGGGGATATAACATTTATCTTATTCGACTAGTAATTTTTATTTCTCAGTATTAAAGCGAGCAAGTCATCAAGAGTTCTTCCCTCATTTGCTGAGTTTTCCTGGACGCAGACTCTACAAGAGGAGGAACCACCCTCAGGGAGTTGAGGGTTCCAAGCCTTAAGGAAGGAAATGCAGGAAGTCAGCTCTTCGCAGAGGAGGGTTCTCTGGAGAGGAAATTCTGGGGTCCCAGGTACCCAGAGCGTGGTCAAGAAGGGGAAGGGTGTAGGCCCTAGGTGGACACATCCCCTTGGCCCCATAGAGCTCATGCTCTGTAGGATAGGCACACTCAGAGGAGAGCCAAAATAGAGCTTTCTAGGGTTTGGGACCCATGGCAGGGTCTCTCCAGCCCTGGTCCCAGAGGGATACTAGAGGTAGGAAAATAGGCAGGCTCATATACTAGTTGTTTCACATAAATTTGTGGAGAGAATAATTTGGCAATATCTTTCAAAATTCAACAGGCACTTTCACTTCTAGTGATATATCACCTAGATTTACTTGAAGTTCCCAATGGCACATGCATAATTAAATTCACCATAACACTATAATATCAAAAAACTGCAAACTATAAATATTCACCAAACAATGAATGGCTAAACTATAGTGCAATGAAATATATTTTGTAGCCATTAAATAGGATAGGCTGGTGTGAAGGACTATATATATATATATATATATATATATATATATATATTTATATATATATATATATATATTTTTTTTAAGTGAGAAAAAACAAATTAAGCATCTGATGTATAGTATGACCAACTGTGTGTGTGTGTGTGTGTGTGTGTGTTATGCTTACAGTTGCTAAGAAATTTTCTAGACGGGAATTGCAAGAAGCTATTAAGAGTTAATACCCCCAGTTAGTAAGAGCAGAGTTTGGTGGGGGTCAGTTTTTATTTTACACCTCTTTTTGTTTGAATTTGTCTGAGCCTTTAGTACTTTCATTATTAAAACAATAACAACAACAACAAAAAACACCCAGTGAAATTTCTTAGATGCAGCTAATAACAACCTAGCCTCAATCGAAGACAACAACTGAGAACCGATCACCGGCAGGCAGTGTGCTAGGCACTGCGGCAACACAACCGTGAGACCGAGAATTTCCTTTCCAGCTCCGTGGAATTGTGTTCAGTTCTTTCTCCTTCTTCGCTTCCAAAGTGGCAGAAACTCTACAGAAACCCAGGTAAAAATACATCACACACTGTAATGTGTTTTCTTCATAGATTTCCCTAGACGGCCGGAAGCCTCGGCAGTGCGTGGGAGCCCCTCTAACTGCTGGTCACATCCAGCGGGCGCAGGGCCTACAGGCTCAGGGAGTTGCTCCGGCCCTGACCTGGCCTTGTCTCACCGACATGGGCAGTGGATCAGAGGGGTTTTCTTTACTAAGAAAACAAAGTCAGCCCTTTACAGCAGTATGTAAATATCCGCATCCCCAATTCTGAGAGAGGATCAAATAGATGCTCTCTTCCGTGGGCACGAAGTCCTCTAGCACTAGTTCTTGATTACTAGTCTGAGAGCTCCTGGACTTCAGGGACCAGATTGGATTAATCTCTGTACCTCCCATGCCTGGCACAGTGCCTGACACACGGGGATGCTGTACAAATGTTTGCTGAATTGACAGTGGGGCCTTCCTCTCTCCCACCACATCACGCCTCCTCTGCGAAGAGCTGACTTCCTGCGCTTCCTTCCTTAAGGCTTGGAACCCTCAACTCCCTGATTCATCTTCCAGAATATGTATGGCTGGTACTCATCCTTATGCCCTAAGGTAGCTAAGGGGTAACCACATATGGAGTGTGTACACACACACACACACACACACACACACACACACACGCACACACACACACACATGCACACACACTACAGGCACCTCACAGTGGATGATGGAGCTGGGGTAGGGAAAAGAGAGCAGGCTATGGACTAGGGTCTGGGAGCTGGATCTGGTGCAGAAGTTTGAGGAATGTGAGAATTCTAAACTTGAATCTGGCCTTTCAGATAGAGATATATTTAAGATAAGAGAAACGAACATATTTTATTTAAGTTTGCTTGATTTATGACCTTTAAATATTTAATAATATGATATGTAAGTATGCATTTGTATTGTTGTTTTACTTCTGCAAATGTTAAGGATGTGTCATTTCCAAGTTTTTAATCTCTACCAATCTATTGATAAAAAAAAAAAAGGTACATGAAGCTGTGATGGGCATGTCTCTAAAATTAGTAAGGTTGAGAACATTTATGTGTTTTTTAGCCATTTATTCTTTTTCTGTGTACTACGTTTTTACACTTTTTAAAACATTTTTATCTTATTTTTTTGTGTATTAAGCTAATTAGCTCTTTGTCATATGAGTGGCATATGTGTTCTCCATTCATTTTACTTACATTTGATTTTTTTTTTGCCATATAAGTGTTTAAACATTCTAAGCTTTTAAATTTATCTGTCATTTTTCTTCTTTTTCTATTTTCTCTCTCTCTTTTGATGGCTGTTATTTACATGCTATTTCTATGTCTTTCTAAAACCTACCTTACTCTGAAATCCCTTTTTTAAAAAACGATTTCTGTTTTTTTCCCCCAGCACATTTTGGACATATATATATTGCCTCCTGAGCAAGTCAAAGATCAACAGACTCTTCAGAGAGAGGAGAAGAAAGGCAGAACAGGAAAAAAAAACAAAAAACAAAAAACGATGACTGTAGTTTATGCCTCTCCAGGGCAGCTGGGGACAGATGATTTAACGGGCAAAACTATAAGGCTCTGAGAGGATGCAAGAGGGAGATATTCTTTCAGTTTGGGGCCAAGGAGCAGGGTCCATGGATCTGCCTTGGATCTCAGATTCAACAATAGATAGAATATTTTTCCTCTAAATTTTTATTTTGAAAAAAATGAAACTTACAGAAAAGATGAAGGAAGACCATAATGAACCCTATACAGCCATAATCTAGATTCATGAATTAAGAGTTTGTCACATTGCTTTCTCTCTCTCTTTATACCACTCACTGCTTGGAGTTCATCGAGCTTCTTGCATCTTTCGATCTTGAAGGCTTTTTGGTCTTTGAGGCTCTTTTATGAAAAGTTAGTATGCCTCCAGAGGCTAATGTCCCAGTGACCTCTGAACAAAGGCCAAAGAACATAGACAGAATCTCCCTGGCCATTTTCATCTCTTGCCACTTACCCTTTCCCCCACCTCATGTCTACAGGCCACAGGCAAGTTCTCAGGGACCACAGCTATTCCCAGACAAGCTGGGCTTTTTCACCTAAGGGACACAATTTTTGCTGTTGCCTATGTTTGGGCTACCCTTCCTTATCTCAGCCTGTCCAGATTTTACCTAAATGTCACCGATGTGGTATTCTTACCAAAATATTTAACCTGGATGCAGTCAAAAGGAAACAATCAGACAAATCCAGATTTTCGGCCACTTTATGAAACAACTAAACTGTCAATGTCATGAAAGACGACCTCTCGCCTCCCCACCAGAGAGGGCGGGGCACTGTTCTACACTGAAGGGAACTAAAGAGACATGTTAACTAAACAGAAGTCATAATCCTTGATTGGAATTGATTTAGGGGAAAAAAACTATAAAACTATGAACAAAGTTATGGAAAAAATAAAGGAATTTGAGTATAATTAATTAGATATTATTGTCGTCAATGTTAAATTTCTTGAATGTGACCATCATATCATAGTTGTGTAGGAGATTTGCTCTGTTCTTCCAAGATACTTGCTGAAATATTTGGGAGAGGTGTGTCATGATGTCTGCAACATACTTTCAAATGAGTCAGCAAAGTGTATATGTGTATGTGTGTATGTATATATAAAGAAAGAGAAAGCAAAGTGACAAACTCTTAATTCATGAATCTAGATTATGGCTCTATAGGGTTCATTATAGTCTTTCTTCATCTTTTCTCTAAGTTTCATTTTTTTCAAAATAAACATTTAGAGGAAAAATATTCTATCTATTTTTGAATCTGAGATCCAAGGCAGATCCATGGACCCTGCTCCTTGGCCCCAAACTGAAGGAATATCTCCTTCTTGCATCCTCCCAGAACCATATAGTTTTGCCCGTTAAATCATCTGTCCCCAGCTGCTCTGGAGTGGCATA
The DNA here is from genome assembly GCF_902729225.1 of Pteropus medius. Classification (NCBI taxonomy): domain Eukaryota; kingdom Metazoa; phylum Chordata; class Mammalia; order Chiroptera; family Pteropodidae; genus Pteropus; species Pteropus medius. The sequence goes on from NW_024353517.1 coordinate 11,073,198, forward strand.
AACTGCAGTCGTGTCTGTCCCCCTGCCTGGGCTGTAGGCACCTAGAGGGCAGTGGCCACAGAGACCTCAGGGGATGGAGAAAAGCAAGCTCTGCCACATCCCAGCTTGGTCTGGAACCAACCCTCTTGCCTCTGACCTGTGCTCCAAGCCCCCGAGTAAAGGCCTTTCCTGCTCTGTGGGGTTCTGTCTTCCCCAGACAGAAAGACGGTGCAGAGGGATTTCTTTCAATGTTGTTTCAGGGTCCAATCAGGGTAGCAGACCGCTCTGGGAGGGTGTATTTGTCAGGGTTCTCCTGAGGAACAGAACCAACAAGATGTGTCTTGATGGAGAGGGGGAGAAGAAGTGAGAGAGAGAGAGATTTATTTTAAGGTATGGCTCACATGATTGTAGAGGGTTTGCAATTCTAAAATCTGCAAGCTAGACGGGCAGGGTAGAGACTCAGGTAAGAGTTGCAGTTCCAGTCCAAAGGTAGTCTGCTAGCAGAATTCTTTCGCCTTCTGGGGAAGTCAGTATTTTTCTATTAAGGCCTGCACTTGGTTGGATGAGGCCTTCCCACATTATAGAGGTAATCTGCTTTACTCAACGTCTGACAATTTAAATGTTAATTGCATTAAAAAATACCTTCGCAGAAACATTCAGAATAATGTTTGACTAAATATCTGGGCACTGTGGACTAACCAACTTGACTTATAAAGTTAACCATCACAGTCCACTCCTTGTCAATTTGGCACCCATACACATCATCTTAACCATACTTTATCTCCAAATAAAGACAACAATAGGTTCATAATTCCACCTAACATGATACGACTGTCCTATATACAACTGAAAATGCACTAACCCTTTCCTCAGAAGAGGAGGTGATGTTTACTCTTGATGTTTACTCTTCTCCTTGATATCCCATAACTTAAGTAATATGATGTAAAGTTAACAGTACTATGATATATGAAGTCAGAACATCTTATATTACATGATAAGGGGCTGAGAGAGGAAAGGAAACAAAGATATCACACACATGTGCATACACACACCCCCAAAAAGGAAGAAATACTCAAGATGATTATAATCTTCATTTCTGTAATTGGTTACATGGTTGTAGCTGGTATTTATAATTACCTTTTCGCACTGCCCATTCCATATTCCCTTTGTGCCGTCAGCTCGTCATGTTTCTTTACCTGGTAGGGTGCCCCAAACCTTCACACATGAAGAATCTAGACCAAGAGCCTGAATTTGGTTGTTGTAATTTCCCATTGACTTTAACCACAGGGTAATACTAAGAGACACCCTAAAGGAGCTCCTGGATTCCGGACATACTCCTCCTTACCACCACTGTGATGTTCAAGGGGCATGTTTTGGTACCACCTTCTTGCAGCTGAGCCCATCCAAAGCCACTTGGCCATCTTGAATTTTTTTCTCAGTTCCTAGTTCTGGGTCATGATCAGGGCACTCCCTGGATATTTCTCATCCCATTCAGACCCATTCCTGTGCTCATTTATGCCCACACATACCTGGCAGGAAGTGCTCAAGATGGAGTCAGCTGGAGCTGCCTTTTGGCATCATTTTTTCTCATGGGTCCCCAAGCAGCGGCACCTTGACCCTCTGCTTGTCAGAGGGTCAAACTTACAGACATTTCAAGCTTAAAAAAACATTTACGAAGCTGAACTTTGTCTCCATGACAAATACAAAAGTATTCAGAACTCTGAGTATTTTATCATTAGTTGGGTTTGCTTATCATATGAGTATGAGAATCTCCCTTCCCAGCTAAAGGCAGGCATTGAAATAATACCCATAAAGCCTGAAAGAGGTCTCCACGGGTGTCTCTTACACCCTGGGAACCGAGAATAAAAGGATTCTAGGTCTATCTGGCCTGTAACTTGCTTGGGGAGGATCCTGCCTGCTGATAGTGCTGAAGAAGTCTTGCTACACCCCTGTTAAGGTGAGAGAGTGTGGAATGTGCGAACCGTCATCAGAAGGAAAACCTTCAAGTCTTGGGAAGAGCCAGGTGTGAGGGGAGCAGGTTGGGAAACAGCAAATAGGCCTTTGGAAAGAGGTGCTGGCAACCCAAAATAGAGAGACAGGAGCTTTGCAAATAATTTTCCCTTTGAAATAGTAGGCTCTGTCCCTGGTAGCAATCAGCAGAAAATATAAATAGTACACATTCACTAGGAAAAAAGTGAAAAGATATTAATTTAAATAAGCATATGGTTTTGTATCTGGTTTTTAAAACAGTTTATGTAACAGTAAATATTCTTTGAAAAAAATAGAATTTGAAGTTCAGAAAATTAAACAAGATTTAAGGATTGAGACTCTTGACCCATGTTTTTGTTTTTCAAAGTTTATATGATCAATTAGAACCGAGAATTACTTTTCCTAATCGAAGGCATCAGATCTTGGCATCTGTAGTGTCTTCGATGAAAAATTCCATGTAACAAAACAGTTCCAGCACACACCTTAGTTATCACAGAAACAGCTAACAACTGGGTTATAAAAATATTTCTATACTCAGAAAATGGCTATAAATGGGGACTTTCATTTTTTTTTTTTTTTTTGGAAAAGCAAAAGGAACCAACCTTAGGATAGTGGTGGTGTGCTTAAAAAGTCTTTGTAGTGGGACAGATTTGGGTGGCATCTGTCTCTGCCACTTCCTAGTTGTGTTTCTGTGGGCAAATCATTCGACCTCTCTGGGCCTCAACTTCCTCAGCTGCAAAACGGGGATAACTTTGGGCTACTTTTAGTACTTTTGCAGAGATTAAGTGAAATAATGCGCACAAGGCACTCAGTATAGTGTCTGGTACGCACTGATCTGCCACTAACTGACAAGTTGTATTACCGAAGACAGGGACCTGCACTGGCTTATCATTGCATTACAAGAACAAAACACAATGCCTGGGATATAATAAGAGCTCAATCCATGTAAACTGAAGGAAGGAAGTCTGATAGGTTGCTGTTGCTTGGAGTGGGATGAACAGAAGTGGGGTCACAGTGGATTTTTATCTCCTCCTACTCTTTCCTCTTCAAAGATTCCAATTACCTCAAAAGAACTTTGATTAAATTTCTAGTCGATGACCCCCAGCTCTATGGCTTAAAAAGTCATTTTAATTAAATCTTTTTGAGTCAAGAGACAGAAAGGGGGTGGGGAGGTGGGTGCCAATACCACATCTTTTTTCCTTAAGGTCCCAGCACTTGTTTTCCTTGCTCATTCACTGCAGAGAAAAACGCTGGGCCTCCATTTCTCATTTATCAGCAGAATTCGGCAATACAGCCATGTTAAAATCAAGAGCTCTTTTCGGCACACTAGATTCTGAGCACCGCAGCTTTGTTTTAGAATACACGGGGCTTTTTCTTTCCTTCACTGTCAATTATAGAAAAAGCCACCTAATACTTTTAAAATTCTGCAGGTTAAGGGTAAGATTTCTAGTCAATAAAAAATTTTTCTTAAAGAAAATTCAACTGCATCAAGACAAACAGAAGACCTGTGACCTTGGGATAGTAGATAGTGTTATCTTCTATCCCCCAGCAGAACTCAGTACAGAGTGCTGCACATGTGGGTGGGCTCCTTCAAGGTGGCTGGCTCAAGACAGGATTTCATCTGCACCATCTGGCATTTAATGCACAACACCGAGGGTGGAAAAGACCAGCGGCATTCAAAGATGGGGTAAGGCCAGATCTAGCACAGGAGGGGCAGGGCTTTGGCAGGTGTGGCAATGACTAGCTTGATCTGGCACTCAAGAAGGATGTGAGCTAGGAGGCAATTAGGAGCTGATGATACAGGGACAGAAGCAAACGCTGTGGCTCTCTGGGCAGGGGGATCTTCTAAGGGTGTTTCATTCCAACCGAGAGTCATTCAGAAAGCTACCTCTTTTGCAGTTCCTGTTCTGCCCTGCCAGAACTCCCACTACACTGACATGTCCCTCTTTTAGAAGACTTACAGGACTGCTAATGATTCATTGGCTTCTGTACATATCTCACTTCCCTCCTTGAAGGCAGGAACTAAGGGTTCTTTCTCTCCCAAACCTAGTTTGCTAATTTGCAAAAGCCCCTTCTTGGTGTTGAAATGAGATGAAATGTGCTAAGTGCCTAAGACTCTGGCCTGAGGCTTCTTAACTGGGCAGAGGAACTGCTTTTATAGGGGGTTGAGGAGAAGAGAGTAGGAAGGAGGCAGAATCTATGATGGGAGTGACCTGGATTCCACACTGTTTCCACTTCCATATTCAACCCCAAAGCTGAGTGTTCCCCGTTTCAAAGTCAGCAGCCAGGACCTTGGAAGGAGAGGAAAGGTTTAAGGTGGGGGCTGAGAATGGCTTTGCCGGACTCTCTCACCTAGTCCAGCCTTTCAGCTGATCCTATTTCCTGGAAGTCTCTGATGCATACTGCCTGTCTCAGAGCTTATTAGTAATGTCCTCGAGGGCAGGGCAACTGGGAAATAAAAGGAGCAAAAGCTCAACGTGAACAAATTAATTCCTTGTCAGTAGGCTTGGGAAAGATCTGGTGAGAACGAGGCCTCGAAGGTTGACCGAGACGCCTCTTTAGGGTTAAAAATTGGCTTAATCTGGTCCCTCCCTCTCCCCCAACATCCCCCCCAAAAAACCAGAGTCTGAGAAAGGACATGTGTATAGGTAGGTTATTTTGGGAATGAATCCCAAGGAACAGGAGTGAAGGACTAAGAAGAGCCAAACAAGAAAGAAGTAAAAGAGAGGCAATCCAAGGGTGCATTATTGCGTTGATCAAGTTGGGTACTACAATGGGCAACCAACCAGGGCTCTGTTATCTTAGGAGCCATATAGAATGCACCTCAGAATTGCCCACTGGAAGAATGGAAGAGCAGAGCATTCCTCCACCAGCTTCTGTCTGTCAAGGTCATCTCATGAGGTGTTAGTTCCTTTATACTTCCAGGTTTATGCATATGTCAGAATGGCTGTGGGTTCCTGCAGGGATCCCAGGCTGCAGTGACAGAGAAGCCCTGAGGTAGGAAGATACCAAATGTAGCTGAAGCAACATGCTCTTGAGTATGCAGCTGGTTGCTACAGCCAAGCTGGAGTAAAAAGATGAGCTGGGTAGATGTGAGGTCAGCCAAAGGAAGGGCCTGATATAACCTCAGACAAGTCGAACGTTTTTTTCCGTCTTCCATAAAAAGAACTAAATTTCCATCTAATTCTCAGTCCAAAGTCAGGCTCTATGGTTTTCCTAGGTGGAAATATTAATTCTTTTAGTTAACTGCTTTTCCAGCAATGCATAACCCTCAAAGGGTAACATGGGGACCTAATGTAGGGATTTATCGATATGGCTGCGGCATGATGTAGAGTGACTCCTCTGAAGCATAACACTGAAACACTCACTGGCCCTTGAGTCTATCTGTGAAATAGGTACAGAAAACCAAGTGCATCCTCCCTTCATGATTCTTTCAGTCTTCAAGGCACTTGAAGTTGGGATAAGAAACCGGGGACAAGGAGTCACAGCTTCTGCCTTCGAGAAGCTCATGGAACTGAGCTGACAGGTTTCTTAAACGCCCTACCACCAGCACCTCTCTCCCGTTTTCATTTGCCTTATCTGTTTCCAAGCAGTCCTTTTCTGTAATTTGACATAAACATAGCTTTGTCATTAATTTTCAGGGATAGTTCCTTTCTCTCCTTGGCCAGTTTCCCATCCTGGAAACTTGGCGGAGGATGGAGTAGCCTGATATGTGCCAACCGTCCTCTGATGTTCTATTGTGGAAACTCTGGGAAGCTGTGCTATTCAATTATTTTTAAAGAGCCTTAGGAGAAAAATCTTTAAATAAATTTAATCTGATCAAAAGACAAATTTAAAAACCAACTAACCAACGAACCCTGGTGAGCTCAAAAGACAGTAAACACGCATGGGACCTGGAAGGAACCTCGTTCTCAGCACCTTCTCTCTGGAAGCTCGCTCCAGGAGGGGGTCGGCGGTGAGATTTACGCCGGTTTTACTGTCCAGAGGCACCGGCAGCAAGAGGCGCCTAGCGAGACTGACAGGCAGCTGGGTGCCTACACTGGGGGCACCTCTGTGGGGCAGGGCCAGGCCGGACACCACAGCGCCGAGGTGCTGGTGCGCGAGCTCTCCCCAGCCTAGCGCCATCGGGCTCCGCCCTGCGCAGCGCTAATCCCCGCATCCACGGTGTCTTAGGCTCACGCGGTAGCTGAGGCCGAGGGAGTGCGAGCGGGTAGAGGGGCTTCGTGGAGAAGACTGCAGTAGCGCCCCAACTCGGTCTGCCAAGCCAGGAGCGCGGGTACTTGCAAAGCGCGGGATTAAGGCGAGGGCGCCCGCTGAGCCCTTGGCAGCCGCAGCCCCCTGCTCATTTGGTTCGGGGTAAGAGGAGGGGTCTCCATCTCTGTAGCTAGGTTGGGATGCGCCGGCGTCCTCTTCTCTGTTTTGTTTGGCCTTGAGTGGTCCTTTAGCGGGGTCTTCGGGATGCGAGTAGGGAAGGGGGCACCGAGACCAGTAGGCAGGGTCCTGCGGCCGCGGCTTGAGGAAAGGTAGGAAGATGGGCAGATCCCGCCAAGACCCTCTGAGCCTCGGATGGTCCTAGCCCGCCGCCCTCCCCAGCCTTCTGTCCGCGTTGTGGGATCCCGACCTGGCGTTTTTTAATTAGGAATAAGACGCTCCGCAGGAGGAGGCCCAAGTTGAACACGCAGCCCCGAGGATCCCAGGTAAAACCCTCAGGCCTCATCCTTCCCTGCTGCGCATTTTACAGAAGAGGATCCCGGACCCGAGAAGGGAAGGAACAGGCCCAAAGTCACATTGTAGTCAGGAGTCGAGCCAGGACCGAAACTAGAGTCCTGCCTTCCAGCCACGGACTCTGGGTACTCCTTCCTGTCTTCTCCACCGCATCTCCCCTGTTCTGCCCGGCATCCCTCCTCACACTCCTGTGTCCTCCAGGAGGCTCTGTTCCAGCAGACCTGGGGAGTGCTCCCTCCGCTACTGCTGCGCTCTGGGGAAGGATGCTGGACTGCGGTCAGGCCGCGCGGGTCCAGCTGCCTTGAGCGTTAGCTGAGCCGGCGGTTGGCGGAGTATGGGACAGGCCGCAGGACTGGGGGAGGAGGACGGAGCAAAGTGGAGACACCGCGGGGGCAGGCTGGGGTGGTGGGGCCGGATCGGCTAGGGCAGGGAGTCACCCAGCGCACAAGCGCAAGGACAATGGGGCTTTGTCTGGACGGTGCCGCCTCAGCCAATGGGAGCGCGGCTCAAGCCGAGCCCCCGCGGCTCCCGACTCCGCTGCCGGGATGAGAAAGCGACCCTGAGATTGGCTGTGCAGTTGACTTGGGGCGACAGCGCCCACGCGTCTCCGGCGTCCCCCGCTTCGCTTCGCTTTAGTGCTGGAGGGAGAGGACCTGAGATGGTCAGGGCCGGTCATTCTGCGCGCCTAGATTGCGTGGCCGGCGGGTGGTCTCCTCTGGGCCTCCCCCTGCTGGGGTGAGGGGTGTTTGTCACTCAGCGAGTTGTCGAGCTTCGCGCGTTTTTTTCTATCCATTCAGCCAAAATCTAAACATAGTCAGCTGATGCAGAGTCACGGTCTAACCCTGCGACAGGGTACAGAGGCACATATTTCATTATGGAGAGCTGCCTGCAAGCTTGCTGCCGGGATCTTTTATGGCAGCAAATGTCTTACTTTCTACTATCGCTTTGGAGCCTGGCCCTGCACAGGGCCTAGACCCTTGGTGGGAGAGGAAGCTCACCTTTGACATGTGTATGGCTTTCATATTCTCTCTCAGTACACTTTTAAGGAGTGTCTGCTTCCTGTCGGGCACCAGCATAGATATTTTGGAGGAGCCAGAAGTCAATGACACAACACGTGGATCCTATCTGTGGGGCGCTCACAGTCCAGATGCGGATTACTGGTTAGATAGGGGCTATGAATGGCTGTAAACAGACATTCCTCTAATACTACCTTCCCTAGGTAAGTGCTATTATAGAGGCACAGAAAGGAGTGAAATGCGAATATGAAGAGAGGTTGATTTTTAAAATTAATTTTATTGTTAAAAAACTTTCAATTGCAGTTGACATTCGATATTATTTTATTTTAGTTTCAGGTGTATGGCATAGTGATTAGACCTTTATAATTTACAAAGTGATTCCCTCCATTAGTCTAGCACCCAACCGGCACTGCATATAGTTATTACAATATTATTGACTATATTATCAATGCTGTATTTTACATCCCTGTAACTATTTTGTAACTACCAATTTGTACTTCTTAACCCCTTCACCTTTTTTGCATCAGCCCTCTAACCCCACTCCCATCTGACGACCATCTGTTCGTTCTCTGTATCTATCTATGCATTTGTTTTGTTTGTTTATTCAATTTGTTTTGTTTGTTTATTCACTCTGTTCTTTTGATTCCACATACAAGTAAGATCATATGACATTTGTCTTTGTCTGACTTATTTCACTTAGCATAATATCCTCTAGGTCCATCTATGTGGTCATAAATGGTAAGATTTCATTCTTTTTTTATGGCTGAATGATATTCCATTTTATATGTACCACCTCTTTATCCAATTGTCTGTCAATGGATACTTAGGTTGCTTTCATATCTTGGCTATTGTAGATAATGCTGCAATGAACATAGGGGTGTATATATCTTTTTGAATTCATGTTTTGGATGCTTTGGATAAATAACCAGAAATGTAATTGCTGAGTCATACGGTAGTTCTATTTTTAATTTTTTGAGAAACCTCCAAACTGTTCTCCATAGTGGCTGTACCAATTCGCAATCCCACAGTTCTCTTTTCTCCACATCCTTGCCAATACTTTTTATTTGTCGATTTATTGATGATAGTCATTTTGACAGGTGTGAGGTAATATCTCATTGTAATTTTAATTTGCATTTCTCTGATGATTAGTGATGTTGAACATCTTTTCATATTTCTATTAGCCATCTGTATGTCCTCTTTGGAGCAATGTCTGTTTAGGTCCAAAGCCCATTTTTTAATTGGCAAAGGAGGGAAAAATGTCTGTACGTTACAGTCCTGGATTACTGCCATAGCTTCTAAATGGTCTCCCTGCTTCTGCCCTTGTCCATCCTCAGTCTATTCTTAAGCCATGAGCGTTATTGTAGTAAAACATAAGTCTGATCATGGTATTCCTCTGATGAAAACTCTCTTAGTTCATTCAAATAGTATGCACCTACTGAGTAGGGGGCCCTATTAGGTATTGGAGATACAACAGTGAAGAAAAAACAAAAACCCCTGCACTCAGAGTTTACATTCTAATGGGACTGAAAGACAACAAATAAGATAAATAAGTACAATATGTATAATGTTATAATGAAAGTTGCCAAGGAGAGAAAAGATAGAAGTAGGGAGGGAGGATAGAAAATGTCAGGGTGAGATCGATGGGGTGGCCAGAGGGAAGTCGTACTGAGTAAACACTTAAGTAAAACACTGAACTGAGAGGAATAGCCCACACTGTGGATAATGAGGGGAAGAACATTCCAGTTAGAGAAGAAAGTAAGGGCAAAGACCCCGAAGCAGGAGCTTGCCTGTCATGTTCCACAGACAGCAAGAAGGCCACCGTCGTCGAAGTACCATGAACAAGGGGATGAGGTCAGAGAGGCCATGGAGACCCAGATCACGGAGGGCCTTGTAGGCAATCTATAGTGATTTTGGATTTTACTCCAAGAGTTTGGTGCTGGAGTGACATAATCCAATTTATATTTCATAGGATTACACAGGTAGTTCTGAGTAGTGTCCGAAGTGGGCTAGGGTGGAAGCAGGGAGCCTCGTTGGGAGGCTACTGCAATAATCCAGGTGAAGAGTGATGAAGACTCAGACGAAGATGGTAGCAGAGGATCCTAGAGACATTGTGAAGGTAGAGTCGGGATTTGCTGACAACTTGGCTGTAGATTGCAAGAAAGAGAAGAGTCAAGAATGAGGAGGACTTAGATACACAGCACAAGCTCAGTTTGGGACAGGTTATGTTTGAGAATGTTATTCAGCATTCAAGTGGACATGTTGGATGGACAGTTGGATGCATAAGTCTGGAGTTTAGAGAAGTCTGGTTGGAAATAAACATTTGGGAGTTGCCAGCACATTAATCATATTAAATGCTATGAGAGCTCACCATGGTGATGAGAACAGACCAAGAACAGAGCCCTAAGTCTCCATCATTTAGTGGTTTAACTTGAATTTGGTAGGTAGGCCCTGTTCTCCCAGGGGTGGAATGTCTACTTAGTCTGGCAGCTGTAATTATGGTTATTTTGATAGCTCTGGTAACACTTTCTCTTGGGGAGGGACAGAGGAGAATTGGAGAGCGGGAGGCCCACATTCTTGTTGTCATTACAAGATCTTCAGTGTGGCGTTCTCAGAATATGGAGTGAACTTAAGCATTAATGATAATCTGCAGAAAGAACCTGCTTTCAGTGTGTTTTAGCCAATATTTTTTTGGCTGCAAATAACAAACTTTAAACTTGCTTAAACTGTATGGAAAATAAAGACAATGCATGCTGTACAGAGCTGGAGGGCAGGAGGGCAGCAGGGGCTCAAAAACAGATCTGCCCGAGGAGGCTCCGTGGTTGTATTTTTCTCTCCCTCCACCTCCGTCTCTGCTCCTTTCTGTACATGTGCCTGACTCTTTTTTCTCTCTCTGCAGATTGGTTTTTTCCATCTCTTTCTGGCTTCAGGCGCAATGTGGCGTAGCACGTAGCACTCCCCTCTCCACTCCAGCAGCCAGATCACGCCCTTATCCCACAAAGGCTGATTTGCATTCTTTCTCAGCGCCCAGTGTGATGGGTCTAGTGTCTTTCCCTGACCCAGTCCTCTATGATGGGGAGTAGGGGGCAGGTCTCACTGTCCAACTTCAGCTGCAGAGGTCAAATCGTGTGGATGAGAGACAGGTCTTAGAAGACAGAGATCAGGTGAGTAGGACAGACACCTGAAAGATGACCACTGCAGAGAGTGTGATGTGTTGTCTGAGAAGTGGCCATCAACTAAGTCTAATCTAGTGACTAGAGTGTTTCTCAGAATAATCCAAGTGTCTGCCTTAGGTTTGCCTTTGCTGAACTGGGCTTTTATTGAAGGTCCCTGTTAAACACAGCTACATGAGAGTCACCTCTGCATTTATGATCAAGTGGTAGTGAGAACATTACCTATTATACATATCGTTTGATGTTCTTACATGATACTTTTAGACTTTTTTTGTTCCAGAAGTTATTTCTCTAAGGAACAACAGGCATGAATGAGCGCTTTAAAACTTGTCAGTTTGCCCTTTTGCATGGCCTCAAGTAAGGCCCTATTAACTGTGCAGTTAGTATGCATGGCTGAGCTGAGCTGGACCTTTTAGGCAAGATTATACTTAAGCAATCCAAATTAAAATAGCCAAAGGATAATCTACATCTCTCTGGCGAGAGATCTCAACTCAAATGCCCGTAGTGTCCAGGCAGTTAACCAAGGTGATCTGGGTAGGCTAAAGATAGTAAGCATAAAGTGTATTGAGTTCACATGTAACTTAGCTGCCTAATAACATTGCCATTTAAAACACTAGGCTGGCCAAAAGCCAAGTACAATCCAGGTTGCCAGTTGTCAGACCCCAGAGCCTCACTCGGCTCACTGGTCTTAAGCTCTTCAGCGTGGTGGGGTCCCTGCATAGGATGGTTCCCCACCTAAAACCAGCTTGTCCTCCCCAGCAGGACAGGGCCTTCCCCTCTCACCTGGTAGGGCCAAGGCCCATTCCATCCAGGCTTCATGTCCAGAAACATATGACTTCTCTTTCCTGCCTAAGGTCTGCCTCCCGTGTTCCTGTTTCTTGCTGATATCCTACCTCTTCTGAGGACTGTCCGCTCCTTGCAGGGGATACCTTCACCCTGACCTACAGGAATGCAACCAGCTATGTCCTCTACAAGAGAGTCCTGTCAGGATGCCACAAGGGAGCCCAGCATCAGGGCAAGGAAGCACACACTGTTATTCTGGGAGGGGGCGCTTTCTATAGGTCACGCATGTGTTATGCATTGAAAATAGAAAGGAGGTGCCCTTGAGAGCAGACCCAAGTGTTCTCAGTGTTGTCTCCAGATTACAGGTGGATATGCAAGCATCTTGATTTTGCAACAGTACTTATACATTTGGTTGCTGGGAGTGAAGCCCTGTGTGCCAAGTCCCCTTGGGGCAGCTAATTGACTTCAAGGCTGAAGAGACAATCCCCAGTCCCCACAGGTGCTCTGCCTTTCTCCTTCAGCACTCACCTCCCACAACCATTTGTTTCTAAACCAAAAGGCAAGAGAGTGGCCTTTCAAGTTTGAGAACTTTGTATTTAAAGAGAATAAAATCCAGCACAAGCCATTAAGATGGCAAAAATCCTGAAGAGTGTGTGGGAATCTCACTGCTTATAGCATTGTGTTTGAAGTGAAAATAGCAACATGTTTAAGAAACTTTAAAAAAGAGAAGAAAAAAAGATTTACAATTCTACCATTCCACATAAGAGACTATCTTGTAAATAGTGCATTATTCAAGGGGCAGATTTTTTCTTTTGCACTTTAAACTATTTTGACTCTAGCACTTTTGGACATTGCTGATTCTAAGGAAAATAAAATTGAAAGCAGCCTTCTATTTGGAGATACTATTGAAGCATTCTTTGCCACAGGCATTGAGCAGAAGGGATGGTAAAGACTTTAATTATAGACAACTGGATTTGAAATCACCCAGTGGTGATGACCTCAGACTTCAGTCCTGGCTAGAGGAGCAGGGGGTGTGTGTCCTTAGCCAGCTGGCCAGTGCTTGGGTGGGGGGCACTAAGGTGAAGAATCTGAGTCCGGCATGGACCTGTGCCTGCCATGAAGGGCCAGTGTGGGGTTGGGGGGCTGCGAGCACGCAGCTCATCTCCACTCAGCAGAGACTCACTGAGTGCCTCCTTCGTGTCAGATTTCTTCTAGGCATGGGGGATTCAGTGGTGAACAAGGCACCTGGCCTCACCAATCTTATGATCTAGAAGGGGAAGATAAAGTAATGAAACAAGATAATTTTGGATTGAGGAGTTATCTTATAGAGAGCAACCTCTGTGTGCTGCGTGGGGGATAAGGGGAGACTCTGTGATGTATAGAGGGTCAGAAGGACTCAGCCATTTCGAGTGAGGAAGAGCGAGGGCCAGTACCCTGAGGCAGGATAGAGCATGAGAAACTTTCAAAAGGTCAGTGGTTATAGTGCAGTGAGTACAGGGGAGGACCATGCAAGACAAGCTTGGGGAGAGATGCAGGGGCTGCACCAACAGGCATGGAAAGGAAGCTTTTGGGCAATAGAATCGCGTAACCTGACTGGTGTTATGAAGACCTTTCTAGCTGTTGTGCTGTGAATAAAGTATAGCGAATAGGGGCAGAAGCCCGCTGCACAGTCCAGGAAAGATCAAAGGAGCCAAGAGATCCCTATTTGTTTTCCTTTTCTGAGGGTAAAACAGATTAAACCTCTACATGCTTACTGCAGTGAGCATTGCAGTGGTTGACCCGTTAATGAACTTATTATTGACCTATTGGCATCTGATTATCAGTTAGGTCTGGGTGATAACAAAAGGGCAGGGAAGGAGCTCCCTCCCAGGCAGAACCTTGGGCTGATCAGAGCAGTATAACCAACCACAGCAGGTGTGCAAAGGAGAGGCTGAGACTGTTCACTAGGAAAAGAGCAACATCTCCCCCACCTGTGGTCGGTTGCCTTGCTCAACTCCTTCCCAGCCTCCTCTTCCTTCCCTTAGGAATCATCGTAGTGGAGTTAAGCAGAACAGGAAGGCAACAGATGCACACACTGATCAACAGTTAAGAATCACAAGTAGTCAAGGTGCTGCATAGCCTTGAGGTGAAACCAAGTGATACGTGGCCTGTTGCAATAAGATTGATTTAATCTTGAAAGGGGGTGGGAGGGTGGTGGGAGAGACTGTGTGTGTGTTTTCGTTTAGGTTGATTAAAGCTTGTCTGATTTTGTAGCTCCAGTTTCTATCCCATAATGAGTTACTGATGAATTCAGCCTTAGAACCACACCCTGTATTTGGTGGGGTGGGAGAGAGAGCTATAGAGCTGAGTCAAAGAATACCTGGTTCAGGGCTGGAAAAACTGCCCACGGAAGCATATGGGCAAATTGAGAATGATGGCTGATGTCCTAGATAACCACAGATTGATGATTTTCTGAATATGAGGAACATAGACAAGAGAATGAGGCTCATAGAGTTGGAATCCCTGAGGATCACTCGTCTGGTTCAACCTCTTCATGCTACAGATGGGTGATGACTCGTTCAGGATTACCCAATGAGTTGGCGGCACAGCCAGAAGCAGAACCCAGGTTTCTAGATGTCCTCGCCTCCTGACTCTTTCCATCACATGAGACTGCAGTTTGAGAGGAAGGTGCAGGAGGGGACTGCCTGCTGCCATGACTGGACCTGGGTTAAACAGACAGAGCCCAGTTTGACTTTCACAACCTGGAAGAGAAATGGCCACTCTTGCCTAAACCCCTGAAGACAACGAGGCAATGCTGAGGGCACATTTTGTGTTTCAGGACCCGCCAAGAGGAGGCCGACTATTCTACCTCTTGTAGCCACAATGTTGACCACCCGCTTCTCCAGACCCCTGTCAAGGGAAAACCTTGAGTTTCTCTGACAGAGAAAATGGAACGAAGTAAGAAACTGAAAGGTGAAGGTGGCCTTGAGGGTCATGCTGTCTGGGCAAAGCAGAGCTCCTTACACATGGATGATCATGAAAGTGGCAATAGGCCTGACTCTCAAAGGTGTCTCTCAATACCTGCTGTCTACCAGCAAAGGAAACTCAAAGGTGTCCCCAGGCGACTGACACCTCCCAGCGCACACAGGGCACGGAAGGATATCTTTCATCAGATGGTATTTAAACTTTTTATTTTGAAATAACTACACTTGAACGAAAGTTGCAAAAATAGTACATAGGGTTCCTGTATCCTCTTCACCTAACTTCCCCTAATGTTACAAAACCACAGTGCAATCATGAAAACCAGGAAATTGCCGCTGATATAATACTGTTAACTAACCTACATACCTGATTCGAAGTTTGCCAGATAACCCATTAATGGACCTTTTCCTGGCCCAGGAGACAAACCAGGGTCCCACAGTGAGTTGTCATGTCTCCTTACTCTCTTCCTGTTGGGGGCAGTTCCTGAATCTTTGTTGTTCTTGACCTTGACATTTGGAAGAACATCTCTCAATTTGAGTTTATGTGATATCTTCGTGTTTAGATTCAAGTATGCATGTTAGGAAGAATGCCACCCAAGTGAGGTGGTGCGTTCTTAGTGCATCACATCAGGAGGCACGGGATAGGATGTTAATGTGTCTCATTACTTTAATCACCTGGATAACTGCTCTTTTCAAATCTTTCACATGAAACCAGTTAACTAAAATGTCCTGAGAGTTCAGTGAACTGCTTTGTGTGATTTAGAGAAAGCATTAAGTAAGTATAAATTAAACAAGCGCTCTCTCTTTGAGAGCTTCTAGGATTGCCTTTTTCAAGGAGATTCAGTGCGCTCTGCCACCTCATTTTCCTCTGTCGCAGCCAGAGCAAGGAAAAATAATACCTTTTTCTTTTATATTTGAGAGGAGCGAAATTAACTGTCAGGTTAAATTCAAAGTCCCAGCAGCTAGAAAATTGATGGATATTTTCTATGCCAATAAATATGTTTAGAAGAACATGCATTTAGGCTTTCAGCAGCATTTGCATAAAAGCATTTCTACTGAATATAGCAGCTTGATAGGAGATGGGGCTTCAACAACCAGAGGACACCATATAAGAAGCATTAAAATAGCCCTTCCAGCGGAGGGGACATCTCATCGAAGAAGGAACAGAGCCTAGCTTTTGAGAAAGGTGAGTTACAGCAATTTTTTCAGTGAGCGATTCATAGAAATGACAAAATCCGTCCGAAATGTGGTTTTTAGAGGTTTCTGGAGATTATTTTTTTATAGAAGAGAAAATAACCTCAAAGGAAGTTAAATATTTTTACAAAGATTTCATCCTCAAAGAGAAGTGGGGAGTTAGTCAAGCTTCTGGCTCATTTGAGGAGAAAGAGAGGCTGTCACGGGGAGATTCTGAATCTTCTGGAAGGATTGTAGAAATAATCTGGTTAGGCAGAGGGCCTGGGGGCAGGGAGGTCAGCGGCAGAGCTGCATCAGAGTGCTTTAGCTGTCCTCAGGGCAAGGGCGCCAGCAGAGGTCTGGGAGGGAGACCCAGACCTCTGAGAGGAGGGTGGAAGGGGGTTGATCACTGTGCCTAGGTCAGACAGGAGGTCTTCAGGTAGGGAAAAACTTTGGCCTGATTATTTTTCTTGAATCTCAGTTGGAAAGGGCCTAATACTCCTGTCCCCATCTGTGGGTGGATCCTGTGATAGTGTCTGTAACAAGTGTCCTTACAGCCTTTACATGACCATCTCCAGCCATGAGGCACTCAGTACCTTTGCAGTAGGCCTCCTGTCTTAGGACAGTGCTATTGGAAAGTCCTTCTTCATATAGAGCAGAAATCTTTTCTCCTGTAAATGCCACCCCCTTATTCCTGGGTCTGCCCTTTGTATTCACACTGAAAAAGTTAATGTTAATGCCACCTCAATACCCCCTACCCTGACTTCTCATTACATCTGCATGTTTTTCATTGCTCATCTCCTCTGGTTTCTCATTCAGCATCCAGGTCTCCCATCTGAATAGTGTCCATTTGTTCTGTGCCCTGAACAGAGCACCACACTCCACACACACCCCTCCCGCCATGTGTACCTGCCTCAGAGCAGCAGTCACCTAGTACACACTATCCAGATGAAAACCTCCCCTAAGAGTGGCTGGATGTGGTCCCCACCCTGACACCTGACAACCTGCTCTGCTTACCTGCTCTGCACAGCCTCCACTTTTGGATACGACTTAGCGATATAAAGGAACAAATTATTGCTACATGTAACATATTGGGATGAATCGCCAGAGAATGATGTTGCGTGAAAAAAAGCAATCTCAAAAGTTTGCATATTGTAAAATTCTATTTATATATCATTCTGGAAATGACAAAATTATAGAGATGGAGGACAGATTAGTAGTTAAAGAGGATGTGGGGTGGGAGTGAAGTGGGTATGGCTATAAAAGGGTAACATTTGAGGGATTCTTGTGGTGACAGAAATGTATTTTCCCTGTATGGAGGTCAACATCTGGGTTGTTATATTGTCCTCTAGTTTTGCAAGATGCTAACATTAGGGGAAATCGGGTATAAGGTATGGGGCATCTCTCTGTATTCTTTCTTAACTGTACACGAATCAACAATTATTTCAAAATAAAAAGTTTAATTAAAATAACTGTCAGGAAGCAGCATAAAACCTAAGGGTTATTAAGACATGGAATTCGCAGAAGGCTTTGTTAACAAAGCTATATCACTGGAAAGTCCTTCCTACACAGTGGCAGTAATGGTCACTACAACTGCTGGCCCACTGTCTCCTAGTCTAGCAACCCTAAAAGAAAGAGTAGCTTTTCCTCAGTAGTACCAGCAGGTTGTCCTTGGGGGCTTGGGGTGGGGAGACAGCAAGTGCTGCTCACTGGTGGCTGTGGGTACTCTGAGTTGCTTCTGCCCCAGGAACAAGGTCTGGGTGTGACCGCAGCCTGTGCTCATGGCTTCCTTTTCTCTTGCAGGCGCACATGGCTGTTTTACTCTGTCTCCTTTGTCCCTGAGGGCTGTCACACTTAGGCCATTGCGGTGAACCCGGTGAGTGGCAGCCCAACTACTTAGTAACCAGCCAGGTGGTTAGAGCCTTTCCCTCTGGGCCCCCAGGTCCTGAGCCACCCTCAGAGCAGGGCCTTGGAGCTTCCAGAACACTCGAGCCACTTTCTCACTTAACCCCTCACCCCCAAACCTCTCATCAGATAAGTTACAGGTTAAGAGTTTAGACTCTGGAATCTCTCAGGCCTGGTTTCAATTTCAGTTGTTTCACTTCTATCACCAAGTATATTGAATATTTAATAAATATCTGTTTCCTCATTTATAACATGGTATAGTAATCATAATTATTATAAGGAGTTATTAGAGTTAAATAAGAATAATGCATGCACAGTGCTTTGCTGTAGTATTGATTTGCATTTCCCTAGTGATAGTGATGTTGAACATCTTTTCATGTGCTCATTGGTCATTAGTATGTCTTCTTCAGAAAAATGTTTAAGTCTTTTGACCATTTTTGAATTGGGTTAGTTTTTTGTTGTTGTTGAGTTTCAGAAGTTCTCTATATATTCTGGATCTTAATCCTTTATCAGATATATGATTTGCAAATATTTTGTTCCATTCTGGGGTTCTCTTTTTACTCTGTATCTTTTGATGTACAAAATTTCAAAATTTTTAGAAAGTCCAATTTGCCTATTTTTCTTTTGTTACCTGTGCTTTTAGTGTCATGTCCAAGAAACCACTGCCAAATCCAATGTTTTGAAGCTTTTGTCCTATGTTTTCTTCTAAGAGTTTTATTGTTTCAGTCTTACATTTAGGTCCTTGATTAATTTTGATTTAATTTCCATACGTGGTGTTAGGTAAGGGTTCAACTTCATTCTTTTGCCAGCACCATTTTCTGAAACAACTGTTCTGTCCCCCATTAAATAGTAAAAAATCATTTGACTATATATGTGAGGGTTTATTTCTGGGCTCTTTTGGAACGCATCCAGTGGAATTCAGGGCATGTGAAGGGAAACACTGGGACATGAGGCTACAAAAGTAATTAGGGGACAGTTTCCCCAACTTAGAGAGTTCTGAAACCATCACCACAGTTCACTTTTACAACATGTCCATTTCTCCAAAATTTCTCGCTTGACCATTTGCACACCTACCACACCTACCTCTAGTCCTAGACAGCCACTTCTTTCTGATTTGTCTGTTCTAGACTATTCACATGAATGCCATCATACTGTGCACAGGCTTTTGTGTCAAACTTCTTTCACTTAGCATAATGTTTTTGAGATTCATCTATGTTGTAGAACTTATCAATAGTTCATTCCTTTTTATTGCTAGATAGTACTCGATTGTATGGATATACGACATTTAAAAATTCATTCACTTTTTAATGGATATTTGGGTAAAAAAGTTTGAATTTTAGTTATTATGAACAATGCTGCTATGAACATTCACATACATTTCTCTGTTTCTATCTTTTTTTTTTAATGGAATTTAGAAACAAACATCTTTAGGGTAAATTCCTAGCAGTGATATTCCTCTTAGGTCAAAGGGTTAAAAGAGTACATCCTCATTTAAAAAGACATCCCCAGATTTCCTATCATAGGGATTGTGTAATTTTACATTCCCACAAGTAATGTATGAACATACCTGTTTTCACACAATTTCACCAATAGAGTGTCCATCAAGCTTCTGATTTTTGCCAATCTGATAGGTGAAAAAAGTATCTCAGTGTCGTTTTAATTTGTATTTCTCTTGTTGTGAGTGCACACCCATGTTCTTTAAAGCTGTGACCCAAAAGTTGCACATATATATCACATATGCTCTCACTCTATTGGCCAGAACTTAGTCACATGGCATAGCCTTACCTGGCTGCTAGGGAGGCTGGGAATTGTAGTTGGGATTCTGAGACAATATGTACCCTGCTTAAAGTCAAGAGTTTAGTGATATAGAAGAAGGAAAGAATGGGTATTTGGGACAACCCACTGTCTCTGCTCAGTGGCTGAGACATTTTTCTTTATTTTGAAGTCAGTAGGAACCCAGGGAAGGAATTTATTAATACTAGGTTTAATGTCTGTAAAAACAATATCTGTTTAATATAAAAATTTTAATAATATAAACCAGTACAAATAATAAAGTAATTTGCATTGCCATGGTCTGAACATATTTCCAAATCAGAGAAGAATTTGTTCTTTTTAATTTTTACTTCTTTCGAAGTATGAAAGTAATACATATTCATAATAGAGTGAAACAATACAGAAGTGAATGATGTTAAAAAGTGAAGTCTTTTCACTTGTCTTCTGCCCCAAAGTAACTAAAATTCCAGTGTGCACATTATTTTTGACTTTTGCTATTATAAACAAAGCCGCAGTAGATAGTCTTGCACATATCTTTTAATTCTTTCATTAGCAATTCTTAAGAAAAATTTCTAGTTGTGAAATTGCCAGGCAAAAAGATGTGTAGACTTTAGATTTTATTAAAATCTGCCAAATTTCTCCTCTAAAAGGCTGTATCCATGCCTACTCCCTCTGATAGTGCATGTGAGAACATGTTTCAGGAGGGATTTGGGGGGCGATGGGTGTGGCATGCTTGCAGTTGGGTTCTCTGTGAAACACAAACCTGCCAGCAAGCCTGGCAGGGGCTGTGATGCCACAAAACATTTTGTGCTTTTAAAGTCCCTTGTCAGTATGTTCAGCACCTGTACCATTGTGCTGGCTTGTCCAATGACACAGGGGGCCTCACCTGGCTCCAGAGTGCAGGGCAGAGCCTGCTCAGTCTGTTGAGGAACCTTTGAGAGGGAGTCAGGGCTTAGTCTAGTCCTATATCAGCCACTTAACCCAGTGACTGGCAAACACTTCTCTTCCTTGAGCCCCAGTCTGCCCTTACTAATATAAGATGGCTGGATTGGGTGAACTTAGGTCCTTGCACTCATACAGTAGTGATTCTATGATTTAGCAACTGCAATTTTGAAGAAAATACCAGACAAGATCACTGCCAGGTTTTATCTGTTGGTGTCTACATCTTGACTTTTTTGGTGTCATGATCTGTCTTTTCTGGTCAAAGCTAGAGAGGGCAGAAGTCTCTAGGGGTTTCAAAAAATGTGTATCTACTTCTGCCTGGTATCTTGTATGAGTTATGCAAATCAGAAAGTCATCAGAACCACCAGAGACTATGGGTAAAGTGCTGTAGGAATTGAAGAGGGAAGATTAGTCTACAGCCTGGTTCTGAGATGTTAAGCCACATGATGGATTCGGGTTACTTCTGTACCGAGACACTCTGCTGGTCTTATTTAGAGTTACCCCTCTTCTTGTGCTTCAGACCTCAGTGCCTCTGGACTTGACTCCAGCAGATGTCTCCACCCTCTTATATCACTAACTCCTCACTCACTACTGGGTCATTTTGGGGCATGCACACACACACACCCCAACATAACCCCACATCCTGTGTGCATGACTACCCCATTTCTCTGCTTCTCTTTGTAGAAAAGCACCTCTATGTTACCGGAGCAAAGGGGTCTGTCTGCCTGCCCGTGTCTAAATCAGTGAGATACTTATAGGTTTTGCAGCAAAGAAAATAAAGTGTTTCTTTTTTTTTTAGAAAGTTGCAAGTCCTGGAGACACTGGCAAGCTATCACTCTCAAAAACCTGGCTGTCCCCGTAGAGTACAGCATAGGGAATATAGTCAACATTATTGTAAGGGCTATGTGTAGAGACAGATGGGTGCTAGAGTAATCGGGAGATCACTTCGTAAATTATACAAATGTATATCCATTGTACTGTATACCTGAAACTAATATATAAAAAAACAAACAAAAAAAACAGAAAAACAAAAAAATCCTGGCTCCCAGTGTCTCAAGGGGAAAGATGTTATCCTTAGTTTAATCAAAACTTATTATCCTTGTGATCATAGACCTAAGGCTTTATTCTTAAAAGATTTGACTCTGGCCAGAACCTTATGTCCTAAGTCTTAACGATTAAGGGAGTAGGCATACAGAGGTTGAAGGATAAGGGGAGAAAAAGCAAGTGAATCACATTGCCACTACACTAAGCAAAGCCTGTATGAATCAGAGTAAAAGCTGTCTTAAAGAAATAAAATCTACATGCAGTTACACATAAAAGGTTATTTGAACTAGACATTTTCACTTTTTAATTTCTATTTTTTTCCCAATGCACCTAGATCAAATTTTTGCCCCTACCGCTCTATTTGTTCATTTATTCAACAAATATTTATTGAGCACCTACTATGAGCTGACAAAATTCTATGAAGATATGGCATATTATAATTCGGTGAATAGTTCTTGCCCTCGTTGAGCTTACATGGGGTGGGGTGAGGAGATAAGCAAGGACTAAGATAAATTAGTGAATTGCTTCTCTGTGGGCTGGTACAAGCTATGGAGAAAAGTAAAGCAGGAAAAGAAGATGGAGGGTGAATGTGGTAGAAGGGGTGTTCAGTTTTAAAGAGGAAAGAAAAGAGCTCACTGTGAAGGTAACCTTGGAAGTAGGTGAAGGAGCAAGTCTTGCAGATATCAGGGGAACAGGGGACAGCGAGCCAAAGCCCCAAGGATGGTGTGTGCCCGGTGTGTTCGAGAAAAAGCAGGCCTCTGTGGCTGCAGCCCAGTGAGTGAGAGAGGAGTAGTGTGAGGTGAGAATGGCAAGGAGTGGGAGAAAGAATGATTTGTATCCGAGAAGAAACAGATCGCCTGTCTCTGTTGCCATCCGGAAAGATGAACAGGAGTTCCCCATGGTGGGGGAGGTGGCATATCCAGACACTGCCAATAGTCTGATGTAGCTGAAGCCCAGTGCCCTCGCAGATGAGGAGGAGAAGAGCTGGGAAAGGAAGGCAGGACGGGACCAGGAGTGGCCCTGAATGCTTCTGACATGGCTTTTATCAAGGATGCCAACAGCCCCCATTTTGCCAGATCCATTGGCCACTTCTCAGACTGTGTTATACTCAACTCATTGGCAGACCTGACCAAACAATCCACTCTTGCTTGTAACACATTATTTCCTGACTTCATGAACACCCTGCTCTCTCATTTTCTCTCCATCTCCTCTGCTAGCTCTTCCTGCTCCTCCTTCTATTACAATGTTCCAGCCTCGCTTCTCTTGTCAGAGTGTTCCTAATACGTGTGACAAGATGCTCACATTTCACACATGCCAAGTGTCCTCGTACCCTGCCTTGAGGTGCTAGACCACCTAACAATAAATGCTGAGAGACTGTAGAACCTTTCTGCAGGATTAGCCCATCACCTGCCTCACTATTGTAATAAACTGAGGTGGAGGGGGTTGAGAGTTTAGAAAGAGTTGTTAGTGTGCTATCATATTTTCCCTTTAATCTCAAGTTAAATGAAATGGCTTTCAAGAGAACTCCTTGGAGAGCTTACCATTTGTGCCCTGGACTGTCTGAGGCCACAGAATGAAGTGTTAATATTTACCAAAAGAAGTCTAAAGGCCCAAGAATGAGGCTGGAGTGGCTTGTCTGGAGTGGCTTGTGTGGAAAGACTGTCCTTCTACCTGGGCAGGACATCGTTGCCTGAACCTGATGTGGATAATGACAAAAGCTCCTGTAATCATCCTAATATGACCTGCCCAGTGAGACTCCTAGGAGGGTCCATGTGACCCAGCCAGAGGGGTGCCCCACTGAAGCCTGGGCTGAGGGAGAAGATGCCCAGCTGTTGAAGGGGATGGCATGGGAGGTCTCCATTGGAGGGATCTTTGCAGAACCCACAAAAGCACCCCAGGGAGGGTGGGCCAGCCATCATGCATCTACCATCCCAGGACACCAACAGCAGAAAATGGGTTCACCACCCTCAGAAGACTACAGTCTTGCCTGCTCATTTGCCAGCCCCTGGATCCACCTCTGGGAGGGTCAGAGGTTAAGGAATAGGAGAGGAGGAGGAGATAGAAAATAGAAAGACAACTTCCACCCCTGCTACCAGGTGTCCCAAACTAACTTCCCATAATCCGTCAGACCTGGATCAGGGCAGGCTCTAAATTGGATACAAATTTGAAAGTTTGGGCATTCAAACCAGGCTGGGCTGGAGTTATTTCATTAGTAGACTGAACTGGACTCTTTATGCCAAAACAAGAGGCTCTCTATTATCTGAGAATGAGGGGGAGAGCTATAAGACTCGCCTGAAATTTCATCCACGGGTGGGAAAAATAGCTTACTGATGAAGTTTAAAGGGGCAGTGAAGGAAGTGTAAACCAGTTACACAGACACTAACGTAGCAGGACTGAAAGCTTGTCCCTGAGCAGCAAGACAGATGTGGACAAAGACAGAAACCCTGGAGCCACTGTGGCCCTGGCAATGCAGCCTTGGCCTGCGGACAGGTGGATCTGGAAGAGGACAGACTGCCATAGTCTGCAGCATGTGGGCTGATGTCAGTTGGAAAAGGTTTCCTTTGAATGCCTAGGGGCAAACTGACAGTATCTTTCCCTGTCCAGGTGGCTGTTAGGAACAGGATGTGGAGGCTGCTCAGAGGTGGATGAGGACTCCTGGGGATGTCTGTCAGGTGAAGGTAGAGGGTACAGTTTCTCTCCTGGGGGCCTGAATGCTGAGACCAAAATTGTGGGCAATGAGATGAAGCCCCAGTTTCCTCTGGGAGAAGGCTCTAGCTGCCAAGCTGCCAAACAATGTTATGTGGACACTCTGACCTGGGGTGAGCGGCTTCCCCTGGGGACTTCAAGGGCATTGGCTCGAGGCTGGCTAGAGGCACATGGAAAGGTCCGGTGTGGGGTCCAAGAGTTGCTGAGAAATGGCAGCAGGGTTAACAAAGTCTGAGAAGAGCAAAGGACACTCAGGTACCTCTCGTGCATGTCAGCTGGAATCTACCCTATTGGAGGCAGATGTCAGAAGCCCCTTGGAGACTTAGATTACTTGGCTCAGCTCTGAGGGGTATTTGAGGAGCCACAATATGAAGACTGCATTGAAACAAGGCAGGTGTTTTCCTGGTGCCTGTGTGCTGTCTGTGGAAAAGAGAGGTGTCTGTGGCACCAGTCCCTCCGACCTTTGGACTTGAAGATGGCATCACGGAGAGTTCTTTTCTTGGGGAGTTCTCTGTGAGAATGGCAGGAAAAGCTCTACACTTGTCTGCTCCCCTGTAGCTGGAACACTGCCATGTCATTTGGGAAGGCTGGCACATCCAGGGTGTTTCAGAGCCAAATCTTGGATCAGTTGAGGCTTTGCACCTGGCTGTTCTGTGCAAAGGTGATTGTGAGTGTGGCTGCCATTCTTGGTGCCAGGCTGGACAGAGACTCAAAGGGCCACACATGTTGCTGCTTCAGCACGGCCACTGTGGCAGGAGGGAGGAGGGCTCCCAGGAAAGGATGATACTTTAGGGGTGGAAGAGATATCAGGGGAGGGGGATCAGCCTGACTTCCTGTCTGATGCCTGGGTGTTCTCTGCAACATGTTCCCCATCCAGTCCCAACCCCTACCTCCACTCTCATTTTTTGAACATCTCTCAAACAGTCCATATTATCTCCAGACAGTGAAAGTCACTCCTCACTTTGAACTGAAATTGACTTCCTGGCCCTGGTTCTGTTTTCTGGGCTGCATAAGACAGGTTGGCTCCACTATCATCATGTTCTCCCTGAGTCTTATCTCCAGACTGACTATGGAGAGAAGCACCTTTGGCCCCATTCGACACGATCCCTTCACTGTTCTCTCCTGTCCGTCTGACATTGCACAATGTGGGTCCCCCAGTCCTGGGGTTCGGGTCTTTCTGGTTAAATCTTTTCTGTGAGACTTGGCCTAACCTGTAGAGAACTTTCCACTGCTGACATATGCTGATTATCCTCACACCTCCTGCTCTGGTCCTTGCTTCATTACTGGTCGTAGGCGCCCCAGGCAAGCCCTGGGCTAAGAGTAGGCATTCCTCTATTACTTCATCCTCTGACAGCTACTCCTGCCCTATTGTAAGATGCATCACTATTCCAGGTACCACTGAGAAAGTCATTGCCAATTAAATTATAGCTGACAGTGTTTGCTTTTCACATCATTTGTAGCTCATTCCTATTGTGAAAAACATGTGTGTCATAGAATAGGTAAAATACGATAATACAACGTGCCTCATGACGTGAGGGAATTATGAGATAATGCATGTCAAGTGCTCAGTGTGAAGCAGGGTAAATACTCAATAAGTGACATCTACTTTTATTCAGATCTTCCAGCAGCTCACCACTGCCTCCACGCAGACGCCTGCCCACCTCCCCAGCCTCATTTCCCACAACTTCCTCAGGCCTCTGCTCTGCCTGCAGTGGTTTCTGGCAGTACCTCTTACCTCTGCCTGAAGTGCCCCTCCCCAGTGGTCCCTCTGGTCCATGTCCTCAGCTGTCACTGCTTTTGGAAAGCCTTCTCTATCTGCCCTACCTTTAGTGCAGCCCCCTGCCTCCCACAATCCTCCTGTATTGTTTGCTTACTCATCTGCCTCCTTCTCTAAAATGTGGAACTTTGAGAGCAGGGGCTGAGTTATTTATTTTCATGTCTCCAGTTCTTAGCACAGTGCTAGAACATGATAGAGGCCCAAGAAATGTTTACTGAGTGAGTGATACTTTTCTCATGTGTAATAGTACCTGAATTTGCATAGCGTTTTATCGTTTAACATGTTTTTTAAAAAATAATTTCCTCACTCCATTAACCTGAGCAGGTCAAGACAGGTGCAATATCCTTATGTCCAACCATAGCTGGAAAAACTGGGCACCTGTTAAGGGGAGCACCTGAGTGCACGGAGCCTGGTTAGTGGCCAAACTGGATGCAGAGGCTGGCCCTGGCCTCTTACCAACTTGGGAGTGACAGGACCTTGGCTTAGAACAGAGGTGGCAAACTGCAGCCTGCTGGTCACATGAGGCCTGTGGGTATGCTTTGGCTCACACATTGTTATTTTTTTTTTAATGCAAATAGGTTACCAGCACTTAAAAAATTAGGCGATTTCATACAGAAATCCCAATTACAAGCTTAAAAATGCAGTACCTGGCAACCTTGGTCTTGCATATCATGTGGGCAACAGCGGGCAGGGGTTGAGAGGCCAGGATGTGCTTCACTCCCGAGTGTTCCCCCTCTCATGCTATACCCACATGTCTGGCCCCAGTAGGTACTGAGTTTGCAACCTCTGCTCAGGGAAAGGATCCTGCCAGTGAGGCCTTGGGTTGTGTCTGTGGCTCTAAGTTTTGTGCTTGGTATGTCACCAGTGCTCAGGGGTTGAGCAGAACCCCCTGCTGGTAGAGCAGGTCTGGGTGTGCTTCCAGAGACAACTGCCTGCAGTTGTTAATAGCCCCAGGCTTAGGCAGGGACTTGGAGCCAGCTCCCTGCTTGGTCCTGGTCCTCATCCTGGAGGCAGGGTGGGAAGGGGGGTGGTGGTGAAGTAGCTCCTCTCTCCTCCCAGGGCAAAGGGGATGACGGGGTCAAGGAAATGGACAGCTTCAAGAGTGATCGATTGAGAACCGTCCAGCTCAACGTCTGCAAGAGTGAAGAGGTGGAGGAAGCGGTGGAGATCATCCGCTCAAGCCTGGAGGACCCTGAGAAAGGTAAGAGGTACCTGGGGGCAGGTGCGTAACGCACAGGCCATTCCAAGGGTACCCTTCCTAAATGCTACCCTCTGTATTATTCAAGTGCTTCCTCCAGCACAGTAGGGGGAAGTGGGTTAAATTAAACACACCCTACAATAGGCAGTATGAAATAAAGCCAGAGGCAATTTCAGAATCTACAAGAGTGATGAATGGATGTGCTCTGGTTCAGGTCAGTTCAGCCAGTGCCCATTGAATGTCTATTCTGGGCCAGGTGATGGGCCAAATGCTTAGGATACAGAGATGGCCAAGACTCAGTCCCTGTCTCCGAGGACCTCGCAGTTCATCAAGGGGCTGACCCAAGTGATTTCCACGTCCCCTCTCAGGGAGCAGCACAGGACAGAGGAACATAACCCAGTCTTGGGGTGGGGAAGGGAATGGAACAGTTAAGGCAGATTGTGGCAGAATATGGGGATGAGCATTCAAGAAGGAAGGCAGGGCGTGTATAATTGTGGGAAGCACACAGGGTGTCAAGTCTAATGGAGGTGGTAGCAGCAAACAAGGTTGGGAGGGAGCTTGTTCAGGGCCTGGGCTTCCAGACGAGGGAAGTGACCACTCTCCTGAGGGCAGTGGAAGCCACTGAATGGGGTTTCCTGAGGGAAATGACCTGGTCAGACTTGTGAAAGCTTGCTCTGGGGGCCACGATGGCAGCGTGGAGTGGATTTAAATGGGGAACGTAGGTATGAATGTCCTGAACTAGGGCAGTGAGCATTGGGAAAGAGGAAGATCAGATTCAAGGGGTATTGGGAAGATATAGTTGCCTGGACTTGGTGACCGATGCATGTGGAGATGAGGGAGAGGCAAGAGGTTTCTATCCTGGATATCTGGTACTCCTCACTGGAGGAGCAGTTTGAAAGATGGGGAGATGCTGAAGTACCCAAGGGACGCCCTGGGGGAGTGTCTGGACTGGAGATCAAGTGTCCAAGGTTGGAGGTGAAACTAGGAGTGGGAGAGTTGGCAAGGAGAGTCTACTGTGAAAGATGAGCAGTTAGGGGCCAGAGAAGAGGAAGAGACAACTGTCAAAGAGGTTGGCTACAGAGGTTGGCCCCAGAATCTAAAGGGACAGAAAGTTTGGAGGACAGTTGCCAACAGGGTCACATGCTATAGATTCAAATGTCTTCCCAGTGCAGCCCATGGAGGGCCTTGGTGGGAGGGCTCTGTTGTACAACAGACGGGAGGGGATGCTGTTCGTGTAAAGCACAGTGGTGATGGTCCCACCTGGGGAAGCCAGACGGCTACTCACTTCATCGCTGACATTTACCTTGGAGCTTCCTGACAGCCCAGACAGAAAGGGCATGCCTCATTCAGCTCTGCTTTTCCATAGAACGGGGTGGGCGCAGATCTTTGGAGTGGTGACTTGGTTGCTAGTAGGGAGCAGGGAGGTGGGCGGGGCGACCGGAGCCTGTGCTGGGCACTCTGCTGAGCATTTATCAGTCAGGCAGAGATGCTGTCATCCCCAGCAGCCACCTCAGAAGCTCTTATGCTGTGTGGCTATCAAAAGAAGCTGTTGCTCTGGTTGCTGGCCTGTCACTGATGCATCACTGTGTCAGCCCAGTGCCACCCCCATCCCACAGCAGGCCATTCCCAAGCCCCTCTGCTCTCTGAGGAGAGGCTTGTGAGTTTCTGAACATCTGTTTAATAATTAACAGGCAGACCAGGGCTTCTGTTCTGCCAGGATGGGTCCCACTGGGATGACTACCAGCTCAGAGGTGTAGCCTGCTTCACCCCCTCACTGGTGGTAAATCTTCTTCCTCCCCGCCTTTCTTGGCAGCTGGGATGTTGTCTTCACAAACTACCAGGCAGGAAAACAGCTGTAGTCAGCACCATAAGGCCACTGCATTACCGCTTATGGGTTTGTGGTGACTTAAAATGCCCGTGGAAGGAAGTCGCCACTATAGATATAGCACAAAACGGGGCTGCACCAAGGCTAGTGGCTGCTCAGGACCCTGGTCCTTGTACCCTGCCACCAGGGCAGAACCATTCCCTGGACTGGTCTGACCAGTTAGCATAACCAGCAAGGCAGAGCCAGAGGCGAAGGTGCTCGACCCCCCTGCTTTTGGATGGTGTTCAAACCCCAGCACCACCCCTGATGCATAAGCCTTTTCCTGATGCTTTTTTTTTCATGCTGCTTTCTGGCAAGGGTTGATAAACCACTCACCGTGAACTTACTCAACCGATACTTCATTTTTTTGGAAAAAAAAATTTGAAGATTTTTGCGTTGAAAAAGAAAATCTGTTACATATGTGTTTGTGCATGTCTCCCTTCCCCCACCCCTCACCCTCACCCTCTCTCCCTTTGGTCCTCCACCCACCACCCTGGGCTGTCTTCCTGGTAAAGCCACTGGAATTCTCGCCTTCTCTGGCAATGCTGCTTTTGAACTCCAGGTGGCGCCCTCCCAGAGCTTTCAGACCAGTGTACCATTTGTAAGCTGGGGGCAGCTTTTGACTCACTTCCCAGGCAGGGAGCTCCAGGAGACAAGTGGAGGGCACATTTTGATGGCAAGATTGGTGCCCTTCACCCTGCCCCTATGGAACAGTAGCTGCCAAAGCCGGGGGAGCCAGCCACAGGAGGTGAGATGAAGGGGATTTTCTGATTAGAGCAAGTGAGCCATCTGCCACAAGCCCCTTCACTTTCCAGCAGGATTCTGAGGGACTGGACATCTGGAGTCTGAGAAGCACTCCCTGCTTCCACCCCAGGGAAAGGCCAAGTGAGTGAATCAACTGACAGATAGTAGGGCTGGTCTGATTTTGAAACCACTTCCCTTGCTGTCAGTAAACATTTGTTGAGTACTTGCTGGGTAGTTGATAGTGTATTGAGCACCAGAAGGGATGTGCCCTGGCAGAAGTTTGCTTTTGGACACCAAGTGGAAGTCGGTAGCTTCACGGCAGGACCTGTGAGGAACAGTTGTAGCACTGGAGACATTATGCTGTGGGCAGGGAAGACCCTACTGTCTGGGACACCTTCAGTCTGGGATTAAGAAGACTAGATTTACTCTGAGCTTCACCTCTTATTAGAATTGTGACATTGGGACCGTACTTTTGCCTATGTGGGCCTCAGCTCACCCATCTGTGAAGCAGGGAAAGTGCTTTGAGAGCCACCCAGTGCTCACCTAGACTGACTGCTGCAGGAGCATGGGTAGAATTTCAACAAAGAGCTGCTCTTGGGCTGAGGGGTGGGGGAGCTGAGTAAAGCCAGGAAGTAGCAGAGGCCATGATATTAGAGGGATGGCAGGCTGTTTAGGCTTCAAGAAGGCAGAATACATGAAGGGGAGCCTAGAAAAGGAGTCTTCACATATCCACTATGGAAGGGAACCATCGGGCAGGAAGTGACTGACTGAGGAAACTCTGGTTAAGGGGGCTGGGTCAGGATGGAGGTGGAGGAGAGAGACTGAGCCTGGGAGACCAGGGAGAAGCTTCTCCAGGAATACAGGAGGGAGGTGACAAGGACTCAAACTAATGCTGTGGAAACAGGAAAGAAGACACCAATTCTACGATACCAGAAAGAAAGCCATCAACAGCACAGGGGTAAGCATGAGGGCCATGTCCTGACACAGACCTGGGTCCAAATTCTGTCCTGTCCACTTTTTAGCTGGGTGACTTTGAGCAAGGCACATATTAAATTGTCCAGATATGGGACAATTTATATCTACTTTATAGGTTTGTTGTGAGGATCGGGTGAACTAATAGATGCAAAGTGATTAGTTCAGGGCCTGGCAGCTGTCCTGTCCTTTATCAGTAATATTAAAAGTTCTCATTAGATAGGGGAGAAGTGAAAGAGCTGGAGGAGCCAATAACGAGAGTGAAACTATGACCAAGGAGGAGGAATAGAGCTGGGCAACTGGGCACTGGATGTGTTGGTGTGGTTGGGGTGAATTAGAGACCTGTGGGACATACAGGTAAAAGCGACCATCAAGAGGAGGCTGCGGCTAGGAGAGAGCCATGACTACTGAGGGGTACAAGGGAACCCTCGAAGCAGAGGTGGCAATGGGGCTGCTGCAGGAACACGGCTGTCACCCAGACCAGCAGGAATGTTGCGAGTTTACTCAGAATCTTGGCTGAAGAATCCAGAAAGCTCCTGGGTCCACAGACTTATCAAGTCAGCAGAGCTATCACCCAGGATCAGTGTGCTTTCATGGGCCGAGTTCAATTAATCTTTTTTGGATATCAGTGCCAGATGTAATTCATTTTTAGATGGAAAAAAAGATTATGTATTTTAGGTTATGTGATACTGCCCCAGATGAATCAAACACAAAGCAGCTGAAAAATTCCACGAACATAAAGAGAAGCTGCCTAAGCACTGAGTATAACTTGAGAGAAGGTGCCAAGTACAGGGCATTGGGGGAGACCTGTGTCTGGTGGGGCAGGTAGAAAAAAAGGGGGCAGAAGGAAAAAAAAAGGGGGGGGGAAGAGATTGGGTTTTCTTAATGCTAAGAGAGGAGTGAGTGTCAAGAGCTATGAGTAGTGTGCATACTGTGGAGAAGTTGGGGAGGTGAAAACAGGGCAGAGTCTTTAGCATGTGGCACCCTGGACACCCTGCAGCAGCAGGAGGGCTGGGACCCAGAATGGCAGGGGATCGGGGAAGTGGAGAGCTGTGTTCTCAGAAGCCTGGCCACAGAGCGAAGCGGAGCAGACAGTAGCGTGAGAGGGTAGCATGGTTAAAAGAACGTTTTTAGGATATGAAGACATAATATTTGTATTCACCCGACAAACCTTTATTAAGCACCTCATATGTACAATGTTGAAGGGAAAGAGACAGGGCCAATGGAAGAACTGAAGTTGCGTAAAAGAGAGAGGATTGATGGCTTCCCGTTTAGAGGTGGAGGATGAAATGTCAGCCTTGGCAAGTGGTGAGAGGCCTCCCGGGATGAGGAGAAGGGTAATGACTCTGTGAAGTCTGCAGGCTGGGGAAAGGGAGGACATGGCGGCTGTGGGGGATTACAGTGGCTGCGTCAAATCAAGGTCACCAGCGAGACCTAAGAGCAGAGGCTTCGGCTCTGCCACGGTGAGGAGTGGGAGTGAGAACTTCATGAGTACTTTGTTGCCAGCAATTTCCTTGCCCTAATAAATGTTCTTAATTTTTCATAATTGAAGGAGAAGGCACCAGAGGTCAGTTGATGAAGCTTTAATTTGGGTAACAAGGCAGGGAAGCAACTAGAAACCAATTACTGTGTCATTTACACAAACTCCATGATTAACTCAGAAGGCAAGCAGGGCTGGAGTTCCCACAGGCCGGGGACAGCTCCCAGGAGGGCAGCCCTGCCCTGAGGCTGCTCCTTGGGAAAGAACACAGGGCTTTCATGGCCACGGGAGACTGAACCCCAAGGGCTTCTGCAATGAAGGGGCATGGCCCTGCTCTGTCCTGAGGCACCAGCCCAACCAGTCCTTGAGCCCCAAAAAACAGAACTCAAAGGGGACCCTGCAAAACGTGGCTGCCTCCTCATTGCTGCTTCTCCCAAGCCAGCTTTGCCTTTGACTTCTGGGCTCTCTGAAGCCAGTCCTTTCCCCTCAGGGCCTCTATATCTCCGAGTGTAAGATTAGTTATCAGACTAAGTGAACTTCAAGGAGCCTTCCAACACCAACATTCTGCATCTATAAAAGCCAGCTGTCCCTTCTCTGGTCTTGCTGGAAACGGTCAACCCAATATACTCAGAGAATGTACATTTCCTTTGACCCTGCACTCAGCCCTGTGGAAACACACGAGGCTGCGGGGTGTTCTCTACCTGTAGAGACCAGGTGTATACACATGGGATATTGATGAACAGGTTACTGGGTCTTGGGGTCTTACAACAGTGCATGGTTCAGAGAAGGAAGGTGAGAGACTGGAGTCATTGTTAGGGGGTGGGTCTCAGAGTGGAGCAGGATGGGGGGCCCAACCCCAGATCAAGGCTTGGCTGAACCTCTAACTTACTGTGTTGCTTTGGACACTGGGTCCCCATCTCTGGTCCTCCAGAGAGGGCTGGGCTTGAAAGACTCCCGAGGTTCCCCTGGCTTCTAGTAAGATGGAAAATGCCAGGGAAGGTTCACAGACAGGGATGAATACACCGGTGTGTGGGTGCAGAGTATGGTGATGAGACTGGCTGGAATAGAGTGGAAGTGAGTGAGGTGAGGTGGGACTCCAGGCTGGAGAAACCAGCAGGGCTGGGTCATGATTGGCCCAGACACTTGATTAAGGCATAAGAAATATAAGGATTGGATAGTCTAGACTTAAGGGAGGATCACCACCAGCACTTTAGGCCTCTCTATTGCCTGTTATTCTTGGCGACTCTAGAAAGCCTCCTGAGAGCCTTGTGTAAAAAGCTGGAAAATCANAAATAAAACCTCACATTTACCATTTACTTTCTGGCACCTTAGAGCCTACTGAGGGTTTTGATCCTTACAAGAGCCAGCTGAGGTAGGCAGAACAGAGATTGTCATTCCCGTCTTACAGATGACATAACTGAGACCCAGGAGGGAAAGTGACCCATCTAGCATCACAGTGGATCTGGGCAGACTCAGCACCAGCACGAAAGTCACTTGAGTGGTGCTGTTCACCATCACCTCACCTTGTGGCCCCAACGGCCCCGGGAACTAGGTGGGTCAGGGTCACCAAACACCTTGCTATTGGCAGAGAACTGTTCCTTCTTGTAAGAGTTAGGGGAGAGAGGGGGCCTTCCAGAGGCTGCTACCCGGCTGTCACTGTCCAGGCATGCTGAGGGCAAATGGCATCCATAGGTACTGACTTGGGTAGGAACACTGTCTCCAGCGTCCGCCCCCTTGGAAGGATTTGCTGGATCACTGAGGCTTAAAGATGCTTCTCCTGCCGTCTCAGGCCTGCAGTGCTAGCCTGGGCCCCTTGAGTACGCTCCTACCTCCCAAGCAGCAGGTACCGGTCAGCAGGGCTCTGGGCCAGGAACCAAACTTTCATGATCTCACTTTATCTTTCCCAGGGCCTGTGAGGTGGGGAGAGAGTCCAGCATCTGCTGCCAGTCCTGCTCTGCCAACCCTGTGGTGTGACCTTCAGCAAGTGGCTCTCAGTTCAGGGCCTCAGGTGGTGCCTCAGGTGAGAGTAGAGAAAGCATGCAGACAAAGCCTAGGACTGGGAGGGGAGTCAGGTGAGGCTCAGCCTACATCCAGGACTTCCCCCAGTAGTACTTGTGTCGGTGGGACCTATGGTCTGCTGCCTTCAGCTAGCACAAACCCTCTCTTAATGGCTGGAGTCCCAGCAAGGGCTTTTTTGCAAAATGCTCCTGAGAGTGCCTTGTTACAGAGCACATGCTGTGTTTAACATTCCACCAGGGCCAAGAGGCACTGTGAGCAGGTGACAAGCTGGCCTGGCTCTGCCCGCTGCAAGCTGCTCAGGCTGTGCCTCTAATGCCCACAGCAGGGGGTCTGCCAAAGACTCCCCACTTGTGAGGCCTGTTCATTTTCTATATATATTTCGAATAGGGCTGGGCTCTGCAAAGTTGTGCAGACCTGTTCTGGTGCAGGTGTAGATGTGAGCAAGCAGAGGCTTCCCCGGCTTGGGTGGTGCCAGGCTCGGGCTGCTAGGTAACAACTGTACACTCTGGGCACATTACACAGCCAGTTCACCCCTTCCTCTCCCATGATTCTCACAGCAGCCTGCTTGATAGGCAGGGTGGGGTTAGTATTTCATTTTACGTGTAAGGAAACACTACCCCAAGACTCGCCAAGTGAGGGATGGAGCCAGGCAGCCAAGCCAGATCTAACCTCCAGCCCGGAGCTAGTGATGCATGAAAAGCAGGGCAGATGGTACCGGGATCTAAAATAAGGAGGGAAAAAAATACCTCAATTATGTAACAGTAAGTAAAACCTGTAAGCACGTGCACAATAACAACCACAAAGTGCTGCCGCATGAGCCAGCTTCCCTTAGGAAATCTGCTTTGACTGGGCTAACACTAACCCCTGTCAGGGGCATTTCTGAGGGCATGCTCTAGAACAGGGGTCCCCAACCCTCAGGCCGCAGGCGAGTAGTACTGGTCTGTGGCCTGTTAGGAACCGGGTCACACAGCAGGTGAGGGAGTGAAGCTTCATCTGTATTTGCAGCCGCTCCCCAGCGCTAGCATCACCACCTCAGCTCCACCTCAGATCATCAGGCATTAGGTTTTCATAGGGGCACTGGTCCCTGGTGACAAATAATTGGGGACCGCTGCTCTAGAACACCAAAACCCAAACCTTGGACAGAGATTCTGGAGCTGTCCTCAAAGGGCTTGAGGGATACATGAGCACAGGGCTTGTGAATCCTCAGGTGCAGAGAGAGGACAAGGAGGGCTGTGGCGCTCTGTGTTCTTGTGAAGCCAAACAAACCCAGAGCATCATAAGGCCTTCTTGGTCTGTGTAGGCTCTGAAGAAGGTGGTTTCTGAGTGGCAGCTTCAGAGGTATAGGATAAGCATCTGCTGGGCCAGGAACCAGGGACTAGGGTTGGAAGAGGATGCCAGGACCCCCAGAACCTCAGAGAAGGAAAGGGGACTCAGCTGTCATCAAGCCTGAGACTCAGCCTCCTGGGAGCTGATCAAGCCTTGAAGGCCTCTACTGACAGAGAACTCATTACTTTCTAAGAGAGCATTTCCTCAGGGAAAATTTATCCAAAGACTCAGCTGAAATCGACCACCTCTAACTTAACTCTTTTGGTGCTTGGTGTGACTCAGAACCACACAGAACAGTTTAGATCTTCTCAACTAGCCCACTGGGTTTTTGGAAATGGCCACGTCAGATTCAAGAGTCCAGGTCCCTCATTCGACAGGTTTCCATACTCCTCATGTCTGAAAGAAAGTTTCAGCTGTGGTTATCCCAGCCTTCATCTTTGATAATACGCACCAGGCTGAATGACCACCTGAGTCCCCTCAAGCCACCAAGAACTTTGAGACAGGTTTTAATACTTTTGGGGAGATGCTCACCACTTCTCACACGCACGTGCCCCCTCACAACTAAGTGTGCGCACAATTTCCCTCTCATCTGATCCTCGTAAACAGCTTATGAGTGGGGCAGGCCCATAGTCCCATTTTAGAGATAAGGCAACTGAGCCTCAGGGAAATGAAGCAATTTGCCTGAGGTCACAGAGCCAGAAAGTAGAAGAGCCAAGGCAGAAACTTAGGTCTAGCTTCCATACCTGGGGCTTCATCCTTTACCCCCACGCTGCCTCGGTCTCCCCATTAGGGACCTTAAGCTGGGCTGGACACACTGCTCAGAGGCTGACATGTAGCCTATGAAGGAGTGAGTGATGGGTGGGGAACATTAAACTCAACTTTCTCCTAGCCTACAACACTGAAGGGAGGTTGAGCCTTTCCTGTGTCTCACTGCAGATGTGTCTGTGGTGTCTGTGGGATCTCCCAGTGGCCTGGGCACTGCTGGAGAACCTGAGGTGGAGAGAGCGGGGCCAGGAAGTGTTCCCAGGGCTGTGGCCAAGGACCAACCTGGCCTCAACATGTGTTAGAGGAGAGTAAATGAGGACCAACCTCAGCAGATTCTGGGGCCTGGAAACACCTTGTACTGCTCTCTCAGTGAGATTTAATTGCTCTATAAAATGTGAGGCTGCTTCCACTTATCAAATTATAGATGAACTTAATTACAGCTCCCTGAGTAACCACACTGGGCTCCTTCAGAAACAGGAGTGGGCTGGCTGCTCTTCTCAGCTTCAGCTGCAGCGTCCCCCCTGCCCCACCTCCACCCCCCATTTCAGGAGGAGCTGGCCATTTTTTCCAGGATGTCAGTGCTGCTAAACTCTGCTCCCAGACGAGAGTGGACTTGGGGGCCTACACTGGGCACTCTCTACTGGCCACCGCCTGGCTGGGACGGCTTGCAGCCAATGAGCATCTGCTGAGCCATTGGCCTTGTGTTCTATTACTGGGCTGTTTACCTTGCTGGTGACTCTCTCTCTCCTACTTACGTTGTGTTCTGGCCAAAGGTTTTGACTCAGACTGTCAGACCAAAGATGTACAAAGCGGTGCGTGACCTGCCATAAGAAGCAAAGAGCATGGTGCTGGCTGAGAAAACACACGCTTTATGGTGCTCAAGGGCAGGGTAAAGAGCAGCAGGCCACAGGGACGGGTGAAAGTTCTGTGACATTATGAAGGGCATCGTAAACTGCCCTGCAGACCGACAGGATGGACAGGCTTGTTCCAGTGGAAGAAACTGGCGGAAGGTACGGTGTGATTTCAGGAAGCTTTGATGGGAACGGAGGAGCAGCTGTGGATGGTAATCCAAGCGTCCTAAGTGTCTCCATGTTGAGGTGTGCAGCCCCTTGCTTAGCACCATCTGCTCCCTCTTTTTCTGCCTCCTTTATTATTTGAGTCTCTTTGTACATGCCCTGCACTGGGCACGGGGTGTCCAATGGCAGGCAGCCCACTGCCCTCTAAGAGCTCACTGTCTAGCCCAGGGTGACAGGTGCCACGATTTGGAGGAAGAAGTAAAGTGCTTTATTCTACCATAAATGAATAAAAGTACAGCCTTTTTCAATCTACACACAACCTAACTTTTCTTCTTCCCTGTCCAGCCTTGGAGCCCCAGGCTGACAGCAGATGTGGGGGGATGTGAATGGGCAGGGATCTTTCCCTACTGGAGGAATCCCCTGACTTTCTCAAAGGAAAAACAAAAAATGACTGTTCCTGGAAAAGCACTGCCAGGCCTTGCCCAGATGCCAGCACTATGTGGGCAGCATATGGTGCTAGGACCACTTGCTATGACCAGGCAGAGGGCTCTGTGACACGTGAGGCTGGGCACGTGGTCTGGAGGCTGAAGGTAGAATCTGACCAGGTGCTCGGGCTGAGAGCAGATGTGGAAGAGTATATGCCACCTTGAGGAATGTGATAAATTAGAATTTTCAGCTTTGGGGTTTATTTTCTGTGAGATTAAATGAACAACAAAAGAATATAATAGAACATGAAAGATGCTCTTGGGGAAGCTCTTGTTTTCCTGCAGCAGAGAAATAAGGGGAAAACCTGGGGAGTCCCTGAGTAGGCAATCCCCCCTGTGAGAAGGGAGCCCACTGGGGATGCCCCGTTAGAGATAGAGGGACCTCGGAGACCCTGTGCCTGGAGGGATGGGAAAGAAACAGCCCTTGCTGGAAATTTGTTTCTGGCTCGTGTAGAAAGAACACAAGTTTGGGAGGCAGAGAGACCTGACTTTGAATCTGATTGTATAGTGCCGTCAAGTAATCTAGTCTCTCCCAGCCTCAGTTTCTTAATATCTGAAAACAGGTAACAACGGGTACCTTGCAGGGTTGTTATGTAGATTAGGTGAGTGTGTAAGCGCCCTAGCACAGCACCTGGCACAGGGAGGGGGACTTAGGAGGCACCCTGGCCAGTCAGCATAACAGGGTCCTCCCCCATCCCCACCCCACCTGATCTTTCTGAGACACTTTAGTTTAAGGATATTCTAGAGGCAGAGACATAACTTGAAAAACACTTAAGGTTCAACCACAGTAGCCACAGCAGGTCTTCCTACTCACCCTGCTCCTTCCAGGCCTGAAGCAGAGGAGGTAATTTCCTCTTCCCATTGCCCCTTTCTGACTGCTAAATGCAGAGCTAACTCTACAGCCCTTCATCACCTCCTTGCCGGAAATCCCTGAAGGGATGCTAGGTGGATTAAGGAATTAATGACCAGAAGGGCTTAAGCCTGAAAGCCCAAACAAGAAGTGCATCACAAACTGA
This sequence comes from Pteropus medius, assembly GCF_902729225.1. Taxonomy (NCBI): domain Eukaryota; kingdom Metazoa; phylum Chordata; class Mammalia; order Chiroptera; family Pteropodidae; genus Pteropus; species Pteropus medius. The sequence goes on from NW_024353517.1 coordinate 11,112,025, forward strand.
GGAGGTGGTATTTTTTGAAGCGCAAACCCTTGAAACTGTCCAGAGGGACCAGCCCATTTGTTCCACTTAGGGGAGGGTGTGGGCCATTTCCTCCCTCTTTGCTGTCTGTTTGGACTCTTCCCATTACCTTTTAGTTATGTCTAAGCCAGGCCTGCCTCCCTTTCTGTCTTTTCTCCTTTGTTATCCAAGGACTGCGGGTCAAGTGCTGCTCTCTAATCAGGATGCAGGGAATTTGCAGTAAGATTTGGTTCCCAGCTTTGAGGGGTTTACAGCTGTGCAGGGCAGGTGGGCTGTGTATCAGCCTAGGGGTAATCATTTCTCAGCAACAACCTGTGCTACAGCGGATGTACAACCATTTGCGGGATCCCAGGGAAGGGAGAAGAGAATTCTGATGGGCAGATTCCGGATACCTCTTAAAAGAGGTCGTGTTTCAGTGGAGCCTTGACAAGTGAAGAAGATTTTGACAGGTGGAAATAGGAGTCAAAGCAATTGGCAGGGCATTTTACACTGAAGGGAACAGCATGGGACAGGCCCAGCATTCTGGCAAGGATGGAATTCTTTTTTTTTTTTTTTTTTTAAGAAATGATCCCTTTATAGCTTATAGAAGGAAATAATACACACAAAAAATAATATAATTCAAAGTAGCCTATATAGGAACCACATCTATTTTTTTTTTTAGGTTTTCTTAAGTGTCTCTTTTTTTTATGGTGACATTGGTTAACGAAATCCAATAAGTTTCAGCTGTACACTTTAACAGTAAGGCATATGTATATATATTTACACGGTATGTTCACCTCCCATAGTTAGATTTCTTTCTGTCACCACATATTTGACCCCCTTTACCCCATCTACCTCCTCCCTCCCTCTACCCCCTACCCAACTACTAGTCTATAGTTCAGGTCCACGAGTCTCTGTTTGTTTGTCTCATTCATTTGTTGCTTTTAGGTTTATATCCCACATATAAGTGATACCATGTGATTTTCAACTTTTTCTGTCTGGCTTATTTCACTTAGCACGATTATCTCGAGGTCCATCCATGTTGTCGCAAATGGCAGTATTTCATTTGGCTGAGTAATATTCCATTGTATATATGTAACACAGCTTCTTTAGCCAATCATCTATCGTAGGACACTTCGATTGCTTCCACGTCCTGGCCACTGTGAATAATGCTGCTATGAACATCGGTGTGCAAATATCTTTTCAGATATGGATTTTCAAGTCTTTGGGGGTAAATACCCAGTAGAGGGATTGCTGGATCATATGATAGATCAATTTTTAGTTTTTTGAGGAACCTCCATACTGTTTTCCATAGTTGCTATACCAATTTGCAGTCCCACCAGCAGTGTATGAGGGTTCCTATTTCTCCACATCCTCTCCAACATTTGTTATTACTTGTCCTGTTGATTATCACTATTCTAACAGGTGCGAGATGGTATCTCGTTGTGGTTTTAATTTGCTATTGATGTTGAGTATCTTTTCATGTATTTGTTGGCCATTTGTATGAAGGACAGAATTCTTGAATGGAAAGTGCAATATTTTGAGAGGCTTGAAGACCTCCTGCCTCTCGGAAAAAATGATGGTGGAAGCGGGTGGGGTGAGACCTCAGATGGCACTGTTCAGACAGACCTGACCCTCGGAACTGTCAGAACCAGATCATTGTAAGCTGAACCTCAAAAGCCATCCACCCCTTACTAACTGCACATGAACCCCCCGGGGGAACTGGTTGAAAAACAGAACCAGTGAATCTCTAGTGGAGCCCAGGAACCTTATTTCTAAGAAGTGACTTCAAAGCGCAGCTAGGAAAGGGACAGTGAAAGAAGAGGGGATGCCTCATCTGAATTAGCGACAGGTCTGGGGCTTGAAGCCAGGAGTCCTGCTCCTCGTCTGTGTTCTTCCACTGCACACACATGAGGAGAGAGCTGGTGCATCTGTGAGAGTGGATTTGCCTGTCCCTTTGTAGCTACTATGGGGATACTCCTGAAGTGGAAAGGGCCTGGGGACTTGTTTCAGAAGCACCAGGGCACAGAGATGCTGGTGAGCTTTTCCTTCCATTTTCAAAGACCTTTGTGGGGTGAAAGAAAGGGTTGGGGAGAGCGGGACAGGTGTTTCCCGAGTCCCAGGCAGAGGCCAGGTGGCCTGCTGGAGTGTTATCATTATCAAGAAAAGAAGGGTGGAAGCCCCTAGTGCAGATTTGTCTGTCCAGTTTGGCATTTGGATTGTGGTTAGTAGCTGGGCCTCCCCACAATTTTCAGGTGTACACCCTGCCATGGGCAATGCCATAAGGCTGTGCCAAGCCCACCCGCTGGCTGTGTCACTCTGTTTCTTGGAACTTCTGCTTTGCTCAGTATCCTCTCCTTGACCAAGAGGGGGTGGTCAGCTGCCTCTCCAGTATTTGTCCTGCCTTTAGAGTTGAGACTGGAGAGGGTCCGGGAGGTAGTTAAACAGGATAGGACTTTCTCTGACCTATGGGAGGAGGCCTGAGTTCAAGTTCCAGTTCCACATTCTCAGTTGCAGGCTGAGCCACTGGGGGTGGCTGAGGAGAAGCAGCATGCTCCCATCCTTGTTTTTTAGTGCTTGGGAACCTGGTTCCCAGCAGCCTAGCTGGCCAGAGTCTTGAGTCAGAGACTGGTACAGGTCTCTGATATCCATTCTCCCCTTCTATAGGAATATACCCTCCAATATTTAGCTAGGCACATGGCTGTCCATAATAAAGACTACATTTCCCACCTTCCCTTGCAGATAGAGGCGGTTATGTGATTGTGTTCTGGCCAATGGCATGGTGTTACATCAGCTTTCAGGAACCTTTCTTAAGAGATAGCTTATAACTACCTTTAGCTCCTGCATCCCTTCATTTTACTGCCTGGAACTTGGATACTGCCATCTTGGACCATGCGGTCAAGGCCATGTATGGCATTACAAGATAGTGTCTGGATCCCAGATGCTGGAGAACTACTTTACACCCTTGACCACCCATCCAGATTTTATGTGAGAAGAAAGAAAGTTCTGTCTTTTCCAAGTAGTGTATTACCACTACTAGGGGATTATTTCTTTGCGGGCAAACCAAATCCTAACTAATGTAGGCCCCAGCTAGACAGAAGATGGGAAAGCACACACATGGCGGGCAGGAAGCCACATTTGATTATAATAGTCATAAGCATTTATTGAGTACTTCCTACGTGCCCGTATGTACATTATTCCATTTGATTCTCCCAGTAATACTATGAGGCAAGATTCATAATCCCAATTTTATAGATGATTAAACTTAGGCTTTGGTTTAAATACCTTGCCCAGTCAGTCAGAAAGTGACAGGATTCAGAACCAGGCTCTTTTTAACTGCTGAGCGCAAGCACCGACTATTCCTCAGGCAATGAGGAAGGTCCCTGCCAAGCCGGCCACAGCCTCCCTGACTTTCCTTGGGTCATCGAGGCTGTGGCTCAGCTTAGATTGAGAGGAGAGATTTACTAAACTGTGACTGCACTGAAATTGACTACAAAACAGGCTGAGACCCTAGGCAGTCCAAACTATAGTCTTTGTCCGCCAGACAAAATTCTTAGACTTAATATTTTCAAGGTCTATTTCCTCTACCTAATGAGGATGTCTTCTTAGAGGCATCCCCAATGAGATCATCTGCTATGGTCTGAATGTTTATGTCCCCCCAGATTCATAGGCTGAAATCCTAGGAGGGGAGACCTGTGGGAGGTGCTTAAGTCATGAGGGTATAGTTGTCAGGAATGGGATCAGTGCTCCAGAGGGATTCCCTAGCCCCTCCCACCATGTAAAGACACAATTAAAGGCACCAGTTACGAGCCAGGAAGAGGGCCCCCACCTGACCACGCTGGTTCCTTGATCTTGGACTTGCAGCTTTCAGAACTATGAGAAGTAAATTTCTGTTGTTTATAAGCCAGTCTGTGGTATGTTATAGCAGCCCAAGCTAAGACATTATCTCCTGTTTAGTGGCTAAGAGAGCTCAAGACTCTTCTTCGTCCACCTCCTCCTCTCCTGTCCTACCTTTTTTCCTTCCTCTTACTCCCTCACCGCCCCTCCTCCTCTTCTGAGAATCAGAGAGGTTGTGCCAGAGGCTCCTGATACAGTGTGCCTTCCCTCAAATGGGCTTTAGTTTATCTTCAAAGTTTTCCACGGGAGATCAACCTCAAAATTTCTAAAACATAAAGGACTCCACTAGACAGTCAGAAAACCTTGGTGCTACTTGCCCCTCTGCTACCACGTTCCTTTGTCACTTGGGTAAGTCCTTTCTACTCTCTGGGCCTCACTCTCCTCATCTTAAAATAATAGTAACAGTAACAATAACAACCACCCCTAACAATTTTTTTTACCATGTCTTGGGAACATGTTCTGAGTGCATTACATACAATTCACTTAACCTTACAGTAACCCTATGAAGACAGTACTATTGCTCTTCTTGTTTTACAGATAAAGAACCTGAGACACAGAGGTGTTTAAATTGCTGGAGGTCATGCACAACCAAGTGAAAATGAGAACAAGAGACTTGAAAGAGGACCTCAAGCTTGTGTTTAGTATCAGTCTCTTGCTTAAATGGCTTCTCATGTAGATTCTCAGTGCAGTAAAGATCAAAGAGGGGGTCTTGGGTAGAATAGAGGTGGAGTCTAAGCTCTCACCCCTCGCCTCCCCTTCACTACCCCCGGAGGCCTCTCCTTGGCTCTAGAACAGTGTGAAGGCCACAAAACTCTCTAATCTTTATTAGCCCCTTCAACTGGAATATTCTGAGAGTCTCTCACAGCTGGGAGTCACTGGGCTTGAGAGGCCCCGAACAGAGAGGAGGTGGTGCCCCACCACATGCCCACTGAGACTGGGATTAGGGCTTGATCAGAACCTGTCTGCGGGTTCCCCTGAACGATAATTAACCCTCCAAAATGGACTGTTTTCTAGGTGAGCAAATATCTACCTAGAGAGCTGGGGCCCCGGGGCCTTTTGCTCGACCTCAGCTCCTTTCAGAAAGCAACTCTGCTTTAAACTAGTGGCAACACCTACTCCCTAGAACGCAGGAATGGAGGCGGCAATGTCTGTCCTTCCGGCAGGCCCACAGCAGCCACTCCGCTGTCCCGGGAGGGCGGTGCCGGTTGCGCACAGCCAAAGGGCTCCCCGGTCCGCCCCCGGGGGCGCCAGTGCTCCACCAGGTCTTCTGGGTGGCTCAACTCCATGTAGCTCCAGAATGGTCGGCAGTGCACGCCCAGCGCCCCCTCTGCCCTGTGCCAGGACAAGTGTCCTGATGGCCTGGGGAGCCCTGCCAGCTAGCTCCAAGCGTCAATTCATGACCTTTTGCAATCCCGCTCCTTCCCCGCCTCCAGGCTGAGCAGCTGGAGTGCGTTTCCCGCTCCTCCGCTGGGCGGCTGAGATAGACAGATCAGAGTGTGACCCCTCCCCCAGTTCTGTACCAGCAAAGTGGGACCTTGGTCAAGTCTCTAAATCTTAGCTAGAGCGCCGCGTTTGGGGCCTTCAGTGACTGTCCGTCCTCTCCATTCAAGCACCTCTCCCATATTAACATGATGATGATGGCGGGCCATCTGCCTACTCTCCACCATGACAGGCTGTCAGTTTCCCATGGCAGGAAGCCAACCTAAGCAGCCCACCAAAAGTCACTCTGTGGCTCTCGGCTCATGCAAGTACTCTGTGACAGTTGATGGAAGACACCTGCGGCCCTTCTGCAGTTGTGTCCGTTTTATGCTGGCCACCAGCAAAGCCTGGCTGCCAGCTCTCTGAGGAGCAACTGAGAAGGCAGAGCCAAAGGGGCTGGAAGGAATTTCCTTCCCTCCAGTTTTGTCCGGCTTGCTTCTGCTTTATTTCAGGAAGGGACTCAGACCTCAAAAACATCCTGCCAAACATTCTTGTTTTCAAAGGAGACTAGGAGCCCCTCCTCTCCAGTAAGATTTGTTTATCACAACTATGTCAATACATTGTCCGCATTTACTACTCCAAGCCTCCTTTCTGAGCCTCCTTCTTCAGGGTGTGTAAACAGCCAAGAAATGAAGGAAACTGCATTTTTCTTTAATGCTGCACTATGCTGGAGACACCTGTGCTGAGGGTTAGAGACCTACATTGTAGGTGGTTTTTAAAAATTTGTTCATTTTAACCACTGATTTATTTTGTGGCTTTGGTCACATTCCACTCCTTCTTTGAACTTTATTTTCCCCATCTGCCCAGTAAATTAGTGGTGTTTCCTGAAGTCTCAGCAATTCTTCAGAAGTAGCTGATAAGGGGTTTGCTTTATGATCTTGTGAAGAAAGAGTTCTACTAAAAAAAAAAATTTGAAAACCACTGGCGTAGATGACCTCACACCTATGTCAAGGAATTGTCTGTTTAGGTCTCTGAAATTTTTTCTTTAGGCTTAATCACCACAAGGTCCCTGAGTCTGATATGTCTTCTCTCAGAGTTGCCAGGGTGAGTCCAGCGCCAGGAACAGAAGAGCATAGTAAGGCAAAGGATCCGCTGTCCTGGGACATCCCCGAGTAGGGACAGGAATTAAATGATTCTGCAGAGCTTTCTTCCCTCCTGAGTTTGAAGGTCTTTCTATGCCCACCCTTCTCCTTCCTGGTCCAGGTCTCTGTCTTCTTCTCTTACAAAGTAATGATCGCAGCAAAGCCCTCCCTCGGCATGCCCTCATTGGTGGACACAGCAAACCTATAATGGAGGGAAGAATGATTTCCCCCACTTTACAAATGAGAAAACAGGCTTAAAGAGATGAAAGGATTAAGCAAGGTGACAAAACAAGTTTTTGGCAGAATGGTATAAGAATTCTGAAATCCTGATAACTTCAAGTGAACCAGACTCCTGCCAGCTAGGAGAATGGTTCTGACAGGTGTGATACTATAAGAAGGAAAAATATACTCTTGAACTTGCTCTGACCACCAAAACAGGCTGAGGCAGGAAAACATGGGGTGTGACTTTTCTTGGTCCTCTGGGCTCCTCTGAACACTTTCTAGGGCTCTTGAGCCAGGACACTTTAAGAAAGGGGTCCCCAAACCCTGGGCTGTGGACCAGTACCTGTCAGAGGCCTGTTAGGAACTGGGTCGCACAGCAGGAGGTGAGCAGCAGGGGTGAGTAAAGCTTCATCTGTATTTGCAGCTGCTCCCCAGTGCTAGCATCACTGTCTCAGCTCCACCTCAGATTGTCAGGCATTAGATTCTTACAGGGGCACCAGTCCCCGGTGCCAAAAGTTTGGGGACCGTTGTTTTAAGAGATGGTCAGAGGGTCCTGGCAGGATCGGGCAAGACCCCCAACACACATGCACCTGGCAATGAGAGGGGTCCTTGTCCATGGCACGTTCCCTGACACAAGAGTGCTGTGTGAGCAGAAGGTCTCTCCCTGCCAGACAGCACATAAGGTTCTGAGAATCTCCCCCAAACATCATTGGAAGGTAGATTCTAAGCTTCCTTAGATTCATTGGAAGGTAGATTCTAAGCTTCCTTAGATTCTCAGCACATAAGGTTCTGAGAATCTCCCCCAAACATCATTGGAAAGTAGATTCTAAACTTTTTCCAAGACAGGCCCAGCACATTCTCAAGGGACCTTGAGTGGAAATCAGTATTCTAGTTACAGCTCTGGTGTCTGTAATCCCTCCCACTTGGGCAGCACTTGGGGTTTACAACGCATATTCACACCAGAGGCCTGGGAGGTAGTCAGGGTAAATAGCAGATTTATCTCTGCTTTATAAACCAGACAATAGAGACTCAGGGAAGGACGTGACTTGTGCAAAGTCATACATAGCATTGGAAGAGCCAGAACTGGAAATTGGGTTGCTGCAGTGTCAGGCTGAGGGCTTGGCTCTATCAGTCCTGGCTTTGCTATGAGGTTTCCTACTCAGCTAAGGCTACAACAACCTCTCTAGCAAAGAAAAAAGCAAGGTATCCATCTTTTTTCTGGCATTTCTCCATAACATGCTGCCCCTCTTACCATTAGAAAGGGACAGCCCTGTTAGGGGATAAAAGTCACACAATTGACTGAGGAAACAAATACTTTCCATGCCCTATCCTAGCCCTGGCCAGCCCAGGGGAGTCAGGGCCTGGGTGTCCAGCTCAACAATTGATTCTCTGGGGCGAGGGGTGGGGCGGGGAGCCTTGGTCAGGAGGACTTTTTTTTTGAGTCTCAGTTTCTTCCTCTGTAAGATGGGATAAAAGACTAGCAGCACTATTCTCAAATATCTCATATTAGGGAAATTTTGTACAAAACTTAGATCTTAGGGCTTCACATAGGCCTGGTGGATCAGCTGTGGGGTTAGGGAAATCTGTGGGAACCCTCATTGTTAACTAGTTCCCTGGGTGATTCTGAGACCCACTGACATCTGAGAGCACAAGACTAGATGGTCCCAAGGGCCCTTCCTGCTCTGACACCCTATAATTCAAGGCAGCAGGAAGTGTGGCAAGTGCACTCTGACTCACTGCTCATGTCCGCCCATGTTTTATTCTTTATAGTAGACTCGGGGTCCTAGAAGTGGAAAATACTTGAAAAGATTACCAGAGGGCAGTCTCTTCAGGAAAAGTACAAGTATGAGAAGGCCCAGGAAGAGCAGGGTTTTGCATTTCCTCAAGGCCGTGAACCAATTGTGGGTTCTCTTGGTCTCCACCTATCAAGCTGTTTCCCAGGCCACCAGTCTGGATTGTATTTGGTGACCCATTCCACGGCTGTATCCCAATGATAGGATGATTTCTCTAATGTGGCCTCTACTCACAGATTTGTGGGAATTCCCACTCTATTCAAAGACTCTGACTCAAAATGGCCACCTTCCTTCCCTGTTCCTGGTTCTAACTTCCAGGCTGCCAAAGCAGTCCTGCTACTCCTGAGGTGTCTACAAGCTTGGCACCCACATGCTTGGCTACACAGTGAAGCCAGATGTCACTGCCCTCCTGGCCCCAGACTCTACTAGTTATGGTTCTTGGTTGAAAACAATAGAAATTAATTCTGGCTGATAAAAGCAGAAAATATGTTTATTCAAGGATGTTGAGAAATACTGAGACTCACCAGGAAACTTAGAGAACCAGGCTTGGAAAACGGGTAGAAATAAAGCTGGCTGCCTCCCCGGACGACTCTTGCCATGGGAATTCCCCAAAACTAAAGAGAGGATTTAGTTATTCTAATCCACTCACTTGTAGATACAGTGACCTAGAAGAGTCTACACTCCAGAAAAATACTGTTGGTGATTTTCGCTGTGGTTGGTGCCAATAACTGCATTTTCTGTACTTCTGGCTGAGTTTCAAATCCTGTGTGCATCACATCTGAGAAAGGTCCTACCGGGAATCATCTCCTTTGCTCTACCCTATTTATCCCTCATGATGCTATAATCATGTTTTGCACGCATAGCCAGCATAGCTGCCAGCTTCTTGCCTCTGATTCTAGACCAACCCTGGTGCATATCTCCCCAGGCTGCCCTACTTTCCCAGAAGCGGGGCATGTGGTCCCCAAAATCATTCACTAGGATTGCACTCTTTTCTCCAGTTTTCTCCCTCATCCAACCAATCAACAAATATTTATTGGGCATCTACTATGTGCCAGTGACAGTGCCAGGTGCTGAGGGAGAGGATACCATAGTGCGGGACATAAGTATTAATCAAAGAATTATATAATGTCTTATTATCAACTGTGATGAATACAGTGAAGGAAAATCTCACAAAAATCTCGAAAACTTTAGTAAGGGGTCCTGATCTGGTCTGAGATACTTCCCTGAAAAGGTGACATTTGAGTTAAGATATAAAGAATGAGCAAGAGTTAACCAGAAGAAGGGAAATGAAGGAAGGAAGGGCATTCTAGGGAATAGCATAAGAAAGGATTCTGAAGCAGAATGAAGCTTGTCTCATTCCAAAAGTAGGGTGGCTGGAGCACCTACTGTGAGAGGGAGAGACATGCTCCCCAAGGTATGAGCTAGACCAACAGAGCATTGAACACACATTATGGATTTTAGTTTTTACCACAGAGCAACAAAAACTGTGGGGGAAAAAAAAAGTAAGGAGTTGGGGACTGCAGTGTAGAGAGCAGATTAAAGATCCACAAAAGCAGATGAGGAGGCCTGTGAGATTCAGGTGGGAGATAACAGTGTTTTGAGCTACTGAGTAGTAGCCATAGAATGGAAAAGAGGGTGGATTCAAGATATAATTAGGAAGCGAAATTGACAGGACTTGGTGATGAGCAGGAAAGGGAGGTGGAGGGGGGGTGAGGGAAATCATGTGTCTAAGATGACTCTGAGGTTTGTGACTTGTGCAACCAGATGGATGGTGTTAGGGGAACACTTGTTCCTCACTCCTCATGTTTCTAAGTGGAGGGACTCATATGAGAGTAACACTCCTGAGCTCTATCCCACCTTGCTCCTTATACGATTGGTACATTAGGGAAGCAGAGTTGGGCTAGTGCGGCTCAGAGCCTTCTGGGTTTTCTAGTCAGATCTCCCTGCCGAAGATAGGTATGATCCGGTTTGTTCTTAGCCATGCAGTGAGCTTAGTGGGGCAGCTCTGCCCCTGTGGTAAAGCCTGCAGCCTGTGAGGCACGTTCAGTTCAGGGTGGCATAACCAGTTCAACCAGCCCCAAACTCTGGTTCTGACCTGGAAATAGAAGAGGGGTGTCATTTTCTTGACAGCCAGAACACTTAGAAGTATATTTATTCAGATAGGGAACATTGATGAAAGAGTAGATTTTGGGGGAAAGATCACATATTCAACTTTGGATCTCTTTCCTGGCCACTTTGATTTCTTAACTTTGGCTAAAATATCCCACTAAATCAGTACCGTAGCCCATGTGCCTGTTTCTTTGTGTTATCTTGGGACATTAATTACATGAAGGTAAGTATTTCTAAATTTTTACTTTGGCAGATGAGCCTGTACTTTAAATCTGAGCCAGTTCTCAGAGAAGTGGTGACCTGCACTCCATCCTGTGGGGATAGGAATAATAATAGTAACAACCACCACGATTGAGCACTTAATGCACATGTCCTATACTGTGCCACGAGTGTCATATTTCATCTTCACTGTACCCTCTGGGAAAAGCGCTTTTAGTATTCTCACTTTACAGATGGAAAAACTGAGGCCCAGAGAAGTTAAGTGGCTAGAGGCAAGACCATCTGACTAATGAGAGGTGAGTCTGAGATTCCAAAACTTTTGCTTTTAAACACTATGCTGAACTGGAGGATGTGCCAGAAGATTTTTAACTACCACGTGACAAGCAAGAAGCACAGTTGTTTTTTATGCTCTCGGCTAAGAGATTCCTATGACCTATTAGTCTCTGCTTTCCTCTCCCCATCCATATTGGTCTTGCAAGCCTTTGAACTCAGAGCTTCTCTCCTTTCCTCTCCAGGCATTTTCCAGATGTCCCTCCCCTCTGCATTAGCAAAGCCTTGCAAATCCAGCCAGAATCATCTGGAAGAGTTTAGCAGCAGGCAGGAAGGCCAGCCTGAAACTGAGTTAGCTGGGATTCTGCCTGAGGCTCTCAAATCAACTATGCAACTTAACCACTGCCAGATGCAGAAAACAGGCTCTCTGGAGCTGGTAATGAAATCACCTTACTGTCTGCTGTCACTGGCTTGTCCTCATTTACATTGGGAAGAAATGCTGTTGTGAAATCCAGCCTCCTACAGTTCTGCAATGGAAGGTGGGGGAGGATACACGGACTTCGCCTCACCCCAGCGGGTGGTCTCAACACCCCTGCACCACAGCCCCTAGATGGGTGCTTTCACAGCTGCATGGGGAGCCTGGCTTCAGGGTCTGAGAATCTAGGTACAGCCCTCTACCCTATGCCTTTCAGGGTCTCTCCAAGCCTTTGTGTAAAATGAGTATGATAACTATATGGACCCCATGGAGCTGTCATGAATATAAATGATTTAATATTTGTAAACACTTTGGCACATAGTAAGTATTATAAAACAGGTTGCTGTCATCATGCTCATCACCACCAGTACTTGGTTTTTACTTCATGTTTTTTAAAAATCAAAACCAAGTACCACACATAATATTATTTAATGCTTTATTTAAATGAACGTTAAATAAACTCACTTTTGAAACATAGCCTCTTATGCAACTATTCTGAAAACACAGGTTTGATGGTTTTGGTGGTATTTTAAAGACTCACTACAACAGATCCATGCCTACAAAGCAAATGTGTTTACCCTGTAGCACTAAGTTGTCTATCTTGTGCACCAACCAGTGGTCCCCTCCCCTTTGAGGAACGCCGCTATAGGCCAGTGTTAGCACACCTCTCAGTTTCCTCATCTGTAAGATAGGTGTGTTGTGACGATGACATGTCTTCCCAAGATTGTTGTCCTATTCTGTGGCATGTTGTTTGAGACCATGCTTTGTAAAGTGCAATTCATTAGCTGACTTGACATCATGTAGTCCTCCTCTCTCCATCCCATTCCAGGTTAGCAGCTCACCCGGAGTTTGCAAAAGGAACTGCTTATCATAAGCTTCCCTGACCCCAATCTCACCTCTCCTTGGATTTGTTGGGCTGTCTCTCAGATGTATTTTTTCCAGCTCAGGCACCTCCAGCTAGCCTGGAGCATGCCCCAGGGTGCCAGAAGAAGAACTTCCAGGAGTGTTATCTCTACTGGCTATGGGCTCTCCTCTTGCTTGCCTGTCCACCTAACTCGAGGGTTTAGAAACACCTTTACTCTAGACCTGATCATCAAAGGCAACTGCTCAAATTCTGCTTTTTCCTTCTGCATGATGACTCGTTAGGCATTCCCTCTAACCCGAGCCTCTTCTCCTCTCTCCACATGTGCCAACAGAGTAAATTTCCGCTAGTAATCTTGGGGTACCTCAGCTCCAAGTGGAAAAAGCTGAGGCCTGAGGGCGTGCGCTGTGGGCAGAGAAAGGCTGGGAGTAAATTCCCAGGCTGATGCCTCAGATGCTGTGCATTTCTCTGCCCCTGTCTGCCCAGCTAGCACCCAGGGCTTCACAAAGGTCCATTTAGAAAGCTCCACCCTGCCTATGTGGTGAGGTCTCTGAAACTGGTTGGTCCCCATCAGACACAGGAAAACAAGAGAAAATTGGACGCCAACTTTAAAAAACTGATGGCAATATGATTCCTTTTATTTTAGGGGAGAAAGGGAAAAAATGCATATGAAACAAATCCAAAGCTTCTCCCTAAAGAGTGAAAGAAAAAAACAGTTTTCAGTTTCTCATACAACTTTATCCTTAGCCTATCTGTGTACCATGGAGTCCGGAAGAATGTACAAAACAGCCGTTTGAGTATGAGTCGTATCTTCCAAACCAGTCAGAAGCTGTGAGGTTGGGGGTTGGAAGTAGCTCCTGTACTCCAATGGCGGAGTCCCTGGGCCTTCCTCAGCCTTAGGTCCTTCAAGCTAGGCTGGAGGGCCCCTCAAATTTGGTTCTCTCTTCTTTCAGCACCCCCTACCCCAATTCCTGCCCTTTCAGATTTTCTCATCCCATTTTCCCGCTCCCAGATTCTGCCTCTCATCCTCAGTCTCCAAGACAGGATAGGCATTTGGCCACCTGGGGTTCTGCTCTGCCTGGGCTGGGACTGGGGCTGGTGGGAGAAACAGGCATTAAGTTCTTTAGGGTGACCTGAGCTTGCTCCCAGCCAAGCTGTCCTTTTTGACCTATTTCCTGAGTATTGATGTGCTTATGAAATCTCTGTTCTCCTTCCTCCTTGAATTGGCCTAGCTTTGGTTTGTTAGGACCCAGGAAAAGGCAGGGATGTGGGGTGGGGTCTGTTATGGTCCAAATGTTTGTGTCCCCCCTTAAATTCCTATATTGAAATCCTAACCCTCGAAGGTTATACATTAGTAGATGGGGCCTTTGGGGGTGATTAGATCATGAGGGTGAAGCCATCACGAATGGGATGAGTGCTCTTATAAGAAAGATCATGCAGCTCCCTAGCTCCTTCTGCCATGTGTGGGTCACCAGACCATGCTACCACTCTGATCTTGGACTTTCAGCCCCCAGAACTATGAGTGATAAGTTTCTGCAGTTTATAAGCTACCCAGGCTGTGGTTTTTTGTTATAGCAACCCAAATGAACAAAGTCAGGCTTAAAGGGATATAAAAACCCATTCTGCCCTGTAATATATTTAATTATTTAATCAGAACTCTAAATTTCATTTTTCCATGGTATCCATTTCATTATACTGGCAATTGTTATCTCTTAACAAATGGGGTTTGTAAACAGTTGTTCCAGCTTCTAGAATTCTGAGGAAAAGAGCTTCCAGAACAGTGATATGGTATATTTCTCATAAAATTAAGCAAGTTGAAGATGTCTGCGAGCATAACCTCTCATTACGACAGCCTCGTCTGGTGGGATGGTTAGTAGCTGACATAAGAACTTTCACAACAGAGACTAATAACAATAAAATAATAGTTCTTATAATCAAACTGCAGGCTAAGCACTGGGCCCTGTGTTGGGCAGTGAGAATTCAAACATAGAGAAGGCATGGTCTCTGTCCTCAAGAACTCTGAGTCTGGGTCATTTTGACTCAAAAGAGTTTGAAATGACCCTTCAAATACACTCATCTTTCTCCCTCCATCCCACACCGACAGATCTGACTGAGAATTAGGCTCCCTCCCTTTTATTCCTTCGTGGCGATGCTCAGATTTTGTGGGCATGGTGCATGTCTGCAAGTCTTTTTACATTTTCCGTTTACATTTCCACACTAGTTTTGTTTTTCGCTTGTCAGCTAAGTTCGCAAAGATGAGAAGGAAGTGTGTTTATTACTTTAAATTGCTTTGTGCAAGGATCTGCTCAGCTGAACACCTGGATCGTATTTTGATAATGAGGATGTCGATGTTGACAAAAGCTTGATAATTTAATAACTATGTAATATGACCTATTTTAAAAAAGAAAGCTGTGCTACAGCCTAACAAGAACCACAGACAGAATTCAGAAGAGGTTTCTTTGAAAAAATGGCAAAAGAAAAGGATTTATAAACCCACCAGATGAGAAAACAGTGCTCCTCCTGACAGTTTTGTCTGCCTTTGTCATTGTCCAGGTCACCCACAGAATTACACAACATCCCTGTGGACCTCATTCCATCTGCTTCTGTCTGTCATGGCCCAGGACCCATCAGTCTCTAAATGCTATCCTTCCCGTGTCCCAGGTAGGCCTGGGCTTCTTCTGTGAGTCACTATCACAGCAGCTGTGACCTACGAAACATCTCAGGGTCTCGGCACAACACTTCATGAATAGCCTCGGTGTTCATTCAGAATTTTCAGGAAGAAATTGCAAGATATTGTTCTATGCCTAATCAAAAGCTGTCCTGCAAAACAATAGGAAAGTTGAAGACGATAGTAGCTTCCAAAGCTAAAAGTAAAGCCAAACAAATACAATCCTGAGATCTTCCATTGGTCAAGCTGGATGCTTGGATATCATCAGGTGCAGCAGTGACAAGGAAGCCTCCTGGAGACTTCTTCGACTCCTTGTGACCAGGGCTGATGTTCAGCTGGCGTACAGGATAGAGGCAACTCTGTTTCACCATCGTCCACGTGCCCTCTCATCACTGGAAGCTCCTGCGAAGAAGCCAGTGTGGCTCTGTCTTGGACAGAATGGGCAGCAGCCACAGTGCACATTTAGTGATGAAAGTCTCTAGATCTATTTGTCATCACAAGACTTTCGATAGCTCCATAACTACCCCCGAAGTTTGCCTGGTCATGTCCCTGTCTCTGGCCTAATACTCTGCTGAACAATACAATGTGAAGTGCTCTGGCAGCCCCTGCATATCTGTGTACCTGAAAGGTATGCCCTCCTTGGCCGGGGAACTAGATCTAGCAGCTCATGGGAGCTGGTACTGGCTAGGACCAATTTCTCTGCAAATATTGCAAATGTAAAGTAAAGACCTTGAAAACCAAATTCTGGAAGATATCAAGAAGAGACAAGTAGAGAAAAAGAAAAGTGACCAAGACTGATGCATAAATATAGAATTGGTAGAATGACACTTGCTCCCAAGAGGAACTCATTATTCCCCTGGTGACCACCCCGGGCCGAAGTCTCTCTATTGGTTTGTGAGGATGTCTTGGGTGTGTCCGATCACCCGAGTATCTTTTTTGCCCTCCCTTAGTTTTCAACTTCAGGAACAAAGCAGAGGGAAGATGGTTGGTGTGGGGTCTGTGTATGAAAGAAAGCTGTGGATGTGAAAGAAAAGAATTCTCCAACTAACATCTGAGGTTTGCCACTAGCTAGAAAATCATTAGTTAAGCACTACCTTGGGCCTCCTCAGAAATCCTGTAGAACAGTTTCAACCTTACAGTCTCTTTTTCACTCAGACACGTATTTCATATTCCTCAGTCCCTAGCCAAGGAAGGGAAGAATGTGGACCTGACAGGCTTGCAGCTCACCTGGACCAACAATCAGAGGGAGCTTAAGTTTGATGCTGGCTCAGACACCAACAGTGTAATCTGTCTTTCATAGGATCTCCCTTGGACTCCCTGGACATGCTGGAAATAATCTTTGGCAGTTTTAAGGTGGTTTGTTGGCTGAAGTAGCTGAGAGAATGGAAATTTGGAGAGCAAGAGCCGGACCACAACAATCTGTTGGCTGCAGCAAGCCACGCTGCAGACTGTGCCGTCAGTGCAATTCAGTCACCATGTATAACTAACTCTTGCCTGCGGATTACCTGATGACTGTTGCCTACCACTTCACCAAAGTGGTGGGAACAGATGGTCTAATGTGATTGAGAGGATCACTGGGTGTCAGGGCTGGGATGCCTTCATTTTACAGGAAACAGTTATTGGTTCACGTTTCTGCTTTGCGATTAGATTACAAGGTTCTCTAGTGTCAGGACTATGTTTTTGAAGACATAAAGCCTATCAGAGGGCTTGGCCCATATAAAATTCTCAATAAATGTTTATAAAAGGGAGAAAGAGAGGGAGGAAGAGGGTGCTTGCCCGAAGTTACACAGATAGCAGAGCCGGACCTCCCCCAACAGGCCCCTCTCTGGAAGGACTGCTGGTCACCTGGGAGCTGCTCATCAGTCTCTCAGCATTTCCAGCTTTAGGCAATTCCTTTAGCAGGTCAGACAGACTATCACTGTTGCCCAGAAAGTGTCACTGATACCTTCAGACCCCGAGGCATCTACTGTTCCACAGCCCCGGTGGCGGTGGCGGTGGCGGGGCTGGGAGTCCCTTGGTCTGTGATGTGAACAACAAAAGAAGAGCCAAGACTGCCTTCATCCCAACTCCCCTGCTGGAGGGGCTAAGTTTTAGGTATCAAATTAGGCTATTGTCTGTGGTCTGGCAGGACCCAGGGCTGGAGCTAAAGGAAAGCCTGGAGTGAGGCCCTCAGGGCATAGGTAGGACAGAGCCTAGCAAAGCATCTGTGCAAAGGGGTGGCTGAATTCTGGAAAAGTCAGTGAAGCAGGACCTAGGAAACTGAGGTCCAGAAAGCAGAAAGGACCTACTCGGGCTCACCCACTGTCAAGAGCAGGCACGGATTAGAGGCAGGGTCGGTCTCTTTACAGGAAGGAGAGATAGACTCAGAATGGAGAGGAGAAGGCTTGGAGTAAGCCATTGAGGAAAAGTAATGCAGCTGCAGAGTCTGTTTATGGGGCAGCAGCCTCATCCAAGGCATGTCAGGAGTATGGGTGGGGAGTGGGAAGCTATTAAGGGAGTGAGCCAGTCTTGATGGCTCTGCACTGTTTCAGACTTGCTCCACTTTCTGCCAGCCCTAGGAATCCACCGTGTGGCCTCTGTCCTTTTCACTGCCCCTACTTTAGGAGTGGGGAGGGACCTAGAATTGGGAGTGACCCTCTTCTAAGCAGCCTCCAACCTCAGGGCCCTGTCAGTGATGTCACTTTCTGCAACACCTGCAGACACTGGGTATCCCTTGTGTCCCAGAATTGATACCGGACCAAGAGCTTGGTCCCTGTCCAGGAGCTTAAGATCTTGGGGAAGTGAGGCACATCAAGACACCCAGCATGGGGGGCTCTAAGGCAGGCATGGCTCCATATATACCTAGAAGGTCGCTCAGAATAAACAGAGAGGCTTGCAGACAAGTTGGCTTCTTGAAGGAGGTGAGGCTGCTTGAAGGAGGTAAGGCTGGAATTGGAGCCCAAGCATTCCACGTTGGGATGGGGGTTTTGAGTAAAGTCACTGCAGCAAACATACATAGGTTTTCTTGCAGGGGCAAAGGCAAGGAAAGTTGTTGAGACAGCCTGAGACTCATGGGGTTAAGCCAGTGTTTTTCAAGCCTTTTTATTTTTATTTATTTTTTTAATAGCAGTAGAATCCTTCTCAAAGGAAAACTTACTAGGTCATTCCAACTCTAGTTCTGCTAAAAGTAGAACTGCTCTGTCTTCTCAGTTTCCCTCTTACTCCAGTGTTAGCACTACTCTCTGGAGAATTTATGGAGCTTCACAGCTGGACTAGTTCAACCTTCTTCTTGGACCAGTGAGGAAACTGAGGCACAAAGATCAGAAGGAACATGCTAAAGCTCATTTGCTATCAGAAGCAGAAGCAAACAAGAATTGAGGTCTGTCTCCTTGCCCCAGCCTAGGACTTTTGCCAGTAGACCTTACTACATCCAGAATGGGGCCAGACTAGAGAAACCTTCAGCCAGGCCAAGAAATGCAGGTTCCACAAGTTGGGGAGCCATGGAATGTGTCTGGGTGAAGGCAATTTTTCTGGCCTTCCAGTTTGACAGCCCAGGTAGGACTACAATCTCTTTATGTTTTAATCCCTTGGTTGAGAAGACTAGCATATATTAACCACCTGAGAAATAACTCCAGCAATTCAAGGTCAAAGAAACTTGTGGGGATGGTGGTTTGGGCTAAAGAGGGACAGATGTCATTGGTGACTTTTGGTAAACAGATGAATTGTCAGTGAAGAAGTTCAGTGGAAGAAATCAGTGCTTCCTTAAACTGACACAGAAATTGTGCCCATTCATTCATTTGCCTAATGATGTGACTTTAATTAGAAACTGAAAAATAACTTAAAAACCCCATCTTGAGCTCACAAATAATGCAAAGAACTGGTAAATATCTTGAAAGCCAGACAAGACCTTCTGCCTCTGTCTTCCCCTGGGGTTTGTCTTGGCCAAAGCTCCTTCCTCCAGGCCTCTACTAGTTTTCCTGACAAGTTTTGGTTTCAGTTACTTTGCGGCTGAGAAGCGTAGCTGGGACTTGGAGTGAAGATAAACAACTAAAATGGGCAGCACATGTATTTATTTTTTAATTATTTTAATTTATTCTTTCATACTACCAAACTGAGAAAGGCTTGTCAGAGAAAATCAGTTACTTCCTGAGGACCCAGAGTCAAACCACCCCTCCGCAGTCACCCAGGAGAGCGGCTTTCTCAAGCCCTGACTCCCCCCAGCACCATCTGGTACATTATACTTGTGGAACACTTTACAGTTTGTAAAAAGCTTTTCAGCGTATTCTCTCATTTGATCTTCATGAAAGTGCTCTGAGGCAGGCCAGGCAGGCATTTAGGGATGGTAAAAGCAAGCATGAGAGAGGCAAGACTTGCTCAAGATGGTGCTGCTAGTTAGCATTTATTCAACAAATATTCGTGCTTTTGCTTATACTTACTTATGAGCGATATTTGTTATTACAGCACGGAGCCAGCCAGATCTGCTGACTTGCTTTCTAAGACTCTTTTAGCCTCACCAGGCTCTTTCTCCTAAGGATATAAATAAAAATGGATTTTACACTAGAAACAGGTCAAATGACTTAATACAGCTATAGACAATTCAGAGGGACCTGGTAAATTCTAAACGAGTCATGCTTCATTTGAATTACAAACCAGAGGAACTCTCAAGCCTGCAGCAGAAAGAAATAGAATTATATAGTTGGACGGAACTCATTTACAGAGACCAGTGGCTTTCAAACATGTATAAAGCAAAAAGCCATTCTTAAAGTCTCTCCAGGCAGCTCAGTGTGAAAGCCTAGCAAAGCAGCATCTTTGTAGAATTTGAAGCCTCGCTCAGCATCTTTGGAAAACACTCTTATTTATAGATGAGGAAACAGGCCCAGAGGCCCGAGGAGAGGTCCCTCAGGGAGGTGGTACCTGAGCTGAGGCTGAAACTTCAAGCCAATGGTAGTCTCATTGAAGGGTCCTTGTGAAGAATGAGCTTGTTGTCCCAACTCAGTTTTTGACCATGTTGCCCACTTTTCCTTGTGTTACTAACACACTGTCCTTTCTAGTCTCCTTTGCTCAAGCTCTTCCTTCTCCTCAGAATGCATTTCTGCCTGTGAAACTTGAATTTTTTTTTTCTCCAGACCTAGGTCAAAAGGCTCTCCCCTCCCCCAGGAAATTTTCCTTAAGGGTCATATCTAGAGAGACTCAAAGTCTCACTTCTAGAAACTTTTGTGACACTCTTAGGATATTCTGCTTTGTTTTAGGGCCATTTGGGGCTTAATCCCACCTCTGAGATATCATCCTTCTTGAGGACAAGGGCTTTTCCCCAAACCTAATGCAGTTCTTCCACCTCTAAAATACTATGAAACTCTGATCTCAAAAGATATTACTCAAAAATAGTCTTTTTTTTTTTATGGAATTGATGTACAGAATCAGTCTCATATCTGAATGCCCAAGTCTTTCTTTTAAAGCTAAACAAAGTTCCTACCATCTTGTCCTCATCCTTATTCTCAAATGTTTATCATGCAGCTCCTTATAAACATTGAGTGTGATGGATCTTGACCAGGGCCTGTGAAACCAACACAGTTGCTGCCTCCGGGGGTACTGGCCAAGGAGTCACACTGTCCTGGGCCTCCATTCCAGCACTACCATTTCCTGGGCAAGCTATGTCCTTCCTCAGAGCTTCTGCCCATTCAGCCATTACCATGCCCACTCCTCTGTGAGGAGCCAAAGACAGGATATGTGTAGAGGCATTTATCAACTGCAAGCTGCCTTCTTGAACAACTTGCTGAAATCAGTGGGAAAAAAAATTTAAATCAGTTTAAAGGTTTTTAAAAATTGCGTAATATGTTCTCTTTTCAGTGAGTTGCTTTGGCCTAATATAGTTACTGGCTTCCTTCTACTTGCAGGTTCAGGCCCGAGGCCCCTGATTTGCTGCTGTTAGTTGGCTCACTATAGTCTACTGACTCCAGTTGAAAATCTTCATTCATTTCCAAAATATTTTTTGAGCATCTACTATGCCAGCATGTTTTAAGTTGAATTGTGCCTCCTCCCCGCCCAGCAAAAGGTATGCCAAAGTCTAACCCCCGGCATCTGTGAAAGTGATCTTATTTGGAAATGAGTCTTTGCAAATATAATCAAGTTAGGATGAGATCATATTGGTGAGCACTGTCATACTCCATATTGGAGTAGGCTTGCCTTATTCCAACATGACTTGCGTCCTTATAAGAAGAGGAAACCCAGACACAGATGTGGAGCGAAGACTACCATGAGAAAATGGAGAGAGGTTGGAGTTATGCTGTCACAGCCAAGGAAGGCCTGGAGCTACTGAAAGCTAGAAGAGACAAGGAAGGATCGTCCCCCAGATGCTTTGGAGAAAGCTTAGCCCTACTAAGACCTTGATTTTGGATGTCCAGCCTCCAGAACTGCAAGATAATAAATTTCTGTTGTTTTAAGCCATGTATGTATTTTGTGGTATTTTGTTATGGCAGCCCCAGGAAACAAACACATTGGCATAATGGGGAGCTAGCAGAGAATAAGGCAGTCTGCCCTCATCGAACTTACATTTTGATGAAGGAGGCATGACAATAAATATGGATGAATAAATATGAAAATAAAAGATTTAGGTACTGAAGGGATTAAACAGGGTCATGTGACATTTCAGGTCTTATTTGAAGGGAGGTGGGCTGGAACCTGATCATGTAGGGCCTTGGGATGATGTATGGCAAAAGTGATTGATTCCCGTGAGGCCAAGGTGGCTGTGGACAGGCCTAAATGGGTTGTTCAAATGATGGTGGTGTCTTGGAAGAGAATGGTGGCAATGGAAGCGAAACAAAATGGACAGGTTCAAAATATCTTGTGATAATAGAACCAAAGTATTCTGCTGTGGATGTGAGAAAGACAGGAATTGAAAATGAATCTAGACCTTTAAACCAAAACCATTTATTTTGGGGTAGATGGTGAAGTCATTTATTGAAATGGGGAAGATTAGGGGAGGCACATATTGGGGATGAGAGGGAATCAAGAGTTCTGTCAAGTTTGAGATGCCAGTTAAATATCTCTGTGGAGATGCAGGCAAGCCATTCGCTATGTGAGTTCAGCGACAAGAGGGCTCCCAAATCCAGGGTTCTGCTTCCTATCCTGAGGCCTCCAATGAGATTGGAGAATTTTTTTTCTTCTTATTGGAAACTTTCTCTTTCTCCAGGGTTACAGCTGTGATTATGTACCCTGGGTGGCCCTGAATAACTACTGATGCTAAGAAACTTGCTAAGTAGCATGGAAGTTTTCAAACTCTTTCACAAAGTATTTAGTGCTTCAAAAGCTTCCTGCAGCATCTTCAGAGCTGAGTCTAGCTTTATCAGCAGAATTGGGTCTCTTGGGGCTTCCAAGATAAACTGAGCAGAAGGATGGAGGAAAGCTGTAGGTGACCTTGGACAGTATTCCCAGGATGCCAGGCTCCAAGCCACTTGGTTAATTAAGAAAGCAGAAGAAACCTTTTATTTTGCACAGAGAGCTTGTGGGAGCAGGGCAGGAGTGGTGGGGCGGGCGCGTGTGTGGGGTGAGAGGCGGTCAGAAATGCCTGTACTCTGGGATAGCCAGTCTTACCAGAGGATGCTGACTCAGAAATAGCAGCTGCTATTTCTGGCAGTTATTGGCACAATCAAAGATCAATTAAAACATGGGAGCTGGCAGTTATTGGCACAATCAAAGATCAATTAAAACATGCCATTCTGGTTTGCTCTCCCCACACCAGTCCCCCCAGGGTACTTCCTCTCACTTTCAGCTTCCTCCAAAGACTTCTTCGGTGCCTAATTAACTTGGAGCCCAGTGGCCTGAGAAGGAGGCTGGGCTGCATAGGAGGGAGGAGCATTACACTAGAAACCTAAGACCTAGGGCTTATTTTGGCTCTCCCAGCACTATTCCCAGGACTGTCAAAAAGCCATCCAACTTTCTGGGCCTCAGGTTCCTCAACTATGAAAGAGACAGTGATTATCCACTTTCCTGTCCTGTGCTTGGGTGGGAGTGGGGAGCATCTTATATTTAATCCAGCAGCTCTACAGGATGCCTGGGCCACATCAAGAGGAGGATTCAGAAGGTCAAGAAAGCCACTTGGATCCTCAGCGCGCCTCACCCATGTCTCCTTATTTTTTAAGAAATTTGGATTAAGATAGTGGTCCATCTTTACTAATTCAGTACATATGTTTGAGTGCTCCCTATCTGCAAAAAGGCATTGTCTAAACATGCAAGAGAATAGATTTAGTTCCCCTGGACTTAAACCTCAGAGAGTGTTACAGGAAGGAGAGGAGACCAGACTCAAAGGAGACAACAAGGTAAAAAGTTAGGAGAGTGTTAGCTGGGGAGGACCAAAGAGAGAGGACGGTTTGGGGTCTTCCCTTCCTCCAGCACAGCCTCTTTTCCCACTGACTGGGTGTTTGGGATCTAGTCAGAGCATCTGTCATGTCCTTATGCAACTCGTCTCTGCAAAGTCCACACGCTGGGCTTTGGATACACACAGGCTTTTCAGCAAGGTGAAGGGAAGCAGGGAGAGAGAATTACCTCAGGCAACGCCTCACCTGAGAGCAGCAAATTTGAGATTCTTTCCTGCCACTCATCATTAGCAACACCAGAAGTGCACACAAAAGAGAAAGCAAAAAAAAATTAGCGGCTGATCTTGCATATCCCAGACTCAGGAGACACTGGCCTGAGCCCACAGAGTCTCATTCCTACTGATCTTTCTTCATTATTTCCTGATCAGCTCATAGAGGAGAATCAGCCAGAGTCCTGCAAATAGAAAGCTTATAATCAGAGGTAAAAAAGTTAAGAAGGTAAAGAATTGAGGACTGAGAGATCAAGTCCAACTGAGGAATCCAGGAAGACTTCCTGGAGGAGATAGTATTTTGTTCCGAGTACTGAAGAACACATAGAATTTGAACATGTAGAGATGTGAAAGCAGAGGAAAAAGAGTGAGGCCAGGGACAGAGCTGAAGTGCAGAGAACATGGAGAAAGTGGTGGTTAAGATGACTGCAGACCATGCTGAGGATTTCAGAGTTCAAACCAGGGGCCCAAGGGAAAGTGAAGATTGCATCATCCTGAGATGCTCACAGGAACATTTTGATCCACTTGTTTACCTGTTTTTCTCTTTCCCCTTTCTTGAGCACATCTTTCTCTGTTGGAAACTCATTTATAATTCAGGCAACCTCCTTCAGAGGGAGCAGGTGTTTCTCTGGGATGAAACACCTTGGGAAGCAGAACGTTCAAGTGGGAAAAAAAGCACGTCATGGCACAGGCAGGAAGAGGGAAGCTTGGGTCAAGGCAAGGGCAGAAGGAAGAGGAGACTAGTTGGCATGAGGCGACACAGCAGCAGAAGAGAGCATTATTCCCTTTTGTGACACTGTGATTTATTATAAGAAATATATATTTGGTCTTAGTCCCTGTTTCTGGCACAGAGCTCCCCAAACCCTTGGAATTTCCTGAGTCAAGAATGATCAAAGTGTCTTTGTTATGCAAATGAGGTAACTTTTGCCGCCCACCTCCCACCCCTCAGGGTCGGGGCTGGTTGCCAGGAGAACCAACCATGTGATTATAAGTTTAGAACTTTTGGTCTCACCCCCTGACCTCCAGGAAGAGAAGAGGGGCTGGAGATTTCGTGAATGGCGAATGACCTAGTCAATCATGACTATGTGATGAAGCCTCCATAAAATCCCAGAAGGATATCAAGATGGTCCTTTTTTTCAGAGAGCTTCCATGTTGCGGGACAAGAATGCTTCCTTCCCCGAACTCCGAGAGGACAGAAGCTCCTTTGTTCAGGACCTCACCCTATATAGCTCTTCATCTGGCTCTTGATTTGTATCTTTTAATATCCTTTGTAATAAACTGGGAATCTAGTGAGTGAACAGGTTTCCTGAATTCTGTGAACCGTTTTAGCAAATTAATCAAACCGGCGGGGCGGGGGTTGGGGGAGGTCATGGGAACCTCTGATTGATAGCTAGCTGGTCAGAAGCACAGATAACAACATGGGCTTGATTGAGACTGGCCTCTGAAGTTGGTGGTAGTGGCAGGGGCAGTCTTGTAGGATTGAACCCTCGACCTGTGGAATCTGAAGCTATCTCTGTGCACACAGTGTCAGAGTTGAGTTGAAGTCTCAGACACCTTGCTGGTGTATGAGAATTGCTTGTGGGTGTGGGGGAGCTTCCACACACGTGTTAGAATTGGGTCCGAGAACACTTTTCAACTTCCCACCCAACATACACTCTCTCTTTGAAAACCTGAATTGACATTATCCTCCCTAACCACACTGTCCATGAGTTCCTCATTAGAATGCCTTTCTTTGAGTCATAATAGCTCTTCCTTTCAAGATACTCCTTTTAAAATGCTCACATCCTTATGAAGGGCTATCTACCCTGGGTTTGTCAGGAAGCAGAGCTTCCTGAGGTAAATGCTTCAGTATATCTGCTTTATTAGTAGTGCAATCCCAAGGAGCAGGGGTAAGGGAAAAGGAGAGGGTGGCCGAAGGAGAGCCAAGAGAATGGCATGTTTTCAAGCTGGCCACAACTTGTATATTTTATGAGGCCATCTTCCGAGAGGCTATATAGCAACTGTATTCAACATTCCTTCTCATTCTGGAGGAGAAAGAGAGAAGAATGTATCTGCGGGCTCCGATATCTCCCATTGGAGACATTGGGACCACGGGGTATTAATTTCTCCACTCCTCCATGTTGCACATGCATGAATGCCAGGCAGGCCACGAGGCAATTCTTGTGTCAAGGTCAACAGGGAAGCCCCATGATTGGAGGTGAACGCTGTGTACTAGAGGCGAGGCAGTGTGCGGAGTCAGGCCTGGGTGAAGGTTGTTGGGCCTCACACATAATTGGTCACTGCAGTGAAGACTGGGGCTGAAACAAGTGGCCTTTGGAGAGGTCAAATGTTTCTGGAGATGCCTAAGTGGTTCAGGGGCGGTCCTTCATTTCTTCTTTTAAAAATTAAGATTAATGAGGTGACATTGGTTAGTAAAATCAAATAGGTTTCAAGTGTACAATTCAATAATACTTCATATGTGTATTGCACTGTGTGTTGGTCCTTTATTTCATTAGCAGGTCTCGCCCTAGTTACCAGTTAGCGTTGTAGCAGGTGCCTGCCTGCTGGCAAAGCGCTAAGAGCAGGAGCCTGACTCGGGGTGGAAATGCTGGGGGCAGGGTGGGCCTCAGGCAAGCTCACCTCCCCACCCTCTTAGCCAAGTCGGGGTGTGGCTATGATGTGAATTACCCTGAAAGCCCATTTTGGGCTACTCACCTTCATCTGGGAGGCAGGCCCCCACGGGGCCTCAGCAAGCAAATATAACCCCAAACAAAGACAGACAATAAGGGGCTCCTGAGAACCCAGTGTTATTAATGGCCTATTCAAGCCAGGGAAAATCTATAGCTGTTTAAGAGAGGGCTTTAGGGAAGAAACTAGTTTCCATTAAGAAAAGAAAAATAACTTGCTCTCAGTGAGGATGAGAGATTGAGGCAGGATTTCCCCTAGAATGACAGTGTTTTTATAAACGTTTGACCGACACTGCCAAGAAGGAGGGTCTGGGTATGAGTAGAAATTAATGACTAGATTGATCTCTTAATCTGATTTTCCCTCACCTATTGAGAGATTCCAAATTTCAAAAGAGAAAATACATAGTTTTCTAAAACACATTAGTACCTTCTTTCTCAACTGCACTCAGGAAATAAGAAAGGCTTTTAAATCTCCACAGGACACATTTGAAATGCTGCATACTTTTAGCTTGGCAGTGAAAGTAAAAACAAGCTTAGATTCCATTTGAAGGTACGGAGTGTTTATCTAACACTTTTCTCCAGGAGCTCCAAGCTCTGCTAGATGTAAACACTTTCTTCTTTCCCCTTCAGGGAAATAGGTGGTCAGCATTACTGGCCCAGTTTGGCAGCCAGAGAAGCAAAGCATGTGATGGGGGAAACAATTCGTCTAAGAGAACACCACGACAGTGTTAGGCATAACTGTTCTTCATTTTCTGTCTTCTTGATTAAATTGCTGTTTCAGGCTAGAAATCATTGTAAAGACCGGATTAAGTACCAACATTGTAAAGGGGGAAGAAGAGGAGCACCATAGATCACAGAGGGTCATTCCTTCAGGGTCTGGAAATCTACATTTTTTGCTTCCTTTGTCTCTCACCCTGCAGGACTAAAGCTCAGCACTTAACCTGTGACTGACAGGCCGACACTCCACTAACCCAGCAAAGGCTCTCCTAGGCCTTCCACTAACTTTGTCCAGAACCAGGGTACTGGCATTCGTCCCAGTGACCTAGTGTGGCTTCTGTC
Organism: Pteropus medius; assembly: GCF_902729225.1. Classification (NCBI taxonomy): domain Eukaryota; kingdom Metazoa; phylum Chordata; class Mammalia; order Chiroptera; family Pteropodidae; genus Pteropus; species Pteropus medius. The sequence continues at coordinate 11,139,383 of NW_024353517.1, forward strand.
CTGACCTAATGATACTTGGGTTCAATACCCCTTTGTTAAGGACCTTTCCTGAGCAGAGCTCTGAGTGGCCACATGAGGCTACACTTGGCAGAGATGAAAAGGAGGACCATTTGGTGCTGACTCCGGGGGCCATGCCCCTGGGGTGTGGTAGGCCTGCAGAGCCTGTGGCATTCTGTTACCAGCAGCCTGTGCACAGGGGAAGGCAGCACAGTACTGTGAACAGCTGTCCCCACTTTGGTTCAAACCCCAGCGCTGTTGTAACTGTTGGTCTTGAAGAAGTAAATTGTTTAACCTTGCTGGACTTGGGCCTCTTCCTCTATGAAATGAAGGTAAAGACCTCTCCCTCAGAGTGAGGGGATTAAATTGTATCATCTATGTATATGCCTGGCATACAGGAGACATTCAATAATTCTGGTCATTGTTCTGACCGGTTTAGTTCCAAGTGTCTCTAGGTGATCTTATTTCATCAGATTGGAAGCTGTACTTCCCTGATTCCCTTTGTCACTCCTGTTTAGGCTTGTATCTGTCCGGGAGGTCCACAGGTGGAAAATTACAGACATTCTGGAGCATGCCTTAAAGCACACCCACTGTTCCCACAGGGAAATCAGGAAGCTTCCGGACTGTGGGGCCCAGGCCCCCTGTCTGCAGGGTGGGGTGGAATGGTGTTTGAACACACTTGTTTTTCTTTGCAGATTTCTTTGGAAATCTGAAAGGGCAGAGCCTGTCACTAATGAGACAGTGTTTTCCATTTCTGTCTTCCCCATCAGTTGGTGGTATTTGTCTATTAGGCTTGTGGGTAGGGGAAGAGGATCAGATCTCCAGGGACTCAGGATTTGCTCCCTGATTTCCTAACTGGCTAGGAAAAATCCTTTTAGGAAGAAAAAAAAATTTTTTCAAGAGAAAGAGAACCAACATGGTTCCTGGAAAAGTTGCGTGGCTTCCCTCCCTCCTATTTCCATTCCTTCTCACTGCTCCTGCAGCTGCTGTTCAGATGCTAGCACAGCTGACCTTAACATTGACAGACAAGCCCCACCTCCTCTCCCACAGCCGATTCCCATGGGGTTGCTATAACTGAAAGGTACTGCATTGTGCCACTTGTGTCCTTGCATGGGTCACACTTAGCCCTATGGGTGGGCAAAATACATGTTATAAATGCATGTAATTTGTGCAGGAGAAGGTGTCTACCACTGGCATCATGGAGATTATCTATGGGCTTTTTGTTTTTTCAGAGATTACTTGATATACTAAGTGCCTTCCTCTTATAAGATAGATCATGTCCCCCCGCCTCAAATTCATATTTTGAAGTCCTAACCACCAGTACTTCAAAATGTGACTGTATTTGGAGATAAGACCTTTAAAGAGGTAATGAAGGTAAAACAAGGTCATATGGATGGGCCCTAATCCGATATGACTGATATCTTTATAAGAAGATGAAATTTGGACACGGAAAGACCATGTGAAGACACAGGGAGAAGATGGCCATCTATAAGCCAAGAAGAGAGGCCTCAGCATTAAACCAAACGTGCTGACGCTTTTATCTTGGACTTTTAGCTTCCAGAACTGTGAGAAAATAAATTTCTGTTGTTCAAGCCCCCACCCCTCAGTCCCCCGCCCCCCAATCTGTGGTACTTTGTTATAATAGCACTAGCAAACTAAAGTACTTCTTATTTATGTACGGTCAAGTTTGGTGATCTGTTGTTGTTTTTAATTTGGAATCTCTCTTTTTTTCTTCATTTTGAGATATATATTCACAGAAAGCTTGTTTTGTTGATGAGTGAGGTTTATCAGAAACCATATCATGAAGCTCTTGACAGGTTTAGAAAAGGACAAAATGCAAGCCCATGCTTCCCAGTGTTGGTACATCTGCACTGCAGACCCTAAACCATAGAGATAATCGGAGAAGATGGATCTATTTGTACCAACACGATAGTTGTGAGTTTGAGATTTGTCCTGCCAAGCAGTGCCAGGAAAAATGGGCTATTATGATAGAAAGGTCTTTATCTTAAAAATTGATTTATGAGCATCATTTGAAGACTTGATATTTGCCTCACAGAAAAGTCTTTCTTTTTATTCAATAAGAAATATGTTTCTGCCAGTTATAATTCTAGTTAACCTAATACAGTATGTTCTGGGCTTCAATTTTTCCTTCAGTTGTTAATAATTCAATAAACCTTTATTACATCAGCAGTTCTTTCTGGAGCCAGAAGATTCTAGAATTTTTTTTTTAATAATAACTTTCTTTTGAATAGCATTTTCAAAGAAGTCTCATAACAACCCCATAAGGCAGTACATGTATCATTTCTAATAACTAACATTTATATAGTATTTTATTTTCTACAAAACACTTCATATACACTGTCTTATTTAATTGCCAGCGTAGTTAAATGAAGAGAAGTTGAATGAATTAGTTGAAGTTACACAGTAATTTTTAACACCGAGTTAGGATTAAAACCCAAGTCAAAGCTTTTTCTATGACATCATCTTTTTTCTTCACAAATAGGCTGAGAGTTTTGGCCTCTGATGATCTAAAAGTCCTGTAACTAATTTCTCCCCATTCTTCCAAGCTCAGTTCAGAAGTCACTTTTGTGCAGACTCACCCCCACCCCCCAGATTCAATACAGAACTAATTGCTCTTTCATTTGTAGCTCCAAGCTTGGGCCCTTCCTCAGAGCTCTCACCTCCTCTCACTTATATTTTGGCTATCTATGTACCCATCTTATCCCAATAGATTGAGCTCTGTGAGGCTGAGAGGAGGATTTAGTCCACCCATCCCAATGTTCAACCAACAGTGCTAGATGCATGTTTAAAGTGTGAAGCTAAATTGAATTCACATGACCCGAATGCCAGGTTCAGAGTTATTCCTTGGCCAAATGGGAGTTCGTTGCTTCTGGGAGTTCATGGGAACATAGGAGCCTCGTTGACAGAATTGGGTCCAATTTTCCTGATGGAAGGTGCCTAATTTAAATCACCCCCGCACCTAAACTAATGCCATCTTCCTGCTACTCCCCAGCTGCATCTTTACTTTAGTTTTTCAGTTCTTTTGTTTTTTTCCTTGTGTAGGTTTCAGTAGTTCTAACTACCCATCCTACCTCCTGTACCCTCCTTCTGTCCCCAATCCTAGTCCACGAACTTGGCGTGTACTCCCAAATCAAAATGACCTTCAAACTGTAGACCCATTGACCTTCAAATTCCAACCTGGGGCCATTGAGGAGCCAGGGGCAGCAAAAGCTTGGCTGGGCTGGGGCCTGTCAGTGAAGTTTACTACTCTATTACTATTTCAGAAATGTTACTACTGATAGGTTGCTCTGTAGAAAATTTTTCAGTACATAATTCTTCAGTATGGTGGAAACTCACAATTGTCAATTTCAGCTGCTAAATATTGTTCATCCATATGAGTGTTTTCCATTACTGGATTTTCTGTAGTCTCTGGGTTCTCTAAAGGTGTTACATAAACAGTGATAACGGAACATGCTCTAAAATCCAGAACTCTGCCTCTCCCAGGATCCAGTCCCCAACCCAGAGCTGACCCCCTGAATCCCTCTCCTCACCCACACTCCAGACTCTCAATACCTTCTTTGTTTTGGGGAAGGTTTTCTTTAAAATTGCAAGTTGAGCTGCTAGTTCCTAACACACAGGCAGATATAAGGCTGCACACAATTCTTCCTGGGCAATTCGCTCAGAGCAAAGAGTGATCTTTTTTGAGGCTCAAGAATATCAATATGCAGCTGCTTTGCTAAAATGCTTCCCGTCTCTCACAGTCAGAGAAATCTGCTTGCCTTGAGCTAGCCTCCAGTTTCTTGTTAAGAGCTAATTTTAGAGCTAATTTGGGTTCCATTAGTATATGGTTCTGTTGCAAATCTGACATTAACATTGGCAGCTTGATGAGAAAAAAAAAGGGAGGAAAAGCCTTTTACCCTAACTGCAGCAATGCAGGCACATATGGTGTCATTTTTTAAGAAACAGATTTTTGTCTTTCATGCCATTTCAGAGCCGTTTCCCTCTGAAATTTCCAGCTTTAATTTAATGCAGAACATGCCTGGATGTCACTGCAGAGAGCTGGCAGGTCTCACAAATTTGCAAAAACAGTGTTCGTTTGCACAGTATAATGCCCCCCAAGTCCATGTTCATGGACAGGGACTCAGTCATCAGCAAGTGCGGGCCTCCTTACATGAGGGTCACAGAGCCTCCTACTCTGTGAGTCGGTGCTACCCAGAGTCCCAGACTAAGGATGCTAAGGAGGGAGAGTTCCAACATCTTCCTATCTCTCTGCCTCTGCCCTTAGAATGAGAGCCCCTTAATGATTCTGTTTCTAAGGTCGGAAATCTGCTTCCACAAACAGTGAGAGGAGGTTAAAGCATTTCTATTTCATCCCATGGCCGGCTAATACTTCCTCTGCTACCCAAGTGTTTGGACCTACATGGCTTTAACTGAGATCCCTGAGTCCAGCTGTGGCAGTGGCAGGGAGGACACGAGACCTGCTTGCTAATATGAACAATGCTCATAGCTGGCTGGATGACCCTGTTCTCTGAGCATCTATTGTCTCACCTGTAAAATGAGGGAATTCTAAGATTCTCTGATATTAAAGCTCAATAACCTGTAATAGTAACTTGCATTTATCTAAATTTTTACATTTTTCTGAGAACTTTTGTGTGTGTTATTCCCATGATTATCACAACATCCTGTGGGGCAGGTGTTCCTGTCTTATACTTGGGAAATTGTGATTCAGAGAGGTGAGGATATTTTCCCAAGGTCACACAGCTGGAAGAGGGAGAGCTGGGACTTGATTCCAGTTGGCCTCACTCCCAGATCGGGACTCTCAGAAGTCAACAGACTGAATCATAAACTAAGGTTTGAACACTGCATCACATCACCAAGGGCCATCTTAGAAATAGCCATGCCCAACAGGCCTACAACTGTTCAAATTTTCCAAGGTGAGAATACTGCACAATGACTTAGGAGTTTATATTCTTGCTTTGGGACATGCAGTATCATAAATGAGCACCCAGAAGGGGTTGAAATATAGCAGGAAAAGTACTGGAACTGGTTCTAGTCTTGGCTCTGTATTAAGTTTCTGTGTGACCTTGAACGAGTACCATGGGCCTCTCTGAGCCTCAGTTCCTAAATAAGGCAGGGAGATAAGCTGCTTTCCAAAATTACTTCCCTTTGGATTGGTCTATGGTTCTATGGCAAGAGGTTCAATGCCAAAACCAAAGAACCTTTGGTCAGGGGGCACCCTCCATGTCCAAGACATTCGAACTGAAAAAACAAAATGCTCCAGGAAGTTAAAAAGTGCAGCTGAGATAAAGACCAATGAAAGCAGTTTACTTCTGTAAATGACCAGGCAAATACTAAAACAGGAGTCACACTCACATCCTACAGGAGCCAGGCAAGTTAATAACTAGAGAGGCAGGCACAATATGGGACAATAGGGAGTGGTGGGGACTATAGTAATTTGGCAAGCGCTGCCTGACTGTAGGGGAGAGTGACCACTGCTCCAGATAAATGTTGCCAGGCAAAAGTGTAGATGTAGTACAATTTTCCAACTTCTCAAGAGGATTGGAAATCTGAATATTCATGTGAAATATCCTAATTTTTACACATTAGAAACAAATCAAAAGGCTCAAAAGCCCTTTCATGCTAAATAAAATGTGTCTGCTAGCCATTGGCTGCCCAAGAGCTCCAGTTTGCAAATTCCGTGCTAAATTAATGCTGAGTTAGTTTGTGTCTGTCTTCACCTAGAACAATTCCAGAGGGCCTGTTTCCTGGCCTTACGTGGGAGCATGCTGCAATAGTGACCTTCCTGTACCATTTCAAGTCAACAATGCTTTGCATCACACAAACCCCATTTTCCTGTCCATGGCCTTTGACATGGGACCCCTGACAGGCATTGGCCTGAACGCCTTGTTCTCACTCTGCCTGCCTGAAAATAATCTTCTCCGGAGAGACAAACAATGGGAGGGGAAAAAGCAATTTGGCCTTGCTTGTAGGGTAAAACAGAGGAGGTTGTTTTTTATCTTTATTACTACTTTATTAGATCATGTAACCATTTTTATTGTTAATTTAGGTACAAATTAATTGCCATACAAATGAACGAAAACACAGATGAATGCCCTCACCATTACTTGAAACTTAAATGGCAATTACTCGGTTTGTAATCCAATATAGCAAATATTAGCGCAGCTGTAGTGCGTCCTCTGGCCCAATTCACTGCTAATGGGAAAAGTGGACGTCCCTGGAGATTCCTTAACAACCTGAGCGAACCTGGGAGGAAGGTGTTATCTACCCCAGTCTCCGAGTCTGCCTGTCTCCTCTTTCCAAGTGTAATTGAATAAAGATTTTAGAGGATTTGACCGTATTTTCATGTCCTGTTTTTTCCTTCTGAAGGATTTCGTATCACATCTTGTGATTCTTTGCTTATTTTTCTCTTCAGAGCCACATGTCAAATGGCAGTCCTGGAAAGCACGTTAGAAAAACTCCTGTCCAGGCAGCACCCACAATCCCTAGCCTGGGTGTGAGAGCCCTGCTACATACACCCGCAGTCCCAGGACTGGTCCCATGAAAGTCCTGATCACACTGGGCTAGAACTCTGCAGTTATTTGGCTGAGTCTCCCCCGAATGGACTAAAAGCATCTTGAAAGCAGGGACAGCATCTTATCCATTGTAGTGCCTCTGCCAGAGAATGGCACCGGGTGTTGGCATGGGCAGTGATGCTCAGAAACAAACAAAAAGGCTCGCTGAGCTTCTCACTTTATCTGTCTGTAGCACCTCCTCAGTGTACTCAGTGTATCCTCTCTACACGGATACCACACAAATAATTTCCTCCTTTGTGACATAGACTTTTATAATTTCCTGCCTAATTTTGTCATCTTCCATGTAACAGTGAAAGTGAAAATATCCATCTAGATATATCTCCATGGTTTCCATTTGCCAAATCAATCCCATCTCCCCCTTATAAATAAAATGTAGTTACTTTTTGATCAACTAGAAAGATATTGTATGAATAATGGAATTTCACTGTGTAAAACAATTTTTTTTTTTTTAATGACAAAAAGTCCCTTAGTGGATAGCAGTCAATATCAGACTCTAGATTAAATCTAACAAATTTTTTCTTGCCCTTGAGATAGTTACACTGGAAACTGCTTTGAAGTTTTTATGATTTTAGATTTTTCATCACAAAGAACTGAAGGTAGAGTTCCATTACTAGTTTTCTCTGAACACTAGCCATTTGAGTGCCTGTAAAGAATTCAGAGAATTTTTGAGTCACTTGCAGGAAAGCTTCTTGGTCTGCATATTTCACATTCCAATAGAAGAGCTCCTAACTTTTCCTCAAAAGTGGTTTAAAGCATCAATTGTAAGCCAATTATAATGACTTTTTGTATCTGTTCTTGATTTTCTCATAGAGGTTAGTTGCATGAGTTTGTATTCAATGGATTTTTTCTGTTTTCAAGTCTGTACTCTGTACAAAGCCTAGTACAGGGCCTTACACTTGATCGATGTTTGCCGAATAACTACATGAATGGATGAATGAATAGATGGATGTCTCTTGAACAAAAATAACAAAACAGTTATTTCTCCTAGAGAGTTCTTTGATGATGTTGACAGAACTCATAGATTTAGACTAATAGAATGTCAAAGATAAAATTACACAGAAATATCTAATCTGGTTCAGATTTTTTTTTTTTTTTTTACTTTTCAGATTTATAAGGTGAGTTTTAGAGATCCCCAAGATCACCTGGAACCCTCAAGGGGAATTTCAGGAAGTTGTACCAAATATGAACCCTAAGGTAAGCATGGATATCCATGGCAATCGAACATGGTTTTCTTCACTACTTTCTGTTTTCTTTACTTTTGTGCACCTTTGTGCAATTCTCATAAACTAATTAGAACTCAAAAGTATATGAAATGACTAGTTTGTCAAAGTTCTTAAATGCTTGTTGGATCTCTTTCTCCACTAGTTACTATGGAGTGAATTTGATATTTGGTGGGTCAGAGACCTCCAGAAGGGTCAGCTACCAACCCAGCAAAGTAGAAAGAGCTGTGGGCCCCAAGTCAGCGGACAGATAGGGCCTAGGCCTCAGCTCTAGGACTGTAGATCCTGAGATGAATCAGGTCCTCACACCCCGCCCTTCTTCATAAAGTAGATGTGATTGTCCCTGTTCTACCTTCCTCACTGTGGTTGGAAGAACCAATGAGATAATGGATGTGAAAATGTTTTAGAAATTGTAAAGTACAATTTCTAAATTCAATGAGTTAAGACTGTTCCCCACAGTCTGTTCCTAGAGACAGAGCAAGCAAGCAGATTCCATGGGGCTGGGGAGGGGAGTGGAAGGTTAAAGGGCAAGCTGGGGTTCTGTGTCTCCCTGCTCAAGAACTAAGAAATATGGAAAATTAATCTTCTGAGAGTCAAACCATAGCTTCCAACTTTTTGTCAGTATAAGTCCTTCTTTCTATCATCAAAATATTTCCAGACTCACTCCCACATGATAATATTTATACTTTAAGTATTCAATGATTGAGAAAATGCCTATTGACAAAGCTATTATGAATTATGATCATTTTTTAAATTGTACATATTTTATTAATTGCTATATCATAGGAATACTTTTGACAAATACTGGTACTAGACTAGAGCAAACTATGTTAGTTATTTAACCTCCAGCCACTCACAGATTAGTTGGCTTCTCAAAATAATTCTCTCTTAGATCAAGGAGATCCTTCATTAAACTGTAAAATATAAACATAATAAATAGGTCACAGCCAAGTAATGCAATCATCTTAACTGTACTCTGGCCCCAGGTTGAAGTCAGACTCTGCTGATGTCATCAACACATCCAAAGAAACAAAGTACTGGTCACGAGAACGCTTGGTTGCCAGTGGAAGCCAGAAGAGGTAGCCCTACCAGGTGAGCACTGGCAGCGCCCGCCCAGTCCTGCTCAAGGAAGATGTGAACTGACCAACGGACTCAGTCTCTAGTCCTCATGGAACAACTAACCTTTTATGTTCCACTCTAGGCTAAACTGAGTATCCTTGTTGTCAGCAGAGAGCAGCCAAACATCCTGCTTGTTGTATTTCATTGCAGATAGATGTCCTGGCTTTAGATTATACAACCATCCTAAGAGCCTGGGCAACGCAAGACCAGCCCCAAGTGATGGCTGACAGGGCAGGCCTCAGATCTTGTCCCTGAGGCCTGTGAGTAGCTTGGGGCAGCCACCCTAGTGTCCTTCACTAAGAGAATATCTTCTTTTTCTACCACCAGGAGCCGTGATTTCTCATCCTCAGTATTATTGACATTTGGGTCTGATACTTTGTCACTGAGGGCTGTTTTGTGCATTATAGTGTTGGCTTCTCCCTTCTAGATGTCGTTAGTACCAGCCCCCGCCATCACCCCCCGGTTATGACAACTAAAGATGTCTGCATCTATTGTCAAATATTCTCTGGGGAAATATCCTCCTTTCCCCTGTTGAGAACCAGTAGCATGAATCGTTCGAGCCAAATGTCTGCAGAATGCAACCATATGAGGTTCTCAAAGACCAGTTCCTTCTTGAATGCACAAGACATTCAATTTATATAGTGTCGACTTTTTCAAAGAGATGCTAGAACTCTTGAAAAATCAATTTCAAGGAGCTTGTAGTTAATTTAGAAATACAGTCAGGCTCCACTTCACTATAATGTAAAGGAAATAGGGATTCTGGCAGCTGAGTAAACCAAAACTTTCCTTTGATGACCTAGTGATTCAAGGGTCATCCTTCTGAATGCGAACTGTTCCTACTGTAAAAATGTAATAGGATGGGTTGCTCTGGCAGGGGGCGGTGGGCGGGGTCCCTGGAAGCTCTTGATGTTTTGTTGTTTTAAAAAAGTTAAGCCTCAATTTGTTTTTGATTTTTATTTACCTTTTTCCTAAAATTAGTACAAAAAGATTTTCCAGTTACCTGAGAAATTCAATTAGTTTTGTGTTGATAAATTGAGGATTTTTGCTAAAATGGTCACCGCTTTTTGTAACTAATTCTTCCACTGAAAATTCCTTCATTTGAAAAGAACATTCCCAGCACAGTCAAACCCCTCAGCAGTGTAGAGTTCATCAGTGCTCTTACTTCCGGGGAAATTTCCACTCCTGGTTCTGTTCAAGAGTGAGGTTTTCCCTCTTGGCCTCATCCCTGCTCCTGGTTCCCAAAGCCACCATTCGCTCTTCCAGGCCTTTGGGGGTCCACACTGAGCCTCACACACAGTGCCCTCCCATCTGCTCCCTTCTTACTGGACCCACTCCCCCTCACTTCAAGGACTAAGGTGCTTTCACTCCTCTTGTCCGGGTCCAACTGCCTCTGCCTGCTTCCTCAAGCCCAGTTTTTTCTAGTCTTTGGGAGAGGAAAATCTGATTCTGTGAGCCCACTCTGAGCTTGTGTGTCTAAGCCCTTTGCAGTTTCTGTGGATATGTGTTTCTGGTCAGTGTGGACTGGGGTGCCCTGGATACCAACCAGTGAGATTGTAGAGTGAAGGGGAAACACATAGATTAACTCTTGCAGATGTTACTCTGTGTCTTACCAACTATACGAGACAGAAATGAAGACAGAAAGGGATATTAAAGAGAGCCTCTTTGGGGGCCAGCTAAACAGAGGAGTGGTTGCCGGACCCCAAAAGCAGGCAAACTGGCTCCCACTCAAGGAGACCCCTCTGATGAGAAAAGGAGAATTCATTGTAATAGCAGCTCCTCTCTACCTCGCCAAGGCTTCCAAAGATGCGGAGAGGAGGGGGATCTGGGTCTTACTGTGGGGAAGAAGGTGATATAAATGCTTGACTTTGAAGTGCCATTCCTTTTTTTTCCCAGCAGGATGGGCTGGGTGCTGACACAGACACCCAGTAGCTGCTGCTTGCTCTTAGGGTGATGCAGGAGAGGCACAGCCTTTGTGCAGAAAAGCCCCATCCGGAGCACCTGACACTGCAAGTGAAGCACCCATGGCATTCCAGTCTCCACCCAGCTGCTCTGCTGGGTGCCTTTGGAAGGGCACAAACTGCACAACCTTTCCTGCTGCAGCCCTTCAATGGTACTGCTTTCTCTCAATGAGAAGTAAGGGGATCTAACGGATTAAGCCTACTGGGTACCAGATGCTTTAATACTTTATTAATCTCATTTAATCACCTCGACAAACACGTAAAGTAGTCATTTTTATCCCCATGTTACAGTTGAGGCAACTGAAGTTAAGCAACTTGCTCAGAGTCAGCCAGCCAGGAAGACTTGTGAGCCTTCACAAGAGGGACTGATCCGGAGGCTTGGAATGGTTCCCCTCCTGGTTCACGCTGATGCTGTCTCTGAAAAGTTGTGGATGAGCAGTGGCCCAAGCAATGAAAGAATTAGAATCACTGCTGAGGACAGGAGAGATTTCACCAGCTTTGTCTGGGGAGGTCTGCTACAGTGACTATCAAAATGAGAAAGGACAAGCCACATAGTGTCTCCTGAAAAAAATCACCATTCTCTTCAGAAATGCAATTTTTTGGAGATTAAAAAAATCGCGTCTGCCTTCTCATCTATAATTTTATTCCTTACTACCTTGACTATTTCCCAGTTGGCATTTGCAGCAATCAAATAGCTTGAGGGCCAGTCAGGGGCGTGGTCAGGGGCGTGGTAGGGGTTGGGGAGAAACTGGAGAATTCTGTGCCCTCCTCTGAATCCAGTCCGGGGTCGAAAGGAACCCCAAGAGGAAGGAGAGGTGGTGGCAGCTGGAAAGAAAAGACCATGGTCCCTGAGGCTGTAGGAATAAAGTGGTAGGGACCTCCAGAGAGTCCGTGGGGGGAGCCAGTTAACTTCGAGAAGCCGTGTGCGCTCGTCTCGGCCATGGGCCTGTAGTGCTGAGTGTGAAGAGCTGTGCTGAGCCCCACATCCGGTCGAAAGTACAAGTCTGGAGCTCCTGGCTGGGGATGCTGCAGCTGTTCTGGGGATGTGCACAATTAGAATTCTCCTAGCGCTCAGTGCCCACAGGAATTCAGTCACATGGTAGACGTGGTGCCTGGAGCTGAGGTCAATGAGAGCTCAGTCTGAGAGAAAAAGCGTTCCTTCCCTCTGAGGCATATCCTGCTTCAGTTTTGCGCTGCTGGGCTTTGTTCACAGTAAACCGCTTGCAGGAAAAGGACCCTGCAAATGACCTAGGCTGGGGACAAAGGAAATCAGTTTTCCTTCTGTTCAGAGTTTTGCCAGCCTACCGCTTCTATCAGAAGTTCTACTGATACCTCCTCCTCCCTTGATTCATTTTCCTCTCTACCACAATGCTGATTTCTCTCCGCGCACGCTAAGGTCTGGTTCCTGGATTACTTCAGGGCGACAGCTTTAGAGAGATCATGTCTCCTATTCTGCCCCTCTTGCCAAAAATATGGCAAAACCTTTCATTAGAATTTCCTGAATCAAAACCAGGGCTTTATTATTTCTGAATTTGGGGGGTTGAAGAAATACCAGATTTTCCTCTCTTCTACTTCCTCCAAGTTTCTTGATGGGAATGCATTTCCTTGTCACTTATGCTCACATCTGTGATATAAATCTAGATACTCTCCCTCCAACCCACTCAACCCCTTCTGCGGAATGAGGCTCTTGCCCAACTGAGCCTCCCATCATCCACCTTGTTCTTATAACTGATAACCTCCCTCCACACCAGGACTGACTCCTATTTCCAGAGGGAACCTGATTCTCCTCTTTGTTTTCTAGTTTCTTCTGTGCTGCTGCTTTTTGTCCTTCCAAATAGAAACCCTTATTCCTGTCAAAAACCTCCTGTCAGAAGTTACTACTCTCCTATGTAATGGGCACTAAAGTTCTGCCAAAAATCCATGCTCTCGTATCAGCGATTATTGTTCTCCTGTCAGAAATCACTGTTGTGTCAGAAATGACCACTCTTCTTTTAAAAATCTGTCTTGAGAAAAATCACCACTGCCTTCAGAAATTCTCCTTCTCTTGTCAGAAATCCACTCATAACCTGTCAGAAGTCAACATTTTCTGCCAGAAATCTCTGTTTTCCTGTCATAAACCATTGCTCTCCTGTCGAAAATCCCTGGTCTCCTGTCGGAGATCCCTGTTTCTTGTCAGAAGTCATTATTTTCCTCTGGAAAATCGCTGCTTCTGGCTGATCCTTCTCTCTACAGGATCTTCAGAGTTGTTTGTCACACTTTGACATTGGTAGCTTTCCTGCGACTTCCTTACTGCTGGCTGTTTGCACCTGTTTGCGGCATCTCTTTAAGCTCAGCGCTGGGGTCAGAAGCAGCCTGGGGCAGTGAGCACAGCACTGGGGAACCCACAGTCTCATGCGCCTCTTGGATGATTACAGACAAGCTATTTTTTGCTTGCTGGGCTTTTTCCTTATCTCTTTGTTAAGGATGATAATATCATCACTCTGCCTGCTTCACGAGATTATTTCATTTAGGTCCATGACAGTTTGGACTTTCAAAAGCTGCTACCTTGTCTGAGCCAACATCTCTCTTCCTATAATTTTCACTCACCGTTGCCCCATAAAGCAAGTCTAATACTTCTATGCCACAGCATTTCAACCCTGTCCCTAAATCTTCTCTTACCCAGCAGAAATGCCCCGCCCGCCACTCCCCCTGCACACATGCACTTCTCTAATGTCCAGATTAACCTGCTTGGTTAGTCCTTGTATGACACGGTTTCCAGACCTGTTGCTAGCCTGGCCGCAAACACTCAAAACAGGTGCCAACAGCCTCTTCAGCAGGAGTCTTGGTGGCTATACCTAAAAGAGGACATCGGAGTACAAGAAAATGAGGATGACATTATTAGAGGGGTAATCTTCAATTGATTCTGATTTCTATCTTTTAAATTGTTTAATAATTTTGGTAATTCAACCACTAACAGCAACAAATTGCTAACCATACGCTTTGCAACTGAGCATTGATGACACTAAATCTGAAAACATCTAGACTGATGATTAAAATAGGCTTCTCACTTTTAAAATGGTGAATTATACACTTTTAAAATGGTAAATTTTAAGGTATGGGAATTATCTTCCCATCCCCCCCACCAAAAAAAACAAGAAAAATTAAAAAGCGTAGATTTTGGAGGTAAATATTTTGAGTTTATGTCCCAGCTCTGCCTCTACCAGGCTCCGTGGCCTTGGGCAATTACTTGATTTCTCTGTGTCTAGGACGGGATTAAGAATTGCCCCTTCTCCATTTCACTGATAGAAGAAGCTCTCTTCTCTCACCTTATGGAGATATGGAGCTGCCAAGTACCCCACTTTCCTAAACGTAATGATTGGTGCAGACATATGACCCAAAGAGGATGAGTCAAGGTCTTGGGGCAGGCTGATGTGGATATTGAGTCAGAACAGGACTCTCTCCTTCTGGAATTATATGCTGTAAGGCTCCTGGGAACCAGGGCTACTGGGAGGTCATCTTTTAAATCACGGGGAAAGAAATACTGGAAAGTAAAGCTAACATAGAGGAGATGGAAGATTCTGACATCATTATTTGACAACATTGTTTGAGCACATGGATCCAGCCTAAGCAGAATCTAGACAACTGGTATTTTCATTTATGTATGTAAATAATTCTCCCCTACCTTTTTTTTTTTTAAGCTTATTTGAGTTAGGTTCCTGTCATGAGCAATCTAAAAAGGCCTAACATTAACATCTATTTTATAAGGCACTTGTGAGAATTATTTGTGGTAATACATGTAAAGCACCCAATGCTTGTACATAACAGGTACTCAAAAATTGAAGCTTACTATTACAATGATGATGATCATCATCACTGTGCACAAAAAAAGGGTTCTACAGAAAGTAACCCCATAGGGTGATCTGATCATAAACTTCTAACTGGGCAGGTCACAGTGGGTGGTCATGCCCTGGGCCTATAACTTCTTTAGTAAAGGTTTATCTTTGCTTTAAACAAGTCCTGTCCATTGTTTCTGTGCATCTCGACACCTTTGAAATGCCTCTTCAGAAGCAAACCACCCTCAGGAGAACACATAATCTTGTTACCTATCCTGTAATCCAATCCTCGTTCTCTCCTACCTTCATGTAATCTTCCTTACTTTCCTTCCTTAATTCAAAATGCTTAAAATAGGCTGCAAATCGCCATTTCGAATAACATTTTTCTCAATCTTTTGAGATCTTATTTCCAGGCATATCCTCTGTTTTGGGTCAATTAAACGCCAATAAAATTTTATAAAAATTTTCTATAGGTTTGGACAGTCTTATGTTAATATCACTGTGTACCATTCTGTGTTTGCTTTATACCTTGCAGTAGCTAAGTCAATACTAAGGATAAAGTAAGACCTCAGTAAACATCTTTATAGACAAATTGACATCTTTCCCTTGATATAGAATTTAAACATGAATAAATCAAAAAAATTTTCTGCTTTCTACTCTTAAGAGATAGACAAATCTGGAAACAGTGTTGAACTGGAGGTCAAGAGACCAGGGTTCCAGTTCTGACGATGCTCTTCACATACTGAGTGCCCTCAGGAAGCTCCTCCCTCATTTTCAGCCTTGGTTTCTCCATTTGTCACTTTAGGCTATTGGGGCTTGATGATCTTAGTTCTTTGTAAACCCTAACCCTGAGATTCAAGGGAAAACATATCAGGGAATTCTTTCAATGCCCCATGATTTCTTAGGGTTGAAAAAATTCAATCTCATACCCTTTTTGCATCCCTCCCCACAGCCTCCCACAATGACATGAGTCAGAGAGAGCGGGGTACTTGCTCTTGATCATTTGCAAGACTCTCTATTCCCATAGGAAGATGTGAGGAAATTCTTTTCCTGCTAATGTAGAAATGTTGCTGAATACATTTTAGAATGATTTTCAGCCACAAGGCCTGAAATATAATATAACGTCCAGAAAAATCAATGGAAACAATACTTTATTTTTCATTCATCAAGTATTCATCCAGGACCTTCAAGGCATATACTATGCCAAGTATTGGAAAAGCAAAGAGACTAAAGATCCTGTTCCTGAGGTCAAGGAATCTGGCAAGGACTGTTCTCTGAATGTCTTGTTCGCAAAGATTTCACTGAAGTTCAGATGCAAATAGAAAATTTTCTAACCTTACTGGGCACCCGCTGTGTGCCAAAACTGGACAGACAAATTTGTACATTGTCTTGTCACTTGGTTATAACTTTCCTGTATTTCCACCTCCCAGAAAATCTGATGTGGCTGAGACAGAGACTTAAGCCTTCATAAACTGATTTTCCCTTTGCAAGGAGGCCCTGACCTTCACAGTCCCATCCTCTCATCTCGGCTGTCTGATCATAAGTGAAGCTTCACTCTGTGGTAGAGCCTGGAGCTGTGGTGTGTGCAGGCATCTGATGCCCCAGCTTTGTGGAAGACATGAGACATCAATTTTCACTCAAGCGTTTGAAATCATTTTTACATTAAAAATACATATTTAGAGATTATAGAGTAAATTTTAAGATTTGAACAAATTTAAGATTTTCATTTTTTAAACAAATATTTATTGAACAACTACTGTGTACCAGGCATTGTCCTAGGCCCTGAGAATTGAGCAGTAAATAATACAGTAAAAAAAAATCCCTGCCCTCATGGGGCTCACATTCTAGCAGAAGGAAACACATAAAAACATAATATTTCAGCTACTGACATGTGCTATGGAGGAAAATAGAGCAGGGAAGAGAACTTCAAAGACATGTCCAGCTTTCCAAGGATTGCTTCAGGCTTTGCCATCAGATTCTCTGGGGCACCTCATTGCCTCTGCCACAAGGGTAGCCTGCGCCAGGGATGAGGGTTGCGGGAAGGTGTAACTAGGAGGTGAACTGGCTTAAGAGATGCATCTTGAGCATACTGACCCAAAGAGAAAAGATTCTGAGGGAAGGGAGGAGGTAAGCTCACCCATCCTGTGGTGCCTCATGGCCCAGAACCCACATCTTATATGGTCCCAGTCACGGCTTGAGCTCTCTCACATTTCTGTCTCTGTATTTCTACCTCCTCACTCAACACAATCCCTGCTTGAGTTTCTCGTATGCCCAGAAGGCTGTCCCAAGAACTTTCTTCAGTTAATCACTAACTTTCACTCATCAAACTTCATCAGCAGTTTTCCAGCTCCACTCCAAGTCCTTTGCCCCTCTGGCCAAAGGCAGCCCTGCTCTCTGTCATCATTCCACCTCTTATGGCTACAGAGCTTTACGGCGTGCCAAACACTCTTCTAACCACACACACACGGTGGTGGTTTCTCATGCCTCATTCTTGCAGGGCAGAGGAGAAAGCAAATCAGAGAAGGGAGTTTAATGAGCAGTGGGATGGGGGCTGATCTGGCCGCGTAGGACAGAGACTGGTTATCAAACTTGACAATGCATCAGAGTTTCTGATTTAGCAGGTCTGCGATGGAGCCCTAGAATCTGCTTGTCTGATTCTGGATCCAGGTGAAGCTGTTGCTGCTGCCCCTGGGCCTACACTGAGGTCCACAGCTCTAGGCCGACTGTGCCCCAGCCTCCTCGTGGGCCCTTCTCTTCTTTCTAATTTGTGGGCCCTTTTCTCCCTCAATTTTCTTTTCTTTCTTAGCCATCTGGTTTCCTCTCTGGCTCTAAAAAATGCTTTTGGAGTGTGGTCTGAAAAAATTATACTAAGTTGCATATGGCTGGTCATAGCTATCATCCCTTCCAGGAAAATATGAATTTCAACTATCCAGTAAACTCCAAAGCTAAGGGAATAAAACTCTGATGGTGGACTTGAGGCGTCAGCTAGTGCATGATGGTTGCGTTTGGGGGGCTCGGAGCCTCTGAAACTGTGTAGGTGGCCATTTATCTTACTTCCTGCTGTGCCCCTGTGTGGGAATGTTTCCCACCCAGCCTGAATAAGAATTGGAATTCTATGTCCTTCTTCTCTAGAAGCAGTGAGGCAAAGATGCCCTACTGAAGAGAGCAACTAATGGCAATAATTAAATTCCCCAAGGAGACAGAATTCTCAGTGTCTTTTGTGTTCCGGGAGTGTCTCTTGCTTTGGTGGAAAGAAAGAAAATGTGCTGTGACAGGCTCCGATTCTCCCGTTGAGGAAGGCCCCACTGTGGTTGCATCAGGGCCCGGGTCTGTCTCTGAAAAATAAACTAACCAGAATTTTAAAACCTTAAGGCCATGGTCCTCCACCCCAGGTTCAAAAAGAAGGAGTGGGTGAGCTTAGAAGGGTTGGGGAGGGAAGCAAGGATGTAAGGAAGAGGCTGGAAAAGAAGGTGTATGGAGGGAGGTCAGCTATGGCCTCTGTTCAGAATTTCACCCCTGACCACTCGCCCACCAGTTTCAAGAGGCAACCCTTGGCTTTCCTGCCTCTCATTCTTTTCCTGAGAAGCAGTCATCTCTCCAGAAAGAATGAAAACGCCGGTTGGAGAAGTTGCAGAGGGGAAGGAACAGGGTCTATGGGTGGGCCAGAGGGAGCTAGCTGTCCCTCCAAGCTGACTTGAGAACGACAGAGATGTGGCACAGGTAGGCAAGCACTGACCAGGGAGCCAGAGGCCTAGGTTCTCATCCTTGTGTGGTGCAAGTCGCTGTTGCTGTTCTCTCCAGCACCCACCAGACTGAGAAGACCGCTAAATATCCCTTCGCACTCTGAAATTTTATCACCTCTTCCACCATCCTCATCTGCCGTGAGAGGTGCTTTAGGTAAGATTAGGGCACTAAAACTGCTTAGATGACATTCATTTTTTTTCCATCTCTTATCTTGGCCTCAGATAAAATTGCACACAAGGACATGTCTGCTGCAATGCATTTCTCTGTCCTCAATGACTATTTCTGAAGCCACATTACACACTGGGAAAATTGGCCCATTTTCTCCCCACAAGTGTAAGAGGCCCACCATCCTCCTTGGTCTGTCTGTGTAAGGCCCTGCTCTTGTGTTAGTCATTCCTTCCCTTTTTCCTGCATACACCCTCCCATTCTCCTTTCCCTCTAGGCAATCACTGATTCAATGTGTATCTTTTTGTGTATTTCATGTGAAGTGTTCTTATTTTATGTAGATGGTGCTCTTTCATAGAGTGCATTCTGTTTCTCCCTTCTTCCCAATACTCTGCCTTTAAGATCCATGGGTGTTGCTGCGTGCACTTCCAGCCCGCTTTCCCTCCCCATCTCCCCACGATGGACTCTGGGTGACCCTTAACTTCCCTGCTACAGATAACAATGCTATAGTGAGCTTCCTGATAGCACATCCTCCCTCCCTTAACCCGACTCACCTGCTTTCAGATTTGTAGGCACAATCTCTAATCTTTGAGTCCAAAAAATCATAAATAACTCTCTCTTCCGGATCCATCTTGAGTCTTGAAGACCCTGGCAACACCCTGGTGGCAGAGAAAGGAGCTTTGATGTTTGTGCCATCCTGTCTTATGGCCCTAGGGGAAGGGGCTCTAGACCCATGGCCCTAGACAATAGGATCCTCTCATATGAATTTTTGTAACAGGCCTAATTCTTTCTTTAATTGGTTGACTGATTAAAGAAAGCATATCTCCCAAAAGCAAACAATTTTTCCCCCTCAGAAACAGTACAGTCTAAAAAGTGAATGTATCCTTCATTAGCAACACATTTACCCTGCCCTTGGGGTCACGTTGAGGAGATTTTGGTGGCACTGGATTTTCATTGCTGCTCTGGGCTCCTTTTAAGAGGATTTGGCCTCAACTAAATTCTTACATCAGTAATTTCCTTCTAGTTAAGAAGGGTTAAGTGGCTTGTTGGTTCCTCCCAAAGCTTTAACCAGATTATATAGTGTTTACTAAATGCTATCTATTATTATTGGGCAATGTTTCATGGATGATTTTCTGACTTTTTTTAATCCTCCTTGCCCCTCTTGTCCCTCTGGCTACTTCCTGAGTCAAACTATTTCTTCTTGGAGTACAGAGGTACTGCACAAGACTCAAGAAGCACTACAAGGGAGCCAGTAGGCCTGGCCTGGGCTTACCCCATCCCTGCCACCATATCCCTGGGCTATTGGCTTATGACCCTGATCTACTGGCCTCAGTTTTCTTGTTTAAAAAATGTGGGAAGTGTTGGAGAGTTGAGACCTCTGGCTCTTGATGTCTATGATTTTAATAAGGTTTCAGTATTCCATGAAATTTCCAAGATTTAGCACCTTCTGCCTTCTCTCTCCCCTCATCAGCTATGACTCCCAACCCTCAAACAGCTGTGATCCCAACTCTCTACCATTCCCTCCTGCCCCTCCAGCCACCAGCCTTTTCTCAGGAACCTCTTCATTTCTCACCTCTTTCCCCTTGGTCTTCTCAAATATCTTTCCTCAAGGAAATTTCCATCCACCTCCAGTCTCCTTATTAAAATGGCTATTCTAGATATGTGGGGTCTCGCTCTCCTCTCCCAACCCTTCTTGTAGTCCCACAATCCCTCTGGGGCTCTTGTTAGGTAACTGAAAGCAGAGTATGCTTTGATGGTACTTACTTTGTTCTAGAATTACCCCAGATCCTCAAGGCTCCTCTTGATCAGGAGTAACTTGGGCCACGCTGCCATTCTTACTGTCAAGCCAGAATCCCAGGCTACCCCAGGATCCTCTACAGCAGCGGTGCTCAACCTTTTTGGCACCAGGAACCAGTGCTTCTATGAGAACCCAATGCCTGATCATCAGAGGTAGAGCTGAGGCAGTGATATTAGTTCTGGGGAGCGGCTGCAAATTCAAATGAAGCTTTACTCACTTGCTCACTGCTCATCTCCTGTTGTGCAGCCTGAACCAATACCCATCCACAGCCCCAGGGGTTGGGGGTCCTTGCTCTACAGCTTCCCCAAACCTGCTTCTTAGGTGAAGAGAAGACAAAGATCAACAAATCTCCTCTGTGGCAGACTAATATGCTTTTTGACCTTTCTCCAGTCAAATCAAGCCCACAGAAATTTACTGTCTTCTAAGTGCTTTGGTCTATCACTCAGCCTCAATTATGCATTCTTTCAGGCATCACTCCTTCCTCAAACCTAGGGGAAAATAGCTCAAGGATGCCAAGATGGATACACAACAGAGACCTGGCTTTCCAGAGGTCACAGCAAAAGGAGGCACACAGATGATAATGGATGGAGACCTGCAGACAGGTCCCATCTCCTTCTGCCACACACTGTGCTCTCTCCTGAAGACTGGGGCCTAGAGGACAGGTTAGGGGAGGGAAGGGTTTGGCCAAAGCTCTTTACCTAAGCTATTATCACTCAGTTACAAGGTTGCTCACAAGCACACTTGTTCCCCTGGACAGAGTGGCATACACGGCAGAGCACAAGCATCAAGAGGATGAAAAAGACAGAGGATTGTACAGTGATATATTGACATGTTTATCAAAATGCCTTTCTGTCAGAACTTTCTCCTTTTCTATGCCACCTTGCCTTCCTTTTCTCTCAAAAACCCATCTCAGCGCCACTCAAAGGGGAGGGTGGGAGGCTGGAAGTCATCCCCGAAGGGACTTATCTTAGTACACACGAGGACCCTGTGTGGCTTTGGACAAGTCAAGCAAGGAGTTGTCCTTTGTTCTTAAGACAATGATATAGACTGAAGAACTCTTTCTAACTTGGAGTTATCTTAGAACCACATCCATTTGCTAGATATCAATTTTTAAAAGAGTTCTAAAGTTTTTAGTGTCACTGGTATTCATAACACTAGATCATATTTTTAATGAAGCTTTAGATAAAGAAAGAGCAAGTATTTAATAAATATGTATAATACATTCGCAAATCTATACACAACTATTCAGAGGTAAAGAGAAAATGTGGGCTTTTTTTTCTATGATCGACCTAATCTTCCTCATGAGTCTTATCCCTGTTGTGTAATGGGAAGAAAGAAAATGATAACTTGCCAATCAACAGTAGCCCAGTCTATTTCAGTTTTGAGACGATCGTTGGTATGAATGCTTAGACGTTCTGTTTTTCCCCTCCCTGCATCCTACCCCAGGATGTATGGGGAGTGGCCTTGGAGCTCTTGCCTGTCCAGTGTTGGCCTTTGGGCTCTTGTGGGCTCCTATTGCCAGCAAGGTATCTGAGCAGTTTCTGGTTTCCACAGGGGACTTTGTACTTCATTCGGGGCCTGGAGTACCTCCCTCAATGGCTCAAACCCTCTGAGTCTCAGCCACTTCCTCCGTCTAACCTAAGACCTCTGATGTGGGCTCACTCTGCCCCTCACCACGAAGCCCCCTGTCATGCCCACTGGTTTATACCTCATTTCTATTTTCCGAGGGACATATGGGGACTTACAGGGCTTGCCATGGCACATGAACCTTGAGTGAGGTCTGAAAGCCCTGATGTAGGCCATTTTCTGAAGAGGCCATTTTTAGCTCTTAATGTGGCCACCTCCTGTTAGTAATGGGGTGCTGCAAGCCAATTTCCTTACAGAATGCCATTATGGAATGGAAGGCTCCTAAAATACTTTTGCTTTTGGCTTTCCCCCCAAACTATCTAGCATCCCCACCCTTCTGGATTTCAAACTTGGGGGTGGAGTAAACTATAAACTCTGACCTCGTTATTTCTTTCCCCAATTTTTATTTCTTTTACTTCTCCCAGTGCCCCCTGGAGTGGATCCCCACTTCTCATATTATATCCTTTATCTTTGTCCATCTTCCATAGGGCAGCCCTCACAGCCTGATCACCATGCGTAAAATAGGGCCCCTCTCTACAGTGTAGAAGGAATTACAAGTGACGTTCCCAGGCTTGGCTTTTGATATGGGAGCAGCAAGACAACCAGGAACTAACAACAAAGACACACTGCTTTATCATCCTTAAATATCTCCATTACATTTAATATTTATGTATGAATCCCACTTCTTAGATTAGCATTGTTATATAGGAATACATGAAAGTTAGGCAGGTAATATATATTTTTTAAATCCTACTACATAAAAGTCATCATGCTGAGAAAGGGGAAGACAAATGACCAGACAGTCTCTGGCCACACGGAACTAATATTCTATGAATGGCTATGAACATAAATGATGAACAACTGACCTGCAACATGAAGTCGTCAGTGCTTGAGAGCAACGGCTAAATCAAGAGGGTTTTGCAGAGGACGTGGATGTGCTTTGGATGAGATACAAGTTGGAAAGGGGTTGAAGTCATAGATGACTCAGATTTCAAGATCGAATTCAGGAATATGGAGGTTTTTGAGGAGAGTCTGGTTCCATTTTGTACCCTCTGCTGCAAGAATTACAGTTTTAATTGCCCATCACATATTTGGTCTAGTTTCTGGGTGTTTCCTGAAGTTCAAGTGCACCTCGTGGACTGCTGCATGGATTTGCACTCTATGTACCTGACTGATATCTAACGAGAAACTTAATCTAGATTAAAACACGATTCTTTCAGAGTTTGTGCAAAGGGAAAAAACGGCTTTTGAAAATGAAGTTAGCCTATGAAATGCCTCCAAATGTTCTCTCTCCTTTTCTCCAACAAACTGATCACCTAGCCACCCTCATCATTGCCAGCAAGAGCTACAGCTACAACTACAGCTATAGCTCCAAAGACATAGATTATGGAGAGCTGAGAGGGTTCCACAACAACGAGGATCCGGGAAGGTAGACGATACACTCTTTAGAAGCTGATTTAAGCCTGGGAAACCCTGGGCACTTGCAGATGCATTAATGTAACAAATATTCATTATGTACCTACTATATATTAGGCTTTGTTCTAGGCATTGAGAATACAGTAGCGAGAGAGAGACAGAAAGGGCTCTGACCTTCCTACCTTCTAGCAGAAAGTGCAAACTATAAATAAGTAAAAAACAAATGAAACAAGGACTATAAACATATCAGAGAGTGGTAAGTGCCATACAAAATAGTTAAAATAAAGTGATGGGCTAAAGAGAAGTCAGGTAGCCTCTTTGGAGAAGCTGGTCAGGGAAGTTCAGCAAAAAATATAATACTTCCTGTAGGCTTCTGAATTGAGCATAAGTGACTCTGTAATTATTATTGAAGTAAATTGTGTTAATTGTCTCCCGCATTCTCTGGAGTATTTACATGTATATTTTTGACACCTATAGTTTATTAAGTATTTAGCAATAATTTAATAACAAGCCACACTTACTTTGTTTCTAAGCTTCGATTAGATTGGACTAGAATAGTTCTGTCTACTCTTATTTAAAGTGGATGGACTGAAAGAGATTGCTTTCGGGCTCAAACTGCAAATAAATCTGATAATCTTGCCTAGAGAGCAGTTTCCATGAAGAAAAAAATGAGGAAAGCAATTCATTCATTAAACGATGACTCAGAGGAGAGGAAATGAGGGCATTGGATGTAGGGAATATGGACCATAGGTTGTGAGCAATCTTCTCATTTATAGTTGATGGGAACATTATATCTCCTTTTAAGTCGGTCATTTAACAGAGCTAATAATCAGCCATGGGTCATTTCCACCTACAATAACCTCTTGTTTTATCTGAAAGGATCTTCTTAAGAATGCACAATGCTCAGACACAAAGGAAGAAAGTCTAATTGTAACATCCTAAAACAATAAGAATATCAGCCATTGAAACCTCAGGTTTTTGAGACTTTACAGAAAAATTCACCCATAGGAAAACAAGTGAGCTCTGGGAAAAGGTCAGCTCTTGCCAGTTTGGAGGCTGGCTTGGCACCGAGTGGGCAGATGCAGCCGTCCCCTCTCCCAGGGAGGACAGCTAATGAGCTCTGCTTCATGATTTAAAGTATTATCGATTTGTCCATGACATTCAAGTATTTCTGAAGATCAGAGTTTGAAATATGTATTTTCAGAACATTTTACCCCAAATGACCAAATCTAATGGAGATTAGAATGATATATAGAAATGAAAGGAGACTTGAATGGTTATTTCTTTAAATCTCATTATCCTTTTGATAAACCAATTAGCTTTCTGTCCAACATTGTTTAATTTTCTTTTTCTTTATGGTGAGATCAAAAGTTTTAAGTATTATTTCTCAAAGTTTCCATTACCGGCAGGATTCTAAGCAAGCAAATAGTCACCACATGCTGAATAGCTTAAAGTCACAGTACCAGACGGGAAGGATCTAAAGTGATTCTTCCTTTCTGTCGTCTCTATGAGAGGGAAAATTTGCTATGACCTCAGAGGAAAACATCTAGGTGAGGTGAGGATTTGTAAAAGCCGTGAAGAGATACTTGTATTTTGGCATCGCAGGGGACTAGAACCAAGCATAAGGAAGAGAGCTAGTTATGTGGGAGAGAGAGGAGTGCCTTCTGGCTGAGGGGAGCCTCTCTCTCCATGCCCTTTGGGTCATTCAATAATATGAACGGCCCCTGCTGAGCAGGGAAGTAGAGCTGACTCTCAAAGTGCCAGAACTGCCATATTGGAAATGTAGGTGGTTACGTATATGGGAGTAGTGGAATGCAAACCGTCTTCTGAGAACCAACCCATGTTCTCTTCTCAAAAAGTCTACTCCCCCGTCCCTGCAAAGTTCTGCCATCACCCAGACCCTTACCTTCTCTCCAGCTACTCTGACCATGAGTGGACATGTGCCCCCAGCTGGATTAATCAGATGCTCTCTCTTGAGAGTGTGGAATTGGTCTCAGAAACATAATAGATTTCTGCTAGGCAAAAGAACTATGAATTGGATATGAAGCTGGGATTGGGGCACATGTTTGGACGTGGTTAAGTGAGCAGAGAAATGTAATAATGAAAGCAAACACTTGCAAAGTAGTGGACACTGTTCAAAGAACTTTACATATATTGATTCCCTTAACCTCCCAGAAATCCTATGAGGTAAATATCATTATCATCTTCATCTCCATCTCCACTTTATAAATGAGGAAACTAAAGAACAGAAGCTGAAGGAACTTGCCCAAGGTCACAAGCAACTAAGTGGTTGGACTAACATTCAAATCTAGGCATTTTGACTTCAGAGATTGCCCTTAACCGTATGCTAAACTGCTTTCTGGAGGGAGAGAGGAAGAGGAGAGGAGAGAAAGAAATGAGGCATGTGCCTTAAAGAGTCAGAAATAAGAGACAATATAGCTGTAGAGAGAGAGAGATCTGGAGAGACAAACCAGCCTGGCTCTCATCAGTTCTGTAGTTTCTGGCATCGGTTCCTATGAAGTCTGGCCTTGTTTCCTGCCTTTGGTTTCCACCAGGTTCTTCTATTTCTCATGAATTTTCTTTTTTGCTTAAGCCAGCTTGAATGGGTTCTGTTCATTGCAGCCAAATGATCTCTGACTCAATAAATTGGAATGGGAGGGAATATTTTCCAGCAGGGAGTCTGAAACAAGATAGAATTGTGTTATGTTAATCAGCTACATGAGTATGTGAAAGATGTTTTAATTTTACTCTTTCTTAAATTCACACAAGATACTAAGTAGGGATGATCTAGTTGTTTTAATAACCAAGATTAAATGTCATACAAAAGCATGGTTTAGAAAAGGAAGTGAAATCTATGCTCATTTGGCTGCGGACTATGCCATCATAGCTTCACTTCGCCTGGTGGAATTGAACCTAAATTACAGGGATAGCTTTTTAAGATAGGAGTAAACCAAGGACTGATCAGCCAGAAAAAGGATATAGATGATGAATTCTTAATTAGTCTTAACTTTTGTTTCTTAATTAATGTATTTTTAATTATTACATGAGTTCTCCACTCCTGCATCACAAATTATCCCCCAAAACTCAGTGTCTTAAAACAATCATTATATTCTCTCTCATGGTTTCTGTGGATCAGAAATTCAGAGAGGACAAAGCAGACATGAATCGTCTTTGCTCCACAATGTCTGAGACCTCAATTAGGAAAAAGTGAAGTCTGAGGGGCTCTAATCTCATTTGGCAGGCATCATCACTCATTTGTCTGGCTATTGTTGCTGGTTATTGGCTGGGACCTCACTCAAGCTGTCTTTCAGAATACCTACATGAGACTTCTCTGTGTGGTTTGTCCACATGACCTAGTCCTCCTCACAGCATAGCAGCTGGGTCCCAACAGTGAGCATCCCCAGAGAGAACCAGGTAGAAGCTGTATGACATTTTATGATCTAGACTCCAAAGTCACATAGCATCCCTTCTGCCACTATCACAAGCCTGGCCAATTTAAGAGGTGGGGACACAATTCCACCTCTTAAGGGAAGAAATATCAAAGTCACAAATAGAAGATTAAATTGAACAGGATATATTATAGACATTTAAAAAAAAACTAGCACAGAGACAAAATATAATGACAAATGTTGACGTTTTTAAACATTTGTGGAAGTCTATTAGTCTCCTACTTTTTAAAAAAGCAGAGCATTTAGTAAATTCTTAAGTAGTCTGATTGAAAATTTCATCATTTGAAAATAACAGGTTATAACAAAGGGAACTCATACTCCAGACTTGATTCTGCCAACAAAGAACAAAAACTCATGAGAGCTTGGGAGAGAGTGTTCATCCCATTAAAGCAGGGCAAGTCCGATGCATATCTTCGGACTTACAGACTTAAGGAAAGCCAACTTCAGAAAATTCAAATAGATGAGAACCTCTGAAATGGAGTATGGCTCAGAAAGGATGGCTCTAAAAGTAAAATTCAGAACCTAAAATTATGAATGATCCTGATGAGGAAAAAAAAAGAGGAGGTATCTAAAGAAAACAGCATTTCTGCTAATGAGCTCTGATTGTAGGAGGACACACACAAAGATGGAAGGAGAGGCACAAAAATCAAGGCAGTATATAGAAGAATACCACAAACTTTTAAGAATGTAAGAAGAAAGCCAAGCACATTCAATGTTAAGGTTTCAAAGGTTGGGGGAAGCTAAAGATAAATAACCAAGAAGATCCTTCTGACTACGTGCAGAAAAACAAGGGAAGAATAGGCACGATCCATTTCCAAGCCCATGATATAGTCTGTTAAAACAACTAGTTAACAAAACACACACTTATAAAGAAATTTTCATAACAAATACAATTTTGTAAAATTTCTTACAATTGATATAAAGAAAGCAGAATGCTTTTATTCCTTTATTGCTTTCTTCTTCACCATTATGGACTTCCAAATTTAGGATGACCATATATCCTAGGCTGCTAGGATAGGCTCAGTTTATATCTGTGGCCCAGGTGTAATTATTAATAGTGTTCCATGTCATTCTCAGTTTGTGTCCCAGTTTGAATACTGGACAAGATAGGACAGAGATGGCTGCAAAATAACCTGGAACCAGTGCAAAATTCAAATCAGAGGCCCTTGTTCAAAAAGTAGGAAAGCAGTACTGTTAAAAGAACTAAAATATAAAACTTTTTCCTTTCTTCTGCGGTTTCTTTTGACCTGTCATGGTGGTTTTTATTTGCCATTGTATGATATTCTAAGTAAAGAAAAAAAATTTTAATTGTTAACATGAATTTTACCTTTCATCTTTATATTGTATAATGCCAGTTTTAAGTGCAATATGAGAGCATTTAACTTATATGTAGAAACACTAAAATTATATAATTCATACCTTATAGTTTGTACATGAATATGTATTTTATTCTTATCAGAACAGTGAAAATGCTGCAGTTTTGACTTAATCTTTGGATATGTGCAAGTTCTACCAACACTCTTTACCTCTGGCTTATTAATAGAAAGAAAGGACCAAAAAGAAGCAACTATGGGTTTGTGGGTCCCAGGCCTGGCTGGTCCCAGGTCTGGCTGTGATCCAGGTTCGCGGCTAGGAATAGGACCCCGGATTTAGAATGTTACGTTAGTGTAGTAGGGTGCCTGTGCCTAAAATATGTAAACATAATTCAGCTTATTGTATCACGCATGTGTGGCTGAATGTCACTATTATACTCTGATATGTGTGGAGCCATGTGGGCCCCTGGGGAGAAGAAGGGGAGCACAAGAAGGGGAGCAGAAGAAGAGCAGAAACAGAAGCGTGCTCCCCACAATAGAACTGTACTCCCTGCAACAGAAGCGCACTTCCCACAATAAAGTTGGAGCCTGCTGTTTTATTCTCACGTCGGCCCTTCGCGCATTCTTCCAACTGGGTGTCTCACCACCTAAACCTTCCTTCTCGATCAGCTTGGCGCTGACAGGGTTGTCTTATCTTTCTCTTTTCTTCCATGTCATAACATTCAGCATAAGTGATTAGCTAATCCAGAGAAGTAACATGAGTAAGAAAGGGTATGACAGAGTTCCTTGGTCATTGGTGTTTCTTAAAATACCACTGCCTCCTGTGTAGAGTAAGTTCTGGTTCTAAGAGAGAACGTGGCTTCTCAAATCTGTCCTCACCCACTCACTTAGTCATAGATATAACACACTTTCCTTGTACTCACTTCAAGTCTGGTTTAACTCCATATAAGGTCCACTGGAATTTTGTACTAAGGGGCTTTGTGAAGGCTATATGCAGATAGAGGGGCAAGAAATGGTGGTGGACACACATGTTGTACACCTCTCCTCTGTCCATGTGTGTGCTCCAGTGTCTCATCAGACTTCGCTTGCAAAACACAAGTTCAGAAGTAAAATCGAGAATTTCAAGATAGCAATAATAGTTATTAAACCATGGCCATATGGCTAGGAAGCCCTTGAGTAAGATAAGGACTATATAGTTTCTTGAACTTGAGTGTGCATCAGAATCATGTGGAAGGCTTGTCAAAGCACAGATTATTGAGTACCACCCTCAGAGATCTGATTCAGTAGGCCTGGGGCAGAGCTTAAGAATTTGCATTTCTAACAAATTCTCAGGTGATGCTGATGATCTGGTCCTGGGACCACTCTTTGAGCTCTGCTGGGTAAGAGCAGTGCATCTTGCACTTGATTGTGCATACAAATCACCGGGGTATCTTACTAAAATGCAAAATCCGATTAAGTAGTTTTGGGGTGAGGCTGATTCTTCTGATTTGCAGCCACACTTTGAGTAAGGGGCTAGAGTAGATAATGAGTACTAGAGGAGGAAGAGGGAGTGGGATTTGAAATGAGCCTTAAAGCACGGCTAAGAATAGGATTGCTTAAGTGACGATGAAGGCAGAATGCCTCCCAGGTGGGGCAAAGGACAATGTGCAAAGAGAGGAAGCAGCAAGAACAGTAAGTAGATGGATTTGATCAGAGCAGAGGCTGTTCTTGGGGAATAGGGAACTGAGGGTGGAGAGACTGGCAGGGCCAGAATGCAGAATGACTGTCTCCCTAGAATTGACAGTTTTAGGGAGTATGCCCAGAATGTAGATCTCTCAAAGAAATTACACCCATTGTCATTAAACCCTGATCATCCAGTCAAACTAGCAGTCCCTGACGGACCAAATAGTCCAGGAGTTTAACTTCCTTTGGGGGAGGGATCCTGTGTTGATTTCCAAGGCAGCAAGGCAGGGGTAGGAGAGGCCTGTCTGTGCTAGGAGATTGGCTTTAGGATCTGGCTCAGATGGGTGACTCTAAGTGAACTAGGCTTGTCCTTCTTTTCTGTAGGATTCCTTTATATTATATTGGATAATATCAGTTTTAAGTGCAATATAAGAGCATTTAACTTATATGTAGAATCACTGAAATTACATAATTCACATTTTATAGTTTGTACAAGTATATGTATTTTATTCTTATCAGAACAGTGAAAATACCACAGGGTTTCTCAGATGATCTCTCAAGTCCCTTCGAACAAAAAGATTCCACAGTTTTGGGAACCTGCATGTTCCACTTGTGTCAACACTGCTGCCGTGAGTGTCTGCACTAACCAAACCCCTGTGTGCTGGGTCAGGACTGAACAGGAGCAGGCGAAACAGATCCGGCGGTTCCCAGAGCAAGAGGAACTTATGGCACTCCTGCTCCCACCTCTTGATGTCTCTTTACAGTATTAGGGGCCAAGTCCCCAGGGACTGAAGCAGTGCCAATCCTCAAAGAAACATTCCCAGGAAATTAACCTTGACCACTATGATCTAAAGCATATTCAACGGCACCCAGAAAGGGTAGACGGTGGTACTGCAAACAAATTACCAAATGGCCTGAATTGCACACCTTGCACCTCCTTCTTACCTCCCTCTCTGCTCACTGAAGCCACAGTCTCAGGGTTTAGTGGCAGCTTTCGGTGCCCTGGGTGGGGACTGTTGCTTGAGTTTATACTGGGTGGGAGGGAAGGGAAGGTCCTTCTAGCAAGTTGTAGATGTTAACTGAAACTGTGTACAACAAATCAGAGTTTCTCTTTGAGGGCTGGAAAGACAGGAAGTTTATCTACTCTGCTGTAAGAATAGAGAGAGCACCCTGAGTTTATCTGCTTTTGTTTGTCCTGCTTCTATCTTGGTCAAGAAAAGACTCCTGGCCTCACCCCCACCCCAGGGGAGGTGGGTAAGCCCGCTTCACTGAGGTTTTTAATTCCTGGGGTAATCCCTTCCTTCCGTGCCAGGTGGGAGGTGGGGAAACCCCCTGTATCCAAATCTTTGATCTGTGTTGAAGCAAAAGAGAAAGACTTCTATAAAACTGTCAGGGAGATGGGAAGGGGCCTTGAAAGAGGTTGTAAATGGACAGTTCACCTTTGATCATTTGCCCTAGATCCTTTTTATAGCCTAGGATTATGGGTTTAGAAGTGCCCTTGGTGTGTCCCCACTGGAGCCATGTGACTTAAGAACAATTAGATTATTCTAAAAGTTTAGAGAGATTGTGCACAAAGGACTTTCATTTTCACTAAAGAAAAAAGAAAAGAAAAGAAAACATCAATCCACAAACCATGAAGTTGATCCCTGAGTTAGTAATAAACTGGAAACCCAGTCCATTTCTTTCCATGTAATAGGATATACTCTGGCCTGGCAATTCCACTAAAATCTATTAACTGACAAGAGTATGTGATGTATTTTTATTCTCCACACCCCCACACCCCAGAAAAAAGAAACAAAGCATTTGCTGTCTCTCACTTTTGGATTTTTATTTCATGCTATTAAAATGTCAGAAAAACAGAAACTTAACAGTCTGACTTTTTTCACTTGGGCATAAACAGATATTGGAGATGACTGCTGATTTCCAATTAATTTAATGTGTGTGGTCAAATACTTCATAGAAAGACTAATTCATCATGGCTCTGTCTGTGTGTGTTTCTCTAAATGTCTCTATTCCCTCCCATCCCAATACCACTTGAAGAGAAAAGTCTATATCTGCTCATCTGCAAATCTGGTCAGTGAAAGATTTCATCTTTTGCTAGGAAATGCTACAGCTTCCTGTCAGTGTTTAGAGAACATTTGTGATTTGAGGAAAGGGAGAGACTTTTCAAATGTGGCCTGTGCTAACCCCATTAGCCACAGCCCTCCTGCTTGCTCCCTGAGCTCTCCTCTCCTAGATAGCATGACCATGAGTTCCCCTGCAACCATACTGGTAGCCACAGCCCAGGAGCATCCCATTTCCTGTGGTAGCCCTGGCTTCCCATGCCTGTGCATCAGCTGGGAGGCAGAAGTCAGAACCCTAAGAAGCTGGCAGGTTGGCCTGGCATTCAGCACATCTCACTGCTTCCCAGAACTGTTCTGAGCCCACTGGAACAATCTCTTCCTTTGTTATTGACTCTAGATGCCTACCTCCTTCTCAGCACCTTTGGTCCCGCACTAAGATAAAAGTTGAATCAACTACTCCATTGGCCAACGCTGAGTCCTGAGGCTCAGACAGGGCTTCCACCTTTTTTTGCAGCAGGTCTAGCCCCAATTATAAAATTACCTATATATCATTATCCCTGGGAGGGGACAGCAAGCACTTTGTGGACAGTTAGGACATTCTTCCTTGCAATGAGAGAGCCATGGAATTAAATGCAGTCATTGTTCTTGAATAAGAGCCTGACATCTGCATGGGAGGCCCCAGAGCTGGGAAAGTGGACACCAACCTTTTGTAGCTGGACACCATCTACAAACTCAGAGCGGACTCCTAACGACTGATGAGTATTGTGAACAGCAAGGGTTGGGGTCCTTTTCAAGGAGCTGATCAGGGGAGTCCTCATAAAGAAAAACATTTAAAATGTAAGATTTTCCATTTATGAATAATTTTTCCTGTCCTCGGCTACTCCCCCTTCCTCCCTCCCTTTCTCTCAGGCACACACACACACCCCCCACAATTTCACAATTTCCTCTTTCCCTCATGGTTATCAACAAGTACTGGAGATTTTTTCCCCCTGCCTTTGCCCAATAGTGCATAGTTTCCTAGTGTGCAAATAACAAGGAAATGCGTGAACTCCAGATGCTTACATCTGTAATACAGATGTATTTAAATACTCGATGCTTGGGACTTTATGGCCCCCAAATATCTAGTCAGAGTAGTCAAAACTTCAGGCAGTTTGAGAAAAATCAGCCTAAGTATTCACATATTCATTTGTTCATCGAACAAATAAATCCTGAATGTCTTTGATGTGCCAGGAACTATCCAGGGAACACAGAGGAGAACAAGACAGAGAATTGTTTGGTGATACATAGATATGCCCTTGGTGGATTAGTCAGACTTCTCACATTTTTGCTGTTGCTTTGGCTCTTTAAAAAGCCTCTTTCAGTGTCCTCCATTCTGTCACAGCTATCTGAGGCTGTCAGCTCATATCTGGTATGCACGCAGTTAGGGCTGTTTGCAAATAGGGCATCATTTCCACTCATTCTCATTGTGACAGGATCTATGTGCATATTGTAACTTAAAATTCTTTCTGTTAGGGGTTACTGGTGATCTTAAGTCTGTGTCTGGAACAGTGGATTCCAGAATGGTAAACTCTCAAGGGGCCAGTAGTGATTGACAGACAGTGCAGAGGGGCCAGGCCTCTGGGGAAGAGAATGGTAGGGTAAATTAGAAAAAAATGAGTGCTTTTTAGAGCTTATTATTTCTGATGTGTCCAGACTCACCTAGGCTTAATAGAAGTAGAAGCTGGAGCCCTACTAGGTCTGCCATAGGAGAAGGTACTTTGCCAGAAATCTGGGAAGTGGATCACAACAGGATGGAGGGGTTAGGCCAGGAGGAACAGACTTCCAAGTGCAGGAGACAAAGCTGAGTGTAAACAAAGGATGAGGCTGGACAAGGGAGACAGCGGCAGAAGCTTCTCATCCAAGAGGTCCCTCGAATCGAGTGGCTCAATGGATCGTTTTCTCAGCTACTTACCCAGAAACGTCTTAAAGGCCCTGAGCCGCCATTGGCAAGTTCTCAGGACCCCTGGCTTGTAAACTTGGAATTCTCACCCAGTGATCTTTTCACAGCTTTCCACGGTTAATGATTCCTCAGGTCTGTATGTTCTTCAGCAGCTGTCCAAGGACCAGCCCCTGGAGGAGTTGGGAACTCAAAGGGGTACCAGGCTCCCACATCCTTATCCATGGAAAACTTAACAGGTAAATTCCACCTGGTGACAGAAGGACAACATTGCTGCTTGCTCATCTTCCTCCCAGCCAGAAAGCCTTCTCTACCCCTGGGGCTTGCCCTGGTAGGAAATAAATCCTTCTGCATTTTCAGGACCAGAATGAATGCTCCTTCAGATGGTCTCCTCATTAGTTTCCATTCAAATTGCCTTCTCCCCTCAAAATGAAATTATTACCTCCAAAAGCATAATAATTTCTGCAACAGATTTCTCTATAAAATGACTCCCTTCTGCTCACCACATCCCTGCCCACCCCCACCCCACCCACTGCCATAGCATTACCTTCTTTCAGTGTTTTCTACAGTCCTCTGTTGGGCTCTTTTTTCCTTCTCAGATAAGCTTCCTTGTCCTGAAGCCTGAGCACAGCTCCCCCAGCTGACCTTGGAATCCCTTGCCAGGCATCTGGTAGGTCTCAGCCTCAACTCGGCATCCCTTGGCTTTGTAGATAGGTGATAAAAGAACAAGATCAACCCTGTCTTCTTAAGTGCAGTCTTCACCCTGCTGCCTTCCGAGGCCCTTAGCTCCAGGATTGTTTAGCCTGGGCAGTTTCTGCACCTGATGTCTCAGCAAACTTGAACTAGACAATTGAAGATTCATTTAGAGAGTGGGGAGTTCTGCATGTCGTCTCAGTGGGATTCACTTAGTTCTGAATATCTTAGCCTAGGAAGATTCCCCTCACCTTTCCCAGACTCCTCTCTTAGTGGACTACTGGTATCTACGAGGGCACCAGTCACTTGTGGTAGGCCAGCAAGGAGAAAGAGTACTTGAGTGGGGTGGGCTAGGTGAGAGATATAGAGCAAGGTAAAAAAAAAAAGAAGAGGCTGGGGTGAGTGGGAACCAGAGCAGGATTCAAAAGAACCAGGCCACCAGCTGCACTGCAGGTCACCTCTGGAAAGACAGAGGCACAGAGGTGCTGGGGCTCATACCCAGGGCTACTAGTGAAGAAAGCATGTTTTTGGAGGGACTGAGATTATAACACATGCACACACACATACACACAGAGTATCAAACCGTACTCTCTCAATCTACCCCAGGCTAGAAATCCAGACAAGATTGACATATTGGGATCAGGTATCCTGTAGGTCATGCCCACTCAGTCACTGCAAGGACTAACACTGGTTACATTAGGAAGGAAATAGAGTTATTTGGCTATGACTTAGGGCAACGTTACATGAGAAAAGTGCCTCTCTAGATTCACTCTCCCCTTCTCCACTCTGCTTTCTGCCCTGAGAGAGAATATGGTATTCATGTCCTCTGGCTTGTGATTGGTTTCAGCCAATGAAGAGCCTCTGAATTAGAGGGAAGGAGGAGAGCAATGTCAGGTTTTTATTCCCCTGGCTCCACCCCTGTGATGTGGCTTTGGTCTGGCTGTTTCCTTCCTTCAAGGCATCCCAATTCTGCACAGCTCTCTCTCTCCTGGTTCTGGAAACCCATCCCTCCCCTGGGCCCATCGGACTCAGGGATAGTAACAGCTCTGCTGCTGCTGGCCTTGGGTTTCTGAACTCTCCCGTGTGGTTCTCCCATACTGTAACCGTGTCTTTGTTATTAATTGGCTTCTTTATAAATGAAACCTCCGTGAATTATTCTAATTTGACAGTGCTGTTTGTCCCGTGTTGGGACCCTGACTTACACAGATAGAAAATTGTATTTCAGTGAGATTCCCATTTCGTTTTGAAAAATCCTGTCATGAGCTCACCTGAGAGAGGGAACTGAGTTGTCAGGTTTCAGAATAGCTGATTAAAGCAACAATGAGCCAAAATGAAAGTAATGAAGTCTTTAATCACTTAGCAAGAGGCTAAGGGCTGGGAATCAACTGTGAAGGACATGACCAGGCAAGGAGCTGGAGACCTAGGCAGCAACTTCCTCCAGAGAGCGGAATGTACACACGGGCTGGGAGCCAGGTCTGGTGGGAGGGCAGCTTTCCCAGTGAGTCCTGCCAGGTAAAGCCTTTGTAATGACCTAGCGTCAGGCCTGAAAAGTCGCACGTAGGTTTTTAACCAAGAGCCGGGCTCCTCAAATACATACAAAAAAACACGAAATGGGGGAAATACTCTAAAATGTTAACAGCACTTTCTCCAGATCAGAGCTGTCAAATAGAAATGTAATGTGAGTCACATATGTAATTTTACAGTTTTTAGTAGCTACATTAAACAAGAAACAGGTGAAATTAATTTTAATAATATTTAATCTAATGGGTCCAAAATATAATTTCAAGCATACGTTTTTTAGAGTTATCAATGAAATATTTTATATTACTTTTTTAGTACTAAATCTTCAAAATTCAGTGTGTATTTTATACTTGCAGCACGTCTCAATTCAGATTTTCACATTTCAAGTGCTCGAGGGCAATACATGACTAGTGCTACCATATTAGACGGTGCGGCACTAGGCAAGGGGATTGTGGATTCTGAAAAGTATTTTTCAAGTTTTCTACCACAAGCATGTGTTTTAAATTTTATTGCATAAATCTGTAAACATGATCATATCAGGTTTAGTTTATTTTAGTTTAGTAAAATTTTATTTTAGTAAAAACTTCCTCTTAGAAATTCTAGCGTTGTCTTTGATGGCCTAAGAAGGAAAGGGGCTATTTCCACCTTGAGTGAGTGAGCCAGCTCGGAAAACATCGAGTAGGCAAAAGCTGCACTTGGTCTGGCCTTGGAACCTCAGCAAGAGGAGGCATGGCTGCGGCAGGCAGAGGGCTGCACTGGGGCGAGATCCTGGGCTGGCTAAGGGCCTCCTCTCTGCCTGGTGGTGCACCCTACATGGTCTGAGCACCATCTGGAACGAAGAACTGGGATACAGCCTAAAGGAAAATAGGCAACTTTTCCCAAATAACTCGTTGTTTTTCAAGGAATAGTGGAACACTAAGTTTCAGTTCTAGAGGCTGAGGAAGATTTGAAGATGCAGGCCAGCTCTGCTCTGCACTAAAAGGTGTTTGCTGTTGCACTTTGGGACAGTAAAATCATAATAATTATTTGCAGCAGTACGCAGTCCTAGGCTTGTAGGAAGCACTTGCAGGTTGGTTAGCTGGTTGGTTGGTTTAGAAACAGCTGCCATGAGAAGGTAGCAGAGATCTTACCCTGTGGCTAGAGGCAAAGTAGAAATAGAAAGGACCCCGAAGTGGGCATCAGGCCTCCCTCCCTCTGACCTCTCTATGTGACCTTGAGCAAGGCACTTCCCTACCTGGGACATGTCTGCTTCTCCACAGACAAGGGATTAAATTAGGATCACAAAATAATCTCTAAGACCCATCCTAATGGAAGCATTTTGTGATTTTGCCTCTGCAGAAAGCATTTAAAAGTCAGGCAGCCTAAAGATGAATTTGAAAATGACTTCCAAGTCTGACTCCTGGGACAGCTGGAGCCAGAGCCTGCAGTTATCATTAGGGCCAATATCGGGTGGGAAAGAACTGCCCCAGAGCCAAGGGCCTGAGCAGGCAGAATTTAGTGAGAACTGCCTGGGCAGAGAGCATAAGCAGACACAAGACTGCTGATTTTTTTTCCCCACCAGAAAAGTCATTTTTGTCCAAGGAAATATTTTCCACAGCTTCAGGGGGGCACTGGTCATTTCCTAACAAGATTTTTCCTATGTTGTGCAGCTGTGGTCTGGCATTTGAGACATTAAGTATTTTTAAGCTGAGCCGCACTTGGGTACTCCCTCCGGAGCTGAGGTAAATGTGTGCCCAGTGCATTTTTGGCTATGTCCTCTGGTTCTCAAACCATGGTTACTGCCTTTTCTCCAGTACCTTGGAGTCAAAAGGTTAAAAAAAAAATAAATTAAATTAAATATTTAAAAAAAAGTTATGATATGTTCATATATAATGGAATATTATTTAGCCATAAAAAGTATCTTGGGATTATGGTGTTAGATGCACAGAGTTACAAAATGATAGAGGTATATAAGGACTTTGAAAGGCCATTTAATATAATCTTGTCATTCATTAAGAGGGGAAACTGACTGAGGCCCAGAAAAGGAAAGTGATTTGCCCCAGGCCACAAGTCAGTTAAACAGAAGACAGCTCTCCTAACTCTTGATTCAGGTTCCTGGGTGCTCAGCCAATACCAGTCCACTGCAATTCCTCCTTTGCTGATGGGGACAGCGAAGTGACATGGGGAAAGAGAGAGAATGATTGCTATGAACAATTTAATAATATCTTTCAACCCTACACATACTTCTACTTAATTATCACCTGATACCTCATGCTCTGTTCCCTGTCCTTTGGCTTTTAATGTTTATTATAGACATAGATGGAAGACATGGGCACACAGTTTCATTTAATAGATGCTTGCCGAGAGCCTTCTACAGCTGAGGATGCAGAATGAGTAAGATGCTGGTCAATTGTATCCTGGGAGCTTCACTTTCTCAGCCAATTACAGTCCAAGGCAACAAGCTCAGTAACATCTATGGAAAGCTCTGCTTAGGGATCATGGAGGAGAGATGGTTTGCCCTGTCTGCGGCAGGTCGGGGATTGCAGAAGAAGGTAGCTTGCCAGATAGAGATCTACCCATATATAACAGATACTGATATTCTGCTTACTTGGTAAAGGAGTTAAATATAGCCTCCAATTTGCATAGGTTTTTATATTTAATCCACAACCATCAAACAATGGCCATGAGAAATAAGACCTCTCCAGGATTCAGTCTCATGAAGTTCTGCCTCAGTCCACAATTATGCAGCCCCTTCTCACCTTATCTTTTCAGTGTTCTGTTTACACTGTCAATTAGATGTTCTCGGCTTATTCTCAGCTTGAAAGCCTCCACCAAAGTCTTTGTCATCCCACTGATGACACAGACCTTGGAAAGGGAGAGCAGGCTAAGCCATGGGCCTGACTGAACGTCATTCAGGAACAACAGCGGGTCTGGGGATTCCCTTTCCATTAAGAGGCTAGGTGAGAACTTGATGGGAATGAAAGTTAATCTGGGTCTCATTGAATAGAAAGTCACT
This sequence comes from Pteropus medius, assembly GCF_902729225.1. Lineage (NCBI taxonomy): Eukaryota > Metazoa > Chordata > Mammalia > Chiroptera > Pteropodidae > Pteropus > Pteropus medius. Next base: position 11,178,463 of record NW_024353517.1, read on the forward strand.
TTGAAAATGTTAAGCACCTGGCTTGGTCCTTTCTCCAGATTGCCATTTACTTGTAAAAGGAACACTATTCAAGCCTTAAATGTCAGCTTCTTGCCTCTGCAAATGTGAGATCAGGTAACCCCCTGAGTACTACTTTAGCTTATACTCTTACACCGAGGCCTGAGCTTCCCAACATTAGTGGAAGGCACTCAGACACCCTGTTCTAGAATCAGCCCCAGGGAAATGGCCCTAGCTACTGAAGGTTTGGGGTTTTGGTCTCCTCTGAATTTAATGCATCTTTTTCCTGAAGGCAGTTCCTAACTCTTTCCTTCGTGTATTCAAAAGATGACAACTCTTTAAATACACAATTAGACCTAAACTTTAATTCCCAAGCTTGGGTTTCTTCCTGGCAGCTCTTTCTGTATCTAATCCAACTTCTCTTAACCACATTCTTTTCTATGAGCTAATCTTTCTCTGGGCTCTTGTCTGTTAATGGCCCTCCCCATCCCCCTGAGGCACCATATGCTTAATGATATCCTATAAAGAGGATGAATCTCCCTTAGTTGTCCTCTAACTTTTGGAATGTACCGTCCCCTCCATAGTGTTGGGGGAGGGGAAATAAGCTTTAAGGCAGGAGAGCTAAGGGACCTGCCATTCCCTGAGAAGGGAAAACAAAAGTTCTAACCATTTGCAGCTTCTGAAAATCCCACTGAGAGATAATCAGTCCCAGACCGCCGCCAACCTGCTCAAATTTGCTCAGATTCGCCTCTTCAGTGGTTGTCCTTTGTTCAGTTCTCCTCTGTTATCTGAATTGTCTTCCCCACTTTGAACCAGAGGTTCATCTCCAGGACAAGAGTTGGTGATCTGAGCCTCTAGTCATTTAAATCACTAGAGTGATTTCTAGAAATTTGAGGTCATATAACAAGGTCATTTGGCTTATATTATGAGCTGATGTTAATAGAAACATTTCCAGTGCAGATGATTTTAAATGTGAGAGTTCTTTTTTATTGTCTCCTGTCCCTTCAGATCATAGAGTGATTATTATTGAATACTAATGGGCTCTAATTATATTCACAAAATATGAGGTTCCTCCCCAATAATTCTAAATTATTGCTCTAAATGAAATACACATACAGTAATAAGTCAGTTTTAGGAGATGTGGCTTACCCTCCAAACCTTACATAACTGCACAGTAATCTTGGCTTTGTTTCTATCCAGATACTGGCCTGAACACTGACTAAACAAGCCAGCCAATTCAAAAACTAAGATCTCATTTAACTGCTTCACCCCCACTAAATTAGCATATTTCTCAGGCATCGTTCAGAACAATGGTTCTCAATCCTGGCTGCAATTAGAATCATCTGGGGAGCTTCAAAAAAATCGATGCCCAGGCCCCACTCCAAATCAATTAAAATAGATTTTCTGGGGGTAGACTTCAGGCATGGGAATTTTTATAAAGCTTCTCTGGTTATACTAATGTGCAGCCATGGATGCGAATCACTGTTTTAAGCATGACCAAAATGAATAGGTTTTGCAAAACACAATTTGCATTATCGATCTTGCATAATAACTGTTAACCTAATATTTGTATAAAACTTAACATAGTCACACTTTAAGTCAAATAAAAGCAACAGGAATTTATATCTATATAGTGAAAAGTAGAGATACTGTTCCAATGCTACCCAGATTAGACAGATCTTTGGAGGTCATAAAACAATAATATAGACAAACAAATTTGGCCAGATAAGTTTCAGTAACTGGTTTCCCATTTGGTGTGTTTCTAGTAGAGCCAGGGCTGTACGTTTGTGGGAGGTATTCATGATTCACTCTTCATTCTCTCCTTTGAGAGAGCTTGGATGAAAGGCAATGATTTAACTGTAGTACCAGGGGGAGGTAACAACTGAGATTAGACCCAGGACACAACCTCCTCACACCACCACTGAGACTACAGAAGACCATGGCATCTTCTTTTTGAGAGTTCTGTAACAACCTAAAGCATCCACCTCAGGATATTTTCTACTACACCACTTCTTCCTCCCACCTCCAAACACATACTCTGAGCCAGTCCTGAAGGCAACTCTGTTTATTGGGCACAACCACGTTCCAGAAAAGACATCCTGGCTGCTGCAGGCCTGCAGCTCCCCTGCTGAGGCAGAGCCTGCTTTTCTGAATTTGTTTGCCAAATTCATGTGTCCTCAAATGGGCCTTCTCACAGAGAAGTCTGATCGGCAAGCCTTACAACATCTTTATTGCTTTAAAAGAAAGGAAGAAATGTTTGCTTCTAATTACCACATTTACAGCTTCTTCTTCTCTCCTGTAGAAAACAGACCCAGCTCCATTTTTAAAACTTGCAAATATTTCACATTTGTTTGGAAAGCAGATTTCCTTCTAGGTTTTTGGAAGCTGAAGTCACTGACACATGGCTGCTGGGTGATATCGTTGCTGAGAGCAAACATTACTTGCTTCTCACACAGCCAAACCTGCCTTTCAGGCCATGCCGAGGGCAGGGAGGGGTAAGCTTGGTGTGGAACAGTCCCAGAGGCTGCTGGGAGTGATACTTCTCTGCCTGCAGAAGCCTCGAAAAGAAGAACTGAATGAGGTGTGTGATGGTCTGTCCCAAACCCTGTCCTCAACCCCCCAGAACCTGTCCCAATCACCAGTTCTAGTTCAGACTTCTATTTAGCATGGGACTGCAGGAACACCTGGAATCCATTTGGGGAATAAAAATGGAATTGCATAGATCTTGGGATGTCAGGCCTCTGGTCTGATTTGTGTCCATTCTGAGTCTGGTCCCAGTTACCATTGATCTCCCATTATCTGTTAGATCCTTTTTTATAAAGGGCACTGATACACCAAGAACTAGATCCAGTCTGCTGTGACCAGGCTCTTTGGGATCCTGCTCATTATTGTGATCTCCTTGGTCCCCAGGTCAAGTCTTCCTCTGTGCATATTCATGATGATTAAGTGTCATGAGGATTGTAAGACTAATATAAACAAGAATGTTAGCACTAGGAGGAAACTCTTACATTACAGAGGGGACCATAAGGCTCAGCCAAGAGAAGTGACCTTCTCAAGGTCGTACACTAGTTAATGCCAGAGGTAGGATGAGAACCAAGAAATCCCAACTCCCAAACAATGTTCTTTCTACCACACTTCATTTTCAAATTTTAATGAGAACCGGAATATGTGTATAAGTCAGTCAATACATTCTTTTCCCAGAAGAGAAGGTTACTTGGGGACATCATTATGAATAGAAATGTTATTTGGAGTATACAGAGGGCCAGTCCAGGGTTTGTGCTGGAGAGAAAGGGGTGAACCCAAGAGTCAGGGGTGTAAGAAGCTATGCTGAGAAATTCATACAGGAGACAACTCATTCATCATGGCGGGTGCAGGGAAGACCAATGCAGCTGAGAAACTTTCTTTAACTCTCCGGACAGTCATTAAAGAACCAGAAAAGCAGCAGGGCTCCCAGAGGAACCTAAATCTCTAAATTTGAAATGGACTTATTCTGAGAAAGAGGAGAGAAGCCAACAGAGGGAAAAGTTAATCCCTTCTTAAATGCTCTTTGTTCCTGCACACAAGCTGAAGCAAGTAGGAGGAATGTCTAGTCGAGAACTCCCAGTGAGAAAAGTCTGGTCAGTTGATTCGTTTACCTTACAGCCAGTCCAAGAGAGGACATCTGCAGGGACTTAAAAGGACACTTCCATTTTATGGGGAAAATAACCTGGCTGCTGGAATGGAGCTGCAGTTGTGTCCATTCGCATCTTGGTTGAGTGCCGCAGTCGGGAGGTAAAAATATTTCCCTGATGCTAAGCATGGGGCACAGAGTTCTGAGGGGCTGCCGATAGGATATAAAGGCTCCATCCCCGACTCTCTGGAAAAATACAAGCAAGGAAATTTGAACTTGGCTCTTGAATAGGCTCATTTTGTTTATCAGTGTAACCTGAGCACCTAGCCACCCCTAGGGCTTAGTTTCTGGTGACTTGCCCCTTCTGAGGCTCTGAAGACTGCCAAAAAGGGCTGACCCTGCATAGCCCAAGCCTGGTTGTCCTCAAATTCCAATCAAAGAAAAAAATTGAAGATGACGAGAACGTGTCTAATGGGCTAGACAGCCATCCTAGGGCATGCCCTTTGCTCCAATCCGGCACCAGAGTCATGTTTGATGGGGTTCCCTAAAGCCATCCTGGTCACAAAGGAAATGAGCTAGAAGAAGTATTATTTCTAAGAAAATGGTGATGTTTACATCAAACCAAGAGTAGGCTAGAGGTCACTAAAGTGGAGCCCCAGGGTTCTGCTCAGAGACAAAACGGTGGATTCACACAGGCCCGCACTCTGTGCAGACACTTGACCCCACTCCACTCTCCACTGAGGTTCCTTCCTCAGTGGGGCAGGTATCAGGCCTGATAGTTGCATCCCAGAGGCTGAGAATGGAAAACCCAATCTCTACTCGTGTCCTCAGATCTGGCCACTGTGCCGTAGGAAGCTCTTCCCCCAACACTCTCTGTTCATTTCCAGATCTGAAAAACAGAGCTGCAGAGTAAGTGTTTATCATGAAAGGACATAGTTACCCACTCTAGGAGTTTGTCTAATGCAGGACTGGCACAGTTCTAAAGACCTACAAAAGGAGGAATACAGAGTGAAAAGATAGTTCTACCTCAGGCCGAACACCTGAGATAAACACTGACTTCCCCCATTGCCTAGGAAGCAGCAGGAGGTACCAGTTGTACTCCAAGAAAATCCTGGGTAGGAGAGCACTGGTTAGGGGCCTCAAAGCTATAAAGTTCCACCCAAGGAACTCCCAAAGCCTTTTGGTGAGCTCGTTAGTCAGCACAGTTGTGTCATGCAACCACTCTGTGTCTAGCTCTGGACTGGCACAGGGAGGCCACCGGGAGGAAGACAGACACAGCCCCACACTCATGGAAATGACATTCTAGACAGGAAAATAGACAAGAAGCCAAAAACTACAGCTGTAACAACGGTTGTAGCCTGGAGGGCCAAGGAAAGCCTCCTCCAAAAGTGACATAAATCTGAGATCGGGGGACAAAAGAAGTTAGACACGCAAAGGGAGTTAGCCGGAACTGCGAATTATTATCCCTCAATACACATCTCCTCTGCTTCCATAATCATAGAATTTTCACTTGAGTATGTGGCTTCCCGGAAAACAATGACATTTCCCAGTCTCTCCTACAGCCGGATTCTAGCCAATGGGAAATGAGAAGAAGTGGTGTATAAATTTCTGGATTGCGAGGGAGGGGCTTGCCCTCACTTTGCCTCTTTACCCCTTCTACTAGCTGCAATGCAGCAGTGGCCGGAGCCTTCTTGGAGCATGCAGAGGAAGGTGACACCCACAGTAATGAGATAGAAGGAGCCTGGGCCTTTGACGACTTCTCAGACTAGAGCTGCCATGTCAGCTTGGGGCTTTATATGAGAAAGAAATAAATCTATCTTGTTTAAGTTATAGTATTTTGGTTTCTGTTACAGCATCCAAAGCAATGTTCTAACACATGGTCTGAGGGGACGGCATAGTGCCTTTGCATATCTTAACTTCATTTGATCTTCCAAAGAACCTGATAAGTAGGGGATTATTTTAGTGTTGAGATATAATGGTCTTGTCCAAGGTCACACAGTGGTGGAGCCAGAGACTGAAAACGCAGATCTTCATCTTCCCAACTCTAGGGAACATACACTGTGCCCACGCTGCCTCTCTCTCTCTAGAATGGGTTTTGGTGCTTCCTCCATTCGTGAAGTGAATGTTCACCAAACCATCCACACTCCAACTTCCCCGCTTCTGCTCCATTCCAGTCTAGCCATCGACTCAAGGTCTTGAGAGCTCATGCCCTGATCAGCCCCAACAATAGGTTCAAGTGTCTAATTTCAGGTTAGGGATATAAGCCTATCATCATTTTTCTCATGGAAGCTCTTATATTTTAGTCTAAAAGGGAGTAGTTGGAATAGTAACCCCCTCCCCAGCTTAACCTGCCTTCCCTTGTGCAAAGACCCCAGCACTTGAGAGCCCAGGGGACCCTCAGCTTTTTCATCAGGGCAAGTGGCTTCTCTCCTTTTTATGATAGTCTTGACTTCTTACCAGGGGCTACACAGCTCCTCTGGGTTTCTCCTCAGGACCCTGTGTGAAAACAATTCTGCTATTTTATCTTTTGTCAGCCCTCTGACTGATTGCAGGGGAAACTGCGGGCTGAGCCATGTTCACACAAATCCTCAGTGGCTGTCCTCTTACTGAGGCACTCCTCAGGTTATGAATCACCTCTGGGGTACTGCATCTGAATAATTCAGATTTTATTCCTCACAGCCAGGAGACAGCTTTAAGCACGCATTTACCTTGATCAGGTCATTCTGTGCCTCAGGTGCCTGTAACTTGCGAAGATTTAATGGGGCCTCAGCCTGCAGAAGACTGAAGCAGCCAAGAAGGGAAGGACGCAGGCTCGAGTGGACACCCCTGGGAAGCCTATGGCTTAGTGTGGAGCCTGGGGGTGGGGTGGGGGTACAGGTCATGCCGCAGGCATGTCTCAAATAAGCAAAACCCACATAGCTCAAGCAGGCCTTATCTGGATGCTTTCCTCTTTTCTTTCATGAAGCTCCCGTTATGCTCCCTTTCTTGCTACTCACAAAGGGACCCCTGAAAATCAGACTCCTCTCTCAGTACTGCTATTTTTCTCTAATTGCTTTTCTCATGAATTGCCATATTTGCTTTGGACAGAGGGCTGCTCCTGACTGGTTGTAATTCTGAGGCACCCAGAGGATTTTAAAAAATATTTTGGAAATTTTCACAAAAGATTATTGAGACTCTCAGATGACTCTTTCCTCTTCCCACCCCACCCACTCTCTCTGGGTGATTTGCATACTCCCACAGTTTCATCCTCTGCTTATGTCCCCTGGAGGCTCCTGGAACTACCAAGGCCAGTTCCCTCCCTTGAGCTCCTGACCACATGCCCATCCTCCTGGTGGATCTGCCTGGATGTCCCCGAAGTTCCTCAAACTCCCCATGCCCCAGAAGGAACTCATTGTCTTCACTCCCAAACCAGCTCCTTATCTTTCTTTCCTTGAATGATAGTTATCTCTACACATCAAGCCACCCAAGTCTGAAGCCTGAGAGTCAGTGCAGCCATCTGGTCACTGAATTCTGGCAGCTGGTCTTTAATGTCTTGTATGTCTATTCTTCTCTCCATCTCCTTTCCAAGTATGTTCCAAAGAGTCTCCTAACTGATCCCTCTTACAACATTCTTGTTCCTCCGATCGATCCATTTTCTACACCGCTGTAAGAGTAATCTTCTACAATGCAAATCTAATCATTGTGGGATTTTTAGAATTCTTTCAGTGGCTCCCTCATGCTCTCAAAGTAAAATTTAAATTTCTATCCAGGGCCATATGAGTCCCTTCCTAATTTGGCCCTATCTATAGCTCTATCTCTCCCTCTCGCTCCCCAGACACAATACTCCCAAACCGCTGTTTTGTGACACCTCTGGACTTCTGCTGCATTGTCCCTCTGTCTAGAATGGCCTTCCCTCATCTTTTTATCTGGACAGTTTCCTCAGCAATCAATTCAGGCATCTCCTCTTTCAGGAATCCTCTGCACACTGTCAGAGCACTCATCATAAGCTAGTCTGGGAGCTCCTTTAAGGCAGCAACTGTGTCTTGGTTTATTTTATCTGAGAGTATGTCAGTGTACCTAGCACAGAGTAGGTGCTCATTAAACGTTTATTGCAACAGTGAAGCTACAGGGAACCCTAGGATGACGTGGTCACTTTCTTCCAAGATTTCTCTTACTTCTACTTCTCCGATTTTTTATATTGAAGTTTACAGTGTGCCTAACACAGCGTTTACATACACAGCAGTCTCTGAAGGAGTATTTGTTAAATGAATATGAGCATTGTCGTCAGACTCTGGAGAGCAGCCATGGGAAGAAAAACACACTTGCTCAAGGGTATTTCAAAGGGCAGGGCCAGGACCAATGCAGGTACGTTGCGTGGGAGCCGGTTTGGGAAAATTAGGAAGGGTTTTGTTAGTAAAAGCTGTTCCATGGCATGATATAATAATAGCAAATCAGTGATAATACAGAAGCTTATAGAAAGGATTCTTCCAGTGGATTCAAGGAGGTTAAGCCAAATGACCTTTAGGTCCTTTTCAAATCTGAAATTTCGTCATTGAAAACACTGAAGTTTGTCCAAAATATTCAGCCATCAACATATGTAGTAAAAAGGCCATTGACTGGTGGATATTTTCTTCAGAAAGGGAAACAAGCAAACACGTCACCATGGCAGTTTCACAGCAACTTTACTCTGAATATTTGGGTATATGGGGACTTCTCTGTCTCACTTGACACCTGAAACACAGCTCCTGGCCAACTCTGACCCCTGGGAGGAAATCAAGAAACAAAAGGCTGAGGTGCTGTTCACAAAAGGAGAGAAATTCACAATCCTCCTGGACTCAGTTATAAGTTCATTTGATGAAATATTATTCAGCTGTTGTAAAGAATAAAATCGATTAATATACATGTAAGATATATTAAGTTAAAAGAGAGCAAATTAGATAATACCATATATGGTATGATCACTTCTGTGTACTTTTTAGAAAGAATATATGTGAGTAAATAGGCATAATTTTTCTGGACAGAATTGTAAGAAACTTAACAGTAGCTACTTCCTGTGGGAGAGTAGTTATTTCCTATGAACAGTGGAGATGAGAGAAGGTGACTCACTTTTCATTGTGCATGATTCTATATTGCTTTGTTTTCTAACACCCTGTCCTTTTAATACAACAGAAGTTACCTGGATTGTGAAATTAGGCTAATTTTTCACTTCTTCCTTATAGTTACCTATTTAAAAAATTAAAATCCAACAATATTTTTTATTTCCTAGAGGCTAGAGAAAAGGAGGCAGGGTCTAACCAGGCTAGCATCAAGGCCAGTTCTAAACATGAGAAATGAGAACCAGGGAAACAGAGGGCTGGGAGGAAGGGAGAGTCTCTTGCTTGAGCTCATTCTGTAAAAAAGACGTCTGAGCTGTGAACAGAGGGAAGATCTCCGGGGTTCCAACATGACTCTCAACTACACCAACAAGGGAGAAGGAAAAGGATTTTGGGGAAGGGTGTTAACACTTGCAGAAAGCCCACTGTGCACAGGCCTTTTATACATTCACCAGCCAACTTCTGCCCTTAGAAAGCCTTTAAACAGCAAGATCCATCTTATCTTGAGCTTTCCAGAATTCAAAGCCTTAAAGCTGGCACAGAAGTTTTTGGACCCATGAGGAAACATGATAAAAATGGTACTCATACAAACTCCCTTATCATGTATCCTGGGATTCTCATTTTTCCTAGGGTCCCATTTAATACAGAGATGTGTTTGTGAAACACAATGCTGGTGTCTAGAAGAGACCTTTTATATAATGATAACTAGGGAAGGTATGGTCTGGGCAAGTAAGAGTTAATCTGGAAGTCAGGGCCCGTGCCAGCCAGGAGGTTCAAGAGCAGTATTTAGGCCACTTTGGCATTCTGGCTCTACCTCGTAAGCCTGAGAGGAAGGGCTTCTCTCAGTCTTCCCAGCTCAGCTCTCCTCTGCATCTCTGGATCTTTGCGTTCCTCACTTTGAACTGGTAACCTGCCCTTGGTTCTCAGTTGCTTATGAGATAGAGTTAGGGACTTTGGAGACAGCAGTTAAGGTTTGGAATAACCACCATGCGGAATGGGACCCAAGACCAACTGATAAGCCTCATTGTTCTTCTGGCTCTCTCAGGATCTCCACTTTTTCTGCAGCTGATGTGTCGTACAAGATGGATTTCACAAGAGGAGCTTACACCTCATCCATTTCCCATGAGCAGAAAGGGCTTGCCAGACCAGTGGGCCAAAGTATGCCCATTTCCCAGTGGGATGGCATCTCTCCCAGGTGAGCAAGATCTAAGACATTGCTCCGAGTTGGTTGTGTTTCCTCTATCTTTCATATCAGCCCTGATCAAAGTGGGGCATTGGCAGTTATGCCTATTGCATTTCAGTTAACATGATGACTTTGATTGAAATCAAAGGTGGGAAAGTTTATGGGATAGCAAATGAAAAGGCATCCTGTGAGCAAAGTCATTCTGCCTGAATGACACATGAATTTTTATCCAGGTGCCAACCTTTTCATCCCACTGAAGTTTGGAGGTGGATGTCATTTCATTCCCAGGTAAGAGCTGGGAGTGGTGAGTAGCAGGGCCCTGAGATTTTCCAGTGACATAGCCTGTGACCTTTTAGGAGAGATCTCAGAGATGGAGAAGATGAATAATACGGGCTTGTTTACCCAGGACTCCAGTGGTGGTTGTCACTGCTGCTTGTTTTAGAAGTCATGTATAGGGAGTTGAGTTAATCTGACTCTTTGGTTCATGGATATGAGCATTATTGATCCCTGTGAGACCTCTCGCTTGGATTTATTTACTTCCTCATTCCTTTTTTCCCCATCCCAAAACTCCATTTTCCTCTTACCTACAATAATTTTTATGTGTTTAGTGTGTAGCCTTTTGTTTGCATGTTTTCATACAAACAGTATTTGTTTGCAGTATTTTTTATTTATGTAAATGTTTTATCCCATTAAGTTTCTTACATTTTATCACTGTTTTTTCCCTTGTTCTTTTCACCATCCTCAAGATCCATCCATTCTGCCATGTGTACATCTGATCATTTGCTTCAATCCTGCTGTATAGTACTCCCTGGTGTACACTCACTTTATATGTTTTTTTTTAATTTTTAATTAAGTTTATTGGGGTAACATTGGTTAATACAATTATATAATTTTCAGGTGTACATTATCATTTCACATCTGTATATTCTATTATGTGTTTACCACCCAAAGTCCAGTTTCCTTTAGGTACCATATATTTGATTCCCTTTACCCACTTCACCCTCTCCCTAAACCCTATATTTGACCTCCTTTACCCTGTCTACCTCCCCCTTCCTCCCCGACCCCACTAGTAACCACTAGTCTATAGTCCTCTGATAACCACTAGCCTATAGTCCATGTCCATGAGTCTCTGTTTCTTTGTCCTGCTCATTTGTTGCTTTTAGGTTTATATCCCACGTATAAGTGATATCATGCGATTTTCAACTTTTTCTGTCTGGCTTATTTCACTTAGCATAATTATCTCAAGGTCCATTCATCCACGTTGTCGCAAATGGCAGTATTTCATCTCTTCTTATGGCTGAGTAATATTCCATTGTATATATGTACCACAGCTTCTTTAGCCAATCATCTATCATAGGACACTTAGGTTGCTTCCACGCCTTGGCCACTGTGAATGATGCTGCTATGAACATCGGTGTGCAAATATCTTTTTGGATATGAGTTTTCAAGTCTTTGGGGTAAATACCCAGTAGAGGGATTGCTGAATTGTATGGTAGATCAATTCTCAGTTTTTTGAAGAACCTCCATACTGTTGTCCATAGTGGCTGTACCAATTTGCAGTCCCACCAGCGGTGTATGAGGATTCCTTTTTCTCTGCATCCTCTCCAACTTTTGTTATTACTTGTCTTGTTGATTATAGCTATTCTAACAATGAGATGGTATCTCATTGTGGTTTTGATTTGCATTGCTCTAATAACTAATAGATGTTGAGAATCTTTTCATATATTTGTTGGCCATTTGTATGTCCTCTAGGGAGAAGTGTCTGTTCAGGTCCTCTGTCCATTTTTTGATTGGATCATTTGTTTTTTTGTTGTTGTTGTTGAGTTGTATGAGTTCTTTGTATATTTTGGATATTAGGCCCTTATCAGAGGTGTTGCTTGCAAATATATTTTCCTATTCGAACGGTTCTCTCTTTACCTTGTTGATGATTTCTTTTGCTGAGCAGATGCTTTTCAGTTTGAGGCAGTCTCATTCATTTATTTTAGCTTTTACTTCCTTTGCTTTTGAGGTCAAATTCATAAAATCCTCTTTAATTCCAAGGTCCTTGGGTTCAGTTCCTATGTTTTCTTCTATGCATTTTATTGTTTCAGGTCTTATATTTAGGTCCTTAATCCATTTTGATTTAATTTTATTTCTCAGTCTCGGTGATAGAAACTCAGGTAGCCTCCCACTCCCATCACAAATAACTGTGCAGGAAACACTTGTAAACATGTCTCCTTATGGAGTTGTGTAAGGATTTCTTGGGATGTATCCTTAGCAGAGGAATTGCTGTGTGCTACACTGAATTTTACTCATAATGCCTGAATGTTCTCCAGAATGTTTGTTGATGCACTTCTCTGACATCCATTTTCTCACTGGCAGAGTGTAAGAGTGGTCAGGTCCAATACTTGGCATCACCCTCTCTCTATATTTTGCTGCTATAAAAGTCATACAGTGATATATCTCTTTGTTGTTTTAATTTTCATTTTTCATATTACTAATCCTTTTGAGTCTCCCTTCATATCTACCACGGTGGATGCATAGTGTACTTCTCAGATCCCTGCTCCAAGACCGAGGCCCTCATTATCCCAGCTGCCAGGAGTGCTGGCTGCTGTTACTCACAGAGCAACCCTCCCCAGCAATTTCCCTGAGCCAAAGGAAGCTGCTTCACTCAAGGTTATGAACCCTCCTTGGGAGCAGCAGCCATCCAATGACTAGTCAGTACAGGAAGATAAAGCCAATCAATCCCCTTGCCTAAATTCAGGACAGCTTTATAGAGACATCCCAGCTTCTACATCCTCTCATGGAATCAATCAAGGCTGCAACTGCGTCAAAGTTCAGATTCCTTCTCTACCCACCCCTGTTTCCCTCAGTCCCTCAGGGCTTTGTTGCCAAAACCACGCCCAAGTAATCCTCCTGCTCAGCACTCCGCATCTCAGGATCTGCTTCCCAGGAAAACTGACTTACACCAACTTGTTAGCTTTTTGGAGTTTTATCTTCTGTATAATGCTGATTTATATTCTTTCCCCACTTTTTTCTATTGCAATCATAAATGTTCAAGATTCTTGCACATTCTTCATATCAATCCCTCATTGGTTTTATTTATTCTTTTTTAAATGTATTTTCCATTTACAATCAACATATAATATTATATTAGTTTCAGGTGTATGACATAGTGATTAGACATTTAGATAACTTATAAGGTGATCACTTTGGGAGGTCTAGTACCCATATGACAGCATACGCAATTATTACACTATTATTGACTATATTCCTTATACTGTACTTTACATTCTCATGACTGTTTTGTAGTCGCCCATCTGTACTTCTTAATCTCTCACCTTTTTCATTCATCCCTTCAACCTCCTTCCTATTTGGCAACCATCAAAATGTTCTCTGTATCTATGACTTTGTTTCTGTTCTGTTTTTTCATTTATTTTTTTAGACTCTACATATAACTGAAATCATATGGTATTTGTTTTTCTCTGTTTGATTTATTTCACTTACCATAATACCCTCTAAGACCACCCATGTGATTGCAAATGGCAAGATTTCATTCTTTTTTTATGATAGAGTAGTAGTCCATTGTTATAGATGTAGTCCTTTATTGGTTTTAGATGTTACAGATACTCTCTCCTATTTTTTTTCCCCTATTTTAATTTCCCATCCCCTATTTCCACCCCTGACCCATGGATGTTGCCGTTTCCCCTTAAGAACTGGATCTCTGAAGGCGGGGCGTCCTCTCACAAACACTCGCAGTGTGCACCTGAGGCCTGGCGCATCCGGGGTATGGTCTGTGGCTTCACCTTGGGTGCAAACCCAGGACCTTCTGCGTGCAAAGCAGATGTGCTAATCACTATACTATGGAGCCACCCCCACCCTCTCCTATTTTGTAATCAGTCTGTTAACTTTGCCCATGGGGTCTTTTGTTGATTAGAAATCTTTAATTTTGATGTAATCAAATTCACAAAACTTTGCCTTATGGTTTATGCTTTTGGAATTTTGTTTTAAAAGAGCTCCCCTGAATCACAAAGATATTTTCCTGCACTAATTCTATTAATTTTATTTCTACTATTGTTCTTTAACTTTTTACAACTTAGGTCTTTAAACCACCTCTTTTGTGTGTGGTATTAAATAGGGATCCAGTTTTATTTTTCTCCATATAGTAAACCAATTTCCCAAATGCCATTTACTAAACAATCTATCCTTCCCCCACCAATTTGTGGTATCAACTCCTTACTATATGTTAAGTTCTGACACATGCATGAGTCTATGTCTGAGCTCTCTATTCTGTTCTGTTGGTCTATTTGTATGTTTTTCAAATTACTGCTTTTATCATTATGACTTTGTAATACATCTTAACATCAGAGAAGGTAAGAGCCCCCCTTTACTCTCCTATTTAAAAGTTGGCTTAGCTGTGGTTCTCTGTATCTAATTTGATTGTCTTTCTCTGTCTTTTACTTCCATAGTTTTTAAAGTAAGTTTAGTTCAAGTGTTTTTGACTTTATCTGTTGGCTTTGTCAGAAGTCCTTGGTTCAGCTGGCAGCAGTGGGTCTGCTAGCCAGCATGCCTGAATGATGACTTGCGTCATCAGTAGTGCACACACACAAGCACAAGGGGAGAAATGTTAGGAAGCAGTCAAGCCAAGAGATGATATCTGTTCTGCATCAAACACTAGAAAGCCCTAACAATTGTCTGCAGAGTGGTATTCAATCTGATTCAAGGGAAACCGTCAAAGACACACAGATCTTAATGAGCCTGGAAACTTAATCAGAGGCAGTAATGAATGATAACAGTACAGTCCTGCCAAGGAGAAAACCCTATCTGGATTCTTGGTTGATTGGCTTGTGCTCCTGAGGATTGCAAAGGCCTGTCAAAAGGCAGCTCATTGCCTCCTTTTCTCTGTGCTGCTTCTGCAGCTCTCTTCAAACCCAATGTTCACAAAGCTCAGCTTTCAAGCATCTAGCATTTTTGTTTTGTGATAATTAAGAGACTGTGAGAAGGCCACGGTTAGTCATCCGTGATGTCAAGATGATGGGTGCTCCAGCTCTGGAGGTGCTTAAGGTTCAGACGCATCAGGGTTATAGTTAAAAACAGGAGCTGATGAGAGGGAATGAAGTCACTCATTGCCGAAATCTTGAAAACTGAGTTCAGTGAGAGGGTCACGGCTTTTCAAATGCAGAATCTGCTCTTTGATGGTGCTGAGGATCCACCCAAACATGGGTTATGCTGTTCACTTCCGTTTTCTCATTACCCAAGACTATAAGTCACAGAGGATCAATTCTGTTTGGATCAGTCTTAACAGCCGTCCTAGCATCGACCCAGTTCTGCTAAACCTCTTCTGTTTATGTCTCATTCTTCTCCTTCAAGTTGTTCTTATCCTCTGATGCTGTATGATGCTCACATCCCTTCTTGTTTGCAGAGCTCTAAGTTCTAAGTTTATAGACTTTGAGAACAGACATTTTCATTAATTTGTGTAGATGGTGTTTTTTCCCACAAGTGGCTCCACAGAATGCTAGTGCTGGCTTCACGTGTTTACCTCAAAAGTGGTCAACAAGTCTGATTCCTTGGCTCTGTGGCTCTCTCTGCCTAACCTAAATGTGTGTCCCTTTCTTGTGACCATGCTGGATCCCACATTCTGGTACGGGGAGGCCTACATTATCTGTTCCTTTTGGAGAAGGATTACGTCCTGATTGGAGTACAAGAGGGCCTGGATGGTACTCTCATTTAACCTGTGTGGCTCTAGTGAACCCCTGAAGGCTGTGGAGTTCAACAGCCTTGCTGATTTACCTCTTCATACCTGGGGAACAGGGCCACACAGGACAACTTCAATTTCTACTCTTCATTATCAAATTAAATCATCCATTCTCCACCTCTACCATCAATTCCAGACTTTCAGGAGGAAAAGAGGATTACAGTCCAGCTCTCGGTCAGGCCATTGGATAATATGTCAGGCTGAGAAAATGGCTCACACAGTCTTCTCTGGTGCCAGTCAGATCCAGATCTAGTGAGATGACAATGACCTTGTTTAGGGCTGTCAAGGATCCTGTTCTTTTACCTCTTAAAGCCCCTGCTTGTCCACATGTCTGATTGAGACTAGAGAACCCAAAGCCCAAGCCTAGAGGGCTGAGAGTTCACCAAACACTTAGGCAGAGATGCCTCTTACAAAAAAAAGAACAGTTGCACCCCACAAATTGGCTTTCCTATATTTGGTTTCTTCCCAGGGAGATTAAATATAACTTTTCAGATGTTGTGGATTTTAGTGCAGACCATGTGGCCAACAGACTTCTTGACGTGGGCTTTAAATTTGGCCTATCAATCCCTCAGGGGACCTCTGAAAGTTAGGCTGTACCTAAACCACTCTAGAAAAAAGTTGCATGTAGATTGAAAAAAGCTAGGCAAAGGCAGAGATGAGCCCAAGTACCTGGATAACAGGGTTCTCTCTCTGGTCCACCATTTCTGTTCCCCGAGCCATCACTTTCTCCCTGAAACTTCAGAGGAGCTCAATCCAGCTGGTCAACTTGGCCAGACCAAACACAATCAGGAAGACCTGTTCTTCTGAGAATGACACTGGGAGCCACTCTGCTATACCTTCTTGTGAGCCATGGGCACCCGGGCACGAGGAAAAGCTAGGGAGAAAGGTACTTGTGCTCCTTTATGCTTTAGGAGTTCTGATTTTGCTTGCAAAAGGAGGGAAAAGAGACCTCAGAACAAGAACTCAAAGGTAATGCACAAAAGTATTGCAGATAGTAAACTATCCACAGAAAGATGCATAGCCTGGCTAAAATATGAAAAAAAATGCAAAGCTAGAGACCAGTCTCAGGTCCCACTATACATTTGTTAAATTAGTGTCCACCCTGACTAGGAATTTTCAACCCAGGCCACCACACCACCTACCCAGGGACAAATAGCCATAGAAAAATGGACCTCATTCATTTTTTTCCCATTTGGAGCATTTGCTTAGCTTCTGCTCAGTTCTACTTTTTGACTTCATCCTTCAGATTCTCTCCCTCGATTCATATACTATATTCCTGACTATTTCAGCTTCCCCAATTTGAAGTGGTAAAAATAAACATAAATGATAACAATCAATGATAGCACAGTTCTGTGCTGGAGGAAATGGCACATTTAAATGGAGATGGAGATCTTATGAATTGGTTGCCTCTTTCTTGAGAGTAATCTGGTAATAGCAAGAGCTGATTCTTAGCTGTGATTCATTCATTCCATTTGGATATCACATCCTGAACAAATAAACTCAAAAGAACAAAATTAACCGTATTGATGTTATTACTACTAATGAACTAGAAACAATAAAAATATTCAACCTGTGGCAAATTGGAAAGCAAATTACGATGCACCCACATAATAGACATAGTATTACATTTAAAATGAACACACACGAGAACTCTATTGACACACAACAAAAATCTGAATATGAAATATTACAGAAAAAGCACACTGAGAAGTATGGTCTCATACTGATTGCACAATGTGAAAACTTGATAAGCATCAGAAGAGAATTAACAGATACATAGACATTTAATATGCAATGGTTTTTTTCTCTAGAAAAGTTGTATAAGTCCATAAGAAAAGCGTTTCCTAAATAAAATAGAAATATGGGACCACACGGCATTTTTCTTCTAGTAGGTGTTCCCATGCCGGTGTGGGTAAGGGGCCTGGCTCCTTTTCCTCCAAGTTTTATTTCTGTCCTGTGGATGTTGTCAGCTCTAGGAGAGGACAGGAGGCATCCTTCTAAGATCTCTCGGCTCTGCCCTCCACCCTCTGCTTCTGCCACCCAACAGCTGGGTCTGCAAGAAATTCTTAGCTTCTTTTCACTGCTCTTAACTCATTTCCAAAAATCAATCAAAGCCAATAGCCCACTGGAAAATACTTGGAGGATGTTTGTCAGCAGCAATGCTTAGTTGAGATGGCATCAAACTAGAGGTCAGAGGGTCATGGTTCTAGCCCTGACTTTGCCACCAACTTGCTGGGTAGCCTAGG
The DNA here is from genome assembly GCF_902729225.1 of Pteropus medius. Lineage (NCBI taxonomy): Eukaryota > Metazoa > Chordata > Mammalia > Chiroptera > Pteropodidae > Pteropus > Pteropus medius. Next base: position 11,196,305 of record NW_024353517.1, read on the forward strand.
GCAAGTGTGGATCTCAGTTTTGTCATCTGTAAAATGGCAGTGTTGGACCAGGTGTTTTTTCTAAAGTCTGAAGTTCTGACATTTCTGTGGCTCTATCTTTACTGACTCAGGACTAGGGAAAGAATCTTACAATCTCATCATTCTGAGGCTGAGAATCAACTCTGCCATCCAAAGCTAGCTGCCTAGAAACCCTGGAGGGCAAGGTAGCAGATCCTTTTCGCTCGCTGCAGGTGCAAGGGATCATCAAGGATTAGAAGGGGCGGGGGGACTTTCTTCATGTTTGGGGCCTTTATCATCAGACAATAAGAGTTGATTGTTTTTTGAAAGGGTTAAGAGCCAGAAATTTTCAGCAAGAAGCAGTTCTCCTTTAGAAGAAGACTGGGAGTCCTGCTTGACCTCAGGTTCCCAGGATGAGACATTCTGAACAGCTCTGAAACAGATATCAGGACGGCAATGATCAGAATCTGGTGTCAAAACAATTCCTTTCATTGCCGCTGCCCAGCAAACCAAACAAGCTGAACAGGAGTAGGCCACAGATGCTTCAGCCAACTAGAGAAAGAGCACTTGAAGCAAGCCAGAATTCTTATAGGTATGCTGTCAAGAAGAAAAAGATTGAGGAGAAAAAATGGAAACTGTAAGAGAATGTGTCTGTTTATGTTACACAGAGAGGGCCCTCGCAGCCACTTCAGTCTCTAAATCTAAGGCATACATCTCTCTCGGTGCAGTGAAAAGTGATGATGAGGGAAAGACAAAGGGGTGGGAAGAGGCAAAATCTTTTGTCTGCTTTTGGCTGAGAGAATGAATGGCCTCTTGGTTTCAGTGGCTGGGCTGCAATAAAAGAGTAAGTAAAACTCTTCTTGCTAAGAATAGGCGCACAGGGGCACAGGAGTGTCCTGTCTGCAGCAAAGATCTTACAGGAATAATGGACATAGCATATTTTATGTGGCTTAAAACAACAACTGTTTATTTAGATCACAGTTCTGTGGGCTGGCTGGGTAGTTCTGGTCTGGGCCAGCTTGGCTGAGCTCTGCTGTGCTCTTATGCTTCTGTGGTCAGCTGGCGAATCGGCTGGCAGTTGGTGATTGAAGATGGCTTCACTCACATGTCTGGCGGCTAGCAGGCTGTTAGCAAGAGTTATGAGGCGACTAGGACACATGCCTCTCATCAACCAGCAGGCCAGTGCTGTTTTGTTTATGTGGCAGCAAATTTCTAAGAGCAGCAAGACAGGAAGCTGCAAAGCCCCTTGAGGCCCAGGCTTGAAATCTGTATGTTGTCATTTTCAAAGCATTCTAGTGATCAAAGCAAGACACAAGGCCAGTTGGAGTAACCAACTGCCCCAGGGTGCCCTAGACTGAAGGATTTCCCAGGACACGAGACTTGCTATACAAAAACCTGGAAAATTCTGGACAAACTGGGACAGTTCATCACTCTAATGGCCAGCCCATATTCAAAGAATGGGAAATTTGACTATCATTTCTCCAAAGAAAGGTATACAAGTGGATAATAAACTCACAAAAAGATGTGTAACATCACTAATCATCAGGGAAAAGGAAATCAAAACCACAATGAGATACCACTTCACACCTGGTAGGATGCTGTTATTCAAAAACAGAATAACAAGCATTGGTGAGGATGTGGAGAAATTGGAATCTTTGTGCATTCCTGGTGGGACTGTGAAATGGTGTAGCCACTGTGGAAAATGGTATGATGATTCCTCAAAAAAGTCCTGGATGGAAGCCCCCAAAAATTGAAAGCAGAGACTCAAACAGATATTTGTAGATCCATGTAGATAAGCAGCATTATTTACAATAGACAAAAGGTGAAAGCCACCCACATGTCTAATCAGTAACCCAAGTACAAATGAATAAACAAAATGAGGTATGTGTACACAATAGAATATCATTCAGCCATAAAAAAGATGGGAGATGGGGAGTTAGTGTTTAATGAGTATAGTGTTATAGTTGGGGAAAATGAATAAGTTCTGGTGATGGATGGTAGTGCTGGTTGCACCACCATTTACATTGAATACAATGTAAATGTATTCAATGTTACAGAACTGTACATTTTGAAATAATTAAAACTATACATTTTACGTTATGTATATCTTACCACAATACAAAAGTGGGGGAAATAGGCTTCCCTATTAATGAGAGGCGCTACAGATGATTATGACCATTTTTTCATCTGCTGCACGGGTTTACAGGAATTTAATTAAATAAGGCCAAGCTGTTGCAGTAGAGCACAGTTTTTGAGGAAGTATTCTGGGAGACAGCATGCAGGGTCCAAATATTGACTATTTTGGTACTCTTTCCTTTGAGAGCCAGTTGCAGCTTATGATTATTCATTTGGGTAGAGAAAAAGAGGGAATAAAAGAAGGTACATGTTGATGAATAAATGAGGTGGCGAGGATGTGTGGTAAGACTTTGGAACTAGCCAGAAAAGTAAAAGAAAACAAAACTAAGTCAGAGCTCTAGAGAAATTACTAACATGCATGGAGGGGTCTGAGCCACCATTTCCTGTTCTCTTCATGACCCTGGCTGCACACAGCGCAGACAGTCTCTAAGGAAACTCATAGGGCCTGGCTCATGCACTGCCTTCCCCTCCTAGTCCCTCTCTGTTTGGTGTTCATGGGAGTCTGTGTTTATAGGAAACTCTGATTGTACCTGACTGTCTAGACTAGAACAGACTAGTTTAATGGCAGGGAGGAGTGAGGAAAGGTATCAGTGCTTGTGAATGGCCAAGTGGGGTAGAGGCAGAGAGGGGCTGAAGGAAGCTGTGATGCAGATGACCATGAGAAACAGTCAGACTCCAAGAATGCTGTGTCTGAAAAGGACTTGGAGAGCATCTCATCCATTCTTTCCACCAGAGAAAGAAGAAAATGAGTCCAGAAAGCTTCGGGAACATGTCCAGGGACCACTGTCTCAGGGAAGCAAGAAGTGGCAGAGCTGGTGCTCAGGACACAATTTTCTCATTTCTAAGCCAGAGCTTCATCTTCCACATCCAATGGCTTTCAATTTCCCACTGAACCTTCTCTGCACTAGTTACTGGAAGAAGATGTGGTAAAGTCCCACCATAACGTGCCTCTTTGCCCCAAGATTTGATCTACTATGCCCTCTAGTACACAGACACAAGTCTTCTAGCCCTCTCAGATCTATAAAATCTGATACAGAGGGTATATCTGTCTTATCAGTTACTTAATTAAGGTATTATACTGTATTTCCCATTTTCTCCACTCAGGTGCAGAGGGAGAAGTTATTTTTAGGTGTTACAAGAAGTACAGTGCAGACCAACTCTTTCTTCTCAGCTCAGTGACTAAGATTTAGCCTGCTCTAGGTTTGTTGCTTAATACTTAAAGGTCATCAGTGGATGGGCATAGCTTGTCTCAGGAGGCTGAAGTGCTAGGGGATTGAGTACAGCTGAATGCCATAAGCCTCTCCTTTTTTCTTCCTTTCTTTTTTTTTTTCTTTCTTTTCTTCTCTTTTTTTTTTTTTTTTTATGGAGAGGAAAAAGTCTTGGAAGAACCCCAATTGAGAAGCAGCTGGTGTATTGATTTATCGATCCAATTGCCTTTTCCAGCTGGGAAGGCTTCAATAACTGGAAAAGGCTAGTACTTTTCCCGTAATACTCTGCACGGTCTAGGACTCATTGTGGTGCTCTAAGAATCCCAAATTTGAATCTACACATATCGATTAAGGGCCAGCTATGGACAAGTTACTGGGAGAACTTTTAAGAGGAGGCAGATACAATGCCCATCCACAGTCTGGTCACAAGGAAATAAGGCAAGGACTCAGTTCAAAGACAGGTAGACAAGAGAAGGGCTGAGGAGGCTCTACATGCTTGGTGTCTGACATCCAAGTAGTGGAGATTGGAACCAGAGAGCAGACAGAATCTGGAAATGCCAGCTTGGCCACCACCACCCTTGTCCCTATGCTTCACTGTCAGGGCAGTGCCAGAGAAAGGATCCAAGGCTGCCTTGAGAGGTTAAGTTAGACTAAGTGGGGAGAGAAAAGCCAAGAAGCTGGGAGATGAAGCAGTGCGCTGAAAGAGAGTCAGGGAGAGGGCAGAAGCAGAGCAGGAAACCCAGAATTAAGTGCAGCGGGACACTATATTAGTTAGGATGCAGGTTTAGCTATGTGCGGCAGAGACCCAGAGTAGCTGGGGTTTCAACAAGATAGAAGCGTTTTTCTCAAGTAACATCTGAGCTGGTTAAAGGGTTCTGCTCAGCGAATCACCAGAGGCACAGGCTTCTTTCCCTTCTTGCTCCATTGGCTCTAGCTTGTTGTCTTCATTTGCATGGTTTAACGTGGCTCACCGCCACATCCACATTCCAACCAATGGAAAATGGGAAAAGGGCCACAGGAGGAAAGCCTCCTTCCCTTTAAATATGCAAACATTGCTCTCACTATTTCTACCCATATCCCGTTTACCAGAACTTGGTCACATGGCAATGCCTAGCTACAAAGGAGAATAGAGATTGTCGTGTTTATTCTGGGCGATCATGTGCTCTGCTAATATTTCTACTGCCATGAAGAAGAGATAGATAGGTACTGGGGGACACCAACGAGACTTAGTCATAGGCATTGACTAGATGGAAACAAGACAAAATAGGGTCCACATAAGGCAAGTCCCAATACCAATATAGCAGCTCCTCTGTGAATTTTGCCAGAACTGTGTCCCCCTGGTCATTGAAAAGAGAGAAGCATAGAGAAGAGTGAGATTATAATTACTGAAAGAACTAAGGAAGGCTTCCTATAAGCATGAATTTGAGCCGAGTCACAAAAGAATGGTTGGGGCTTTGACAATAAAGTGGGAAGAAGGCCACACCAAGAAAACGAGTCAGTCCTGTGAAGAGAGTGGCAAGAGTGCAATCTATGATAACAAGAGCCAATGATGGTGTTTAAACAGGGGTCAGAAAGGGCTGTGCTTCCCATGGCCTCTCATGGGCCAATGCGATAATGCTTTGATGCCAAGAGAGGTAAAGGAAGAGAACACAGGATAAGATGAAGCTTTTGGGCACTGGGCTCTAGACCGAGCTTATTTCTCCCTAAAGAGAGTTGGACTGATTTTACATAAGCAGGTGCTCTGGGCCGCTCTGCTCTAAATAGCCTGAAAGCCTTGCCTTCTCTTCTATTTTAGTTGGGGGTGAGACGGCTCTGCCCTCTAATGTCCCACAGAGGCATCCTCTCTGTCTCCCTGAGCCCCAGGCACAGATCTTTGGCACTGAGCCTTAACCTGATGCTCTGGTTCCCAGTCAGTGTCTCTATGGGGATGGAGAATGAGGATGGCAGCCAGGCTGGCATCATTCTGCATAAGTAACCAAGCTGGAAGAGTTGTGAAACCCGGGAGGTTCTGATAGGCTGTTCTGCAGTAAATGCTTATTATAAAAATAAACCTATCTTGCTATTCAGCAACAATGAGCAATACCCTAAGGTTGCCAACGCTGGAAGTACTCACACGTCTGGGCACACTGCTGGGTATTGGCCAACACACAGCAGGGTGCACGAGGGCACAGCTCTCACTCATGGTCTTCTACATCTCACTACAGACTCAGACCTTCAGGTTGCCAACAGATGAAAGGTTAGGTCTGCAGCTGGATATAGAGAACTGTAAAGTCCTGCCTGTGACTCAAAAACAAAACAAAACAAAACAAAACAATAATTGCCAATGTGGGGGGGATGGGGAGCTTGCTTGCAGCTGGTGTTAACAAAAAGATCGAAGGGTTTTTGTAGACTCTGTATTTAAAATGAGCCAATGGTATGGAGTTAGCATAAAGGTGCTAAAGTGGTCTTTAACTGCATTTGAACCAGTGGAGAGTCCAGAACAAAGGAGGTTGTTAATCCTTTTTCAGATCAGAGTAATATATGAGGTACATTCTGAGAAGAAGCTCTAGAATGGTGTGAGATCCCAAAGCTATGGAGATAAGTTAAGAGAACTGAAACTACGCATCCTGGAGGAGACCCAGATGGACATGATAACCATCTTCAAATACCTGGGCGGTTGTCATGGGGATGAGGGAACAACTTGTTCTGTGTGAGCTCCAAGGGGAAGTGATAGCCTGGCAATTTTCTTTCAGAATAGAATTTTAATTGTCTGAAAATGATGTGCTCTCTCTCATGAGAAAGTGAATTCCCCACTGCTGGAGTTTGAAAAAAGCTGGATAAATTTATATGTGGGATGCTGTGGCAGAGATTTACATATTGGGTAAAGACAGGACTAGGGGACTGCTTGAATTTCTTCCCACTTTGAGGCCTTATGATTCCATGCTTTTTATTCTTTAATTTGACTTTTTATTTGGAGATAATTGTAGATGCATTTGCAGTCATGAGATGTGAAACAGAGAGATCCTGTGTATACTTTACCCGATTTCTTTCAATGGCAATACTTACAAAACTACAATATTATCTCATAACCAGATATCGACCACTCCAATAAGTTTGTTCTTCCTGTTCCTCAATCATCCCTGCCCTTGAGGAGCTACCAGTCCCAAAGAGAATAAGGCACATACAGATTCAAAAACAGTGCAGGTTTGGACATACAATAACCAATGGAGTGGGACCAACAAATGCCATGGGTGACCAGAAGACAAAGAGACTGTATCTGCCCAGGGATATCAGGAGAGGCTTCCCAGGGAGTGGTCTGGAATTGGGCCTTCAAAACAGAATAGGAACTCAACAGACAGAAGAGGGCATGTTAAAGATCTGTGGCCATTCAGGCTCATTAAGAGCTAGAAGATAAGTCTCCTTGTGAATTATTCTGTCTTTTTACAAATCTACAGAAAAAGTACCAAAAAAGTGAACATAGACACTCAAAGTTTCTTTGGCAGCCCTGAGCTATGCTTCATTCGGTTCCTACTTTCGCCTTAGGGCCCCATGTATTATAAGTACTTAGCATCTGCTGAAAGAATGCCCGAGGGAAGAAATGAATGAATAGATCTCTGCCCCTGTTGCCCCAGTTCTGCTTTTTCTCCTCCAGAGGAGAAGAGCATGCAACAGTGTGGAAGGCAATGGCATTGGTTTAACTTGAGCGAGTGCCTAAAACCTGTGTGCTTTTCTAGTGTTATAGGAAAGCATGTGATATTGATTAAGGCTGAGGTCCCATGTGCCTCACAAAATTCACAGAGGCCAGTTAAATTTTTTCTCCTCTGTGGCTACGGGTTTTACACTGCATCCACGGTGTGCCACTGTTCAATGGAATCTCAAAATCCACAATTGGTCATCTTTTCCTTAAATATTTTAATAAGCCTGCAGATCAAGCCCCTATTCCTAGTTACCTTTGCCCCTGCCTAACCTGCCTCACTTCTGGGTTCGCGGTGTGGGAAAAGAATGCGTTTCCTAGAAGCATCAGTGGCAGGGCTTGGGGAGGTGGAACCTTGAAATTCAGAAATCATCTGGCCCTACCTCGTTGTTTTAAATGGAGGTCAGGAGGGGACATGTCCTGTCCAGTGTCATCTCGTGAGCCACTGGGGAGCAGGGACCAGAGCTCCAGCCTCTTGGCTTCTGTCTTGATGTTCACTCTAAGAGCATCCAGCTATTTCCTCCTCCTGACAAAGCCAGCCCCTCTCAAACCTCCTAGCTGTGGCCATGTGCCAAGAGTTTCTAATGCTTATGATAACACAGTATAAGAATTAGGTGTACTTGGTTTTCTTTATGTACAAAAGTAAAAAAGATCAGAGCATTTACAGTTTGATGATGTTCCCAAATGCAAGCTCAAATTGCTGAGTTAAAGAGCCAGCAAGTTTTTTAGAGGGTTGTCCAGAGTAATTACTCAAGATGGAATTAAACTGTTTGCCTTCTCATTCCCTCCCACTGCCTGGAAAAGGGTGGGGGTGGGGGTGGGGGCCACAAAGAAAATCATGAGAGACTATTGTTAATTACAGATTTTTACCTGCTTGATGTTCTTTTGCTTTGCACATTAATTAAATCAAGACCAGGTGTCTTGCAGATGGGTTAGCTGCTGGCTATCAGAAGTGATTAATAGATCCCAGCAAATGGGTAAAGGAAACAGCTCTCGAGTTTTATGGGTCATTGATGCCATTCTCAGCAGAAAGCAAGACTGAGAGAGAAAGAACTTGAGCTGAAGTGGCTTACTTCATTAGAGAGCCTCACAGTAGCTGCTCACATATTAACTGTCTCCAGAGCTCCCAGGAGCAGGCAGATCCCCTCTGCCAGTAGATCTGGCCAAGCCATTAGATCTGAAGGAAGTCAAACCTCAAATTCTTTTCCTAAAAGTAATTGGTTCAGAATTTGGAGGTTTGTGACCTGGCACCAGAGGCTGCTACAGGGCCCAGAGCATGACTGAGTGTCAGTGATATGATCAGGAGCTAAGTCTCCTGCCTACCAACTCTTCTACTGAAAACCCTTCCCACTGCTGTCAAAGCTGAGGTGACAGGAGATTATAGAAACAGAACCAGACTTTAAAAGGTGCTCTGACACCATTCAAAACCTAGCTCTGCTCCTAGAGGCCAGAGCCCTTGTCCCTACCCCTGTAAGAAGGACTTGGGGTTAAAACACAGAATGGCACCCCCATCCCAGATGTATCATGCCTGATTCCTTTGGCAGTGCCAGGTCAGGTTTTCTTCTGGAGGCCAGGATGAAACAGGGAGGGGGAGGAGGCCAGGCAGAGAGAAACAAAGGGCACTTATTATTGACAAAGAAAGCATTTGTCCTAGCGTGTGAAGCCATGCGCTTTTGCACAGTGCTGGGCCATTCACTGGAGCCCTGAGCTCACACTAACAATCTAATTGGTTCCAAATACTTCTCAAAAAACTGCCTTCTGTGGTGCTGATTTCTGATTCACTGAGACTGATTTCTAGATGAGACAAATGATGAGCAACCAAGAGCTGTGCAGGGCCCCCTGAGTCTCGCCCACATGCTAGTAGGAGACAGGCACACACGCTCTTTGTCTTTGTGACTCTAACAGAACATGAACACACATTGGTTTGTGTAACTTGAATCCCTTTCTGAAGAACCCTGTACTTACCCTCCCCCATAGTGAGTTAAACCAAAATGTCCTGACTTCAGAGGGCTGGTAGGAATGACTAAGCTGTATTTTGCAGCCAGTAGTCATGTCATGTCATTCTCATCCAGGAAACCTTAAAGCACTTAAGGTAATAGTTTGGTCTGTTCCATTCTTTGGTTTTCTGCCTACTCTCTTTCCGAGCCCAATCCCCAACAGGTCCTTTAGCCCCATGACACTTTCGTCTGCAAATTTTTGGGACTCACGGGCCAGGGAAGGTGTCTGGAGAGGAGGTGGACAGGGCTGGAGTGAAGCAAGGCTGGCACCTGGGACACACGTGGAAGGAGGCATGCTCAGGCGCCCACTCTGTGCTTTTGTGACCTTGATAGTGAGTGCCTCCCTCCATTTCACAGCCAAGGTGACTCTCTTGCCTCACTATAGTCCTGGCCTTGGTGTGGAGGATAATTCTAATCCTGAAGGAAGAAATTCACTTCCCTGATTCACAAGCTCAGGAGGTTTTTTAAAAAGATACCAAATGCCATAGCTTCACCCCAGACCAATGATATCAGAACCTTTGGGTTTGGACCCTGGGCTCACTCATGCCAGGTGAATCTGTTGTGCAGTCATGATTGAGAGTTGCTAGTCTGAGGGCTCACACGGAGCCACAGGTAATGGATGGATGTTCTGCTGATGTCTGCTGCAATGTCGCTAAGGCTCAGTTGTCTCTCTGCTTATTTGGCCCATCCAGGATTTTCTCTGGGTTCCACAAGGCCTCAGGTCTGGCTGAACTTCCAGGCTGACTTACCCAGGAGGGCCGATCTTGGCTACAGTGCCAGGCATCCCCCATTCCCAGCTCCCCACTCACTTTTAGCTAAGTTCCTTATCAGCCTCTAGGAGCCTGGAGATTCTCATGCTAGCTAGTATTTCCTTTGATGTGGCCACTGACACTCCCAAGCTAGTGAAGGGAGTATGTGAGCTGGTCCTTGCAGACTCTGAGAAGAGGACAGAATATTTTCCTTGACTTATCGAACACATCCTCCCTTCCTCCAGAATGGAGTGGGAAGATGGAGACACATGCCTATCCCACCGCTCAGCAATTCCTTTCTGCTTTCCTTTTCCCATGATCTGTAGGAAATATGGAGATGGGCTTCTTCCCTTCCTCTTCCTGCCTGGTAGGGACCTCCCACTGATAAAATTCTATGATTTGATACTCTAGCCCTTTAGAAAACCCTCTCTAGCATTTGACTTTCAAGCCTATTGTCATTTGGGAGACTCACAAAAATGTAATTTGACAGTGAAACCTTGGCAATGGCAGAGATGTGCTTTTCCCCCTGAAGTGCTGACACTCCCTGCTACAGTGAATGGGAAGCCCCAGAGCAAAAAGATTTATAGGCTATAGAAACACTTCTGAAAACATTTCAAAACAGCATTATCTCTATACATTTTGGGCCAAGATTCAGCATTTTACACAGAGCCTGGGGATGCACAAGCCTCTTCCTGGATCTCCACGCATCATTCTCTCAGCATTCAAAGAGGCAGGTAGAAGCGGGGGTGTTTTTATTCCCATCTCATGTTTGTATAATGAAGCGGAGTAGAGAATTAAGGAATACTGGGGTCCTCAGAGGGCAGGGGTGGAGTAGAGGGGCCAGAAGGAGAGAAACAAGAGCTCTTAACTGGGTTTCTGTTAATGTACTTAACTTATTAGGCTCTTTAAACCTCTGAGCAGATTCGGTATACTTATTGAGAAAATTGAAGTCTTTGACTCAGCTATGAAAACTAAAAAATGTATAATTCATCTCTTCCTAAACCTGGGTGTACGGTCTAGACTGACTTCATGGGTGTAGATTTCCCTGACTTCCCCCCACTTCCACCCACCACCCCCACATTCTGTCTGTCAGTCCCTTCTGCAAACATTCCTGTTTCAGGTTGGTGCAGTCTCACTTCTCTGTCTCCAAGGATTCATTCTGTCTCTCACTGCTCTCTCTCACTGTGCCCTGCTCCCCTTCCCTCCCATCCATAGCCTGGTAGGGCTCCACGCCAGCCCACAGGCCTCACTTCTGTAGCTGCACAAACACCACTAAGCCCTCTAGGCTTCCAGGAGCTGGGCCTGTTCTCCACAGGAGATTAAGAGCCCACAATGAGTCAGCAGCCCCACTGGGCCCAAAGCCCAAGACTCTTGGCTAGGTCTCTATCGGCTGGGGCTTTCCCTGTCCACTCCTCCTCCTCTCTTTCCTGTGGACCCCTTTTTCTCATTCCTGCAGTGCATAGGAACGTATCTGCTCTGCCTCTACATTGGAGTGTCAGAGTCTCAGTGTGTCCCCTTCCCTACTCTGTCCCAGCTTTGAAGCTGTCCTATCGAATGCCCTTGTTCTTAATGGTCGGCCAGGTCTATAAGGCAGAGAGAAGCCTGGGGCTTGGTAGTGACACTGGCATTCTGGAAGACTAGGGCTGTGAGTTGTACTACGTACTGCCTCTCCTTGGCTGTGCCGCTCTGGGTTCTAGGAGGGTGAGCTGAACAGCTGCCGAGACTCACCCATGGGCCTTTGGTGCCTACCCACTCTGTGAATCACAGCTACTGTACAGTGTGCTGAGTCACTGCCAGGAATCTAGGGAGACAATATAGGCCTATTTTTAAAAGATTTGCTCACGTACCCAGGCGCTTACAAAATTCTTGATAATTATTGCCAAAAATAGATATTGGTTCAGGGTCACCGGTGCTATAGCAGGCAGCTACTTTGATGAGGGCTCTGGATACCACATATGCAGTCTAAACCTCACTACAGGCAGGACCTGGATTTCAGTGAGTAAGGCGCCCCTAGCCGCCACAGGGGAAGTGTCATAGACCCACCTTTGCTTCTTGAGGGGAGGAAAGGGAACTGCAGGAGAAGCTCTTAGCACCAGCTTCGAAGAACAGAGGTTGAGTCTTTGCGCCAACTGTTATTTCCATTCATTGGAAGTCAATGTCATTTCCATTCATTGGAAGAGAGAAATCTGGTGCATCAGGTTTGGATTTTCAATTTCTTGGCCATCCATGGATATTTAGGTTTCCATAAACAAGTTGCCCCAAACGCTACCCCTTCTGGTGGGGGATGTCCTCTTCAAAACCTCTAGTCATTCAATGAGCCTCTAGTGGGCTATAGTCCATAGGCCTTTGGACTATACCATGCTCCTTAGAGATCATCTCATCTAACCCCTCACTGATGAGCAAACTGAGACTCAGAACTGGGATGCGACCTGTCCAAGTCGAAGAGCTAAATGCCAGGTGCCTAGACTGGGGTGAGCCCTTCAGAGAATAAGATGGATGGATACAGCCTCTGCTCTCAATGAGTCCCTGATTATCAAGGGAAGCAATGATACAAGGTAGAATGTCATTAGACCCATAAAAAATTGAAATGAATTATCGCGGGAGGGCAAAGATGCAAGATCTCTCTTGCACAAGAGCTCAGAAAAGCTATCATGGGGAAGATATTAGGGTTAACCTTCCAAAGATGGGTTGGATTAGTTACTCCGGGATAGGAGAAGGGGAAGGGAGTATACAGATGAAGAAACAGCTTGAGATAAGTCATGGAGATGGGATGCCCAAGGAATGTTGGCCGGTTTGGCTGTTGTATAGAATACTGAAACCTAAAATGAGAAGTGGGGAGGGGAGAAGGTTCAGGGGTCAGATGATAGAAAGGCTAGAATGCCAGACTAAGGAATTTGAACTTTATCATCATAGCTATTATCTAAAAGCTCCAGGTGGCAATGTGCCAGGCATTTTACTGAGCAATGTTAATCATGTAATTCAGAGTCTGTACTTTCAAGGAGCTTGGAAATCAAGACAGAATGAAATTATGGACAGATATCAAAGGCATGTGTTAAACATACACGTAAATCAAAAACTATTTAACATATAAGTCTTTAAGCGCAAGTAAAGGAATAAGTGCATTTCACTGACCAGTGAGGGAAGAAGGCATCTGGGAATTTGTTCCTGGAAGGTGTCCCTTTGTCTTCAGCCTCCCTTGTGCTCTGTGTCTCTGGGAAAGGCCCAGAAGAGCCAAGACATCAGTCTTAATATTAAACACTGGCTTAGGGTGGCTTTGTCTTCCAAGTGGCTGATTTCTGATATGGAACTATTCCTTGAGCCTCCTACTCATTCTCATTATTGATCCATTTCTCTTCTATGTCTAGTCCTGAGCTCACAGCACACAAAAGACATAGCTGAGAGGAGCAAGGCAGAGGGATCAGGGCCACGGAGTAAAATGGTGTATGTTACCCACTGCACAAGAGGGAGAAAGTGGGAGCTATAATCCAGACCTTTTCTTCTCATCAAATCAGAAGACTATGGGGGCTGTGTCCACCTGGTGCAGGGGGTGCTTTTTTCTAATCCACACGAAGTAAGAGTTGGAAGCACCTCAAAGCTCCTAGTCAGCAAAAATCAGTCCCCGCCCCCATCCTGGACCCACATACACACCATCCCTGACAGCACCCACCCAGCCTCTCTCAGTCTGAGCATTTTAAATGACTTAGAGCTCACAAGCCCCCAGATACCCTCTTTCATTGTGAGTATGTCCTAGCTGTGTTAGCATCTCCACCTTTTGCTTGGCTGCAAGTTGACCTCTGTATCTTTAACTGTCAATTCTGGTTCTCTCCCCTGTTGCCATACAGATTTATAGGTAAAAGGAAAAGAAAAAGAAAAAAAAAATGATTCTCTTTCCCAACCAAACTACTTTTTTTAACTCACTCATTTGTCCCTGCACCAGGAAGTCAAACCTCATTAGAAGCAGTCCTACATACTCCCAGCCCAACCTTTGCCCATTGCATTGCCCTGTTCCTATTCTTGGCTCCTGACTCCTGGGCTGATTTCCTGATTACAGGCTGGCAAGATTCCCTTGGACTTGACCTCTCTTAAACATTGGTTCCTGACTTTCCTTCTCAGTGCCTCCTACCTCTTTGATTCTGCTCTTCCAGGAAGCTCATGGTAAATACCTTGCCTAGATCAGCACCAGGGCCTCCATGAACTGTTGCAGAGGTCATGTATTTCTTTACTGCACATCAGCCTCTAGACCATATCTTTATTCCTTCAAGTCCCTGCTGTGGCAGTCAGTGTCCCTGCTGAGTTCATTAGGTCCCTTTTGAGGGGACAAGGTATAAGCAGAAGAAAGTGAGGCATACTTCTCTGTAGTCCCCTGGTCCTCCAACTACCCACTTGCTTTTCCCAAGTGGATTGTGAGTTCTCAGAGAGTACAGTATACTTCTTATTTGTCTCTGGGTCCTGAACAGCAAAGTCCAACTCTGGGCCCTAGGCAAGGTGGAGACCTAGAGAAGTTTTATTTGGATGAATGCATGAATGAATAAATGAACGAATGAGTAATGGAAGAGTAGGATTTGATCGCTAGGGTGAGCAACAGGAAGGAATAAGAGGGTCAGTGATGAATATGCGCATTGCCTCACTGCTCTGTGCTTTAAGACTCCTAGGGGCCTCCCTTTCCCCCTGGCAACTGCTCAGAGGACTTGCCATCAGAAGTGAACATTGTTTTGACCTATTTGTTCCCCGAATCACTCTTCTGTGTCTGATTTCTTTCCAGATTCTCTATTTCTGCCCACATATGACCTGTCTGCCCTCCTTTCCAAGCTCCATTTCTGCTTTTCCACTGGATCTTTAACACAGCAAGACACCTGTCAGTCCACTCATGCAACAGTGATGATGAGGGCCCCAAACAGGGCATTGACAGTAGAGATGCAGAGAATGAAACAGGAACAAAAAGTAGTTTGAATGGTGAATCAAGGGAACTTGTCCTGGGGTGATGGTCAGTAGAGACCCAAGGCAGCCAAGTGTGAAGGGAATCAAAGAGGAGTTCTCCCAGGGAGGGTGGAGGTGCCATAGATGAAACACGGACATCGAGAGGGCACTGACCAGAGCACATAATGAGTCTGAGTTTGGTTTTGTGCATTTTTGAGGTGCCATCTGGACAAGTTGGAATTGTATAACTGGTTATTGAGGATACAGGACTCGATCGTTGATAAGACAACTGTAGCAGCAACACAGAAATCTGAAATGATGGTGAGCAGTGATGGTGGGAAAGCTCTTCCTAAGATCAGTTTCAGCATCTCTTATCTGTTTATGTCAGGACAAAGGTCCAGCTGTACCTGCTTCAGAGCTGTGAGGAGGCAGAAAGAAAGAGAACCTCGTATGTTCTAGGAATTGTGCTGACTGCTCAATACCAGCCACATCTTCATCCTTACCAGACACCTAAACCAGTGCTGTCCAATAGAACTTTCTGTGATGATAAAACTGTTCTCTTTGTGCAAATACTGTGGCTATTAACTCCATATGGTTATTGGGCCCTTGAAATGTGGCTAGTACAACTAGGAAACAATATTTAATTTTATTTAAATTTAATTAATTTAAATGTAAAAGTAAATAGTTACATGTGGCCAGTAGCTACCATTTTGGACAGAACAGATCCATTCCAATCCCCTCAATTCATATGTGAAGAAACCAGCAATATGACTTTCTCAGCAAGATTATTTTCTGTAAAATATAAATTAACTTGCAAAATGCCATTTTCGTGTAATTCTTCTTGTATAATTGAGGCCAGGTATGCTTAATAGAAACCCTGACATGGTTAGAATTTAGAGCCCGAATAACAAGAAAGATCTTTTGAAGAATAAACAGTTTTGCCAAACTTTTACATTAATTTTCAATGTCAGGGTCAACTGGATTATTTTTTAATTACTTAGATGCTCATTAATATTAATACTTATAAAATAGATAACTTTAATTGTGCACTTACTATATGCTAGGTACTTGTATTAGTTATGTACTGCTTTGTGACAAAATACTCCCAAACTCAGCAGCTTAAAACAATAAATATTTATTATGTCCCATAGTTTCTGAAGGTCAGGAAGCAAGAAGTGACTTGGCTATGTGGTTCTGGCCCAGGCAGTGTTCTTGAGGTTGCAGTTAATGTGTTAGCTGGGACTGCAGTCTCTGACGACTTGACTGGGGCTAGAGGATCCACACACAGAGTTGGCAGCAAGCTTCAGTTCCTTACCGGGTGGGCCTCTCCAGAGGGCCACTAACAACATTGCAGCTGTTTTTTCCCAAACGATCCAGAAAGAGTGAGCAAACAGGAAGCCTCAATGCCCTTTCATGACCCCAACTTAGACACACCATCACATCTGCTGTATACTATTGGTCACATAGGCCAATCAAGAGGAGATTACATAAAGTGTAAGTATCAGGAGGCAGAGATTATTAGGGGCCATCTTGGAGATGGGTTATCTCAGTTGCTCGCACATACCACCTCACTTCACCCTTTTATGGATGAGGTGATTAAGACTCAGAGAGGTTAAGTGACTTCCCAAGGTCCCAGGTGACAAGTAGCAGAGCTATGTCATGTGTCGTCCCCTGTCCTCCACCCCATCTTTCCAGCAAAAGCTGCCAGACTTACTAGACCACTCCAATAGGCATTCTGCTTGATCCATTCCCTTGACTCAAGACATTTTGCAGCTACTAATCTTTATCAGAAAATTTAACACTCATTCCTGACTTGTTAAGAAAATATTTTAAAGACATTTCCTTAACACAATCAAATGCAACTCATGACAATAGCAAACATAATAAATACTTAACTGTAAAACATTAGACATAGTCTCATTAAAATAAGGAACAAAAATCTCTACAATTACTACTTTTGTTTAATACTGGGAAAATCTGATTAGAGCAATAAAATATACATAAGAAGTAATATTATTGGAAAGGAGAGAAAATTATGACTAGAAAATTACAGAGCATCAGCTGAAAACACTAGTAAGCAAAGAGCTAGATCTAAGATGCACATGCACGAGAGCAGTAGCTTTCCTGAAGATCAGCAATGCCAACGACAAGACACAATAAATTCCCCTAGTCCCCGACTCCCTTGTGCCTCCCTGGAGCCTGTGGCCAGTGCTCATTCTATGGCTAAGAATTTGAGCCTTTTTCTGGCCCACATGCAGGGCAGGGTGGCTTGAATGTATCCAAGGGAAAGACTGGGAGGCTTGACTGCTGGAAAGGAAAATTCTGGCCCCATCCTGGGCCAGAAGATTTCTGTGTGGTCCTAGGACTGTCTCACTCCCTGAGGAATAACAGGCAAGGCCTCTCTTGCCACTTTGGCTTTTCATTTGAGCGGAAAATGAAGGACAGGAGCTAAGATGCTGACAGGGGCTGGACAGTGTTTCAGTATAAAAGCATCTGAACAGAGCGGAAAGGGCCTCTGGTTTTTGAATCCAGAGGTTGAGCGATGGCTCTGGCAGTATGCACCTCTCCCACCCCTACTTTCTTTACTAAAAGGGAGGATCGCCTACCTCCTAAGGATTGTGTGAAGAATGCAGTATGATAATGAGTGGGAAAGTGCTTAGGGAAGTAAAGTACAGTGGAAACAGAAAGTAAGACTGCTAGTATTGATGAGGGCTCTGAGCCAGCCTGCTGAGGAAGCCACATGCTGTGCCAACAATCTGACCATCCCCAGGGTGCATTTGACCCAGCCATAACACGACACCAAACTCCCATCCTGCACAGGACTTACCTTTGGTAAACTGACCATTCTGAGAGGCTTCAAACTCCATGTTGACTCATGTGGGAAGTTGAAAGCAGGCACAGGAATGCAATTATCTTGCAATTGTACCCCCACTCCCTCAACCCCCATCCCCCACACCCAGTTTCCTAATCCATAGGTGGGCTTGGATTTCTCTGATGGGTTTGTTTATATTGCCACTTCTATTTTGAGGTCCCAGGGTCAAAGGGGCAGCATTTTTTAGGTATCACCTGCCTTTCCAACAAGGAGATGGTAGCACATCTCCTGGAGCCTCAGGGCAATGTCTGTTGCCCTGAGTTTGGCCAGCAAGAGAGCTGGCCAGCAGCAGAAGGGTCCTAGGAACAGAGATAAGCTCCAGAAGAGTCTGGGCCAGTAAGAGTGGGCAAACACTGTGAGGGAAGGAGAGAAGGGCCGAAAAAGGGAAGCCTCAGCAGTCCTTGAAGCATGAAAGGGAACAGGTAGGAATTAGAGGAACACTGGACAAGTTAAGGAGTGAGGATGAAATAGGAGCGAGGAAGAGGCTTTGGGAACAGGGCCCCAGAATGAGCTCAGCATCTTAGGTGTTTGAGGATACCATGCTGATACTAGCTAGGATTTCCTATATGAAGCATTTTCCACTGCCCCACTGTGTTGGGAAATATGGAAATTCTGTGATGACTGACTTTAAATACCAAGTTCTCTTTGCTTAAGAGAAGCTACCACCACCCCTCCCATCCCCCGCCGACTGGAAAGCATACACACATACACACACACACGCACGCACGCACTCACGCACGCACGCACGTCGGCATGTGCATGCCTGAAGGGGAGAAGTTGGCTTAGGAAATAGGCTAGCTGTTCCCCATATTCGAGAGATGAAGCAGAGGTCTGCACCCACAGCCAGGGCCAGAGCAGCAGCTGTGGGGTACAGCCCCCCCCCGACCCCAGATCCCCTGCAGACTCCTGACTAAGCAATGCCTAAATGTGCATGAGGACACTCCTGTTTCTCAGCTCAATCAGCCCACAGGGTCCTTGTCGTGGTCCTGTGGGGAACTTCGGGGAGAGCCTGCTCTGAGTCCCCACGACTTGCCTACAGCCCTAGCACATGCATTAAAGGGTTGGCTGCTGTAAACTACAGCCAAAGCCCAGCTGTCCCTGAAAGTCTGCCCAGTCCACTTTCTGAAGCGTATCATCAGAACATGACATTCAGCTGGCTGCTGAGAGCTAAGAAACCACTTTTGCGTGAAGGCTCTTGGGTGCAAACTATGCATGTCCCCAACAGAGCTACTGCTTGTCCTGTCTGCCCCTAAGTCTGGCTTCTCTCTTTAGCCTCACCTCCCTCTAAACTGTGTTTCTCTCCCTCTCCCTCTGATTGTCTCTTGTCTCTCTGTCTATAGCTCTCCCTCACTGTAGTTCTGTCTTTCAGTCTCTCTACAAGCCTCTCTCTGTGTCAGTCTGCCTATGTCTCCCCTCTACCATCTCTCCTGTGTGTGTTTCTGTTTCTTTCTGTTTTACTGTGTGTTTCTCTGTCTGTCTCTTTCTCTACCTCTCAGTCTCTGCCTCTCGGTCTCCTGTTTCTATCTCTCTTAGTGTCTCCTCTAGGTCTGCTTGCTCTCCCCCACCCCAATATCTCTTTGTCTCTCTGTCTCATTCTATGTCACTCTTTTAATCTTTGTCTCTTTGATTCTCTGTCTCTCTCAGCCTCTCTCTGATTGGCTCTCATTGTCTCTGTCCCTCTCTCATCTTTGAGTAAACGTGCCCAGACAAGAAGTCCAGCAGGACCAAGGCCCTCCCAGGAGATCCTCAGAACAGAGCAAGGTGGGCTGCTGGGCTAGATCCATGTGTCAAGTTGGCACAACAAGTTTGCTGGAAAACTACCCCACTGGCCACATGAAGCCAGTGTCAGGGAGAGAGCGCATGGAGCGGTGGGCATTCTGGGCATGTGAGACAAGGCTCCATTTGTGCTCACTTCCAGGCAACAGTAACGCCATCTCCTCTCACCCTTGGGAACAGCGTAAAGGCCATGATATGCTGTGTCGGCAAATCCGTGAAGCCTTGCGTCTCCCTCTGAGGAATCAGCATTCTGGTTCCTTGTATTCTTTCATTCTTCCAAGTGGCAGGAAAGGCTTTTAGAAACCAGTGTCTGAACAAAATGCCAGCAGGAAAACCACAGGTTTCTGCTTTCTCTAAGTAAGTGGGAGGGAGTGGAGCTGGGGCTGAGGTGTGGATAAAGAATTAATGAGGATATATTAGGTAAAACAATGCAGGGCCCCATAACCTGAAAGCTTCTGAAAGGAAAGCTGGATCTAATTTTTCGGACTGTACATACCTGTGGCCAAGTTATCCCATCCCCCCAAAATAGCACCCATAAACAATATATGAATCAGAGTAATAATAAGGGCCATTTCTCTTAGATCAGGAGTATCATCAATCACTCTGTATATTATCTTAGTCAATCCTACCAAAAATCTTAGGTAAGCAGTTATCTCTCTATTTCACAGATGGAGAAACTGAGGCTCAGAGAGGTCAAATAACTTGCCCGAAATTGTACAACTAGCGAGTAGAAGAGCTAAGATTAGAACATAGGACGGTCAGACTTTAAGCCACATGCTTGCCCCACTGTCACACCAAAGAAAAATTTTTAGTCAGGTGGAAATGGTTCTTTTTCTACCTGACTGTCCTTTCTACGGGTGGATTAGAACATAGAAACATCCGGATATAATTAAGCATCAGGTCAAGCTGACCTCCCCTCCCTGCCTTCCCGGCAGCAGGCGGCTCCTGAGTAGCTCTGGGAGCAGTGCTGTTCCAATTAGGTCAGGTAGCAAATGCCCACAGTGATGTCTGCAGAGTTTCGGAAAAAATTCTACTTGCTGCACCTTCTTCTTACCAGTGGTCAAACACACACACACACACACACACATACACAAAAACCAGACATTAAAAGCTTAAGAAAAATTTACGATTGATAAAACTCCATTATTTTTTCTTTCCTTTGAATTGGGATAAAACTGACATTATTCTCATTATTGTAGCAGAAGACTTTTTTCCACTAGATTTGACCTCAAGGTCTATGAAGAGAAGGAAGGGCCCCTTGGAGACCTCCTCCCAAATGTAGCTCCTCCTCTGGTCAGCAGTGATTAGCAAGTCTGCCTGTGCCTTACACTTCTCAGGTCAGAGAGAACTTTAGAAACAAGAAGGTAAAAAAAAAAAAAAAAAAAAAAAGACATTTGGTCTACCTACTTGTAGCCTCAGATTACTTCCTTCAGTGGAGAGGAGAGTCCCATTTACAGTTATTGCTTCTGCAAATTCAAGGGAGAAAAGGGTTGCTTCAAAGCATGCCAGGTACTGTACCATCCTGCACATACTCAAGGATATTTAAACCTGCCAAGGCTAATCTTTCCCTGTAGTGACCTCGTGGGGACAAGATGTGTACATATGATGCCAGGATGAGACTGGCTTCATGCAAAAAAGTTTATGAGGTTTAAAAGAATTCATTACTCTGATTACACAACAATGACCCAGAGAAAACGCCTCTAACATGGATTTTGGCCCAATTGTCAATTTGGTAGTTTTTATTGATGACATTATCTCGATTTCATTCCATTCGCAAATATTTCCCGAGTTCCTACTGTGTGCCAGTGCTGAGCTAGACACCGAAGGTACGGCTATAAATCAGCCATGCCCTCTGACCTAAAATAGCTTACAGTTCTAGGAAGGGAGATCAACAAGTTACTCAAAAAGGGAGGGTCATTCAATGGTCAACACATGTTTTCTGAGGACCTACTAGGTAGCAGGTATGCGGAATGAGGGATTTCTAAAAAAGGCTTTTTAGAGGAAGTCTGATGGCAAATATGACTCTTTTTTGATCAAATAAGCCAAAATCAATTTAATTTCATGGACAAGTTCCTATCATTTAGGGATTATTAAAAATTATTTTATGAAAATGAAAATGCCTTTTCATTTTAATTTTTAATGTCTTTCTTGCTAGACTGTAAGCTTCATGGGGGCTGGACTATAGATACGCCTTGTGCGCAGTGTGTCTCTAATGCTGAGATAGTGTCTAGTCTAGTGAGCAGTCAAGAAAATCATGAACTTGGGGAAGCTCCTAAGCTGGAGTGGGCATGAAATGGAGAAAGGATGAGGGGTAAAAGCTATGCTCAAATCATCCCACATGACAGAGACAAAAGTTTCCTAAGAGAAATAGCAACCCCCCCCACACACACACATACATACACATGCACACACAGTCAATTAAGGACATAGGATGAATTGTGGGCTTCAAACATCCATGGCTAACTGAACTTGCCATGGTTTTCAAGCTTCAAACCATCAAATGGCAGATACCTTGGTTGGCTCTCTCAGTACTCACTTCACCCTCCTTTCTCTTGTCATCTCTACCTTAGAGTCTGGAAAGCTAAAAACTTAACTTTCCAGACTCCTCAGCAGCTAGGGATGGCCACATGAAATGGCCACCTTTAGCTGGATGAGATGGGGCCAGTGAAATGTTGGTGGAAGTCCCTGGGGAGGACTTCTCTTCAAGAATACAAAAGCAAATATCACAAGGAGCAAGTTTTGCCATATTTGTACTTCAGGCTGCCCCTCCTTCCTGTCTAGAATGAGGTGCTGGAGGTGGGAAAGGGCTCTGCTGCTGGCTCTGCCCTACACCACACCCCCATGAAATCTCCTCCCAATCTCTTCAATGAAGTCTTTCTCAAGGGGTGAACCCTGAACTTTCAGCATCAGCATCTCCTGGGAACTTGTTAGAAATGCAAATTATCAATCACCACCCCAGACCTATTGAAACAGAGACTCTAGGGGTGGGGCCAGAACTGTTTTAACAAGCCCTAAAGAGGATTCTGATGTGTGTTAAGGCATCACTGAGAACCACTGCTTCAAAATATGAGGTGAGCCTCCATTGTTCTCTTCTGGATGCTCCTCGTTGCAACTTCCATCAAGCTCCTCCTTGGGTTTTAAATCTTGGAGCCATTTCTTCATCCTGGGTTGCAGCTGCCTTTCTGCATGAAGAAAATGGATTCTTTGCTATTGGGGCCCCAAGTCCATGTTGGGCCTCAGATCCGCAGCCATCTAAACTCAGTGGTGTCCCAAGATCCCATCCATGCAATGTCGGGAACTAGTCTTTCTACTGAGGTAGCCCAGCCCATCCCCAACCCAGGTCAAATCAGCTCATTTGCTATTCCAGGCTCTCCAGACTCTTTTCATATATGCCAAAGCGCCTTCCAGATTCCACCTGGGAAGCCCCACCGGAAGCTTCCACTTCCCTCCCAGCTACATCTTTGGCCCAGGTGGCCTCTAAGAGTCTCTGAATTAGGGCTTGGAGCCACACAGGTGCTTCTAATTTTCAGGTTTTGTGACTTTTTTTTCATCTACTCAGAACTAGAAGGAGTCTTCAGGACCATCCGGTTCAATCCCTCTGATTTTATTGGAAAACTGAGGTAAAAGAATAGAAGTGATAGGTGTACGTTCCTCAGAGAGTTGGTGGAAGAATGGGGTAGAGCAGAGTCTTCAGTGCAGGACGCTGCCTCTCTGACTCCCAAGATCATGTCACGAGCTCGAGACACATATCTACTGATTGTTCGGGGGCAGAGGGCAAACAGGCCACAGATGCTTCAATTTTTGTTGGACACTGTTCAAGATCAGATCCTGGATTCAGCCATACTTATTGATGCTCTTCACGAGGGTGGAGAGAAATCTCAGACCAGCTAAATGGAAAAGAAAGATGACAGGGCTACTGGCTTGCTTGGAAACAGACCAAGAGATTTTCTACAACGACAAGAATTTCCTTTGGATGTAAACCAGTCAAGGTTTGAGCTGTCCATAAGGGAATGTTAAGTGGCTATTTATGATGTTGATGGACTTAGAAAGAGAAAACTGGGGACCATAAGTAAAGGGAACTTTAAGGGAGAGCAAGAGTGATTGTTTTTTCCTAAGGCCACTGGGAAGACGAATGCAGGCCCTTTCAGAATGGCTACTGCCGTTTTCCCTTAGTAAAAGGTCCCATTTTTCAAGGTAATAATGGCAAAGGGATAGCACTCCTCTAAAGTAAATCCCAGCAGAGAGCCTCTGTCTGCTCTAGAGGGTGGCTCAACAGAGGCCAAGTTAATTCACTTAAATCGTGCCATATCCAGATGCTCAGCATAATTTTTAAGTGATATGAACCTCAGAACCCTTGTTTCTGGGTAGGTTAGCTAGTGGCACCTCCTGGCATTCAAAGGCAGCCAGTTTCTTCCTAAGGAATTTCCACTAATCTCTTCTCCAGGAATAGACCTTGGCTCCCAAGGCAGTGTCAGCATGTTTAAGGCATAGCTTTACTCCAGCCCTAGCATTGCCAAAGCAAGATGTCCCAGCTGTAGGCAAGTGGACTGAGATTTGCAGTACCTTCTCCAAGGCCCCCAAACCAGATGGTTGCAGTGAGTGGTCTGTGAACTTTGGAGTCCTACTTGCTTTAGGTATCTGGGGATAAGAGATTTGAGGGAGAAGGAGGTGACAGTAAAGGAGAGCAGAAGAAGCTCATGTACGTGTGATAAGCCTGAGCCACTCTCTGACATACTTCTTCCTTATCCACTCTTTCTATGGCAGCTTTTTTTTCTTTCTTTTTTTTTTTTT